>NC_045483.1:2715833-3444166 GCF_009650955.1 Corvus moneduloides
TACCTTTCATGAAGAATATATTCCCCACGAATATCTAGTTCTCCATCCATCTTTCACTATCTATTACCTACTGGGCTCTAGGCTGAATCATTAAAAAGAAGCAAAGAGAAGAAAATGGGACAATTTTAAATTCTTTTTGACGTCTTGATTAAACAATATAATCACTTTTCTGGGGGAGATTATAAATGCCAACATCTAAATTTATCCGTTTAAGCGTAGATAACCGTAAACTTCTTGATGCCTGAGCACCTTCACACATCTCAGCTATTTTTTAAAGTAAAATATTTCCTGCTCACCTCTACACTTTTGTTCTTCTCTTGTTGTCATACCCAAAGCTGCTGTGCAGAGATTTTAAGCAAGAACAACTGAGGTGGAGAGTGAATCCAGTTTGGATGGCAGGAGCTGTGCTGGATCCCACTGCCCTGAGCTGAGATGCAGATGTGCAAGGAGGGTGTGGGAGATGACACAAGGGCATCTCATGAGCATCACACTCCCATGTAAACCATGCAGAATTGGGGACATCAGGGTTATGAGATAATCATCAGCCACAGTGTGGCCACACAACCAGGGCAGTGACCATCCTTGTGCTGGCACTGCTGAGGGACCTCAGATCCTGGGGTCAGTCTTGGACAAGACAGACACTGGGGGGCTGGAGCATGTCCAGGGAAGGGAACGGAGCTGGGAAGGGTCTGGAGCCCCAGGAGCGGCTGAGGGAGCTGGGAAAGGGGCTGAGCCTGGAGCAAAGGAGCTCAGGGGGGACCTTGTGGCTCTGCACAAGTCCCTGACAGAAGGGGGCAGCTGGGAGGGTCGGGCTCTGCTCCCAGGGAACAGGGACAAGATGAGAGAAAACAGCCTCAGATTGCACCAGGGGAGGTTTAGGTTGGGTATTGGGGCAAATTTCTTCACCGAAAGAGTTCTCCAGCCCTGGCACAGCTGCCCAGGGCAGGAGTGGAGTCCCCATCCCTGGAGGGATTTAAAAGCCGTGTGGATGTGGGACAGGGGGCAGTGGTGGCCTTGGTAGTGCTGGGGGAAGAGTTGGACTCAGCTTCAAAGGTCTTTTTCAGCCCTGATGATTCCGTGGTTCCGTGCTGGAGTCAGCAGTGGAAGGTGGATGAACCACAATGGGGTGGCTGTGATGAACGTGCTCAGCAGTGCCTGAGCCCCTGTCCCGGCTCAGGGGGTGTCCAGGGGGGCACTCCCAGAGTTCCTTTTTCAGAATTCAGGGATGAAATGCTCAGGAGGGGAAGGAAACATTCACAGCAGTGAACAAGACACATCAGAGGCTTGGTAATGTAGCTGCTTATACCTTTTCCCAAAGAGCATGGCAGGTGACTTGAAAGCATAATTTGCTTAATTAAAACAACCTAAGGCAGTGAGTGGGGAAAACTGAGATGGGATCTGGGCTTTGGGAGTGTTGAATGGCCCCAGATGATTACAGACTTCTGTTTCCTTCTTCAACTTATTTATTAACAAGTGCTGAAGTCAGCAGCACGTTTTTAAGGGGTAAATAACTAGACTTTAATTTGTTTCAAGATCTGTTTTAATTTTTTGATGCATGTGTGTATATTCCTACTCATACTGGAGTAAAATCAGAACAGCTGGTGCTGTGGGACTTTGATAAGCTGCTAGCTGCAATGCAAAAATATATTTTTATTTTAAAAGAAGAGTTCCAGGTATTTGAGATGTTTGTGTATCAAGAAAGTATTGTGGGTCACCTTTAATGTATGAGCCTGGTAATCAAAATGGGTTAATTAGGAAACCTGAAGGCTATAAGTAATGTTTACTTTCATTAACTAAATTGTATTTGAAATGTTATGATGAAGGAATGTGGCCTATGTGGTGCTCTCACCTCATCTTCTGTTTACAGGAAAGTCATCATGCAATAAGCCAAAGTACAATATCTGTGTGTAAATGTAAATACATATATAAAAATATATCTATATCTACATGAACAAGATATAATTAGAGGGAAGCAGTTCCTTACAATATGGAATTTATTGTATAGGAACTTGAGCAGCTCCAGCTGATGCTAATTAACTCTCCACCCTGCAAATGTGTGCAGCAGAACTGGTGGTGAAGACAGGAGAAATATGAAATATGGCACAGGAGATTTTACTTTAGCTTGCACCTGCTAAGCACAAGGAGCCAAATCTTCAGCTGATGTCAACCAATCAAAATCTCTGCCTGCAGAGGAGTGACACTGATTTACACCAGCCAAGAATCTGGCCAGGGACGTTACTGGCTTGGCATTATGGATGCAGCAGCTGGTGCTGACTTGTTAAGAACAAAGGACCACATGCCAAAAAGCCCATTAAAAGGAGCTCCTTTGATGTTTCACTTCATCTGGGATAAATTTAAAATGGAGGAGGCTGTCAATTTTCCTTAGTCTAGACATTCTGTGTCATTGGGTCCGTGTCACGCTGCAGTGTGACCTTCATGTGCTGCATCGCCAGAAACTGAGGATTCGATGCTTTCAGATGTTGAAAACTCAGTGAGGAATTGGCAATCCTGTTATGGGTGAGTCTGGAAGATGCTGCCAGCCTTTGAGACAGACCCCAGCCTGTGGGGGGAAATAGCAGTTGTCCCTCTTTATCTTGAAGTTTTAAATTCATTTTTAGAAGGAAGGAGATGCCTCTTTTTTTCTGGAGGGCCCCTTTTGCATTTTTTGGAGTACCAGCTCTTCAGCTTTGCTCTTTGTCTCAAAGACCTGCTGCCAGTTTCCCCGTCATCTGGTGGGACAAAGGGTGTAGGAGAAGTAAGGTATCAGCATGGAGGGGTATTCCTTGATATTCTATTCCTTTAACCTATTTATTTATTAAATCAGAAGACAGGTGTGGTGACCTCCTGCCCTGTCATACGGAGGCAAGGCCATCCCTACAGATCGTAGGCAGTGATGTCAGCAAGAGGAGAGGGTGATGCTCAGGGCTGTGTGAGCCAAAGCTGGTTTTCACTGACAATGCTCTGATGTCACAGTGACCCTGGCTGAGATCATTTTCCACTGGAACCAATTGTTCTTTATCAATTCCTCTGTGGCTTAAGGCAATGAGCAGCCAGAGATGGATGAGTTTTCTTGGGCTTTGTTTCTTTGGGGTTTTCTTGTGGGTGTTTTTGTTTGGTTTTGTGTGTTTAAGGGCATGATCATAAAATAATTTGACTGGAGTTGAAGTTTCCTTCAGGAAGTGCCATTTGAGGATTAAAGGCTCAATTTTCTGTTATGGGATGTAGCAGTGAAGCTGTTGGGCAGAAAGGCCCTTGTTTCTCTAGAAGACAGAAGGATGTCTGCCCTGTTAATGATGTTACAGAACACATTTTTATGAGTGGAACCTATAAATTCCATTTTCCCAAAGATGTTCCTGTTGTGTGAAAATCCAAGTTAAAGTTCAGCATGTGAAAACCGAGACTTTGATTCTTCCACTGTTTTCCATCTTGGTTAGTTTGGACTCCATGATGTTAAAAGTCTTTTCCAACCTACACTGTTCTATGATCCTGTGATTCTGTGACATTTCTGTCTTGAGCTGTCAGAGCTGGTAAGAATGTGAGACAATTTGAAGTGAAAGACTGGAGGGTGCAAGTCACTCGTTAGCACTCTGGGCAAGCAGCAGGCTGGAATACCAGAATCATTAAAATAATGATTAAAAGAGATGGGCTCTGTGGATTCAGTGACTGCATTATGCCACTGGAGTAAAGGGCCTCATTTTCCCCTAATTCACACTTGGTTTAAACTATGAACGACTCTTGTGCAGTCTGTGAAATGAATACTTGGCTCAGCCTGGCTGTGGTAAATTATCAGAAAGAGCTGAACTAGGTGCCTCGGACATGATGAGAATTCCAAGTGGTCCATGCCTTTCTTACCCTGCAAATCACCATTTAAATGTTCTGAATCATCCTGAACATTTTTTTTTAAGTCACACTGCATCAGATTACTCCTTGAGTCACTACAATAGTGTCTGATAGCTTCTAGCACGACATCCTGGAAATGCAAACATGGGTTTCTAACTCCGTGGTTTTGGGTTTGTGGCTGTTACAGGGAATGTCTCAAAAGTACAGCAGTAAATTTCAAAGTATTTTTCAATGACTGTTTCCATGGCTCTTAACAATATGAACAGACATCCTCTCACTCTGAGGACCAGTTGCCTGGGAGTGTTGGGTTTGTTAAAGATATGGCTCTGGCACAGCACGGCCAAAAAGGCACAACAAGGAAAAACTGAAGATTCGAGGCATGAGCCTAAAACCCAAGACTGATTATCTCAAATGAGAAAATAATTACCAGGTACTTGACCAGCCTCCAAATTATGAAAGGTTTAATGAAAAGGAAATATTCTTTCCTTTCATCCTCTCCCAGCTCATAGGAAGGAAAAGGGAAAAATGTTAGTAAAATATACAAACATTGTAGTCGAGCAGCTGGATACTGGGAGCTCACTGGTGCCAGCAGTCACCTCAAATCGTGTGGGTGGGTTATTAGCTGCCCACTAAAATATTCTGCTGCAGTAATACCTTCTCATGATTCTGAGTCTAAGGTGATGTCCTGCAGGTGCCAGGCAGGAACATTTCCTTTTGCAGAATCACAGGACCATTAAGGTTGGAAAAAGCCCTCCAAGATCACCAAGTCCAACACCACCATGTCAACTGAACCACATCACCAAGTGCCACATTTACTACTCTTTGGAGCACTTCCAGGGATGGTGAGTCCACCTGCAAACCCGTTTCTGGGATTAACCACTCTGTCAGTGACGAAATTTTTCCTGCTGCCCAACCTGAACCTGCCCTGGCACAACTGGAGGCTGTTAAATACAGGGTTTTGCTGGTGCAGCCACTGCAAACCCTTCTTCCACCAAAACTCTCCACGGCAGCTGGAGTAGTGGCACATCCTGTGCTGAGCAGCACATGGGTACCCATTCTCTCCCTGGAATAAGTGGTGTTCCCTTGTTTGGCACACCGAGGGAGAAGGTCAATTAACTATTTGCAAAGTGCTTCGAGAAAATAAATTGCCCTTCAGCACCGAGAGGCTGATTGTTAGGGGCTGGTGATTAGCTGGGTTTGGGATTGTTTGCTCTGAAGTCACTGCACTAATTTTGCCCAAAGCCTTCTGTAAGCAAGCTGTTTCTTGACATTAAGAAGCTTTTCCTTCTTTGGACTGATTATAGGTTTGAAGCCTAGCAGCTCTTATGTACACTTTCTGTTTTAAATGATTACAACTTTCTACAGTCAAATATTAGCTTTTGACAAAAGAAAGCCTCTTCCTTCTAAGAAATGTGGCCACAGCTGTCAACATGGTTTAAAAAAAACCCCAAAAGAGGTAGCTAGGAAAAAGAGAAGCTTTTTTATTAGAGATTTTTTTTTTTAATTTAGACTTTTAGTTTGAGGTGTTATTGTTATAGCTGAGATAATTAAGCTTTATCCCCACCAGGCAGGATCATTTGAAGAAGCATTAATACAGGTGCATTGACACATTCATTGGGAGGAAGGGGCTGGCTGAGCCTCTCTCTTCAAGCCAGCAAAGTTACCTTGACTTTGGATCTTGACAGTTCTGGGAATGGAGCTGAGGACAGGGCTCAGCCCTGCCTCTCAGGATCCAGCGCCGGGTTTTTATTGAAAGGTGACTCAAGACTTGTTAAACATCACATTTTGACCAGGGAGCATGGGCAGAGCTCCATTACCAGGAGTTCAGGTAGTTTCCATGGATGTTAATGCTGAGCAACAGCTGATGCTGCCTCTTGCAAATGAGTCATCTGACAAGCATCAGGAGGCAGTTTGGGACTAAAGCCTCATTGCTGGTCAGCAGGAATTTTAGCCAAAACATCTGAATTTCATAGCACCCCTGGCCAACTGCAGCTCATTGACTGATTACAAGTGATGCCTTTTCCTCGGCAGCCATCTGAAAAATAAGTTCTCCGTCCTATCTTGCATCCCTTGACAAACCCTGGCATAACTAATAATGCTGTCATGGCTCTCAGTGTTTCCACTTCTCTGGGTTACCAGGCTGTTGAGATGATGTGCTCTGTTTGCTCATATCTAAGATTGCGTGGCTCAGCTGTGCCAAGCCTTGATTCATGATAAGGATTGAGCCATCAGTCTTTGTCAGGCAGAGGTTGGAGTCTTGGTTGGGATTATGGATGGCTGCTTGAGGCACATGTGGGTCTGTACAACTGGATCTAAGCCTTGAAAGAGGCAGAAGTTTCTTACATTTAAGGAATGTTAATTTCTGCTCCTCTCTGCTTGGGGTATTGGCAGCATCAGCTCCCAGCACGGAGGTCTGGGAGAGCTCAGCAGCTCAGGATGTTGGGCTTTTATTAAATTAAAATAAACCCCCCAGCAGGTGGTCTGTAATGTAAAGCCTACCTCCAGTGCTGATGTCTGATCTCATTAGGGACACACAGGGAATCAACCCTGAGTGTCCCCTCCCCAGCCACCTCTCAGGCTGACTTGGTGGCCAGGGAGGATTTGCAGCCCTGCCTCTGCTAAAATGAACTTTGGCCAGTTTCAAAGAAGCACTGTGTCACAAATCAACAAAAATCCACACTGGAACACTGGGAAGAGTGTTATATGCAAGGATGAAAAGCTGAATTATCCTGCCGTAAAGTGAAATGGGGGGAAAAAAAGCAGTAACAATGGAACAGGGGATGTTTGCCTGGATTGTGTGTGTCTCAAGGAAAGGCAGGTTTAACCTGCTGTAATGCAGGGTCACTTCCCGTTAGCAAAACCCCCTGAAGGGAGAGCGGGGGAAATGTAAAAAGATACTTTACAGTAAAACAATATACTTATTTTACTCTGAGATCAAGGATTCTTTTTTATTTTTAAAGGAGCTTTTGAAAACCTACCCTTGGTTTTACAGAATATTTTTAACTCCTCCAATATCGTATGGTTTTCACTAAGTCATTATTTTAAAATGGAGCTGTTGTCATCTTTCTTGCACAGGGCGAGAATGACTCTTCTCCAGATGTAATTATGACTTTGTTCCTTAAATTTTCTCTTACAAGCAGCTGAACTTTTACAACTACAATCTATACTGGCTGAATTTTATTAATGGAGTCATTCTGCTTTCTGTTTCTTTGAGCTTTGCTCTCCCATATCTCCCAAAGCATTACACTTACATGTCTTTGTTCATTAGTTTTAAAGCCTTTCCTCGGCTGGGATAATAGAAAAAACATCTATTTCTGGTCATCCAGTTGCAATTCTGACTATTCTCAGTGGGGCATATATATTTCAAGTTGGGTTGGTGGGGATTTAGATATACAATTCCAGATAGCCTTAATGAGAGTAACAGTCCTAATTCCCCGCTCAGAATATTAAAAACTGGTCCAGGGTGTAGAGAGTGAAATGCTGTGATCTTACCTTTAAGTACCTTTGCCTTGTTCTTTTTTTTTTTATTCCTAAATATCATTTGCATCTGCGTTCGTTCGTTAAAGTAATTGAGAGCTGCTTTGAGGATGAGGGAGTTGATTTTCGGAGCCCCTGTCTGGTTTGCTTTGCTGTGTTTTCCTGGGGATTGGCTGCACCTGGGTGCACCTTTGGAACAGAAAGGTTAATTCAAGAGGGAGCTGGAAGAAAGAGTTTAGCAAATTGACTCTGTTATTATTCTGATTGCCTTCAGTGTTAGACAAGAACAAGACGCACCTTTTTTATTGCCTTAATTAACTACCACCAAAAAAAAATCCCCACCATGCTGTGAATCTAATAAGGATTAAGATTTAGTTAGAATATTAGAACCAGACCCACAAGGAAGATACTTTTCATGCAGGAAGGACGTGTTGATTTTGTTCCTGAACTTCATCAGGAATCGTGGGGTTTTTTAAATTCTTTCTCAAGGCAACCTTTTATCATAAAATGCTAAGAAACATCCATCCCCTATGCTAAGTTTAGGCCCCATTCTTAGTTTTGTTCATGCACTCCTTTTCCTTCTCTCCTAATCCACATCTTCACAGGGATCCCCCAGACCTTGTGGGGAGGATGCCACTGGTGGCTTTTCTTTTAGCAGGGAAGTGGTGCAGACAGAAGGGAAGGTTTTCTCCATTTGGACAATGTGTAAGAAATTTCCTGGAGCTTAATTGTCCATTCTTGAAGGTTCCTGTACTTACACTTGGAAGCCAATATCCATGGATAGCTACTCTGGTAGTTAGGAGTAAATGGAGTGTGAATACTCCAGGCAGCTCTTCTTTCTTGTGCTCAGATCAATATTCTGAGTTAGGGAGGAGAGATGTGACTTGGAGTCTTCTCCTTCCCTCACTCTGGTCGCCACTGTTTCACCCGTCTCCCTTACAGCCCATTTGGACCCCTCTGGTGATTCCTGCTGATTTTGGGGGGCCCAGCAGCAGCAAATGGTCTCTTCTGGGGATGCAGCCACGGTTTGAGCAGTTTGACAGTGAAGCTGTTTGGCTTCTCAACACACATTTGCTGCACAGACCATTTCTTGATATGAAGGCAAATTATCTCCCACTGTGCTGCTGCCATGGATGAGTAGAAACTCTTTTCTCCTTTCCTCTTTCTTCTCTTCTGTTTACTGCTGGCCAGTAAACTATTTTAATTTAAAAGGTGATTTAATGAGATGATCTGTTTTCCATTCAAGTTCTTCCTCGTGGCTTAGCTCCCCTCCTTTTTCCCCCCTCTATCCATCTGATTTCTTGGCTGCCTGAGTGAAAGGACTTTCTCCCCTGCTGCTCTGCAGTTTCGCAGTGCTACCTGCTGCTTTCTTCATCTTCTCCTACCCCACTGCTTGTTCCTACCTCCTCCCACAGCCACCCTTTGAGTCCATGACCCCATTAATCTGCCCCAGTGTTTTTCCCCCTCTCTGTGCCATCAAACATTTTTGTGTGACTGCAGGAATTAGATCAGTCAGGGAACGAAGGAACAGGTCCCTGGATATGCATGAGCTCTGAGAGGATGCACAGAATTGAGTCTGTCCATTTTCTTGAGAGCATTTGCATCAAAATTATTTCCATCTGAGAAAAGAGTTTGGTTGTGACAAAAGATAAGGGAAATATTTGCAATGTATGAAAAGCAAGGAGAAAAATAAGTTCTGTCAGAGAGCAGGAGAGCTTGGATGCTACCCCAGAGTCTGGGAACTCTGTGTGCACCTCCCAGCTTTGACCAGATTTCCTGTAAGGCTGTGAAATTACTGTGGATGGGTTCATCTCAATGAATTTAATTAAAAATGAGGGTTGTTTGTGCTGATCTTCAGGGATCCCTCACTTAGCGGGAGCTGACTCCTTCTCACTGGATGGGCAGTTACAGAAAGGAGATTCAGCTGTTATGGTTGGAGTCGATGATGTCAGAGGGCTTTGCCAACTTAAACAATTCCGTGATTCTGTGCTCCAAACTCTGATGTACAGGGAAAGGGAAAACCAGTAAATGCTGTATCTTAATGCCTCTGATTTCCTCAGAAATACTGGATAGTCAAAAAGAGACATGAGCCAGTCAGGTCACTAAAATGCATAAGAGATGATAATTTTGTGGAAAAGAGTATTTCTTATCTCTTGTGGGTAGATTAAGGATTGGGACAGTGAACTGAAAACTTCTCACACGGCAGGATCTGATTTTAGTGAGTGACTTTGAGATAAGGAAGTGTCAAACACAGAATCATAGAAACACGGAATAATTTAGGTTGGAAAAACCCTTCAAGATCGTCGAGTCCAACCATCACCCAGCACTGCCAAGTCCATCGCTGACCCATGTCCCCAAGTGCCACATCCACAAATTCTTTAAATCCCTGCAGTGCCATCTCACCCTTTGTCATGGATTGGCTCAAAGGAGAAAAACATTTCTAATCTTCACTCTGTTCTCAACCAAGACATGGGAAAGAAGTGTTTAGAGAGGGGCAGATGGGAATAAGCAGAAAAAGGAATTGTGTTATATCTGCTTTTAAAAAAGGAAACAAGCAAAATGAAGGAACCTCTACAAGGGCCTGGAGTGACAGGACACAGGGAATGGCTTCCCAGTGCCAGAGGGCAGGGCTGGATGGGAGATTGGGCAGGAATTGTTCCCTGGGAGGGTGGGCAGGCCCTGGCACAGGGTGCCCAGAGCAGCTGGGGCTGCCCCTGGATCCCTGGCAGTATCCAAAGCCAGGCTGGATGGGGCTGGGAGCAGCCTGGGACAGTGGAAGGCGGGTGAAATGAGATGGTCTTTAAGATTCCTTCCAACCCAAATCATTCCATGATTCAAGGATTTAAAATTGTTTAAACCTCGTCAAAATCGTAGTTATGGATGATATAGTGGCTGTGATGAAAACTGAGTTCTAACAAGTTTTGGGATCAGGATTTTAACCCCTCTCCAGTGGAGTGGTTGCCTCAGAAGCATCTCCCATCCCCAGTATTTCCAGTGCCCCATTCTGGCTCTGTGCAAAGTCACAGCAGGAACCAGCACCCAAAGGTCCAACTTGTACAACGCTTTGTCATGAAATTGTTTTGATGAGAAGGATATTGCTCAACACCTACAACTGCAGGATCCTTCCACGCCAATAAAACTTATGTGGACAAGAGGACTGAGGGGAAAAAAATATTCCCATGTTATGGGACTTGGAGTTGTTTTTCTGTTTTTCACAGGAACACCAATGCTGTTGGGAAGCAGGAAGAGGAACAGCACAACAGCCCCTGGTTCTCTTCCAGATGCAGCCTCCAGAGAAACCATTGCTGCTGCTACTGATGGCTCATCCAACAGGGCAGTTCCCTCCAAAGACACCTCCAAATCCAAAGAGATCCAAGCACAGGGTGTCCTGAAACCAAAAATGCCTGTCTCCGACAGTGTATGCAACAGAAAAGCGTCATCAAGAATCCTCCGGGAAGAAAACGTTCACAGGCAAAAGCAGCTCCTAAAAAGTAAGGTACAAATCCTACTGTGGTTGTCAGGAATATGGTTTCAATAATAAGATGAGGTCAGTCTCAAAGAAAAAAAGTGAAATAATGGAAAGTCAGGCCATTTTTGTCCAGCTTTAAGTGCTGAGCGTTGAGTCATCTGGTGAGAGATCAATCAGCTAATCTGACTGTATACATTGCTATGGTTAATAGAAAACAAGATTTAAATTACAAAGATAGGCTTAGATTCCCAAGAAAATCTTGAAAAAGCATTAAAATTGCAAAGGCAAGCAGCCCCAGACAGATCAAGTAACACCAGAACTGAGGTTATTTTTACAGCCTTGTTCTGATACCTTTCTTTCTCTCCCGCAACTTTTTTTTTTGACGCAACAACCTGAACTATGATTATCAACAAGGTTTCAGTGTGTAAAACATAATTTCTTTGGGTTCAGCAGTGTCTGGGATGTCTTACTTGCAACATTTATTCTCACAGCTAAAATGCAGGTGACACCAGCAGCTGCATTCAGGCACCAGGTATTTTTGCAGAAGATGACTGAGATTAATTTGGGTTTAGTATGAGTATGTCTGTGAGAAGTTTATTCCTTAAAAATGCTCTCATGGTCATAGAACCTTTTTTTCTTACAGCTGTTTTTTCTGAAGAGAATTTTTTTGTAGAAAGGTAGGCAAAACTTTGTCATCATTGAGCATAAAGCTACTGAATGTCATACATTTCGAAGCCTAAATGCTGTTTTCAGTGCCTGAAGTTAAATCATGGCATTCCCCTAACTGGAAGTGACTTTGTTTTACAAAAGTGAAGCATCCACTGAGATCTGGCAAAGCCCAACTTAATCCACACCTCTGTAAACCTGGCTTAGGGAGGAATTTAATTTCATGTTCACAGGTTTCAAGGTTTATTCCAAAATGTTGGTGAGAACAGTGTTAGGGAGGAAATACAATTCAGGCTTTTATAAGGCAAATGTACCCTACACAGATCTTTTTAATATGTTTTTAAGTACAATATAATATGTACAATATGTCATAAAGAGGAAAATATTTTAAGTTTATTGTAACCAAAAATTGAAATAAAACAGTAACGGGCTTTATTCCCAGATATTTAGTTCTAGAAATCAAATTATTTGGCAAGGAAGGAGCACTCCAGTGTGACTTTTCAAAATAGTTCATATGGAAGTTCCTTTGTTATTTTGGATTCGTTCTGTCCTCTGAATGAGAATCTTGTCAGCTCTGATTTTTGAGCACACAGCCTCTTTTGGTCCTAATTTGTGCAGGGAGTATCAGTCAGTGAGCATTAAAACTTAATTATAAGTCTAGAAAATAATCTCCTTCTCTCAATGTGAATTGACAGCTTTCATAATAATACCCTAGAATGCACAATAACCTTTTGTTGATTATTTTTTTCATGGAGTCTTTCCACTGGCTAATGGATATATAGGAATGACAGAAAGCAAACTGGATTATAAACAAAGGGGAAAAAAAACGGTGGTGCTGATGAAAGTCTCAGTGTGGTCAAAGGGAAATGATTTGTGGTTAAAGCCCGTAAGAATCTGGTATTTTCTGCAATAAATGGGAATGAACTCCAACTGCAGGTCACAGCAAGATATCCCTGGATTTCTGTGGGGCAACTTTTGGGAAAGGAGCACCAGCAAAGAGAGCTGAGAGCCCAAGAGGTTTAATTGTGATTGTGAGGGCTGGATAATGCGAGAGGAGCTCTGGGTGTCACAGGGCAGCAGGGAGCACCCACCACTAGATCTGATCTCCTCTGCCTAATGAGGCCTGTTAATAACAGCCTGGCTTTTCTTATTTCAGGAACTGCCCTCTCTGTCTAATGAGGTGGAGAACCCAATAAAAAATTAGCCATGCACTCCTAATGAACTTTTAAATCTCTCCAAGGTGATTATGAATTCTGTGGTTCGAGGGACAGAACAAAGGAGCTCAAGGCACAGGACGAGTGGGAGCGAGGCAGGAGGGTGACACTGTCCATGGTGCCACTGTCCAGGGTGTCACTGTCCAGGGCTCGCTCTCCAGGTGTGACTTGGGAAAAAAACCTGCTCACCTGGCCAGGATCCAGCTCCCAGCTGGAGAAAACACCATGGACACTGAGGGTAACGCATATTTTTTTTTCCTTTTTCCCTTTTTTCCTGCCTGTTTTTACGTTTTTTTCCTTTTTTCCTTTTCTCTCTTTTTTCCCCCATGGATGGTGTTTGCTTCCTGGGAACTGACTGAGGGCCTAAGTTCACATTCCCTCGATTTTTTTCTCCTTTCCAGTGAAGTTTTGGCAGTTTGTATCCACTGCCAAGACTTGCTTGGTTGTCCGGTTGTCCAGGCTCCCCGTTTGGAGCTGCAGCTGCTGTTCCTGTGGGGGAACTCGTTAGGAGTTTGGGGATTTACAAATTCCCAGTTCCCCAAATGTCTGGCGCTTCCAGCACCAGCTGTAGGTGTGGACATGGCCCAGGTTGGTACCAGGCTCCAGCAGCAGATGGACTTTCCTGCCTTTTCCTCCAGCATATATTGCAGACCCATCTCTGCTCCTGTCTTCTGTCCTAAGACATTCCTAAATGTTGAAGCAGCCTTTGACTGGGAAGTGTTTTGTTTCTGGATCAGCCATGGAGGGATCTGACAATCTAAATAAACAGGAAAGAACTGTCGGTGACGAGTTGCTTCGGTGATGGGGTGAGAAAAGGAAGTGAGCAAAACATCAAGAACTTGAATTTGGATGCAAAAATATGTAATTCAAAACCTAGATGTGTATAAACCTTGTAGGACTAGGGGGGATGGCTTCCCACTGCCACAGGGCAGGGATGGATGGGATTTTGGGAAGGAATTGTTCCCTGGCGGGGTGGGCAGGCCCTGGCACAGGGTGCCCAGAGCAGCTGGGGCTGCCCCTGGATCCCTGGCAGTGCCCAAGGCCAGGCTGGGCATTGGGGCTTGGAGCAGCCTGGGACAGTGGGAGGTGTCCCTGTCCATGGCAGGGCGTGGGATGAGATGATTTGAAGGTCCTTTCCAACCCAAACCCAAAATCATTTTCATCACTTTAATAATCTCTTCCTGAACTCAGCCCTATGCCCATCACACTTTTTCCTCTGAACTACATGAGAATGAAGCAGTGTCTCTGTTCCCTTTAGGAAGCCCTGGAAATCCACAACCCTCAGTTCATCTCTCGCTCCCAGAAGAGGCTGAAGAGGCTGGAGCACATGGTGCAGCTGAGGAGGGCCCAGCAGAGGGAGGCTCCTCCCAGCGCCCCCGCAGCGCTCGTTCGCAAGCTCTCCACATCCACTGCCAGCAGAAAGAAGCACTTCACCATCCCCGACCCTCTCAGTGGTGAGTTGTGACCAGCAGCAGGTCTGTGGCTGCCTTTGAAATCCTGTATGGAATTGCCATATCAAATTTGGGAAGAGACACAGGAGCGGCTGTTCCTGGCTCACCCTCCAGCATCTGTCCAGATGCTGCTGGCAGGAAATCCCAGCAGCTCAGAGATGGGTTAGTGAGGATGAGGAGCTTTCTGTGCTCTGTGGCAGCTGGGAGAGACCTCCTTGGGGACTTCTTGTCACTGTCACATGCAGTTGTGTTCTTCAGGATGGTGCAGTTGCTGCTGGCTGTGGGGGTGATGGCAATAAATGGAATTCATCCTCTCCCAGCTCACAGAATGACCAGTTTGGGGACAGAGGTGACAGCAGGGAGGCAGGTGGGATTTGGGATAGGAGCCCCAGCTTCAGGTGTGGCCTTGCCACTTGCCTCAGAAATCCCAGGGCTGGGAAAGAGCTCTGGTCTGCCCAGCCCTGCTAAATCAAGGTATCCAAACTCTGTGATTTCCTAATTGAAGCTGATGAGGTTGTGACAAACAGCCTCAACCCCCAGTGAGGGACCCCCTTCTCTCCCTCACAGCCCATACCACACCTCTGTAAATGTTATCTAAGCACAAGATGTTAAACAAATTGCTTTTCTTTTTCTTTTCGTTTTTCTTTTTTTTTTTTAATTGCCATCTGGATGTTAATTAATTCAGTTGACTAAAGAACAAAGATTTATTTGATTGATTGGCATTCCTCTTTACATCTTGGTTTTAAATCGGTGCCTGCTTGAAGATACATTATTCTACTGAAAAGCAATTTAGTTGAAAAGATTAAACAAACTAGAAAAGACACCTGGAGGATGCAGGTGTGGGAATATTTGATGTCCTCAACCCTGGGAAACACAAAGAGGTTTTTGGCTCCGTGGGGATTGACGATGGGTGCAGGAGAGGTGGGTGCAGCCCCATTTCAGGGTTCTTGGAGATGCCTGGAGAATTCCACCTTCCAGTGGTGCTGTGACAGGGTCTGTCCTACATCAGAGACCTACTGGGTTTTTATAGTGAGAGCTAAATAAACACAAGGAAACACAGCACAGAGCATGAATTCTATCTTAAAGACTCAATAGAATTAATTCACCATTTCAATTATCCAAGTTAATTTACCTGGAATCAGATCTCTCAGGGCTGTGCAGTGTGAGGACTCACGAGCTCTGCCAGCAGCAGTGGCACAGACCAGGAGTTTGTCATCTGTCTTAGAGGAAGTGGCAAAAATCTCCCCCTTTTTTCTGATCATCTTTGAAGGTCCCCCAAACCACTCTCAAATACTTCAGGAAAAGAAAAAAAATGAAAGACTAAACCTATTTCTCCTGAAATTATAATGAAATTTTAATCTTTCTGCTTGTTTAATGAGTAATAAAATCACAATATTGAAATATATTCATTAATTATTGAAGTTAATGACTATTTCCATCTTTTGGTAGTTAGTCATTAAAGGTAAATTTGTCTAAAGAGAATCTTTGGTTTCTGTAACTCACCTGCCTTTGTGTAGCCACATGTGGTTTTCTGTTTGTGAGATGTTAATATCTTTATAATGACAGGAGTGTCCCATGTCTGTTATTGAAGCAGAACTGGAGTTAACACTGGAAATCCAAGATGCCTGGAAAAAGCACAGCCCTGTAGGCTGCAGTACAGAGGGCTCTGGAGGACTGTGCTGAGCTTGCTCTGAGTCCTGGCAATTGATCTTTGAGGATTTGTGGGGGTGGATGCTGCTGTGCAGCAGGATTGGTATCATCTGTGAGACCCAGAGTGGGGGATTTTTTTTTTCCTCACCCAGGGCACTGGATGTCTCTGTGCTTGATGTCTCTGCTGATGACATCCATTTATTGCTGATGGATCCATTTATAGGGAATCTACCAGCAAATCTCTTAGTGGAGAAAGGATGCTCCATCCCCAGAAAGCCTTGGCACAGGCAAAGTCTTCATGGAATGGTTTGGGTGGGAAGAGACCTTAAAGATAATTTCATTCCACCCCCTGCTGTGGGTAAGGACACCTTCCACTGTCCCAGGTTGCTCCAAGCCCCATCCAGCCTGGCCTGGGGCACTTCCAGGGATCCAGGGGCAGCCACAGCTTCTCCATTCTCTTAAGAAATCTCTGCCAAATGCAGAGATTCCCTCCCACAGCTTTCCTGCTCTCAGGAATCAGGCTGCTCCTTCACAGCAACACCCCCTGGAACAGCATTGGAAGTTGGAGGGTAAAAGGATGACCTGGGAACGTGCTTAAGCATTCAGGCTTGTATTGATGGCACCTCTGGGTTCCAGGCTGTGATCTTGTGGTTGTTTGTTGATCATTTCCTTCCTTTCTTGTTTTTTTTTTTTTTTTTCCTTCTCTTTCCTGATGTCTTAGGATTTGTGGAGGTGAAGCTCTTCACGGCTCTGAGGTTCACAGGGCTCATTGCCAGCACACCCTCACACATTTTCCAAAGGGCTTTTTCCCAGGAGCAGGTTGGTTGATGGGTTTAATTTCCACTGACCCTTCCAGAGTGACCCTGAGGATGGATCAGAGCCCAAGGCTGGGCAGCCGGAGCAGGTCATGAAGCACACTTAGCTCAAGCACTGACTGTAACAGCAGTTATCCAACTTATTCTCCACCTCAAGAGGACATTCCCTGCCCAGTTCCCTGTGTGCCCACACAGGAGGGTGGCCCAGGGTGGGGAGAGGTGGGTGCCTGCTTTTATTCAGGTGGAAATGGGGCCTAAACTGCAGCCCGAGGTGTTTTGTTGAGTTTGCTGCACTTATCTCTCTCCGAAATAAGCTTGGTACCTGTGCTTCTCTCTGGTCTTGCAGCTTTTATTCCAATGAAATAATTTACACCCAGAGCAAAGACCTGCAGAGATTTTTCTCTCTCCCAGAGAGATTATTCTAGCAGCCTAAAACATCTTTATTGATAATATGAAATTATTGACTAGCAGGGTTTCCCCATGTTTTGACAGTGTTGTTACAACCTTAGTTCCTTGTAAGAGTAAGAAATAATTGGCATTCAACATCATTTCCATATAAATACCAACATCTGTGCAGTTCCCATTTACCTTCCCGTGCTCAAAACCCCGAGTTGTTTACCAGTTTTTAATTGTCCTTCACGAGTGGGGTTTTACGAAGCACTGAAAGTAATCTCAGGAAAATGAAAATGTTTATCCTGCACAAGATTTTATCATCACAAGAGCTCTTTGAAGGCACAGAACCTGCAACTCTCAGGCAGCCTTTGTGCTGTGTAATGGGTACTGCTAAATTTTGAGAGTGCTAATTAGCCCAAGATAGACAACTCTGCTGTTGACTGTGTCGAACAAATTAGAGATCCCACTGTGACGAACTGAATAGAAACAATGTTCAAATAACTGCATTTAAATCTCCAAAACCCGTAATGTAATTACTGCAGTGACAGGACTACCAGCTGTTTATAGGCCTTTAAATCTGCATAATGAACAGCCCTGTGATCTTGGTGTGCACCGGCACTTTTGGAGGTTTTACACAATTCCTCAGGCACATTTGGGGGTTTTTTCCCTACCTTCCCTTTTCCTGCCCTTTGAGGGGGTGCTGGTTCAGTGGAATTGGCCATATAAGTTGAAGGTTTTCCTTCAACCCCACAGTGGGACCTGCTGAGTTCCTCTGGATTTGCATCCAAACCCTCTGTCTTTAGTAATATCTTGGAAACAATTTATATCTCTTCAGTCGTGCTTCTAAACCTTCCCCAAAAGTTTTTTTTGGAACTGCAGGAGCCTGGAGGGCGAGGATTGCTGTTTGCTTGGGTTTTCCAGGGGTGGGTTTCTCCCCTGTGCCAGGGAGGTTTTTATTTGGACTGAGGGAGGAGAAGGTGGCAATCAGGGAATTTGCAATAATCCTGCAGCCACTCAGGTGTATTCTTGTGGTCTTCACACTGGTGCTTGGCTGTGACTTGATTTGGGTCCTTTTCCAGGTCCCTTTTCCCCATTAAAACTTTTAATAGTGCCACCCATTCTTTTGGTCTTTTTGGCTGGCAGCTCTGAGTAAAGCCTAAGCTGCAGTCAGGTAAAGGAATTAGGGAGAGGAATGACCTGTTCTGAAGATATTATTAAACTCATATTAACTCTGCCCCCCTTCCTCAATAACTGCTATTTTTGGGGAAAAAAATTGCTTTTTAAGATTATATGGTGTAATGAAATTAGAAAGATTTAGGAAGGCCAGGTGAGATGCTCATTTTTTTATTTTTTTATAAAATCCATGAATATATAAGTATCATTTGGATAGAGAGGACTGAAATCTCCAACATCATCCCCAAAATTAATTCAATATGAAAATGTTTTCATAAACCTCTCAACATTACTGCTTTTTAGAGATATTAGTGCTGTTTGAGAGACCTGAACAGCTGGAAAACCTGGGAACCACCTTCCTGTGGGTGCTCTTGGGGCAAGGAGCACTTGTGAGCTTCAGGATTTCTGTGGGGTGAGCAGGATCCCAGGCAGCCTTACCCTCAACCCTTTAACTTATGGGTTATTGCATTTTGTATAAATAACACCAAACCCTCATGTCCTGAAGCAATTCAGTGCATGAAGTCACTGACAGAGGATGTGCAAAGTCTGGGCAGCGCCCCTGGGTGCAGGCACTGCTTTACATTCCCTGGATGAATTCCCAGGAAAATCCTATGGGCATGCCGAGCTCAACATCACCTCCACATCTATCTTAGATTCAATGCTGATTTATTTTTTAGGGGACTGTTGATTTAAAAACCCCCAGTGTTTGAAAATATGTTCTGTGTCCTAGGATTTCTCTGGGCAAATGGGTTTTTGGTGAATTATTTTTTCAGTTCACTAAAAAAGCAGATAAACTAGAGAACTACCACCAGCAGTGCTTTGCTTTTCACACACCCTCAAAGGCACATTTTAGCTCCTACCAAACTTTGAGAATTCACATTCATGTTAGAAGAAAATGTGTCTATATTCTCTATATTTTGATGAATTTTGTCACCGTTTTACTCTTCTGAGTGCTCCAGTGATTTAGTGGTAAATAGGAAGTCAGGGGCTGCTTCCAACACAATCATTTTATCTGTTCTCTGTCTAAATATTTACTGACTACCCAAGCAGGAGAGTTACTCATCCTCTTGGAGGTGCAGTTTAGCATTAATTACAATATATTACAAGGACGACCCATTTACATTCATTTACAGCTTGCTGAGGTGGAGATGTGAGACCACTTGTAAATGCCAGAAACTCAGGAGTTTCACAGGGTTTCAACAAAACACCAATGAGGTGATTCAGTCCTCTCTGTCTAAGCCTTTCTTTAGCTGTGGTGCATCCCTGGAAATGCTCAAGGTCTGCTCTGAACTCCCTTCTTTTCCCTCAGTCACAACGGTTGTCTCCAAAAGTCCTCCAAGGCTATGAAATCTGATAAGGAGCTTTGATAAGGAACTGCTAAAACACAATTTAGAAGCCTATCAGCTTGGGGAATTGTCCACCTCTTGGCCCATTTGATCTTTACTTGGTAGGAAAGGGCTTTAATTCAGGTCTCCAGGATGAGCTTGGCAGGTTGTTACAGCTGCTCTTCCCCTTTGAAATGCACTTTCTTCTCGGTGCGAGGATTAACAACTATCTAAACGCACACACGACTTTTATTTTCTCATTTCTACCCCTTTTTTATTTACTTCTCATTTTGCTTTTGAATCCTAATCCTACAATCCATCAAGGATTAGCCTTATTTCTGCTTGATGTTTGCATGTGATTTTTCTTCTCGTAAATAGCAAGCTGGGAGATGCTGCAGGAATGTTTAGCCATGAGAATTAACCTCGTGGCTCCACGCTGCTTCACAAAGGGCATTTTTAGAACTGAGGTGGATTTATTATTTTCTTGAAGGATTCTCCCCAGAGTCTCTTTTGAATCCATCCCTTCAAAGCCCTGCACAGCCACGTATCTTGTTCCAGGCAGAACCACGGCAGGGATGGGTCTGATGCCCTTCTGTGCCAGCAGGAGAGGATTATTCTGGAGCAACAGCACCTGCACAGCTCCCAGCCTCTGTGCTGCTTCCCAGAAATCGAAAACAGAGGCCACCCTGTCTTAGGGACTTGTAGGAAAAACACAGATTAGTTTATCAGGCTGTATGGGATAGGAACTGGGTCTGCAAATCTCTGGATGGGTTTTTCCTGTTCTGGTGGCTACACAAAGAGGTCTGGAATGTAAAAGTGTCATCATGCCCCATCCCTGGAAGTGTTCAAAGCCAGGTTGGACAGGGCTTGGAGCAACCTGGGACAGTGGAAGGTGTCCCTGGGTCACAGGCAGTCTGCTCCCTGCACTTTCAGGGTTATTTGGACAGCAACAGCATCCAAGTGTTTATTCCTTTTAAGTGAATCAACATGTAAATGAGCATTAGAACTAATAAATAAAAGACAAATGATGTTTTCCTAGCAAATTGAGCATGTGGCTTGTGTGTACTGAAGATTTAACAAGGATGATTAAGTGTAGACAACTGCTGAGTGGGGGAAAGTCAGTCCTGAGGCAGAGAAGGCTTCAGAGCCTCTCTCCTTTCTCAATTTGAGCTTTGGAAACTGCACCAGTTCAGAACTGAAACTGCTGCAGAGCTCCCTTTGATTTTTGATTGGAGGGATGGCTGAGAGACTTGGGATTGTTCAGCCTGGAAAAGGGTCCAGACACCTCAGAGCCCCTTCCAGGGCCTAGATGGGCTCCAATGGGAGAGGGA
Organism: Corvus moneduloides; assembly: GCF_009650955.1. Classification (NCBI taxonomy): domain Eukaryota; kingdom Metazoa; phylum Chordata; class Aves; order Passeriformes; family Corvidae; genus Corvus; species Corvus moneduloides. The sequence continues at coordinate 2,736,638 of NC_045483.1, forward strand.
CTTAGGTCAAGGGATGGAGGGACAGGACACAGGGAATGGCTTCCTGCTGCCAGAGGGCAGGGCTGGGTGGGATGTAGGGAAGGAATTGTTCCCTGGCAGGGTGGGCAGGCCCTGGCACAGGGTGCCCCGAGCAGCTGGGGCTGCCCCTGGATCCCTGGCAGTGTCCAAGGCCAGGCTGGACATTGGGGCTGGGAGCAGCCTGGGACAGTGGGAGGTGTCCCTGCCCATGGCAGGGGTGGGATGGGATGAGCTTTATGGTCCCTCCCACCCAAACCATTCTGGGATTCCATGAATTTTACAGAGAGATACAGCAGTGATCTCATTTATTTCCTGGCTTCCCACCTTGTACAAACACCCTTCCTTCCCATTCAGGACCCATTTTTGCAAGGAAGGTGTTAAAATCACCTGCTCCTGAGAACCACCAACTGCTCAGATCAGTAATTATTTTCTTGCATCCCGGGAAATGCTGATTGGAATTATCACAGACCTCTTCATACTTGACCAGGAAGGAGTAATGTCATTTGCCTCTTTCTGAAGCTCAGAGAATTATCCACAGCCCTGCAAAACAGGTGTAAATTGGATCAGAAATTACCGTACCAGGGCAGGTTCCTGACACACCAAGGAGGCAGACAGGGTGCAACTGCCTGCAGGAACCTGTGAGGAGGATTTGGAGAGATTGGGAGGTTTGGATCTGGCCTTAAGCTTTCATAACTTTAACCAGAAATGGTAAATCACGGCTCCATGGAAGATGACATTTGAGATTTCAGTAAAAGCAGATCCCTCCAGTACTAACTTTATTTTCTCTCTGCCAGACAACCTCTTCAAACCAAAGGAAAGAGTCATTCCTGAGAGGGAGATGCACATGAGATCTAAAAGGTACAAATCCCTCTGGTTTAGAGTTTGTTCTGCTGTATCACCTTAGATTTGGGCAGCCCTGCCCTTTGAGCAGCCCTTTTCCAGCAGGTTCTGACAGCATGGGGCACCCATGGCATGGAAACCAAATCCTCAGCAGCTACCTCATGTTGAACTCCCAAAAACAGAAGCAGTGAGGTCACTCAGGATTTTTTTTCCTCCTGATTATGGCACAGAGGATGGGAATGACAGCAAATTATGAGGAATGTGGTGTCTGAGCTTTAACTGCACTGCACTTCATGCAAGGGAAGCTGCAAAAGCCACCATGAGGAATTCATCCTTGTTTTAAGACGTGTCCCATTCCTCTTCTCCAAAATGCAATCCCCAGCCAAAACAGGGTGCTTCAAGAACTTGCAATTGCAAAACATTATGAGGGAAAAACACAACTAAACTAAAGGCTTTGTGCTCATGCAAAACCAGGAATGCTGGGAAGGGAGGTCCAGCTTTCTCTTCCAAATCCTGGGAATTTTATCATTGATTTTAATGGGAAAAGATCAGACCAGGAGTCACCTTCTTAATGGCAACTCCCGTTATTTTTAAAACGGGAAGATTGTGTTCTTCTTGGTAAAAAGTGTTCCTAATGACAGAGAAAAAATGTTAACAGTTTAGAGTCTTATAATGATGGTTTTCTTATATTTTAGAAAATGACTTGGAAATGATTGCTGGGTATTAATTGTGTGACATAAATACAAAAAAAAAAAAAATGTACAGGCCAGATTCTGGTTTGAATTATGTTGCTGGAAATGGAAACCAACTCTACTGAGCTCCTGAGAAGCTACTGCATTGAAATCACCTACACCCATCTCTTTCTTTACTTTTTTTATTCCAAAATCAGAATTTGCAACAAGATTCAAAACAAGCCAGATTTCATATCAAACCATGATTGTTAATAATTTATACTTCTCATGCCATAAATCTAATTCAAGTACTTAGAGATGCCCATTACAAGTATTGCAAGGAAGGCAAACATTCCCTACAGGAAAAATCAATTATTTGTGAGCCCCAGGGATGAGATGAACTCGACTTTCTGAATTCCTGACAGGATTTATGACAATTTACCTGAGGTTAAAAAGAAACAGGAAGAGAAGCAGAAGCGGATCATCATCCAGAGTAACAGGCTGCGTGTGGAGATGTTTAAAAAGGTAAAGAATTCCTGTTATTTCTGGAGCAAATGGACCCAGTAAATTTCAAGTCTGGGATGCCAACACCACCTCACCTCCAGTATCACTAAAGATTTCTGTCACCTCATGGATTTTAACAGTATTTTAAAGCACTTTTGCATCTTTTTTTTCTAGCAATTACTGGACCAGCTCCTTCACAGAAACACGGAGTGACAAAGGAGTCTCTTGCCCATCATCCTAATTGGATCTTGAATGCCTTTGACTGCTAGATAAGCCATAAAATTAACTGTTATCTCAATTACCTGGAGGTATTTTTCTTATCTTTGGCTCTTTGTATAAAGAAAGATCATTTATGTTTCAATTGAAATTTTAAGGCATCTTTCAAGTAATCAAAAACAGCCTAAAGGGGAGCACAGCTGTTCCAGAGCATCACCTTTTGGTCAGTTCACCCAGAGGAAATAATTTTAAGAATTTTTAATGCAAATACTGAATTACAGGGGTATTATTTATCCTAATCTTTTTTAAAAAGTACACTTCTCCACAGCAATAGCACCGCATTTGTAAGATGTGGAAAACTTACTTCTCCGAAGTATTTTATTAATTGATTTCGTGTGCGTGAAATCCTTGAAGAAAACTGTTATTTGTTATGTTTAGGAACCAGTTGAAATAGCATTTACCACATCATCAGAGCAGCAGCAGTTTCACATTAATACTTAACATTCCAAAAGGGACCAATATTTCAGCTTTCTGAAGAACTCCATTCCTGTTCATAGAGTGAAACTACCTAGCAAGCTCTCCCATTAAAAAACAATATTTAAAAATTTGTTTGTAACACTTTTTTTCACGTTTTTCATTGTCACATACGTTTTACTCCACTTCTGTGAGCGTGAAGTATTTATAGAAATGGCAGATGAAGGAGTGGTGCCAAGAGGGATGTTTGCATCAAAACTCGCAGAACTCAAACCAGCTGTCATGTTTCCTCCCCAAAAAATATTTAAATCTTTATTTGTACTGTTGGAAGTAAAAACAAGCAGCTCACAAACCGATGGAGTTTATTTATGGAATAAAGTATGAGGATAATATTGATCCAACCGCTGTGTTTTTATTTGGTGCTGTTAAATGTAACACAATTATGGAAACTGCCTGAGAAGTCGTGCCTTTGTACCCACAAATCCCAGGGGAAAATAATACTGCCCCTAAAAATCATTGCAAGTGTTAAACTTCACTGCACAAAGTTTGAGGAGGGGTTTGAATGAGGCTGGAATTTGGCCTTTGATAGTTCTGCTTTGTTTTTCTAATCCAGCCTGAGATGTAAGGTCAGGATTTTTGGAAGAGGGGGATGTTTGTGAGCCACTGGGATAACCTCCAGCTGGGTGACCTGTGCTGGACACGAGGACCTGGGTATATTTTGTGCTCTGTTTCTGTTGGATTATTCTGCCTTTTTGTGTTTCAGCTTCCCAGCTAACGTAGCAATAATGCTGTTAATTTTTGCTCGCAGAGAAGACAGAGACCTGTTGAACAAATATATTGCATTCCAGATAGGCATCCCCAAAAACTCATCAACAGTTCAATCCATTGGGAGAGGACGTGGAAGGTAAGGCAGTGGGGAAGGACCTGCCAGGGTTCTTCCCTGAAAAGCACCTTTTTAACCAAGGAAGTCATTGAGTACTGGAAACCAAAGCCAAGGCAGGAACATAGGTGACTCCAAGTAGAACTCAGGAAAGAGATACAAGAAGAATTATCTTTGAAGCTTTTATTCACTTTTAGCTCACTACAACCACTATTTCCTATAGGATCAGTGCCCAAATCCCCTTTGAATTTAGTAGGAACTGAAAATATTTCCCCCTTGAGTCCTCACTCTCTGATTTTTTGACTTCAGGAAAATGCAGCTTTGGTTCATCAAGTCTGTACCTTCAGGTGCATTATTCCCTGCGCATCTGTGAGATGGAGGAATTTTATTTACATTTCACCCTACCTTAGTGAACACCCTCAGGCTTGCCTGGAGTCTCACCCCAAAGCCACAGCAAGATATTTTGGCATGGAGAGAAAATATATGGAGTTTGGTATCCATGGAGGACACAGCAAAATAATCCCTTCCCAGGTCAGGGATGTCCCCTGGGCTGGGACTGACACCAGAAGGGACCCCCAAAACTTTTACCACTTCTTCTCTGGCAGAGAGGAAGAGACAGGATCTTCCTCATTGGGAGTAAGAGTATTTTCCATGGAAATCAGGCATTTATCCTGCAGGATACCCAGGAATTCAAGGGAGATGGTTTAATCCACCTGCCGTAGTGTATCCCTACTCCATGCCCATATGTAAATGTATGTAAATAAATATGTGTATCTGACATGCTTCCCACTCTCTGGCTGGGAATATCCAACAGAGGAGCTTGATATTCCTTGGAAATCATTGCACCCAAGTGATCCTTGTGAGGAAATGAATGATGTGAGCATTTCCTGGGAAGAACAGCACAGGCTTCAGGTGGGATTTCACCCCTTGGCACCATCATGGATGGCCTGAGCAGGGAGTGGCATCTCCACTGGCCTGGTTTCCTCTCCCTCCTTGGGAACAGAGTACAACACCCATCTGCTGCATCCTCACCTCCCTGGCTCAGGAGCCGCTCCCCTGGCTCACAGCATGAAGCGAAGTGCATCAGTCAAAAAAATCCTCTGGGTTTGTAGAAGGGTTATTTCCAAATGTTTTTATTTTCTCTAAATGTGATTTTTAAAACCTACAGGACAAATCTGCAGCAGTCTGAGGTGGGATTTCCTTTGTACAAATAAGCTGGTAAGGAAAATGCATGATGCAAATCACTGTCTGGGAATGTTTTACATGGTACAAAACCTGTGCTTCAGAAAACCAAAAATTAGCTCTGTTGCAAACCTAATTTCTCTTTCAGGGCCTGAGAAAAGAAAGTATCTGGTAATGGATCCAGCAAACAATTCTGACATTCATTTCAGCTCTACAATCCAGTCATTGTGACAGAAAATGGACTGTGCAGGAAAATGTCACCTCAGGAAAACAGGAGCCTCCCAGGCATAGCCCTGGACAAGCAGGCATCAGCTTAAGGAAGTTCAGAGCTAGGGAAAAAGTGGTGGTATCTCCCTTTGGACTTGCAGGCACTTCAAAGAGCCCATTTGCCAGCAGGTAACAGGAAAATCAGAGGTGACCCATACTTGTCAAGCTGGAATTTTCCTTCTTATTGGGAAAACTTGAGGATTGAGTTCAAGTTCTCTGGGTGTTGGTGCTGTGCCTTCGGGAGGGACACATCAGGATTCATAACAATGTTGGTTTGGGGGAGATTTGGGATGGTTTGGGGGTGTTTGAGCACAGAGCCTGGGTGGACTTGTCAGCACATTGCCTTGGCATTGTCCCTCCCAAACACAAAACCTCCCCATAGGGTTGGGATTCTGCGTTGATGGAAATGAAGCCCACATGGGGAATGCTCAGCATTTGAGGTGAGCAAGACGTGGTGTTTGGTTGCTTGCTGGCATCATTAATCTCATCTGACAGAAATACCTCATGAAGGGTTGGAAGTCATTGTAACGTAAAGGACTGAGGGTTCCAGCGTTCTGGGGATTTATTTAAACCCAAATATTTTCCTGTGTATGTGTATGCAAGTCATTAGTTACATCTTGGAGTTTACTCAGCTGCTCAGAGAGATGAGGAGAATGTCTGGGTGAGATTTTTGAGGGGTTTTATTGTTGAGTATCTGGGCCTGGTCACGTTAGTGTAATGTTTTCTGGGAGAGAGCTGATTTACAAGGAAAACAACACACAAAAGCAGGGATAAAGTTCCTGGCAGCCCTCTCCAGAGGAAACCATTCCCTGATACAGCCCTTGCAGCAAGGCTAAAAATACAGCTTGCCTCATCTGCAGGGGTGTTTGCCCCTTTGACTGCAGGGACAGAAGTGCCTGTGTGCTTTGAGGGATGGGTAATTATCTCCCCAGGAGCACTGAGTGGCTGCTTGTCCCTGCTGGAGCCCATCAGGACACAGGGCTGTCCCACAGGGTCACGTTTCTCTAGGCGCTGTGACTCCGGCCTCTGTAGTTCGTTGTTGGTTTGGGATGTGGCCGGATCCTGTGGGATGCCCTCCCTGGGCCCCCCCCCCGTCCAGGCCACAGCTCAGCACCAGGAAATGGGGGTTGGAGGAGTCCCAACCCCAGCTGCAACCATTCCCTTGAATAAAAGGGCATTTATTTCAACTGAAATGCTAATTCACCTGAGCATAAAACCAGATCTGAATGAAAGAAGCTACAGAAAATATATCAAATTTACTGTCAGTAGAGGGGCTCAGTGCCTGTATGGAAATATTTATTACGCTTTGGTTTAAATATGTGTCTATTTACACCAAAATCACAAAAATCCTTGCCCAAAATCCTTATCAGAGAGAGGAGCCTGTGCTGCTCATTGAGTGGTGCCACTCTGCCCATGGAGAAGGAGGTGCCAGTGCTGGGCACTGGAAGGGGAACTTGTTTCCCAGCTGGAGGTGTTTTGGGAGGTTATGGTTTTGTCTCTCGTAATTTCAGTTTAGCTGTGACAAAGCTGTTGGAATAAGCTTGTCATGTACGTTGGGAAAGGATCCCTCCCTGCGAGGGTGGGCAGGCCCTGGCACTGGGTGCCCAGAGCAGCTGGGGCTGCCCCTGGATCCCTGGCAGTGCCCAAGGCCAGGCTGGACACGGAGGCTTGGAGCACCCTGGGACAGTGGGAGGTGTCCCTGCCCATCGCACTGGATGAGCTTTAAAGTCCCTCCCAACCTAAACCATTCCATGGTTCTATTTGAAACCTTATTTTTATGTCGAGAATATAAAGCATCCTCTCTTTTTTTTTTTTTTTTAGGTCAGGAATTTTACTTTTCCTAGTTCTCCTTGGCTCTGTACCAAAGCTGTGGGAGGCAGAATTACTTAATACTCATTTTAGATGACCCACAGAGTAAGATAATGAGGTGTATCATCTCCCTACCAGCTGCAGAGTGATTAAAAAGTAAAAATAAAAAAAGGAGAAGAAACTGCACCAATTTTCTCATGGTACACACAGTTATTTAAAATGATATAAAACGGAAGTGCAATGAGCTGCTTGAGGATGGTGCTGCATAGATAGGAATGTGTAAAAGAGCTCCTAATTGCAGAAATTTGGTGGATATTTAAAAAAAAAAATCACAGTGATGTATTTTTAGACTTCATGTTTAAAATATTTTTATTTTGTGCAGTATCTTACCAGGACTAGACTTCAGTTAATACATAATTATGGGATGCAAACCCTGTCACACAGAGGCTGCTCCGTGGTTCCAGGGTTATTGCAGGTCTGCCACTGGCTTGAGAAATTGGTATAAAATAGCAAAAAACCTTTTGGAATCCACTTTATCTTCAACTTCTTGCTTGGGGCATCTGCTGTTTCACCATCTAAAGGCCTCTTGCAGCTGTGCCTGACTGGGGAGACATCCTTTTAAATTTCATGTTTCTGTGGTTTTCCAGAACTTTTTGTTGTTAAAGTGAGCACTTGGTATCCATGCTGTGGGGAAATTAATAAAAATCCTGGCCAAAGGGTGGTGAGGGGAACAGTGTCCAGTCTGAGTGTGGGCTAATTTTCTCATTGCCTGATAATGGTGTCTGGAAGGAAGGTCCCTCAGCAGTCATTTAATTAATTGTGATATATAACTGTGGCCAGGGAGGCAAACAAGAACCATATTGAGAACAGGAGTCTGGTTTTGTAACTGGGTTGTCCTCTGAAATTGTGGCACTGCGGAAGGAGGCAGGGAAATACGCTGCAGACAGATTTTGCCATGATTTGGGGGAGAAATGATGAGAAAAGAGCAATGTTCTGGTTAAATCCCAGGCTGGCTGCACGTGCAGCTGCCCGAGGAGGGAACAAGCAGTGCCCTCAGGGACAGCAATGCCTGGGCTTGAACAGTCCCAGAGTCACAGCATGCTTTGTGTTGGGAGAGACCTTAAATCCTGGCCAGTGCCACCCCTGCCATGGCAGGGACACCTCCCACTGTGCCAGCCTGCTCCAATCCCTGTCCAGGCCTTGGACACTTCCAGGGATTCAGGGGCAGCCACAGCTGCTCTGGGAATTCCATCCCAGCCCCTCACCATCCTCCCAGGGAACAATTCCTTCCCAATATCCCATCTATCCCTGCCCTCTGGCAGTGGGAAGCCATTCCCTGTGTCCTGTCCCTCCAGCCCTTGTTCCCAGTCCCTCTCCAGCTCTCCTGGAGCCCCTTTAGGCCTTGAAGGAGTTTTAAGTTCTCCCTGGATCCTCCTCCAGGTGAACACCCCCAGCTCTCCCAGCCAGAGCAGGGAGCTCCACCCCACTGTTGCTGGGATTATTTAGGTTGGAAAAGCCCTCTGTGACCATCAAGCCTCTGAGCCCAGCAGTACCAAATCCAGCACTAAACCACATCCCCAAGTGCCACCTCACATCCCCCATAATCCCTGATGACAGCCCCGTCCTCCCCAGCCCTGCAGTGATGTCAGGGGCAGGGAGCCACCGGTTGTAGAGTTCCAATTTTTGGGGCATAACCCAGATCCTGGGTATGATACCCACATGAGTTCTCCGTGAGTAATGCTGTTCCAAGGAGTACCAAAGGAGTTAGTCACGACTCCCCACTTAGTGGTGCCAAATCTATCCTCAACTTGTGACGCTGCCGGGAGCACTTCTCTCATTTTGGGGTTTGCCATTAGGTGAAAATACAACTTTGAGGACTCACTGGCCTGTACAGAATGAGGGAATGGCCCAAGTTAAACTGCGTGAAAGATGGATAATTATGGGCTGCCTGCTCTGTCTGACACCATTAGCTGATGTTACAAATCCAACATTTTACTCCTGTTTGTTGTACTGTAGAGAGGTTTCACTTGCTGTGTTTGGGGCTCAGAGTTGTGCAACAGAACCTAACAGAAAATGCCTACAATAAAGGAGCTCTGTTTCATTCTTCCCTTCATAAATAACAGGAGATTAAGACCTAATTGATTTCATTCTTCCGTGATGGATACCACAGTAATTTTTAATGATTTCTCTCAAGTTTCCCATTAGGAATATTTATTTTTCTTTAAAAATGGCCCCAAATATGCTGTTTTCCTAATTTACTGTCCCAGCTTTTATGATGATGGATGTTGCATTGTTCTGTGGTTTGCAGAGGGCTAGACAGGAATATTAAAAATATACGACTTCATAATTTTTAGTCTGAGTTGAATGCTGTCCTCTTGTGAGACATGTAAAAATTTGTGGCTTTTTTTCTTCCTTTTGTTTTCAGGGAGACAGTGAAATTTGAGGCAACAGATCAAAGCCCTTATTCTCAATGTCTAGTCTGGTGTAAAAAAAACCAACCCTCCTCACACATTTAATGGGTTATTTGTTGGATTTAAAGGGATTTTAGCACAGGACACCTTCCTGATGTATTGTCAGGAATGTCCTGTTTGATATAAGGATCTTGCTGGAAAATCATTACTTCTCAGTATTGAAATTATGGGAAAACTTAAAATTGCGTTTATTCCCCCTTGGAGGTTTAGGGCTGTGCAGACATCCCAAAGGTTGCTTGCTTATTTGTTTGGGTTTTATAAGGGTATTTCTCATGTGCTACTAAAAACGGAAGAATGTTCAGCTCATGGGGTTTTTCCCTCTTCCTGGAGGAAGGCTGGAAGAAGAAAATGTTGATGGGTGATCTGGTGCGGGGTAAAGCTGGGAACCAGGGAATCACAGAAAATCCCAGGTTGGAAGGAACCCACAAGGATCATTGAGTGCAACCCCTGGTCCTGCCCAGACACCCCAACAACCCCACCCTGGGCACCCCTGGCAGCGCTGCCCAAACGCTCCTGGAGCTCTGGCAGCCTCGGGGCCGTGCCCATTCCCTGGGGAGCCTGGGCAGTGCCCAGCACCCTCTGGGGAAGAACCTTTCCCTGATCTCCAACCTAAACCTCCCCTGGCACAGCTCCAGCCGTTCCCTGTGTCCTGTTCCTGTCACAGATTGGAGCTGTCCCTCAGGAGGAGCTGCAGACCCCCATGAGGTCTCCCCTCAGTCTCCTCCAGCTGAGCAAACCCAGAGACCTCAGGTGCTCCTCATGTGGCCCCTCCAAACCCTTCCTCACCTTCACAGCTCTCCTTTGGACACTCTTCTGATAGCTTTGTACCCTGAGCCCCACATTCCTGGGATGTTGAGGCTGTAGGGTCAGGGTTTGGGGGTGCAGGGGTGCCCCAAGGTGGGCAGGGTGCCGGTGATGTCTGTGCTCACGGAGAGCTCGGTGTTTGCCTGACCGAGGGTTTGTGCTGCAGGAAAAGAATGTGTGAGGTTTGGGGTTTTATGTTTTAACTGCTGAAGAATTTCGGGGTTGCTGTTGTTGCTGTTCAGGTCCTGTATCCTTGCAGTGCTGGGTTTCTTTGTTTGCTCTTCCCTAAGCTCCTCTTGGCTTTTTCACCCCTGGCCCCGTGACAGCCGCCTGCAATGGGCTCTGTGCAGTTCCCTCTAAAGAAGTGCATGGAGCTTAATCACCATTAAGGCAGAGCTTGCTCCCCTGCCTTGCTAGAGGAAAGGAGCTGCTTTCCAAAATTATATTGCCCGTGGAGCAGCAGGATAAACTGGGCAGGGAAAACAGGAGAACAGGAATGTGATGAGCCCGTGGCACTCAGCATCAGCCCTGCTGTCCTTCTTCCAGGTACAAACGATGCTGGCAGGGAGTGCTCTCCAAACACAGCTGAATGGAAGGGGTTTGCTCTCTCTGATTGTGGTTTATCCCCGAGACAGACTGAAAATCCCGCATGTCATTTATTAAATGTGTAAAGAAATCCAGAATGGCTTCGTCAGTTTTGTTTATGCTTGAATTTAATGTTAAAGTGCTTTGTCACTCAGGCAAGGTAGGAGTTGGTTTAGTTTTTCTCTTTATTAAAAAACAAATCCAGAAACATTTCAGTTTCAGTGTTTAATTCCATGTTCTAGCCTGTTGATTTGCCATAGTGGTTCAAGGCTCTCTACAAATGCAAAGGACCGTGTTACTCCAAATAGCTCCACAAAATCCCACTTTCCTAAGAGTGTCCTTTTCACTGTGCAGCAAGGGAGAAACTTGAGTCAATCCTTGGTTCTCAAAGGCAGAGAATCATGGAATGGTTTGGGTTGGAAGGGACCTTAAAGCCCACCCAGTGCCACCCCTGCCACAGGCAGGGACACCTTCCACTGTCCCAGGTGCTCCAAGCCCCGTCCAACCTGGCCTTGGACACTGCCAGGGATGGAAGAGCCACAGGAGAAGTCTGTCGCTCTCACTGAGCTCTATTGGATCCAGCTGGGCACTGGGAGCCCTTTATTTTGGATGAACAAATGGACCAGGGCCTCATGGCCAGTGGAGGAACCAGTTCTGGCTGGAGCCAGGCACCGACTGCTCTGCCCCCTCTTGCTGTTCCCAGCTGCATTGGCCAACACAGCTCTGGGACAGAAATTTCAGATGAATCCAGTATTATGGGACCTTTAGGACACAAAGAAAAAAACATAACCAAAGGAGAGGAAGGTAGGGATGTATTTATTGATAACAGTGAGATTGCTGATCTCACATTGGATTTCCTGGGCTTCACAGCCTGGTACAGACTCACTGTGCTGCTCAGGGCAGCTCAGCAGCTCCTCAAGGCATGCACAGAGGGTGGAAGCCTGCCCTTGGAGAGTGGGAAATCCATAGAATCCATCTCTCAAGTATGTGCAGCAACAGGATTTACAGCCAGGGTTTGATTTCAGTGCTCAGCCCTGGTGGATGCTCTTCCATGTCTGAGTACTGGGACAGAGGTCTGCAGAGCAGAGCAGTGCTCTGTGGCTAAAGGTCAGGCTGAATCGTGCTCTATCTATGCCTGTTAATTATAGAGGACTGTAATCTGCCACTGCAGTCACAATTCAGCAGGATCTTGATTGTGCAGAGAGTTAATGAAGTGAGGGAGGACTGGAGACACAAAGTCTCAGCAGCTGGCTGGGGGGACACACAGATTTCAAAGGGAAGAGCTTTTTTGTTTTGTTTTGTTTACTCTAAGAAGGAAAAACTTTAGCCTGGAGGCCCCAAAACTGGAGATCCCTGTAGCTAAGCCCAGACAAGTCCTCATGCATTTTGGCACATAGGGGAATAATAAAAAAAAAAAAATCTGGATAATACTCAATGTTGTGATTACAGTGAGGTTTCCTGGATAGCCAAGAGGGGATCACAGCTGATCTGGGAAGATGTGAGAGCAGTGTTACAGAGGTGCTTTCTGCCCAGCAGAACCTCTTATCCTGAAATAGTTCAGCTCTCTGAGGTGGCTTATCCTCTCTTCATTTAACTCCAGCTGTAACACAAGGGATGCAAATCCTGCTCTGGCAGAGCAGGCCAGCAGACAGCTTTCCTTTTCCTCCTTTTTTTTTTTCCTTTTCCTCGTTTTCCTTTTCTCATACTCCACACCCCATAGCATACCATAACCCATCTGACAATTAATATTAATTTGTTACCTCGCCTTGGAGCTAATGCCACCAAAGCATTACAGTATCAGTCTGGAGGATTTATTTACACTTAATCCATTCTCTCTCCACTCCTTATGTTTTCTCTGTTGTCTCCATCAGTCACTAATTCCTTCTCAAAACTCCTTTAACCAAGGGGAACTGATGGAAATTCACATTTCCCTCAGCGCATCCTCCTCCTTGCTGGTGTGTGTGTGTTGAGCTCGTTCCCAGCTAAGTTATTCCACACTGCTCCCTTCCTTATTGCTCTCTTCTGGACTCACCTTTCCAGCGCCATGTGAACCAAAGCTCCTGCATGGATCGCTAATTTGATAAGCACACGCCCAGCCGGCCGCCTGTGTTATCACACGGTCAAATATTCATCCTTCCAAATCGGAGTGCCCTTTACATCGAATTATTTCCACACCTAAATGCAAAGTAAGAGTTGAGCTACTGCGCTGTGCCCTGTGGCAGTGACACAGGGACAAGGCGGGGGCAGGTGGGAGAGCTGGGGAGGGAGAAGGGTTCTGCTTCGGGAATGACAACAGCGAGCGATGAATGCAGGGCACATTCCTGCGCACCCTGTCAGCATCTCCAATTCTCACATTCTCCGGCTGAAAAAAGCGTGTTCAAGTGTTTCCGAACCACTCCCGGGGGAAGCGAGGGCCGCGCAGTCCGGAGGTGCGCCTGAAGAGGGCTCCTGATAGGATCTGGGAGATCCTTGTCGCTTCATTCCTTAGATGTTCCTCCGGCCACAGGTGACCCGGAGCCCCAGGGCGAGATATTCATGCACACACCTCAAAGCACAGCGGGGTTCCAGCAGCAGGATTTGTTCTCTCCAGCTTGTGGGTAGTGCCTGGCTCGATTTTCCTGCAGAGGCTCAAAGCCAAAAGCAAACCAAGCACCCAGCATGTGCCAGGCTCTGTCTGCAGTAACAGAGATAAAAGGGTGCTGTGTCAGGCTCCCCTTGCCCAAGGAGGTAAAAATGAGGAGTAAAAAGAGGATTTAGCCGTTCTTATGCTGTTGCTATTGCAGGATAGCCCTGAACTAGCACAGAGTGGAGGGGATGCTTTGGAAGGAAAAGTTTCTTGGGGCTGAAGCGAAGAAAAACAAATTATATAGGGTAAGGAAGATAGGGAGGATAAAAATGAAGGGGAGGAAGCATAAAGAAGGAGCAGCAAAAAATAAAAAGGTAAAAACAACCCCAAAAGCAGTGAGACACCTCCACACACCCCCCTCCCTCTGTTCCTCTTCCCCTGAGAGTGCTAAAGAACAGGGATGGATGGATGGATGGATGGATGGATGGATGGATGGATGGATGGATGGAAAGCCATAGCCCATGGGAATAACCTGGATAATTGGGGCTGTGGCCCTCTTTGAAGCAGCCACACAACCGGGATGCAATTTTCATTTCCTGCAGGGAAACTCGGCCTTGTTCTTCTGAAGCGGATAAACCAAACCTTGTAAAACTAATTGTGAGAGGCACTTTGACATGAGAAATTCAGAGGCCAGGCCTGGCCTCTCCCCTGCACACCCCAGTGAAGCAGGGGCACTTCCCATTACCTGCCCTGTGCCTCGAGGGTCTTTTTTTCCCAAGAGAATTTTGAAACTGAGGTAAAATTGTGCTGTTGTTCTCCAGAGGTAGCTGTAATTCAGTAGCATTCCTACATGGATGTTGTTAATAAAATAGTTGGGGCTCTGTGGTGATAAATTATCGATTTATCAATTTCAAGCCCATAAAATTAGAGTGGTAAAAGGCAACAATTCTTTTCTGGTAAAGTTTTGGGGGGAAGAGGAGAAACTTTGATAATATCTACTTCATTCATGCTAATGAATGACCAAGATATAATTGGCTCCACATTCTCTGCTAGCAAATATTGTTTCTCAGATAAAAGTAGTACCACTGAAAAGAAAAGCCTTGTGGGATTACCAAAACCCTATTTAGAAGTCTTTAGCTCCCTTTGACTGACTTTTTTTTCTTTTTAATGGGAGAAATACCTTCAAAGACACTAAAGATGTCTATGTGGCTTTTACGGTGGCCTTCCACAAAGGAGTTTTCTGTTTGAATTTTAATGTTTTTAACCAATGTTCTGTGTGGAGCACATATGTCCTTAATGAGAGAGTTGATAGAGTTCATTAGTTTATATCTGAGGGATGAAATGTTGCTGAGTGTAGCTGTTAAATTGTAATTGATAATGGCTGAGTAGGGAAAAGTTAGCATTTGGCTATTTAAAGTTACACACAGGCTAATCCCGAGGAGAGGGAATACACATGGTGAGGAAGATGTGAAGTGAGACTTGAGGTGTAAATGCAGACAAAATGCAAATTTCAGAGCAGCTGGGGGCAAGTCCGTGGGTCTGGTTTTGGGCAGAGGGGTAGGAGGTGAAAAGTGCTTTTTAAATGTGAAGAGCAGCAGTTGAGAGCCCTTTCTTCACATTCTTCATGATCCCAGCCCTTTTCCAGGTTTATTTGTGCTGGGATTACCACTGTTATCCCTGGCTGCCTCAGTGATGCTGCTAGAGAACAGTGCCAGGCTCCAGTTTGGGAACCACAGAGGTTGTACCCCTGGAATTTCTGGCTCAGTTATCCCCAGAGCTGGTGCAAAGCATAGTCTGGATCACTTGGAATAATCACCAGCCTCTGCTACAGAACAGCCCCAAATCTGTGCTTCCAAACTCCATTTCTAAATGGGATTGCATGGCTCTTATGCCTGCTGGCCTACAGACACATCTCAGAACGCTTCTGCCAACTGTTTCATGCACAATGTACACGGAGCCAAGCTGCAGAATTCAGTATCAATATCCAAACTCTGAGATTTGGGAAGGATCTTAATAAATTAAAGCTAAAACCCACACAATAAAAGTCTGTGAGGATCTTCAGGATTAGATTCTTTTTTTCCTGCTGCTCCACAGCAACATGTGGGCATTACATGTGTTTTGGTGGTACATTAAGGAGTAGATAATCTGTATTTGGTTATTCTCCCAGACAGTCAGTAATAATAATTTGAATGAGGGAGATTTAAAAAAATGCATCTGGCAACTCTGTGGGTGTGTTTTGTTGTTTGTTTTCTTTTTTTTTTTTCCCCTCCTTCTTTTAAAACCCCCACAATATAAAATAAGAAACACCACCAGAAACAACTCTGAAATAATTATGAAACCAATAAATAACCCCTGAGCTCTAACGTACACAGATGACTTTCCAGAGGCGGCAGCCAGGCTTGTGTGTGGAGTAAAAAAAAATGGGAAAACTTCGGGAGCAAGGATGGGAGGGGGGACCTCGAAGCCCCCCGGGGCTGGGACCCTGCGGAGGGGCGGCCGCGGGGCTCAGATGTTCCGCGGGCGATGGCTTAAGTTCGGCCCTTGCCAAAACAACAACAACAAAAAAATATGAAATAACCGACACAAACCTATTTAAAATAAAGGGGGAAAAAAATAAAAGAGGAAAGAAAAAAACCCAACTCCTCTTTTTTTTTTTTTTTTTTTTTTTTTTTTCCCCCTGAGCAGCCGAGCCCAGCTCATCAGCAGCTGAGGCAGGAGCAGGAGGGGTTTTGGAGTTAACTGCATGCAGGAAATCTCTCACATCCTGAGTCCCAGCTCGCTCCTCTCGGTAACTGTATATTATGGGGCTGCTCTCCAGCCCCAGCTGATGAAAGTTTGTCTCCCTCAGTCTGGGCTGCGATGTCAAAGCGCCTCCAGGCAGCGCAGCCGCGCTCCCCCCGTGCGCTGCCCCCGGCCCGGCTCCCCGCGCTGCTGCTGCTGCTGCTCGGCCCGGGCTGGCTCCTGTCGGCATCGCCCCGCACCCGCGGTAAGTCACACGCAGCCCCTCGGGGCTTTTCCCGACACGATCCCGAGCCCCGCGCTCCATTTTAGCCGGACAAGCAGCGGGGAGATGGATTTAGAGCGCTGCTCCCCCCGCCCGCTGCGGGGATGGAGCGGGAGGTCCCGGCCGGGCACACGCGGAGCTGCGGAGTTCCCGCTCCTCTGCGCGGCTTCCCTGAGATTTCCCGGGAAAACTCCGCTGTGCGGCCCCCCGGCACCCCCAGCCCCGTGGGGTCCCATCCTCCGGCACCCCCAAACCCGCTGGTTGCTTCCCTGCACCCCCATCCCCCGGGACCCCTATCCCTGCACCCCCAGCCCTGCCGGTCCCGTCCCTGCACACCAATCCCGCCGATCCCATCCCCTGCGAGTGGAGCTGATCCCGGGGACCCCCCTTTGTGTGTATTCGGGGGTGCCCTGCAGGGTCCCGTGGGGCGGGGGGTAAATTTCCCTCCCACGCATCCCCTACAAACAGCCCCCGGGGCTGAATTCAAGGGTCTGGGAGTCTTGTCAGAGTTTGGGCTCTGTTTCCAGCTGGGAAAAATTGCGCGGAAAAGCCAAATAGTGATGATAAAAGCGTCCTGGCTGGGTAAAAGTTTTCTCGCCGGCGCTGTGTTCATTCAAAGTGAGCTCCAGGCGGGGAGCGGTGATTCAGCTGTGGAGCGCTGTGCTGTCCGTGTTATGGATGGGGAACAGCCTGGGAAGCGATTGTCTCTTCCTACAGCAAGTTTGGGGTTTACTCCGGAATTCTCAGAGGGCCCAGGTCCTCTCCCCTTCTTTAAGCGTCTGACAATGCACATTTTATGTGAGAGAACAAAGGAGATTCTCCTCTATGAAAATATTTAACAGCACTGAGGGGGGTGTGTGTCCCTGTGTGTTACTACAAACTCGTGTATTTGGTCTTTTTTAGTCTTTTTTTTTTTCCATTGTAACTTGAAACTTCGTAAATATTTGCTTATCTCCAAAATTTATTGACAGCAACTTTCACTGGGACTTTGGCTCTGAACTTGCTAAGAGAAAAGACAGGGAGATTCTTGAGCACACTGAAATCCCAAAGGGGGAAAGGACAAGGTGTTGCATTTGATCAAGCACCTGGAATTTATCTTAATGAATTAACAGGAGTTGGCAGCTTTGCCTTTGTGTGGAATCTTGATTTCTCTTTGTCAGCACTTGTATTTACACCAAAGCAGTGGGTTTGGGGTAAAGGCTGCAGAAATTCCCTGGCAGATGAGGAGAACCCTGTGGTTGTTCCCTTTTCGTGGGGCAAGGGAGGGTTGGTTTGGGTGGGAGGATGGGCCCCTTCTCTGAGTGTGGAAGCCACTGTGGCTGGCCAGGCCCCTCCATGGTTTGGAAGTTCACTTGCAGTCAGGAAAATTTGAGGTGAGATGCTTCAAAGTGTTTGTCCCTACAATAATAAGAGGGCACACGGTGGGTGACTTGGCACTAGCACACAGATGAGTGAGCAGAATGGGAAGAGGGGGTGGAAATCCGGTTTCTTGTGGCTCAGAATTCCCTCAGAGCCCAGCTGAAGCTCTAAGGTTACACTCACACTGATGATTTAAGCTCTGTGTAAAATTTGTGTCGGCTGCTCATCTCTGTGGTGTTTTTAGGTGTCTTTATGGGGCTTTAGATGTCCAAGTTGGGCAGCTGTGGTGGTTGCTGGCCCTTGGATTTGCCTTCCTGTATCTTCCTGCTCCTCTTCTTTCCCTACCATGTCTGTAATTTGCTCTTTTCCAGCCCCAGCCAGTGTGTTCAGGGAGCATCCCCTCCCTTAATTCCCCTTTTTCCTGTGGAAGCAGAGCACAGCTCTAGCCCTGCCAGAGCCTGTGCTGCTTTCTTGGTTGCCGAGGTGCTGAAAGTTACAGCCGCGCGTTTCCACACCCGGCCACACTCCCAGTGACAACAAGTGCTCCTGGCTGGGCTGGCACAGGTCTCACTGGGCATTCTGGAGCCCTGCAGGACATCCTAATTTTTCCAGAAACACGTGCTTAGTGATTAAGACAAGTTGGAGTTATGACATGCCTTGAGAAGCGGGTTTGAAACGTGGCAATAATGTGGCTCTGCCTGAGTGACAGGTCTATTATTAAACAGAAATGGTCAGGTTGTGAGCTAGACAACTTAAAAGTAACCTTGTTTGCTTTCAGTGTATTTTCTTTCCAGTTTTTGGGGTTTTACAGTTGCCCTTCTAGTTTTCAGTATTGCTCTGCTTAAATTTCTGCTTAAAGGACCTCATGGACAAAGAGGAAAACTGACTGGGGTGCTGGCCTCAACCAGGCCCAGTTAGCTCTGCTGGCCTTGTGGAGTGGCAGATAAAGTAGGATAAGATCTGATCATACAGACTCAGGCAAATATCTTAAAATCTACACGTGTACAAGGTTTCTTGTGGTCAAGGCCTTCCTGTTTCTGCAGGGCAGACAAAGTGATGCTGTGGATAGGTAAAGTCCAAATTTGTGTGTGTGTAGACTCTTTAAAACTCTTTTAAATATGGTGTGTTAGCTGGGGAAACAGCAGGAAAATTACTCTTAGAATGATAGAATGGTTTGGGTTGGAAGGGACTTTAAAAACCATCTTGCTCCACCCCCTGCCATGGGCAGGGACACCTTCCACCACCCCACGTTGCTTCAAGCCCTGTCCAACCTGGCCTTGGACATTTCCAGGGATGGGGCAGCCACAGCTTCTCTGGGCATGAAAATCTGAAATTCCTAAAACTGCAACCCAAAATTCTTTACCTTCAATTAAAATCACTTTTCTCTCAGATTTTAATTTGCTACTGATTGCAGCTTCCCTGGGTCTAATGGAAATAAATTGCAGGAGAAGAAATCTTGCCTTCCCTCCTGCTCTAAACCTGATTTCTCCAGCACATTCTGTTTTAGAGCTCATTTATAAATCCTGTCTTCTCTCAAACTGCCCCAGCATTTGTGAGATATTTCTGGTGTGTGTATAATCACCTCGTTGTCTGATGATTATCCCTTTCAGATCCCCTGCAGATAGCCTGGCATGAGCTGTCACTGTCCTTGGGGCTCCAGAGATCCATGCCAAAATCCCCCAGCAGAGGCATTTTATTCCCACTCTTCAGCTGTGTTTGCATCCTTAACCTCCAGCTCCCTGGGGAGCTGACAGGTTCTTCACTGGTGTTTTCTTGGGTGTCTCATCACTTGCTCTGCTTGGGATTCTTGGCAAGGTCTCTGTCTGGCCACAAAAGCATCCTTGAACTCATGATTGGCAGGCTGCGTTTTGGGTGGTTTTGCATCCTGCTGGCAGCCCCAGTGGGATTTCTCTGATGGCACGTGGGTGGCTGCAGCAGACCAGGGCTGTGTTTATCTGTTTATGCCACTGAAGAGACCCATTCATCTGTTATTCCCACTGAGGCCCTCACTCAGATCATGAAATTCTGTTCTAAAAAGGCTCAACTCATGTAAAGGCTTATTTGGTCCTCCACCAGCCTTCCCCAGACCTCACATCTCCTCCTCCTGACGGATTTATCCCTACTGTTTCCAACAGATCTCACATTGCCAGGGCAAAATGGCCAAGGAGCGCAGCTGGGCTCTGCCTTATTGGTGTTCCTGAGCATCCTTTTGGGCTGTGGCAGAGCCAAGGGTGGGGCCTGAGCTGCCTTCTCAGAGTGACTGGGCTCTTGGGGTGGGTTTCTCCTCACTTTTGCTATGAGAGCTGCTATAATCCAGAAATTGACATTTTTAGGGTGTTTGGAAATGGGTCTGGAATAGTGCCTGGTTATACAGCCAGGCTCTGCCATGCCAGCAGGCTCTCCCCAGCGCTGTCCACACCATCCCATCCTGCTTAGGATGCCAGGCTGCTCATATTGCTGGGATTTTTTTATTTAACCCCCTTTTTTCTGATGGCTTTCCTTCCTCTACAACCTCTTATGTTTTACTGCACTTCATCCTGGATCTCGCTCTCCCTGTTGCCTGCACTCTGTACTTAAATTTCAAGCAGCTTCTCAAATTTCTCCCTGGACAAAAGCAGATCATCTGCACAATTTTGGAGTGCTACAGGCCTAAATCACACCTGCAGAGGCTTCTCTTAGGTCCTGCTGGGTCTCCAGGGCAGATCTATGACAAAGTAAATTAAAACCCCACAGTTTGAGGGTAGCAGTTGATTCTTGATAGGACAGTGCAGTCCAACAGGTCAATCCCTTTTTTTTTTCTGGTTAACACAAAGCAAAGTGCTTCAAATGTATTAAATTTTCATCTTTCTGATATCCCACTAAGAAAAAGGATTTTTTTTCTTAGTAGGCCCCTGCTTCAGGATCTTGACCCTTCTCTTTTTAGGGTGCATGCAGGATTTTGAGACTAGGTTGGTATCAAGTGCCTTGATGAACTGCATCATCTAATCAGAAATTAATCTGCTAAATCCCTCCAGGTTGTTCCACTAATTTTTTACACCCCATACAAATGAATTTGCTGCTTTCCATGACCTGGAGCTAGGATAAGAAATAGTTTGGAGGCAGGAAATTGTCCTTTCACAAGGTCAGCTTGCTAAAAGCAGTGATTAGAAGAACAAATTCATTCTTGTCCTAAATCTATGGTGTAATAAGGCAAGAAGTGAAATGTGTCATGGCCTGTTAGCCATGCTGGATAATGCACATCAAGGCAGAAAAAGCTGGATGCAGAATTTGGCGCAAAATTATCTTTAACTCATTTATTTTGAGATATTTATTAAGAGGAATGGTGTCAGCCCCTGGAAATTTAGTTTAATAGTATCTATCATATGCATTAAGTGAAAAACCTTCTGACAGTGGTGCAAGTTTGCTGTGTTCTTGTTTCTTTTAAATGTGTTCTACTCCTGAAAGCAGCTGGAAGAGAAATAAACCTCGTGTGTGACTGCTTAACTCTGAAAGAATATATTAAGATACAAACTTCAACAAACCCAAGTATTTATGAGATTGTTTTGATATAGTTAGGCAAAAAAAAATTAAAAATTACAAAATCTAGACTTTATCATTTAATAAGGGGATCATGTGGGCCTGATCAGGCCTGGAGCTGAGCATGGCCAGTGTCTTTATTCAGCAGCGCTGTCGGAATGCAATGATGGTCTGTGCTGGAGATCCTCTGGTACTTCAACAGTTAGAAAATGTGAGGAGGATAGTCCAGTCCAGATTATTTAAGTTTCTATTCCATTCCTTTTCTGCCACTGAGAGCACTGTGGTGACAGAGAGAGCTGAGAATAAAAGCACTACATCCCTCTGCAGCACATGGGGATGGGCACAGCACCTCATCCGTGCTCCTTTTTGAACTGGGGATCATAAAAGGATCTCCAGGTTAAAATCTGCTCTTGCATTTTGATGTGTGTTTTGAAGCATGAGGCGAGCATTCCAAAAGATTTAGGATTTATTTCTTCATCTCTTGCTTCCTAAGTGAGAAACAGGCACCCCTCTGAAGAGACACTTTGGATAAACACCAAGGTGAAAGTATGGGATCGTTGCAGGAGAAATGCCAGAATGGTTTGGGTTGGAAGGGATTTTAAAGCCCATTCAGTGCCAGCCCTGCCATGGGCAGGGACACCTCCCACTGTCCCAGGCTGCTCCCAGCCCCAATGTCCAGCCTGGCCTTGGACACTGCCAGGGATCCAGGGGCAGCCCCAGCTGCTCTGGGCACCCTGTGCCAGGGCCTGCCCACCCTCACAGGAAGGAATTTCTTCCTAATAGCCAATCTAAGTCTCTCCTCTCATAGTTTAAATCTTCACACTTTAGAAAGAAGGAGCTATTCACTCTGCATGGTGTGTTTTCTTTGTTTCTATGCCTGACCCTCTTTTGGAATAAATTCTCTCCCCTCCATGGATCTGACTCATTTGTACAACCTGCTGCTCATGGCTGGTGCTGGCGTTTAAGATCCTTTTTGCAGTACCAGAGGATGTACAGAGCAGATGAGCAAAGCTGTGTTTGTGACCTGGAGAGATATCCTGCCCTGAGGAATCCATAAAAATAAATGTTCTTTGCTCCTGTAGCTCATCTGTGGGAGGAATGTGTGAAAGGAGTTATGGCGTGACCCAGAGCTTATGGTGACACTTACTGCAAGGTCACACACATAAACCTGAGCAGGAGAAGTGGCTTCAAAACATTAAGTAACTCCCAAGTTTTCTTTTCATTCATGTTTTAAAAACCAGAAGAGAGATGCAGTGACAGCACGTGCTGGAACAGGTGCAGCTCATTTTCCTCTCCCTGTTGTTGTGTGGAGCAGGAATTCCCCACACAAACAGAAACTCCTGATGGATATAAACTCCCCAGCCCAGCAGCTCCTTTTCTAGGCTTGGGGAAGAACTACAAATCACATCCCATGCCTGCTCACCTAAATGAATGCTGCAAATCACCTCAGTTGCGTTTGCTGTGCTTCCCAGAGAAATCTGAAGAAATGATTTGGGTGCCTGTGACGAGCACAGCTCCCACTCCCACTCCGTGGTGCTTTCCCCTGCTGGTTGTACACAGGAAGGAGCATCCCTCAGTTCAGCTGTGCTGAGGACTCCTTATCCTCGCTGAGGCAGGTTAGTAAATTACTGCAGAGACGGATTGCACTGTACCTTTTGGAAGACCACGAGGAAACTGTATTTTGGAGAGTAATTTGAACTTCACTCAGTGAAAGTAGCCTTTCATGAGGCTTTGGAGGGGAGGAGTTGGAGAGGAGCACTGGACCTGGATTTTCACATAATTATGTGGACTCATTGCTGAAAAGTGAATATATATTTAGTAGCTTTTTCTCTGCCCTTGGAGCTCTGCGGATTCCTTGTGCTTGTAAAGCACAGGTTATTATTTCTCTGTCTCAGTAAGTGTTTTTGGTAGGAGCTGCTGGTGCAGAGGGGTGCGAGGCTGAGCTCATAATCAAAACAAGAATCCGTGGGACGCTTTGGGGAAGAAGCAGCAATTTAGGAACAGGCTGATGTGCCCCAGTAGAACCTATGATGAGCTGAGATGGGGCACACTTCACTGTGGCATCCTGGAAATACCTGTGGGAAAGGCACTGTGCAACCCTTGAGGATTTTCATCCATTATTAGCCATGTCCTGCTTGTTTTTACAGGAGGGAATGGCTGTGCCAATTGATATGGTGTGGATCAGGGCTTGGAAGAGAAGCAGCTGAAAACAGGGTTTGCAGCAGGAGGACAGAAGTTCTCCTAAGCTGTTGTGTCATGAACTTTCCAAAGCTCCTTTGGGTTGGAATCTTGCATTTCTGACTTGCCCTCTTCTGTGAACTCCAAGCCCTGAGCTGTTTCGTGGGGGGAACCTCTCGATCCACCCCCATGACCCACTGTGCTGAAATGCCCTTTGCTGCAGAGCTCCACTGCTTTATTTTTCTATATTTTGAAATGTTCTCTTCTAGGAAAAATAAAAAAAAAAGACAACTCTGTCTTTGGACTGGTCCTGAATAGTAATTCCTCAGTCAAACATAACAGCATCCCAAATGAGGCTGGACAGCTGTTTCCTAAATATATGCCTGTATATATTCTGTACACATAATAAAGCTGGGTTTGGGTTATTTGAAACGTTCTGCAGGCTCCCTGCCCCCTCCTGCAGTCAATGGCAAATGCTGTTCTCCCAACTCCACTTGTCACATTTTGTTCTCGGGAGCAGGGAGGATATTGGGATACACTGGCTTCTTCCCTTGACTGCATTTCAATATGGATTTTGTATAATGAGGGCCCAAATCCTTCTGCCATTACTTCTGCTTTAATCACACTGTGCTCTCCCCAGATTGCTTTAATCGCATTTGCATCAGCAGGAGTTGCTCTCTGTGATGAGCAATATTTCATCTGCAAACAGAGGAGACACAGCTCGGGCACCCGAGCAGGAAGGAGCCGCCTGGCCCGGATTCGTTGCAGCACAGCTCTCCAGCGAGGGATGGTGCAGCATCCCGATTGGAGAAATAGATTTTCAGGAATTAGAAGGAACAAAAGCTATTTTTACAGGTTTTTGGTTGGGTTTTTCTGTTGTTTTTTTTTTTTTTTTTTTGAGGACCTGTCAAGTGTGATGGCTCCCTTTTAATTTTCTAGTAAATGGCTTTTTGGCGTGTGTTATCTGCCGAGAAACGCCTGGTGCAGAGACATCATTTTGTACTTCAGCCATGACATTACTCTAGATGAGAACTGAAAAGTTATATAGATATTACACCAATATATAAACCATGTGTGTTAGGAAGACAAGTTCAGTTTTGAAATATTTGCCTTAGCTATGCTTTTCACTTTCAATCTGTGCCAAACATGTGCTTGAATGACTGATGGAGTCATATGGTTCCCTGAATAAAGCACTTTATTGTGCTCAGACTTGGAGCCTTCCAACAGTTGTATTACAGAAGCTTGAAGATTAAGATGATCCAACTGCTTAGGGGGTATGTTCCACAAGGAACATTTTAGTTTTTCTTTTTTTGCCCCTCCCTCCCCCCTTCTCTATTTTTTGTCTTTCTCTGTGTCATCAGTTTGTTCAGCTGCTGGGGCAGTGACACTGACCACAGAGAGTTTGGTGGAGGAGAGCAAAGAGTCACCTTCAAATTTCAGCTTTCCCTGCCATGTCCACATTAAAGCAGTGAACACATGACATATTCCAGGGAGTTTATGGGATTTCATGGGGGAGGGATGAGAGGGCTGTTCCCTGCCACTGATTGTTTCATCAGCAGAATCAGATTTAGGAAAGGAGGAACTGTGCACGAGCAAGTGATGACAGGAGGTAGATCTGAGAATTATAAACCCAAAATATTAAAAGCCATGTTTTTAATGCCATTCAGTTAACGGGGATCAGGGAATCTCAACCCTCCATTTCTCATCCTGGAGCTGCCTGTTGTGGATCAGTGGCGATGCTGCAGAGCCTCATCTTTACAGACCCAACAAGTTAGAGACAAGATCTTTTTCCATTAGAAGCCAAAAGAACAGAAAATTAAATTCAGAAATGCGTGAAGTCATCTTGCTGCTGCCTCTCCTTGGGCTCATCAAGGACCAATGCTGACTTTTCATGTTTGAAAACTTTTTGTACCCAAGTAGTAATTTTGCAGTGTGAAAAAAGGACAAGATCCAAGCTCAATAGGATGCATGGAATTAGTTGCTTTCCAAGGGTTACTTGTGCTTAAATGCCTGAGGTCTTGGGTTTGGGAATTTGGGAGAAGGGAGAAAACAAGCAAAACTTTGTATTTAGTTTTACCTTTTTTTAAATTATATTTTCCAAGCAGGCCATGAAAGGACTAATTTTCCTGGGTTTTGTAGAAAGAATTGCTGTACTTCTTAGAGGAGCAAAGGTTAGCTGGGAAAATAATTCATGATTTTGAGCTAATGAAAACTTTACTGCAAGAGATAAGAGTTTTACTTATGCACAGGCAAATCTTGCCCAGGCTTTTGTGCTTATAAATAAAGGAGGGCAGAGTCTGGTGCTGTGCTGCCTTTTATGAAGCTGTGGAAGTGCTGAAAGTGGGATAATGGGAAGCACCTTATCAGTGTGGTGATTTTTGTCCTTTCTTTTGAGAGGGTGTCTGTGTCCTCAGCTGGTGGTTGATGTGAAGTTTAAGCTGTTGCTTCTTTGACCCCATGCAAGTCACAGGGTTTGCTTTGTTTAACCATTATGCACTGGAAATCTTGTACTTGTTTATTTTGCAGCATTTTCACATTTAGTATCAGATATAATTATATTTTGCATTTTTTTTAATATTAGTGCCCAGGGAGGTTGTGGATTCCCATCCCTGGCAGTGTCCAAGGCCAGGTTGGACAGGGCTTGGAGCAGCCTGGGACAGTGGAAGGTGTCCCTGCTCGTGGCAGGGATGGAATGGGATGAGCTAATTTATGGTCCTTTCCCACCCAAACCCTTCTGGGATTTTATTAAGTACCCATTTGTTTTTCCTGTCTCAGGCAGAACAGGCACCATTGTAGAAGGTGGTTTCAGCAAGATCTGTGCCTGGATAATGTTTAACTTGGGTAATGTTTTGGCTTTTCCTCTAAGATGGGGTGAAATAGAGGACTGGAATCACACATCCCCGGGCCTCGGCCACGTAGTTGGATAGTTGACACTTTTTTTTTGGCATTATATAATCTGATCCCTAATGTTGACAATTTCCTTTAAAGCAAGCTGATTTTTCTTTTTTTTTTTTTTTTTTTTTCCTTGATGGACAAGAGTTGGATGAGATCCTCTCTCCAATTCTATATTGGAATCCTGTCTCACTTTATGTATAGGCACTTCATAGTCCTGCCATCCATAAAGATATCAGCTCTGGCAAGATAAATACCAAGAGTCACAGAAAGCTTAAGGGACAATCATGGGTCCTGTCATCTTTGGTTTTCTAGATTATGTAAAATAATTCTTTTAGCTCCCTTCTTGTAATTCAGTCTTTCCACTTCCCTGCTCTCCCTGGCAGCCTTTCCAATCCACCAGCTCCAAGCTCAATTCATCTTTTGTGAGTGCAGGTGAGGAGAAATGCCCCCAGCATTCCAGATGTGCTTCTCTCACCAGCTCTCAGGACTAACTTGGATCTCTGATATTCCCTGGAAATACCTCTTTTGATGCAGCATTATCAACGTTATCCTGACCACCATGTGTGGGTCATCCTGGTGTCTCCTGCTTTGAAGAGGAATGGTTAGAGCAGAAATCTTACTGGTCTCTAAGGGTACAGCCCTCCTGGGTTTCAGCCCCTTGCTCTGGGTTGCAAATTATTGGGTTCTTTGTAATATTCCTGTCCTTCTCTGTGCAGTTGTATCCTAACTCTGAGCACTGGATTTCAGGAGGACACTTGAGGAAATGTTGCTGATAAAAATACAGACTGATCCTGACACATTTTCTTACTGATGCTTAGTAAAACCCTTCCCTTGCCTGGCTGTGGGCAGCTTCCAATTCTTACCTTGTTCCACCCCTTCTTAAAGTTCCTAAGTCCACCTCCATCTTGAAGGACAAGACTTGGTCCTCTCCTCTCAGTGTGTGAGCATGGGAATTTTGGATGAAAAAGTTCTATTTTGAGTTTGGAGGTGACAGAGGAATCATCCCAAATGAGAGAAAAGCCCCTGATGGGGGGATAAAGCTCTTTTCCATCTGATGGGCCCCCAGCCAGCAGTGGATGCTCTGGGGGTACCTCAGGAACTGGCCCCAAACCCGTTGCCAATGGCTGAGTGAGTGCTGGATGCAGCCAGGTGTAAATCCCTTCCTCCATAGTCAGGAATGACCCATCCACGTCATGGATGCCACAAACTGTGCACTACACTGAGGAAGCTGAAGAAAATGAAGAGGGAAATGGATAAAGGATGTCCTTCCTGACTTCCAGGGCATTGCCTGGGGCACAGAGCACTGCCCTTGCTGATTTCAGTTTGCAGAAAGATTACTCTGTTCCACTATTCTTTTCAATCCAAAGATTAATCCAGTATTTTGGGTGTTTTGTTGCAGAGGAAAATGAGGACAGGCTGTGAGTTAGAGTTTTGAGTCTGTTTGCAGTAGGAACGGTAACACAAAGATAATTTAATTTAATTTAATGTAGCCTTTTTTATTCCCTCACTTCTGTATCTTTCATAGCTCAGCAGTAAGTGCAGGGGGTGACATGAGGGGTGTTTGGGGACAGTGCGGTTGGGGGCAGAGCTGCAGTCTGGGATGGAAATGGACATCCCACAGCATCACCATGTCCAGGGTCATTGACCCCAGTTGGGCTTTCATGGGGTTCTGGGGCTGTGAAAGTCCTTGAGCACCTCATCACTGATGGAATGCTGGAGCCTATCTCCTATGAGGACAGGCTGGGAGAGCTGGGGCTGTCCGTCCTGGAGAAGAGAAGGCTCCAGGGAGAGCTCAGAGCCCCTTGCAGGGCCTAAAGGGGCTCCAGGAGAGCTGGAGAGGGACTGGGGACAAGGGATGGAGGGACAGGATGAGGGAGAATGGCTTTAAGCTAAAGGAGGGGAGATTTAGATGGGATATTGGGAAAGAATTCTTGGCTATGAGGATGCTGAGACCCTGGGACAGAAGTTGCCCAGAGAAGCTGTGGCTGCCCCTGGATCCGAGGCCAGGCTGGACATTGGGGCTTGGAGCAGCCTGGGACAGTGGAAGGTGTCCCTGCCATGGTGGCACTGGATGGGCTTTGAGGTCCTTCCACCCAAACCATTCTGGGATTCTCTGAACCAGGTTATTCTGTGTAACCACGTTACCGTGTGGGACAAGAAGGGCCCACCCACGATGGGAAGGAAGCTCAGCATCAGAGCTGACTTTGCTGTAAATCTGTGTGGGAGAGATGGATGTTGTTTATAAACCAGCCCAGGTCTGACTCCTGTCCTGCTCCGTGCTAGGGGGAGCACAACCAGCACTGGCAGAGGGTTGGGGTGTGCATTTAGTGGGACTTACTCCATTTTCCTTCCACTTCATCCCATTTTATCCAGAGCGACTCAGCATTGGGAGCATTCAGCTCTTTGTTTATCACGAGGACAAATGAATTGCCCTGCCTCACTAAAAGCTTATTAATTTAAAGTAAATGCAAATCCGGCGTGTGTCTGGGCTTCTTCAGGAGGCAGCAGCCACTAAGCAAAGATGTCACATCACATGCTTGGAGTTTATTTTGCACAGAGCTTGGAGGAACTGAAACACAAAGCAAAAAGATGAAAACCATTCTCAACTTCCTTGCTGACAAGCCCTTGTATGACACTGTGCAAAGCAGAAAAGTTGTAGAAGTACGTGGCAGATGAAAAATATTTAAGCCACACAAAAGTCACTGACAGGTAACATCTACTCATCTCACTATTTGTACAGAGACGCTTTTATATTACTGGGGGGAAAAAAAAGAATAAAGGGCGCTGCATCAGCTTGTGGGCTGCTTGTGGATCAAAAGCATTACCTTCAGTGCAGGCTGAAAATAGAAAACAGATAGACACAACTGTGAAGGTTTTCATGTGAAAACGTGGGAGACGAGCTTGCGTCAGGAAGAGCTGGACAGAATTTCACTGAAATGGAAAATAAGTAGATGAGTAAGTAGGTGCATGTGACACAAAAGATAGGAAACCTGGCTCTAATATAACTTTCTGGTATTGCATATGGCCTGATTTTCTTCTCCTCTCATGACACATTACTGAAATTTTGATTCTCTGATTTCAATTATTACACCATTTATATTGCTGTAGTACCAAGAGTCCCTGTAGAGAAGAGGCCTCATTATTAATGTAACACAAACAACTTTAATGGTTCAGCTTCAAAGAAATCCTCCTGAAAATGGGGAAAGGAGAGGAAGAGTGGCAGAGAGGAAATACCAGCACGTCTGTGTGCATGAGGAACTGCAGCTCTGAGAGCTCAGGGATGTGTTTGGGGTGATGGAAACCCTTCCTTAGCGCAGATGTCCGGGCCCATCCCACTGTCCTCCTCTCCTGGATGCTCTTTGGGAGGGCTGGGTCTGTGCTCAGAGATGGCTGTCCCAAAACCAACAGAAGAAAGCTGGGGATGTGTTTTGTTCAGATGTTGTGCAAGGGACTGGGTGAAGTATCCCTCACTGGGATGAATTCCTTGGTGATTCCAGCTGAGGTGAGGGCTGTGTGGGCCGAAAGCTCTCCAAGGTTGCCAGGAACTGTCTCACCTTTGTACCCACCTGGTTTAATCCCATTTTTTTCAAAGTTTCCTGCGCTATTCCCGCTTTTTTTTTTTTTGCCTGACTCTCGCCTTACAATTTTTGTGGGTTTTTTCCCTCCTCATTTAGGATCTTCCTCCCCCCTTATCTGTGTCCCGTTGCTCTGTGGCCTTTCAGATCTTTCCCATTGGGATGGATAACTGGGGGTTGCCTTTCCTTAGCTGTGATCCCTTATTTTCTGCCCCATGTTCTTCAAAGCTTTGCAGTCAGGCTGCAGAAACCTATTTAAAGGATTTACCTATTGATCTTCCCCATACTTTATTTTTATTTAAAGACTGGGCTAGAGTTTATTTATCAGCTATACAGATTTCTTTATTTTGCAGTCTTTCAGTCCATAAATAGAATGAAATTTTGTGAGAAAAACATTATTTGATACACAAAAGACACCGTGCTGTGCTTATATCACACTGAGGGCGGCTGGGAGTTAAGCAAGTGCACAGAGCATGTGCCCAAATTCTCTCCAGAATGAGGCCCAAAATTGGGCTGTGGTGCTTCCTCTGCCTTCTGCAGGAAGCTGTGATTTTTATCACACCCAATAATTTAAATAAAAACATTCAGATAAGCAGCCAAGTATCTGGCTCAAGGAAAGCAACTAGACAGAAATCGATCTCGTGTTTTATAAATGCCGTGGCTTCAGAAGAGTTTGCAAACTCTGAAGCTTGTCTGCTTTGTTTCCCCCCAAATAAATTATCTTTTCCAATAAAGATATAACTGCTGCCTATAAACCTGTCTTGATGTCTGTCTCCAGACTATCAACACTTGTGCACAAAGAGCGTTTTCAGCAGATAAATAAGCACATGTGGAAGATTAAATTTGCTCATTGTAGCCTTACTTTGTTATGCACCACGAGCATCACTTCATTGGGATGGAAGAGGAGTGGCAAAATTGCACCATACTTTGTGTGGATTTTCTTCCCTTTTCCCATTGTATTTTTATAGCTGGTGCACTTCCAGCCCAGGCTGTCTGTTCAGGGAATAACACATCTGTGCACAAATGTTGATCCCCCCCTTTTTTCCTCTGTTTTGGATAATGCTGTGAAGTTCATGCTTTGCAGAATTATCAGGAAAGGCACGTGGAGGAGTATCAGGGAGATTTTGATGTTCCCTGATATCGCCATGGCAGCTCCATGGTGTCAGACTACGTGGAAGCCATGCAGACAATGCATCCACGGGAGGATAAGGATCCTCCAAGGCATTCTGAAAGCTTAGATCTCATGACACTTTCAGAATGCAAATCCTACAGAATAATAGAAGGGCCTGAGTCATTTAATTTGTGTGATTGAGATTGCTCTAGTGAGCCAAGGAGAAAGGGAGAGCCAGGCTGGAGCCAAACTTTTCTCATTTTGCTGAGATATGCTTCATAAATTCCTGTCCTGAGCAGGGAGCTTCCTGCCTGATAATGAGAATAAAGAGTTGGATGTTCTGTCTAGACCCTCCCAGGCTGATGAGATGGTGTCTCATGTGCCTCCCCAGGGGAGAACCAAATCGTGGGCCAGGTTTGGATCATCTCTTCTAAGGACTGACACCGTGTCCTCCCAGCCCTCTGTCACTTGGGCTGCATTACAGGGGTGTAAGAACTCTGTATAACAAACAACTTTCTTCTCTCCAATATATTTCATCTTTTTCTCTTGTGAGGGGTTTTTTTGGTGTGTTTTAGACAAGGTGTCATCTTTTAAAAAGAATGTTGGAAAATACCAGACTTCTCTTCTGCTCACGTTGGCTTAACCATAATGACAGCACAGATGTTTTTAAAGCTAATTCTAACAGTGAATAAATGGGGGTAATTCTGCTCAGAATGTAACTCTTGATCCTCAGAGAGCATTAGGTGAGCACAGAGAGTGTGGCAAACCCCACCAGTGTTTTGACTGTCCTGTGGCACATGGAGGCCATCCCTATCTTCTCTTTGATTTATTCTCAATTGTTTCTCCAGCTCTTGTCCTGTGATATTGGTTTCAGGGCTCTGCCTTGACAGGCACAATGCCATTAATATGTTCAGGGAGAGGAAAAATGCTTGATAAATGCTGCATGCAAACAGCTTTTTGACCTGGTGGTATGAATTGAAGTCATCTGCCTGTGTAGGAGTAGAGTGTTACCTCAGTGAGAGTTTGTATTCTCTTCCAGGCCTTTTTTTTTCCGCAGGAATGAGAATGTGCATCCTCCGTGGTGATATCCTTGCATCCTGATATCTCTTAATGTGCAGTCTTTGTCTTCTGCTGCTGCCATCTAATCCCCCTCCAACCTTCCTCCCTGAACCCCAGCCCTCTCTGAAATTTGTGTAGGTTTGGACACTGACATTACCAGCCCACAGTGGTTTAATGTTTAATCCTTTTCCTGAGTTATTTCCTTTTCAAATATGCTGCCAAGTCCCTTAAATAACAAGGTTCACCTTGTCAGATGCTCTTCCCAGCTAACCTGAAATGCTTCTCCCTGTCCTTAGGTGAGAATGTGGAGTCCCTGAGGCTGCAGATGTCAAAGGACCAGTCCAAAGATTATGAGATAACGATTCCCTTCCTTTTGAATGGAGAACAGTGGAGACCAGTAAATGGCATTTATTCAAAGGTTAGTCCTCGTTTTGCCTACTCTTTTATTCTGAGGTGTGTAACAATTTAAAGGCTGTAGGGAGAATTCAATGCACTTTCCTCCTATGGGTTATAGGAGTGTTTTTATGTTGTTGTTGCCAGATACTTAAAATTGTTGCTTATTTAATTTAAGAAATGGGTAAGGTCTTTGGTTGAAATGAATACCTTTTTCCTGCAGAGGTGCATTCTTCTTTCTGATGGCGGAAATGAAAGTTTAAAGTGAAATAATAATAATTTCATTGCTTGAGATTCTATCATGCAACAGCAAAAAACAACTGAGGGAGGGGCAAGCACAGTAAAGGTTTGTTTGAGTAAATACAGTCGGACAGCAAGAACTTTAAGGACCAGTGGAAATAATATTGCTGTGCTGGCTGCAGCCTGAGGCATTATCTGGACTTAATTATCCCATGGGAGACCCCCAAATTCCATCTCCTGTGCTGGATTGGGAATGAGAGGTGATTCGCCCTTCACACTCCGCTTTTCCCTTTGCCTAACAAGGGAAGAATCTGCCACTGGCTCTGAGTAAGCAGAGATTGTTTCCCCCTCTTGACAGGCCCTGATAAGCTTTCCTCTTTTTTTCCCCTCAGACATTTGTGAACACTATAGGAAGCTGCTTTTAGGAGAAAAGGCTGGTTTTTGTCTCCTTCTTGAAGTATGGAGACAGCTTGTTGTTTATTATCACCAAAGATACCGTGGCAGTCTCTTACCCAACCTTTTAACTCAGGTCCAGTTTGATTCCACCTCACTTTTTGTATTGTTCTTTGGATTACCTGAATGAGGAGGGAAAAGAGTTTCTAAATAGTTTAAAAAAAAAGAGGGGGGGAGGAGGATAAAACCCAAGCAAAAACCACTGCACAAAAACAATGCAAAAAAGCCCAGAGAGCCAATTAGAAACAGCTTTCCTTGCTGGATTGGGAAAGTGTTTCGTGGAGAAATCCTGCTTGACTACTGCCACTGCTTGCAGGACATGGCTTTGGATCACATTGCTGATTGACACAAGTAGGTGTGAAAAGATATTTCAAAACAAGGGCTCTGACTTTCAAAATAAGCTTGTCTGGATTAAAATTTTTCTTGCTTTTCCTTTGTCCCTTTCCTAAATAGGAAAGAAGGGCCAGTCCCAGTTCTGAATCTGTGTGGTGATGAAAGGGATATCAGAGTGGGTGTAGAATGGCTTATCTTGGAGAGATAACACAGATGGCTTGGTCCTAGATGTATGTGCAACTCTATTTTTAGATCATTTAATTAGAAACAGGCATTCTCCATATAGAGAGAGGCCTTTTAGCTACTCACTGGAACTCTCAGAGAGAGTTACAACCGAGTATCTTTCTCTGAGTAATGATAATGTGATTTATATCGTTAATTTGTTTCCCAGAATTACTTTCAGTTTAAGATGAACCCTAGAAAAGATTTGTGGCTTGGTAGAAAGATCCACGTGCTGTATCAGCACTTCCCCCCCCTCCTTTGGATACTACTTCTCCATCGAAATTTATAAATTAAATACACAGAAGTGCACATCAGGCTGTGGGAAGAACAACGGCTTCGCTGCTAGAGGAGAAGAGTAATGAATAGCTTGTCACATAAATATTGATCAAAAGCACAAAAGTTAAATACTGCTGTGTTTGATGGCTAAATAGGATCTATTGTTCTTCAACTCGTTTCAAAGTGTTCCTCTGTTTTATTTTAATCGTATATGAAGTTAAAAAAAAGTACGTACTTGTAACAGGGGAATGGTATTGCAATAGAATAGATGGTAAAATAAATAATGGAGTGGCTATAAAAATGCCAAGGGATTAAAGTTATTTGCGTACAGATAATTGCCTGGCAATGATGGCCCCGTTCCCCAATCCTTTAACTGTAAATACTCCTGCCTAACAATTAGTCCCTGGGAAAGCACACTCATCACTTAGTGCAGCTTTCTCTCCCATCTTGGAGATAAAACTGTCCCTTTATTTACCCCACTGCAGTGTCTGTTGGAATCTCTCACTTGGAATCTGTCAGGAATGATTATTAAGCTAATGACTTTCTCATTGAGGGCCGACTATGCCGTACACTGTGCAGAGCAGGAGCAAAATATCTGAGATAATTCACGCTGTCTGATGGCACAAACACACAGAACTGCTCAGCAGCAGCGAGAAAATTCCATTTACTGAGGAAAAAATAAAAAAGAAAGATTGCTTAGCTCTAACCAGATTCTACTTGAATACACTTGGGATGTGCTTTTTCAAGGACAGCTCATGATTTAGGTGCTTCCAAGGAAAGTTCAAGTTAATCGGAGGCAGACCCCAATTTTAAATTTAGACCTGTAATTAAATTATACTTAAAGAATTTGGGGTTCCCTAAGTGCAAGTTAACTGGTTTGTGTCTGGAGAGAACCAATCATTTACTGGGCAGATCAGTTTTTCTCTTCCCCTTCTCCAACTCCAGCTCTAGAAGACCAAGACCAGGATTTCCCGGTGGCGTCATTTCAGAAATGTTGTTGCTTTTTTCCTGTTTAAAAGATGCCTGTGCTGATGCCAACACTTTTTATAGGATCATGGAATCCTTTAGGCTGAAAAATACCCCCAAGGTCATTGAGTCCAACCTCTGGACACCACCATATCAATTAAATCACAGCACCCAGTGCCACGTCCAGTCATTTCTTGAACACTTCCAGGGATGGTGACTCCAACACTGCCCTGGGGAAGCCTGATCCAATTCTTACCCACTCACTGAAGAAATTTTTCCTGATAGCCAACCTGAGCCCAGCTTGGGGCTTTTTCCTCTTGTCCTATCAGCATCCTGGTTAGGGAAGAACATATAAAAAATAAAATATGGATACTTAAGAGAAGCTACTACGGAAATACCTGAATGTTTTTACAACTGTGTGATGCTGTTCCTTTAGTTGGGGTTGTTAACATCTCTCCTGGCATCTTTTTTTTTTTCGATTCAGAAAATGTATCATTTTCAGTGAGAATATTTTACTGGTACCTAGTTAAATTCTTTTATTAACTGGATATAATATTCAGCTGCTCATCCTGAGCAGGCTGCTGAAATTAGTGGCTGCTATTTTGAGTGTCCAGTTGTTGCTGCTCAGGGCTGCTGAGGAGAAAATGCTGCATTTGTGGTCGTGTGGCAGCGGGATCGGGCCCGCAAAGGGTTGTGCAACATCACCCTGTGCTTCAAACAATAGCTGCCCATATTCCCTGCAGATGTGATTTCCTCCTTCCCTGAAATTTTGTGTGCATTACAGCATGTGTTGATAGGTCATTATACATTAGAGCTCCAGTTGTCCTTCCACTTCTCTTTTTTCATTTGCTCAGCACTTTGCTTTCTGTGTTGATTTCCACCCCCCACCTCAGTGCTTGGTTTAAACACACGAGGGTTGGGCTCTATTTTTCTTAAATATTTCTAAGGTTTGAAGGAAATTGTTTCATTTTATATTAAAGTGCAGCACAAAGCCTCTCCCCCCCCCCCCCCCCCCCCCCCATATTTCCAGCTGAATATTTTTCTTCCCAACTTGGCTCGAGATTCGCAAATCAAGCCAAGTTTGATGAGAGTTTGGGTAAGTGATGTTTTAGTACACAGAACACTTTAGGGAAGATTTTTAGAAGACCATCTGTTTGGCTTCAGCTTTTATCCTCACACCCTGTTAGGGCCACAGAGGGCTTGGTGTGTGCCAGATCCCTGCAGCACAGGAGCTCTGGGTCAGGTAATATCAGTGGTGTTATTCCAGAGCCCGGAGCACATCCCTTGTCGTGGAGAGACAAGAGCCAGGCAGGAAATGTTTCACATGGGCATTAAGGGGTTTTTGGCTCCATTTCTACACTTGAAAGGTCATCACAGTGGGGAAATGCTGCCTGGCAAGGCAGGCATGGAAAAGCTGGAATGAAGGGGGCGATCCCAGTGTGGCATCACCCTGTTCCCAGAGGGACACACTGATTAGTGGAGCTGGCTTTGTACCCAGAGTTGGGTCCAGACTGTAAAATGCATGAAGTTCCTGAGAAATGGGAAGTATTTTGTGAGGATTTGATGAGATCAGTTATGCAGGTAAGCACAAAGAGCTCAGGGTGAGGCACCAGTCACTCAGGTGTGTGGTTTTCTCCAGTCTTGGCTGTGCAGGACCTGTAATGCCATTGCTGGCAGCTGTAAGGACTCAAAGATAACCAGGACCAAGTGCTTTGAAAGATGTAATCCTCTCGATTTTCTAATAGCCCATGAGCAAGTTAGGTGCAGCTTTCCTTAGTGGGGGATATTTTACATGTTTTGATACTTATGGATCTTCTTTATTTTCTGATCTCTTTATCTGCCCCAGTGCAATATTAACCCGTGTGTGCTCCTGTCAGGATACAGCTGCCATTCATAAAAATAAATGGGAAAGCAGCTGAACCGGGGCAAGTATATGAGGGCCTGCAATCTGGAGCTGAGTGTGGTTCCTCAAAAACCATATGAGAAGCTAGAAACTCTGAAATGCTTGAACTTGATTTAAGTTTGCAAGTTGCCAGCCCAGGTTGCTTTGGAACAATGCAGTGAATTTGATTTTTGATGTTAAATCTGGGAGGTGTGTGAATCAATGAGCAAATGTTACTGTGTGACTTGTTTTAAATAATTAAGTGAATTAGCTGCACACAATCTGCCTGTCACTGGGTTAGACCCTTAATCCACCTGGATCACTGTGAGCCTCATAGGACCCTTTTAAAATACTGTCACTGACCCCAATATATAAAAATAGGTTGGAAAATCCACCTCTCCCCCACCTTTCAGACAATGAGACCTCTTGTTCTGTGGCTTCCCACACCCCAAGAGATTGGGGTTGTGTTGGAGTTCAAGACAAGCAGAGGAAAAGAAAGGTGCCCACGGTGGGCAGAGAGCATGGCAAGACCTGCAGGATATTTCTACTCCAACACCAGTGACTTCTAAATCAAAATAAATCAGAAATTCTTCTCCCTGTTGGGGAGAGGGCAACAGATTCAGGGAACAGTAACACTGCTTTGCCAAGTTGAAGTTTCCAAGGCCAGGTTCTGAGTTCATGTGAATCCGTTTCCTTCCTTTGCCTGGGCTGGAATAAATCAGGGTTGCAAATTGAAATCTTAAAGAAGGGTTTTAAAAAAAGGGAGAAAGAAAGATGAGAAGGCAGAGTTCCTTTTCTTGTAGCAACACTCTTTTTTTCTTTCCTGGTGTTATGTTATGCTTTGAATATAAACTCCAGCAATGAAATGCGAAGATAAAGATGAAAGCCAGCTATAAAATATATATTTAGACCATATTTCTTCTGGTTTTTAAGTGTACACTTGTCACAGCTCTAAGATTGTGCATGTGAAGTGGCAGAGGATTACCATTTCCTGCTGCTCAGCATGCATTGCATCTCCCTTTGCTCCTGAAGAAGCAGCTTTTGCATCCCTGCCTGCCCCATTGCTAAGTATTGTGCCATGGATTGTGTTGAGGAGCAACCATCAGAATCTTGATTATTGGTGTGGAATTCTGGGCACTGATTACATGAATCTCAGCGTGAAATTCTCTGCTATCTATAAAAGTATCATCAGCTCTGACAGTTGTTGGTTATCCTTATGATTCTCCAGATTTATCACATCTATTGGCTGTTACACTGATGCTTTTCACCTTTTTGCATTTTTTTTTTCATGCCTTCACTGTAAGGCCCTAACTAAAAACCTACTGACATAGGGATTTTTTTTTTTTTTTTTGCCACTGAGACAAAATACCATTGTCAGGAAAAGGAGATAACTTTAAATTTGTTAAAAAGCCGCTGTAATAGTGCTGGAGATCCAAGAACACATTGGGAGCTGCCAAGCAGGAGTGGGCCTTACCCATTGGATCCTGTCTTTGTTCTCGCATCACTGCAAACTGGCAGAAGGGGAAAAGGCAGTCATAGCCAGTGTCTTATCCAGAGTTTTGGTCTCCACACCAGTTTCAGTTTTATTAGGAACTTATTGGAGCATCAGTAGAAAGGCCCCAGTATAACCAGATCATCAGACTGACAGAGTTCTGGAATGGTTTGGGCTGGAAAGGACCTTAAAGCTCATTCCATTCCAGCCCCTGCCATGGGCAGGGACACCTCCCACTGTCCCAGGCTGCTCCAAGCCCCAGCGTCCAGCCTGGCCTTGGGCACTGCCAGGGATCCAGGGGCAGCCACAGCTGCTCTGGGCACCCTGTGCCAGGGCCTGCCCACTCTCCCAGGCAAGGTCTCTGTGCTGGTCCCATTTCCCCTCTTTGCTTCCCCTCCTGCATGACTCACATAGGGTTTGATGCACAGCTGAGGGGCTCACTATGTCAGATAATTAATTTAGAGCTCAGTGTTTTCAAGAGCAAACCCATTCAAGTTTATTTCATAACTGGCATAGCCTTCGTGCAAGTGATAATTGTTTATATTCCCCTCAACTGAGCCTCCTGCTGTTCCTTTTCATTTGAAATAATTACCAAAGTTTAGACTTCCAGACAATTGTATTAAGGGGAATCATACAGTGCTGCTTAAACAAGGCTTTGAAGGCTGAGAGGACAGCTTTCATTGCTCTTTTACATGGTTGTTTTACATATCTTGAGAGGGAGAGGCATAACCAGAATTTATAGAGCTCTCCATATTTTTTATGACTCATGAGCATCGACTATAAGAGGCAGAGCTGTGCTCTCTGCATCGGCTGTGTCATCAGCTGGGAATGCAGCTTGGCACAGGCAGAGGAACAGCACTAATCCTCCACAACCTTCCCTGGGAGATCCTCTCCTTGAGCCTTTAATTAATAACCTGGAAGTCATTAATTTAATAGCCTGGTAAACAATCTGATATTTCTCTTGCTTTTCCTTATAACCATACTCCTGCCTTGTAGGGCCACTCTGAGGAGTAACTAGTGCAAATATGCTCTATTAGTTAATAACTCTTCTGTGTTTGTTTAATTTGGAAGCAGCAGAAGTTTTGCGTGGACACAACCAGGGAAGGGAGCGTGGCACCTCCTCTGGCAGCCAGGGGAATTCCTGTGTCCCAGTGAGCCAAAGCAGCTCAAAGCCACCCCTCTCACCTTACCTCATCCAAGAGGAGGAAAACATGTTCCCTTCCTCCCATCCAAGCTCGTTTAACCAATTGATGAATCTGATAATTGAATTCATGATATTTTTTAGAAACGTTGGTAGGTGTATCCTGGTTCCCGGGGCTTGCTGGAGCTCACACAGCAGCTCCGGGGCTGAGAAATTCCTGGAGCTGGGACCACCAATAAAAACTTTGTGTTGGTGATTGAGTGGGGAAAATTCTTTTCTCTGTCTGCACTGAACCAGTGCCCTGGTTCCAGCTAGATACACGAGGATTCATTTCCTGCCTGAGTCGCTTGGGCATACTGGGAAGTGTTAAGCAACTGGGATTCATCCCAGAAAAGAGACCATTTCATTTTTAGCTTAAGTGATACAGTTTGTAAAGCTTTGTGTGAGAGTTTCTGCTCAGGTATTATGGGAAGTGAGGGGTGTTTCAATGAACAGAAAATGGAGAGCCTTGTAGGAACAATCCACCAGACACCTCCTGCTCTCCGTGGGGTTTTGTAGCCTTCAAGAGGGTGAAATTCCCGTTCATGAGCTCGTATCACGCTGAGCTGCTGGAGGAATTCTGTCATACTTGGCCAGGGGAGATCACCAGTGATATAATGGTGCTGAGCTCTGCCTCCCAGTAGCAGCCCTCGTGTGGAGGGGCTCTGCAGAGGGTTTGGTTGTGACCCACCAGCTATGAGGTAGTGTCTCAGATCCGAGCTCCAGCAATCCTCCAGGAGCTGATGGGGCTCAAGCAATCCACTTTTACTTGAGTTTTCAGGCTGGCATTTCAAAAAAACCCCACAAACAAAAGGATCGTGCTTTCTGCAATAAAATGGGGGAAAAAATATTTTGATCTTAATGATACAGTTCATGTTAGTGACCCTTTAATGTGGGATTAAAACCTAAACCTAAGTTCCTGCCTTATGCTGGGTTTGTAAAGTGCTTGTACTGAGGCATTTTCATATTGAATTAATTTAGCTTATACTTGGCTATTTCACGTCTCTTGCAACAGATCTTGCGAGTGTAAGGTATGAATTTCAGGCTTGGATTAAAATAATGCTTTGCTTTCCAGCTCTGAGCATGTGATCTTTTTTTGGTTTCTTTGGTTTTTTTTTTTACAGCAGGAGGAGAATCTCCCTTGTTCTCAGTTCCTATTGTGAGTGCTTTGGGTCAGACTGAACCCTAGACTAGAGCAGGTTCTGTCCCACCAAATGCCCCTGGTACCTGGAATGTGCAGCTCCTGTAAGGAGTCCTTTGTGGACTTGTAACAGCAGCAAAACTTGGGCCTTTTCCAAGGACTGAAATCCTCTGAGAAGGGGAAAACATGAGCTGCTGACATATTTTGTGATGAAGACCCTTATTTCAGAAAGCCACAGTAAATTGAGTTCTCAGTGTATATTTTAGGGGTGAAGAAGTAAATTTAGCTGGTCAATCCTTTGAGTCCTACAGCTAACAAGCCCAGTGCCTTTGTTGTTGAATTATAATTCTATTTCAATGTGATTTACTCAAGCCCCAGTTGATTCGCCTCTTCTATAGGAATATTTCTCATTTTCCAGAATTGTAATGAGGAGTCATAGAGGTTATATGCAGTTTAAAGCCTGATAAAAAAATAATTAGGATTGATAATAAAGCTTTTTAAAATGCAGCAGGAATATCTTGACAATAAAAGGCTTTCAAGGTGTTGGTATTTTTCTAGAAATAAAATTACTGCCAAAAAACTCTGCCAGCTGCTTTCAAAAAGCTTGTGTAGATGAGGCAAAAATTATCTGTGTCATTTTGATATTGCAGCAGCAAGTTTGTGTTCCATTTTCATCTCGTGGAAATTGCGTGTCCCTCTTGCGTGGTGCCTTTCCTCAAGGACACAGTTCTAAAGCAAAATGGGGCTTTGGGAGCTGAATATTGCAATTCCCAGCCTCACAGAGATGGTGGGGTGATGGAGCTTGGAGAGGCTGGGGATGAAATTGCTGTGAGATGCATTTCCATGGAATATTGGGTGTGCTGCCAGAGCCTGCAGTGTTTCCTGATCAAGGATGTGCTGGGGCTGTTTCTGCCCAGTGTCACCATGACTCTGCTGGTGGCACTGGTGGCTCTGAGGTGTGGTTGCCCTCCCTGACAGAGCAGTTAAACACACACGTGGTGGCTCTGAACAGCCACTGGAGCCAGGGAGGGCTCCTGCCCCTCCTGTGTCACGCCAGGATGTGTCAGGCTCTGTTTAGATCCCCAGCTCTGTCCCTGCCCTTTCATGCTCTGCCCAGGTTCCAGGATGTGAATGTGTTGTTTCCTCTGAAGCTGCAGTCACGCTCAGGAAACGAAGAGCTCCTCAGTCCTGCCCTCGTTCCTCTGCCCTTGCCATGTCTCCTGCCTTAGGATCAACTTTATTTTGCTTCTGCTGCGTGACCTTGTTCCTCCTTCCTCTTCTGGCCCTCTCCTCCAGCTGGGTGGTTCCTTGGCAGGGTTCATCTCCTTGTTTGTTCCTTCTCTCTCCCCCGACCACATCCTCTGAGGAGCATTCCCTGCATAAAAATGGTCTTTTTGGGGTGAACCTGCCAAGCCCTTCCCAGCCAGTCATCACAGTCTGGAGTGATTCCTGGAATCACAGAATGGTTTGGGTTGGAAGGGATCTTAAAACCCATCCCATTCCACCCCCTGCCACGGGCAGGGACACCTTCCACTGTCCCAGGCTGCTCCAACCTGGCCTTGAACACTTCTAGGAATGGGGCAGCCACAACTCTGCCTCTGCCTTCTGAGTGGCAGCATTTTGCACTGTGTTTTTGAAGTGAAGCCTATAAATAATGGTAATGTTTAGAAGAATTTTATGTATTACCTGAG
Source organism: Corvus moneduloides (assembly GCF_009650955.1). NCBI lineage: Eukaryota > Metazoa > Chordata > Aves > Passeriformes > Corvidae > Corvus > Corvus moneduloides. The sequence continues at coordinate 2,778,891 of NC_045483.1, forward strand.
ACCACCTAAACAGCCACAGGAGCAAAGATTTCTAGACAAAGCTGCTGCCTGGGGAAGAGAGGGGAGGATCAGATCTTCTCTGAGTTGCCCAGCTTTTGCTGATTTTTGGTGGGTGTTATTTTCTGGCACTGTGAGTGCTGGGCATGGCAGGCTCCTCCAGGCAGCGATCCTGGATGTAATCCCACTCTGGTGTCTTCCATTCTTTACTTTAGCTTCACCCATTCCCTCCTCTGTGCCTCGATGTTTCCCTGTGAGGTACAGCTTGTCCTGGGACAGAAATGCTGCTGAGGGAGAGCTGCTCCAGCTGCTGGCAAGGGGCAGGGAGACAAAAGATGTGAGAATCGGGACAGCCAAGAGCCTCTCTGCCCCAAAAAAGGGCCCTTGCCCTGGCACAGGCCGAACCTGCCTCTTGCAAAGGAGAGGGGAGGTTCTGGACATGGATCTGCTGCAGGAAAAGTCAACAAGAGGAACTGTGGGATTCTGTCCTCAAAGCAACTCCGAGCCTATTCCTGTGTTAGCATTGCCCACTCCCTCCTGGAGAAAGAGTGGGATCCCGAAATCGAGTGTATCCAACAGAAACTGCCTCTCTCCTGGTTTCAACAGACAGAAACATTGTTGAAACCAGACTTTTTTTGGCATTTATTGGCATTACTAAGAAAGAGTTGGCCAGGAAAGCTGGCAGAAGGAGATGAGTTGGAGAAGCTTTAAAGATTTTTTTTTTCTATAAAATGAATATCCAGAAGCTCTGTAAATGTATTTTTTTTTCAGTTTGAAAAGTGTATAGAAAGACAACCTATACATATTTTTGACTGAAATACCATCTAAGCTGGATGTGCCCTCCAAATTCATTTCCCTCAATTAAAAAGATGGGGAAAAGAAAATAATAAGAAATGACAAAACAAAACAACACCTCAGGAAATCCCTAAAATGTTTATTCAGGAACAGAGCAGCCTGCTACAGTCATTAGCTTGCAAAGGTATTTCTGTTATAATCAGAGGGCAAAGTGAATTTTAACCTTTTATTGCCAAGAGATGTCATGTTTTTAGTGGAGGAGCTATTGAGGGGTGTAAATCCCTGTGAAGGAGTGAGCGGCATCTGTAAAAACCCCAACCAAAGCCCCAAAGCACACCCTGCAGAGAGGAATTAAAATCAATTTCAATGCCCACAGTTAAACATAAAGTACTACATTTCATGCTTTATTGAGTTTCTATTTATTACTTAATTTCTGGTTGTAAAAGGCTTCAACTGAAACAAAAAGATATTTCAAAATATTTGACTCTCTTTTTCCTTACGAGCTCAGTGCGGAATTGCCAACTGCTATGGGGTTTTGATTATAAAGGGAAAAAAGGGCTGGATTGGTTTAAAATGTGATCTGTGGGAGGCCTCCAGACCAAAGAGGATCTTTCCCAGGAGCTCCAGAGGAGAGAGAAAGGAAAGGAAAATGCTGCTCCAGGGAGACCCAGAGTCAGGAGCCTGGGAACACTGCATGTCACAAGGGCAAATTTAGGATATAGATGGGAACAGTTGGGATTTTTAAGATGGAAACCTGAATTATTTGCTTTGTGCAGTTGAACATCTCCCATTTTATTGTCCTGCCCCTTCCTGTCTATAAAATGGGAATAAAGTTTAACCCAGGCAATGGGGCATCAATTTGATTTTTGTAATGGCCTTTTCCGACTAAAAGTATTCCTTGTGTTCCTGCTCTGCCTGTGCAACCTTTAGGAAACTGGGGGAAAGAGGGACATCTTGCACGTGTGGAAAAATCCCATATGTGTTGATGGAACAAGGGAACAGATATTTTCAAGATTTTAGGTCTCAAAGAATTAAAGAGGAGGAGTGTTTGCAATGCTGAGCATGAGGATTGTCACTGTTGCAAACATCTTGTAAATATTGTGAAGAACATTAAGTGAGATTTTTATAGCATATGATCAGCCTATAACTCAGTCCAAGTTTAGACAGTCACCTTTCTTTGATGGAGATCAACAGGGACATGAAAACACTTTAAGAAATATTTTGATTATTATTATTTTGGTCTATTATGTACCTCTCTTTTACATGTACATTTTTACATCTTTCAACCGTGCAATTTGATCACCAAGCACTGATTTATTTTGAAAATTGCATTTATCAATATTATCCCACTTTCACACATCTTCTATTAGCTAATTTAAAAAGAAATCTCGAGGTGTAGAATCGAAATCAGCTCTAATTTCAGAGCCTTCACGGAATTAGTGTTTAGCAATTTCCCTGAATCTGTGTGAGATGGAGACAATGAGAGCTGGACTGGAGTAATTTCTTTTGTAGAAAGAACCACACTGCTGAATTTTCCAGTATTTATATCAACGTAGTGTGTATATCAATATCTATATATATCAATATATGTGCATATATATCTATATACATCTCTATACATACTGAGATCTATATCTATACCTATACAGCTGCTCTGTTTCCAACCTTATCTCAAGATTCAGCTCTCAAACCAGGTTTTGAAGGTTTTTTGCAACACTCTGTGAGGAAAAAGCAGCTGAATAAGGCTACAGCAAGATCTGGCATTGAAATCAAATCATAAACTCAAGCAGTGGAGAGGGAAGATGCACAGCATGGAGTGAAACTCTTATCAGTGCTCTGCTTTTCCAGGACAGGTTATTAGGGAGGAGTTCCATTTAGGAGCAGAGGGTTTATCAGTGTGAGTCCTCGTGATGGACTCACCAATGCCATCAGCTTCATATATGGAGATGGAGCTGTTCTAATTTTAGGGCAAGGCACTGGGGGAAAAAAAAGAGCATAATGTAAAAGAAATAAAGACTATTCCAAGTGTGGATATTATCTGGGCCATCACCACCCAGCTTCAGATTGCACAGGGATCAGCTGCTGCAGATATTTTGGCTGATGTGGATGAAACAAGTGTCTTGTGGAGCTCTCCATTATTGTGTACAATATTTCCTACACTTCTGTTATTTTGAGGCAGGCCACAAAGGGAGACTTTGATATTTCTGTGCAAAAAAATAGCATTTGAGAATTCTTCACAGCCTTATTTACTAAACAATTTAGACAAAGAGTCCAGTCTTTGTTTGAAGGCTTCAAAGGCAATGTTGGCTTGTTTTCCCAGCAAAATCTTTATCTTTCTCAGTGAAAGAAAAATCAGTACAACCCTGGTAACACAAAGCTGTGTCTTACCAAGGTATATTCCTCAAGCCCAGTTGGAATTCTGACATTGGCCATGACACTCCAGCCAAATTATTTGGAAATATCAGGAAGTGCTTGGTTTTTTTCAGCAGCCACCGTGTCATTTTATGGGTTTGCCTTCTATATTTTTATATTATATACAAATATTTCCTTGCCAGAGCAACGAGAGTTTGAAAAGTTCCTCATGAACAACAATGAAGCTGTTTTCATGCTCTGTCCTTTTGGTGTGCTGGCTGGCACCTGAGCTGGTGAGAAATTTATTCAGCATAAAATAAAGTCTTAGCAATTTATTGCTGTCGTTACTTATGCCACAAAATCATTCCTCTGCATCCCTCGGAATGTACAAATTTGCTCCTTCAATTTTAGGGAGCTCTTTATTGATGCAATGTCACCGTCACAGCCTTGCTGCAGGGAGAGGAAATAACTCGTATTTAGCCTCAGGAAAGTTTGTGTGTTCGAGGTGTTCTTATCTGTGAATTTTGATGGAGTTGTTTGGGGGGAGCAGCTGCTATAACTCCTTTATCAAATGCATCTTGAAATTTAGGTTTATTTAAAAACGTGTGCAGTGTAAAAACAAGTGTCTGTTGTCTGAGGGGAATAATGCAGCATCCCTCAGCTCAGGCATCCCTCAGGGTGAGTGCACACAGGGCATCTTTGCTCTTCCTAATTCTTTCCCTGAGTGTAACCAGTTTATGCAATCCTCAGATGTTATTTTCTTGTTCCCCTTGAGGAGTTGTCCAAGTTTCTCTCTGAAATTCTTCGGTCTTCTGGTGATCAAGACTTCTCATTTAGGCTGGGATATGGCCCTAAAAAGCTCCTTCCCTCATCACCTCCGGAAATCAGCGCAGTGGGGGGAACCCCTGCAGAGCCCTTCTCTATTTATATGTTGATGAGCCTGGAGGAAAATTTCCAAAAATGCTGGAAATACTTTTAAACCTTCCAGTGCCTGGCTCCTGTGCTTCAAAGCCCTGCTGACCCTTTGGGATACAACAGTGGCAGTCCTATCTGGGGACCATTCCCTATTTATAGGGACACTCCTGAACCTTTCCAGGAGCCTTTCTCTTTTTATTCTGCCAAAATATATGGCTTGGGAGTGCAAAAACCAGCAGTCTGGTGCAATATGTCAACAATATGTTATTTATAACAGCAAAGTTTTATTCACTCATGCAGTTGAATGTGATTTAAATATGTAACGAGTGCAGCATTAAGCATTAAGGCTTTTTTTTTTTTGTAAAGGAGTGGTAATTCAGTAGTTCAGGTGCATATCTCAGTGAAAAGTTGGACTTCTTGCTGTCTGGAAAATCAAAGAGCAGTGTTGAATGGTGCAGCAGCAACAATGGGGTGCAACTTGTTCATTCCTTGGGAAGTGGTGGAATCACCATCCCAGAAGGGATTTAAAAGCTGTGTGGATGTGGCACTTGGGGACATGGGGCAGTGGTGGCCTTGGAAGTGCCGGATTAAGGGTTGGACTCCGTGATCTGAGAAGTCTTTTCCACCCTAAATGATTCCATGATCATAAGGGTCTTTTCCAACTTAAGTATTCCAAGGTTCTCTGATTAATACCGTGAGAGTTGGAGGACTCGGGAGCGCAGGTGGGAGGCTGAGGATCAGACATGAGGCATTGGATCTCGCAGGAGACTCAGCCCTGGGGGGACTGGAGGTGTTTCATAATAGCTCCTCCTTGAATAATTACTGGGAAGGGAAACAGTCATTAAAATAAATGAGAGAGATAACTCACCCAGGAGAACACGGGAAGGAGAGCCAGGAATGCTGGAGAAACCATGGCTGTGGTGAGGAGCAAGGACCTGGGACTGTCCGCGTGGAGAGGAGGAGGCTGAGCAGGGACGTGATGGATCCTGCAGGGTGTAAATGGCTGCAGGAAAACAAGAGGCAGTAATTAGTTTGAGTGTCACTGTTAGAGATGCTCCTGTCTAGCAGGGACAAGAAGAATGGCCCTACAAGGCAGCGAGGAAGAGCTCAGTAATAAAGATAATGGGAAATGGATGTATTTACATGTATATCATGAGGAAGGGAGGCTTAAAGGTCTCTGAGTGCACTGGAGTTTCAGAACAGCCAGAGAAAGAGCTGCTAATGAGAGTGGTGTAGTTGATCCTGACGTGGGGCAGGAGCCTCTGAGGCCCCCTAAGCCACATTTTCCATGATCTGATGCAAAATGGAGACCGTTCTTTCTGCTTCATGAAAACCTCCTTTGTGAACTTTGCCATCTCTGTGTTTCAAGGGATAAGATTTGGATTTTTCTGGATTTTTAAATACCTGAAACTTCATAGGGAACACTTTTATGCTGAGGGTGAAAAATGGGTGCCCCACAGCTTTTCTTTCTTTTGTAATTACTGGTTTTGTACAACTTGGAACCAGACTAAACAATACATAGACAACTAAAACATTAGCTCCTTTCTCAGCTGGGTGAAGAGAAAGTTCTTCAGCAGAAGTTCAGCCTTTTGTTCTATTACATTTTATTATTTACCCACGGGTGGACACTGAAATCAGAGAGGTGGATCAGGATGCCATGGAGGTTGGGATATTTATTACTTGAAGAGGTTTGGTTTAGGCTGGAAGCTGTGGCTCTGAAAGGTCTCATTAAATTTTGTGTCGTGCTGCAGTTCTCTCTCACCTGTACCAGGTCATTGGCTTCTGGTTTGGGGGATGGAAGCAAAAGTAGAGTAGGATCTGTACAAATAATGGAGTGAAAAGAGGGGGGAACACTGTAAATACAGGGTTGAAGGGTCTGTTAGCAACTGAGAGCTGCCCAGGAGGGTGGATAAGGAGTCCTCTCTCAGGATGGGATGCTCTGGCAGCCCGGGCTTTACATAGAAGGCCCTTGGAAGGAGGTCTGGCTCCATAAAGAACAATTAAAATAAAGTTTTTACCTTATAACTCGACTTGCTCCTCATCTCAGCTGCAGCAGCCACTGCTGCTCTCTCCCGTTATTCCCAAGCTCCTCTCAAGTCCATTTTCCCACAGTCCCTGTGGACACTGGACTCCAGCATCTGCTGAGCTGCAGAGTTCTGTTCCTGCTCGTTCTTTTTGTGATGCTTGCTCTGCTCCATGGGGCTGACAGCGGGAAATGGAGATGTTTCCTGAGTCTTCTGCAGGATTTTTCTCTCTTTCCCACCCCTGTGCAGTCGGTTCAGAGCAGACTCAGGAATATTCCTGCTCATTTGCACTCTGAAGGTGAGAGCAGACTTTGCTTTATACTTCTATCACATGTTGCAAATGCCTTTGAGATGTTTCTTTCATTGTTATCTCAAAATTCTGTGCTCTATTGATTTTTGGATTTTCTCTGAGGGGCTGAAAATTTCAGCGCTAACCCTGAAACCAACTGAAATAATTGATTATCTGTTTTTACCTCCTCTTCAGTTATTTACCTCATGCCCTTCGATGGAGAAAGGCTGTCCTATTTCTCGATGATTTAGTGTAAAGCAGATCTTTGCTGAGCTTTAATATCAATTTATATAACCTTGATCCAGGGGTTATCTTTTGAGAGCCACAGGTTTATCTAATATGTCATGGAAGAAGTTGTTCTAGAAATGATTTTTTTATAGCTTATTCTTATTGAACATATGGGTAATGTGAAAAGAAACATATTTTCTATAGGCTCATACAGCAACTGAAAATAAATTATATCCAAGAGTAATTAGATGCCTAATGGACTCTATAACCAATTTAGATATCTTAAAATACATCTTACCATGAATAGATATTTTTGTATACAGGGTTTTTTTGTGTGGATATTAATGGCAATGGCATTTTTATCTGTGTTTTGTCTTTGCCTCTGTGGCAAGAAATATGCTGGTCATTAATACTTTAAACCTCTGGGTATCAGTCAGAACACAACATGTGTTTTTGTTCTAGGATGAGCTTTCTGAGATAAATTAACTGTGCTTTCCACACTCCTTTGAGTCATTTGTTTTCTCCAAGAATATCAATGTATAGGTGGGGTGTCTCTGGGCAAAGTCTCTTTCTAATTAAGCAGAAAAATGTGCGATTCTGCCCCCAGGTTTCAGTATAATTTACTTTACTAGGAAATCTTCGGATCCTTCTTTCTCTTAGGGCACATTCCAGGATATAAAAATGATTCATGTGTCTTGGAAGTACAGCTTTGGGAAGTTTGTCAAGTTATCTTGAGTAGCCCAAGAGTGGGGTGAAATCGCCCTTTTCATTAGTTTAAAAAATATTAATATTTTATCTGCCTTTGTAGAACCCATTCATCATCTTCAAAAGATCATCAGAGACAAATTGTGGTTTGAAAGAGTGGAAATTAGACCCCGACTCATCACTCCTGCTTTGCATTCCAGGGTTTGGGATGCAGAAGGGAACTGGAATCCAGAAGCAAATCTGCGACTGCAATAACAAATTAGCGCAGAAGATTTAATCTGAGCCACATAATAGGGAAAGATGTTGAGGGAGAATGAGGCCTGAGTTCAAAGATCTTGGCACAGGCCTGGTGCAGTGGAACTGTGTGATGGAGGGGAGAGGGAGGCTCTGAAAGTGAAGAACAGCATATAAATTAAGCCAAATAAATTAAGTGATTCAAGCATTAATCAGGCCAGCCCTCCGAGTTCATTCAGAGAAGCAAAACATCTATCATTGCTTCTCTGGAGATTGTAGCACTGTCGAGAATTCAGTTTAGCCAGGACATTTAGACCAACCCTTGCATTCAAAAAATTTCTTAATTTTCTCATTGTCTGAAACTGATTGTATCATTTTGCCTTTCAGTAAGTTTCACTTAGTTGCAATTACTTTGGCTTCAAAATCTTGAAATCGAATGAATTAATGAAAATGGAAAATCAGAACTCTTTCCTAATTAAGAACTGAGCTTTTCAAGGAATATGAAAGGATTTAATTTAGAGAGAGATGTTTGGAGAGCATGAAATGTGGCTTGAAGGAGATACATGTGCATTCAATAGAACTCACTGAGCCCAGCCAGATTTGTATTGACGGGAAACAAAAAGCATCTGAAATCCTCTTCCAGTGATAGGATAATTTATGGGCTTTTTTGAAGTGCTCTGAGTTGACTTTCAGTTCAGGGAAATGGGTGGCCACCTCTGTTTGTGTCTCAGTGGACACAGTTCCTACTGAATTCCTCAGTAGTTCTTTCCTCGTGAGTTTGCTGAATCTTGGCAATGGGATTTTGGATTTAGTTTTCCATGGCTTTGTAACCCTTCTGCATGGATGGGGGAAACCTCTGTTCTGGCACTGCTGCAGGTGACACTGAGGGGTGTAAGGAGTGGCTCAGATAGTGGCTCTGACTGTTCGGAATGGATTTTATTTTGTATTATCCTTGAGATCCGGTTCTCCTGATCTGCTGCGTCCCTGTGTGACACCTAGGGCTTGTGCCCTCCCCAGGCAGCTCCCACTGAGTGGAACATTACCAGATAGGACCTGAAGGATGGGCCATTTCTCATCATTGGAAATTTAGGAGTAGTCATCATCATAATTCTCCTCCCCCACAGTGCACAGCACGTCCTGGGTCCTCCACAAGCGATGGCTGCAATAATTACGTGTGTGGAAGGGGAGATGTTTCCACGGAGGGTCAGGTTGGCTGCTCAGCTCCAGCTCTGCTATAAAACACGAGATGTGTGGGTGAGAAAATGCAGAGCTGTTAGCTGGGAGTACTCTCAGGAAGCATGGTGGGACAAAGGCAGTAAGGTGCCGAAAATATAATTGCACTGGGTAACGAGCTGATGAAGCCTTTGACGTGGTCCATGCTTGACCTTGGCTTTTTGAGCACACGGAGAGAATGTGGTGTTGTATTCAAACTTCTGGTAAAACGAGGTCACAGCCCCCACTGTCCTTACAGAGAGGAGGAATTTTACTTTTCCAGGCAGGAACAACCCAAACAGGATTCACTAAATTTGCATGGCGCAGTCCTCAAAGAAATCCACGTACATTTAAAATTGGCAAATATCAACAGCTGCTCACTGCCGTTATAATTACCCAAATTGCAGAGGACCGTCTGCAGCGAGTTCTGTTCCATCACGAAGGCTACCCAGCCCCAGTGCAATTGCTGCCTGTCTGCCAGCACTATTAAGTTGTGTTTTGTCACAATTTTCTCCAGCCCAGGCATGTTTGTTTTCTTTGCACAGCCTTGCACCAAGCATTGTTTAAGCAGCACATAATGGATTCCAACCAAGAGGTGCTTTCTGCTCCCATCTGTTTGACAGCCCAGCGAGCAGTTGTGATTCATACGTGCAGTGTAAATACTGGGTAATGACTGGGGCTTTATTTGGAGCCAGTTCCAGGTTGTTTCATTCCTAGGCCAGCTTCTGGACCAGTTTTGAGGCAGGGAAAAATGTCTGATCCTGGGCTTGACGTTTTCAGGTGTTAAATGTCCCTCTAACAGAGTGACCTATCTTGGTGCAGAGGTGACGGTAAAGGCTGCCAGGAGCAGGAGCTCCCACAGTCTTCTCAAATCTCTAAGGCTGTGTGGTATCCAGTTGCCTTTTCTGAATATAAGGTCGCCCAGACACTACCCCAAAAGCTCACAGGGTATTTCTATTTTGACCTTTTGGGGCAACATCGCTGGCAGTGTCCAAGGCCAGGTTGGACAGGGCTTGGAGCAACCCGGGATAGTGGAAGGTGTCCCTGCCCGTGGCAGGGGTGGCACTGGATGGGATTTAAGGTCCTTTTCAACCCAAACCAGGCTGTGATTCAGTGAATACAGTGAGGAAAAGAAATATTGGGAAGAATTTATTTTTTAGCCCATTTTTAAACCAGACTCTTCAACAAGTTTTTTGTTTTGCTTTTTTCCCCCTGTTATTAAAAAGATCTTTATATTTACAGATCTTTCAAAAACTCAAATCTGTATTGGTGTAATCAATCACCCTCCTGGCCACCCCTTCAGGTGTCAGAGGACAGGCAGGGTCCAGCCTTTCCCGCCAGTTTAGGGAATGGGATGTGATAGGAAACACACCGTTCCATCCGGCTGGGATCCAAAAGCTCTGCTGCTCCTGACCTGCTTCCAAGCTGAGATCTTACTGCTGGTCCTGCTGGGCTGGGTGGGAAGTCCTGCACTCCACAGAGCCACATCAGTACCAGCATGGGCAAATTTGGGCATCTTGGATAGATTTGTGGAAACAGCCCTTGACAGAGATGGTGTGTTTGGGATGCACCGCAGTAAATGAGGGCTGCCTAAAAGCACACGTATTCTTACTACAAAATCGAGTTCACACTTTGGTGCAGCCATTTCCATTCAGTCAAAACCAGATGCTGTTGCATTTTCCTTTCTTCCTCTTTCTTGTGGCCTGTGAATCCAAGGAATCCCCCGCCCCCAGATGCGGAGCAGACTCCTCGCAGGTCACCAGGCACTCAGGGAAGGGCAATAAATACACACCAAAGGCTGCTTTGGGCTGGTTTGCATCCATCCTGCTGCAAAGACTCAGGAAAGGCTTCCATGCCTCCCCTGGCTGGTTTATGTTCCAGCACTCATCCCTCTCCCAACCCACACCCTGAGCTGGAGGATCCCAGAGCTCACTCCCCATCAGCTCTTTCAAAGTGATGGCAGCACCAGTTCCCCTTTTTCATCATTCACTCATGTTTGTTCTCAGAGCTTGTTTTTGAAAATCTTTCAAAGATTTTTTTTGTTGCAAGGTTTGTCCTGAAAAGGGAATATTGATTTTGACCTATTTTTAACCGATATAGTTCAGAGGATAATTGGAGAGCTGCTGTAAAAACCAAGGCTGCCCTATTTGCACTGCTTAGATTTAACTAAAAAGAAAGAAAGAATTTATTTCACTTTTTTTTTCAAGTATGAAGCTGAAAATTTTCTGCTAATCCCTTTTTAGCTGGTCAAATACACCTAAATATATTTTAATGTAACCTCAGTGCCTGATCAAGAAAATATGGTGCAAAGGTTGCATTCAGGTTTTATGCCTGACTTTTTATTGATACTGAATAAATTCACAACATAACTCAGCCTGACAAGGCACAGATTCCTTTCAAGCATCAAACCAGTTATTTTGGATTTGCTCCTGAAATATTTGCTCCTCGGTGTTATGACGTTTGGAACATGTTTTAGAGAGGTTATCCTTTGATTTTTAAGAAAATGTAAATCAGGAATACCTCACAGAAAGGATGTAGCTCAGTTGTAAGCATGCTTTCCCTTTCCAGGAGCAGTCATTAGCTTTGTATTCCTGCATGGAAAGCAGGAAATGGGGAGCCAGAGCTGGGTCATTTTATTGATTTTGGTCTGGCACAATGAGCTTCTCGGTTTCCTCTTTCTTGAGCATTGTTTGCTTGGATTTTTAACTCTGGATAGGGATCCTGGGACACCAACAATGAGCAGGGAACTGGGAATTTAAACAGCTCTTTATAGAGATTCAGAAATTCACAGGACCATCATGTTGCCAATGCCAAGATGCTGCCAAACAATGTGATGGGCAGAGGCTGGCACTGCCACTGCTGTAGAGAAAAATATGGATATTTTTCATTTTAATTGAAAGTGTTTCTAGCTTATGAAGAGAAGTTTCCCAAATTAGGGTCGTTCTCAAGTGCTCCTATTTCATCTGCATCCCATGAGCTCCATGGTGGGGTTTTCTGCCAGCTGGTGGAAGGTTTTCCTGCTCATTGCAGAGGGCTTGGACTGGATCATCTTTAAAGGTTCCTTCCAACTGAAACCATTCCATGATTCCTGTAAGGAAGCCATGGGGAAGGGGCAGAAAAGTTGGTTTAGGACCTCATCTGCAATGGGTTCTGCCACGTCACGTGGGGCAGCAGGTTTTAAAAAATTCATAAATTATATATATATATCTATAAATCTTCCATAGTTTTATAATATGGCAGTGTGGGGAGCAGGAAAAGGAGAGGGTGGAAAAGCCTGACTATCTCCAAGCAGCAGTTCCAATTCGCTGTAGGAGTTAAGAAAAAGAGGAAAAAATTTTAGAAAGGAAAACAAATTTAGCTATTGTGCCTTCCAGATAGAGGAATCTTGCATCTCTTTGTACAGTCAGCAAGAAAGCAAAGATCTGATCATTCTGTGTTCAAATAATCGCTTTAACATAAACTTGGGGACAAACTTGGAAGTTCTTTGGTTTCCTGCATTATTGGACTGGCTCAGCCAATTTGTTAAGGGCTTGGGAGTCTTTGCTAAGCCATTAAAGAAAATACAAAAACAACTGCAAAAGGCTCTTCTCTTAGTTGGTGCTCATTATAAGCAGCCACAGGGATAAATCCTTCTCATCTGAGAGCAGGGAAAGCACAGCTGAATTTGCTGCCCCCAGCAACCTGCAAAAGCCGTAAGAATTAAATGTTTATACTTTTCATGTCCTACACATGAAATATCGCTTGGTCTTGGAGGTGTTTGCAGAAAACATTTCACTTTGTGTTCACTTCTAAACTGAAGCCAAAAGAAAACCAGGAGATATTTCTTGATTTAAAAGCATTACGTACAATTTACAGCATTCGTTGGGGGTTGTAATTATCTTAAATGTATGTATTTTGTAGACATACTGCATTTGTTGGATTGAGTTCCAGTTCCTATGGTAAGATTCCCTGAGTGACTTTATTTCTTATAGATTTCCCAGCTTCTCCCTTTTTGTGTTTTATAGATAGTAAAGGAATAATATCAACCCGGAGATCTGATACTGTAAACACACCTTTTAGCACCAATGCAGGATGTCAGTGTGTGACAAGTGAGGGAAATTAAAGGTATTTTCATACCGATAGCAAAAAATGGCATGGAATTTTTCCCTACTGGAAATAATGGACTCTTTCCCCAGTTAAGCAGTTTCTAATTCCTGGTGTTAACTCTTCTGATAAAGGAAAAAGCATCTCTCTTTGTGTGTGCAATGTTGCTACCTGACATAGCTCAAAAGTCCTTAATTTCCAGAGCTGTGCTTAGGACATAACGAAGTCATGACCCTTAGTTTTGTGCACAGAGGAGAAAGTAAAAAGGGTCATGGAATCACAGGAAGGTTTGGGTTGGAAGGGACCTTAAAGGTCATCTGGGGACCTCAAAGCCCATCCAGTACCACCCCTCTGCCACGGGCAGGGACACCTCCCACTGTCCCAGGCTGCTCCAAGCCCCAATGTCCAACCTGGCCTTGGGCACTGCCAGGGATCCAGGGGCAGCCCCAGCTGCTCTGGGCACCCTGTGCCAGGGCCTGCTCACCCTCCCAGGGAGCAATTCCTGCCCAATATTCCATCCATCCCTGCCCTCTGGCAGTGGAAGCCATACCTCCTTGTCCTGTCCCTCCAACCCTTGTTCCCGGTCCCTCTCCAGCTCTCCTGGAGCCCCTTCAAGCCTTGGAAGGGGCTCTAAGTTTTCCCTGGGGACTTCTCTTCTCCAGGTGAACACCCCCAGCTCTGCCAGCCTGTCCCAGAGCAGAGAGGCTCCATCTCCCTCATCATCTTCGTGGTCTCCTCAGGACTTTCTCCAACAGCTCCATGTCCATATCCTGCCCCCGAGCTGGACACAGTGCTCCAGGCGAGGTCTCTCCAAAGTGGGCCTTACTCTTACAGCAAACGTCAGTGATTTTAGCACGGTTTAAAACTGTGGATCAACAAATGTTCCCAAATTATCCCCTGGTAGAGTCCTTTGTCTGTCATGTCATTGAATCTGGTTTGACTTGATGTGATTTCTGTCTTTAAACTGAAGCCCAGGCTCTGTGAGGGTTTGCTGCGTTTTCATTTATCTCCCTGTGGAATGTCAGGAGCCACGTTGCATACAACCAATTGCAATCCATAATTCTCCTCATAATTATTACTTTTTCCTTTCTGCCTCAGCAATTTTGGCCCGTTTCAGCACTGCACGGGCCTAGGTCACCTTGGCCACATGCAAAGCTGAGCCTGTTGCAGGGTTGGCTTTAGCAAAGTTAATACCAGCTGTGGAGGGCCTGGAAACCTCTTTGCTGGATTTAACAAACCTGCCTATTTCAGTCTGACCCTGTCAGGATATAATTTAAAACTTTGAAACCAGAGAAGCAAAATGACCCCTTTTGGTTCTATTTCTTGTGCTGATCTCTATCCTCAAATAACTGTATTTAGACACTGGATACAGCTGAAAATGAATTTCTGTTTCCAAACGAATTAATGCTGCTGGTTTGAGTTCATTTTCACTCTTTTCCTTATCTGTAGATATTTCCCCTTATTTCTATTATGTAATTGCTAGAATTTATTTAAAGTTGTGTGTGCTGATCTAACTCATGAATCTCAATCCAGTAAAATCCTTTACTTTTATAGAGAGGAAGCTGCAAAGACAGATGTGTTAGGACTCCCCATTCCATCAGTTTTCTGCTCTTCAGATGTAGTAAGAAATGACTTGGAGTCTTCTCTCCCAATCCCAGCAGGGAGTTGGAGGGGAAAAGCTCACAGCCTTGCACTGGGATCACAGCCCAAAGGAAGGGGGATCCAGCAATAATTAAGATTTTGCTCAGTGACAACTCCTTTGCATTCAAATTTCAGAATGGGCATCCCACCAAGGTGAACAAATCTTCTCCAGATGTATCTTCTCCACAAGTATTTCAGGAATAAAAATGGGTTATTTTGAGGCTAGATATCATTATTATTAGACAGTATTCCCAACACCATCCCTATATTCACAGGGAAAGCCCTTAATCCTCAAACTGTCCTTCCTTTTTCTATATGAAGATCAGAAGATCAATGTGATTTAAAAAGGAAATAATGAAAGTAATACTCAAAGAACATGTACTAGTTAAAGTAGATTTACTGCAGAAGTTTTCTGACTCAGAAATAAGCTACTGGCTCATCATCTTCCAGCTAATCAAGTACTGATTTATTAATTTTTAAAGTCTGCTTTATCAGTGAGAATTCTTGCTTGACCTTGACTTAATGTTTCACTGATTTCCTTCAGCATATTGAGTTTTACTAACATCAATTCAAACCAAAACCCCTCAGCTCCAAGCAAGGAAGAAGCAAATGAAGGGGGGGGAATGCTTTTCCAGGTTTTTTGATACAATTTGATGCAGATTTTGGAAGTAAATCCTCTAAATAAGAGGGAAAGTTATGGATATTCCTACTTCAATCATCCTGAAGTCAGTTTGGCCTCTTAGGAGATCAGGGAAAAGCTTGTGTGCACTGATGAAATCTTCTCTTATGCCACAAAAAAAACCAAACCATTGCCAAAAAGGAAAACGGCAAACTGCAGTTTTAGAAGAGAACTAGAAAACCTGAGTCTGTGGAGAAAAGAAGGTAGAACCACAAACAATTCTTCATTATGTTTTAAATAATGCCACTCTCATCAGGTTCACTTGGCTTCCACAGTCAATAATTTTAAAGGGATCAATCAATTTGGGAATAAGTTGTGGCACCAGCACAGAAATTATTTCTGTGGCTCTTAAGGAAGACTTACAACATATGGCTCTTTCTCAAATGTTCTGAGCAGGAGACTGTACCCCCACAAGGTGCTTTTTTTGATTATTCTGAGTGGAAAATATAAAGCACTGCTCTAATATCTGTATTTATAGTCATTCCCATTTCACCCTGCAACTCAGTTTTGAAAATATTGATTGTAAAGGGAGGGTATCACAGTGTTTAATGGGATTTAAAATGAACTTTTAAGGGTTTGTGGCAGAAATGTGCAAATACTTTAGGGGAGACTCCAGAACCACTGCAAGAAAAACCCAGAAAAGCCCAAACAAGCAAACAAAAAATCTGAATTGATTTCACAAGTGTATGGATTAAAGAAGAGGAGGAAAAGCTGAAACACAAACCTCAAATGCCCTTTCTGAAAGATACTCGTTTTTCTTTACCATTAGAAATTTATCATTTCAAGTGTTTCTGTTTGTAGTCACCCTAACACCTGTGCAGTGGGTAATTTTTGCTGCATTTGTGCTTATGAATTCCAGTCAGACTAAGAAAAAGTATAGTCTCATCTCCTCCCAGATGGAAAAGGAGGAAATGAGCTATTTGTTTGAAAGAAAAGTCGATGCTGAAGCAAGATTCTGAACCTGGGTCTTGTGCAAAGCAATGCAGCATCCATAACTGGGGCCATTATTGTGCTCCGTGAGAAGAAGTTTCAGCTTTAGGAATTCTCTGAGAGATGATTTTGTCTTGTAACAGCCTGTTCTATTCTGCAGCTGCTTTTTTAACTTTGCAACTTTACCAACATCAATTGACTGTCAAATAAGTACCACTGTGAACTCATGAATAAACATAGTTGTCATTTCCATATTAAGAGGGCCTTCAGCTGAAAAGAATCCATTTGTGCCACTGCAATATCTTAATTATTTACTGTGTTATATTGTAATTAATTGTGGTTTACTCTCTCGAAACTCCATATTCTGTAGATCTCACGGGTTTTGGAAGCAATGCACTAATATTAAAGGCATAATCAACACTGCTTCTAAATATTCATGCCAATAAATGACTCCCATGTGTTTGCTGAGTGCCAAGGATAGTCTGAAGCATTTATTTAGCATTCTAGTGGGATCTGGTTTCTGCAGAGTTCACAGAGATGCAGAATTTCAATGCTGTTGCTGGGAAAGCACGTTTGGATTCGCACGAGCAGGACACTTTGGATAAAGCAATGGTATCTCTGCCAGTCTGGGCTTAACAAAGCCTGAGAGCACTGGGGAAATATTTCTCATTTGAACAATTTTGTTTAGTCTATGATAGCCTCCCAATAATTTCACTTTTTAATAAACATCTCTAATTTTTCAAACAATTTGAAAATCACTGCATTCCAAGGGCGGGGATGTTCTATCTGTCACAGAGGCCTCACCAGGCTCCGCTGTAGCAAACCCGAATTCAGACACATTTCTCAATAAATCAATTAAACACTAGAACCCTAAAATGATCTTGCTGCAATTGGCTGGCATACATCTCCAGAAAAGCGTCTTGAGTGTACGGGGGAACAGCTGATTTATGGAGCTACTGTTGGAATTTCAAACAAGGAAATGCTGTCGCGCAATCCAGTGAGTTTGTTTAATGAAATGTAAGTTAAATGTAAACAGTTTTAAAATTTATCTGAGCCGAGACTTTTGGATCAAGAGTAGCCAGCATATTGCAAATTGTGCTTTCTCCTTGGAAGTGCAGCTTCCAGAGCCTGTGTAGGTGCATTGCCCCCTCCTGCAAGTTTTTAGGCCTCCTCTGCTTCAGATCCTCTCTCACAGCTCTGCTCAAAATTAATGGGTTTACCTTTGGATGCTTGAGATGAAAAAGAACTTGGTTTTTTATAATCAGGGGAAAGGCAATGTGAAGATTGCACGCAGTCATGATGGTGCTGAAAATGCGATCCAGATGTCCTGATCCGTGCTGGAGTGCAACTGGGATTTCCACGGGCTCTGTTGCTATGGCGTGTTTAGAAAATTCTCTTTCTTACTTGTATATGCATAAATACTTTGTCTCTTGTTGTCACAGAGATGCTTGATAATACTGTCAACCATATTTTATTGATATTTCACATTTTTTGCACTTGACAATCCTTAAGGGTTCCTTTCAACTCAGGATATTCTATGACCTTAATTGCTGCAACACCACATCTTTTTTTCTTTTAAGATAAAAACTGCACCTTATGAAAAGCTTGAAATGCATCTTTAAAAATTGAAATACAACTTGGATATTGGGAAGGAATCGTTCCCTGGGAGGATGGGCAGGCCCTGGCACAGGGTGCCCAGAGCAGCTGTGGCTGCCCCTGGATCCCTGGCAGTGCCCAAGGCCAGGCTGGACACTGGGGCTGGGAGCAGCCTGGGACAGTGGGAGGTGTCCCTGCCCATGGGAACTAAACAGTTCTTAAGACCCCTTCCAAGCCAAACCTTCCTTTGATTCCATGATGTCCATTTCCCTGGCAGAGCCGGGTGCAGGATGATGGACTCTGGGTTTGGACTCAGTCAACTCTGTTTCTTTTTCAGAACCACCCAGCACTGCTGCAGTTTGTAATTCAAGCTGAAAATAAACATCTGGTCATCAATCTGGAGAGGAATGAGTAAGTACCCTGCTGCGTGGTCACTTTGTACTCTTGGAGGAGGGTTATAATTTTAAAATTGATGGTTTAAAATTAACCTGGGGCCAGTTTTCCTAGTGGTCCCCTATAAAAAGTCCCCTAACAAGAGAGTTTTGTTCCGGTTTGGATTATGGGTATTTGTGCATTGCTGATAGAGCAAGAATCTCTATGGCTGTGTGCATTTATGTGGGGCTGAAAATGGACATGTTGCCTCTCAGGGTTTTCCTGTGTATTTGATTTGGATTTGTTCTCCTTTCCTGTGGTAAGGCTTTTATTTATAGTAATCTGGAATATCCTACAGTCTCTGGAATTTTCTGGGGAGGACTCCTTTGTCCTAATGCTGCCTGCACCCATGATTTGCTCCATGCAGTGTCCATCAGGGATGATGAGTCAAGACATTGGGCTTAAGCCCTGCTGGAATGTTAAATGCAGCTCTCCGGGTTTGCTGGCAAGGGGCTGACGATGGGATGGTTGTGCTGTTCATGAGGCCCAGGACCAATGCTGGGCTTGAGCCCTTGTTTGTGTGCATCTTTTTCCATGTGCTCTTGGCAAATCCTGCTCGTGTCTATGAGCTTCAGAGAGGGATCAGAGACTGCTGTGGACATGGTCCCATGGGCAGAGTTTTAAAAGAGATACAAAACCCTACAGGAATGAAATCACTGCTCTGGAAGTCCATGACAAATGGAAAAAGTCATCAAATTCTTTTTCTACCCCACAACTGTTCCGTTTTCCTCTAAGAGAATCTCAAGCATATGTCGTGGGAATCCAGATCAGGACAACTGCGTGCTGTTTGTCAAAGGCAAACCAAAGATCATGCTCAACCTAGGGAAAACTTTTTATAACTGTTCCCAAGGATCTGTGAGTTCTGTAGGTTCCCCTGCTGGGGAGTCAAAGCCACAAAGGTATTTTTTGCAGTTTAATAGAGAGAGCGTGGATGGGAGCGATGCAGTTTTATCTGTTAGGAGGAAGGAATGTGCCTGTGAAAGCAAATGTCCAGGGGAGGCCAGGGACATCCTGCCTCGGGCTGGGGATGGACAACTTCAATGGAAAACCACGGGGCACCTCTTTAGTCCTCTGGAGCAAAACAACTCAAGATGCTTTTTATTCCCAGTCGTTTGGATGAACCCTAACATTACCCAGCTGTGAAGAATTCCAGTTCACTTTATTATTCTCCATCAAGCCCAAATCTTGAGCTTGCTTTATATTATTTTTAATGCTCTTTAGCTGTTGAAAACCTGTCCTTGAAGGGTGTGTAGATCCCCCACGCATAGGTTGCTGTGTTCCAGTAACTAGAGGAGGATTTAATTCCTTTAGTAAACAGGGATTTCACTTTGTATTCTCTTAATCTTTGTCAAAGGGTGTGCCTTCCTGCAGGAATGGGAAGTATGTAGCAATTGAGGAAACTATTTGCATTCCATGTCAGCGATTAAAAGAACATAAAAACATAAAAACCATAAAACTGCTAATACAGGCTTTGCTGAACATACCAAACTCTCTTGTACCTGTAATAAAGTCAGATTTAGAAGATTATAAGATGCAATCTCCCCCTCTTTTAGAAGCAGGACAGGAAAGTGCAATAAATTACCTCTATGGGCGTCTGCCTGACTGCGTGGATTTGGAGATATTGAGATCTGCTCCTTGAGAAATACAACATTTATCAATTATTGTTTCTCAGCTGGGGTAAACTGGGATTGTCTTTTTTAGTTCCTGGAGCGTCCAGCTGAAGATTTGCATTCTGGGAGAGTCATGTGTGGTGTTGACAAGACGAGGTTGCTCATCCCAGCAGCAGCAGCTTTGAGGCAGTGTTGTGGAATGGGACACTCAGCCTTGCCTGGGTTTGGCATTCATGGCACACGAGGCAGTTCACAGATCCCAAACCACAGGAAGAAGTTGGTCGTGGTTTTGCAAAATCATTTTGCCTTTTTCTTCAGAATTTTTGACTTTGATTTTCCTAAGAATTGATGGTCTGAGTGTTGCAAGTCCATGCAGAAGTTTTCTCAGTGTGTGCATCTGTAGGTCAGTTTTTTGTTACTGTAAATCACAACCACACACTGGTCTGCAGGACTGACCTGCGCTTCCCAGGGAAAACAATCCCAAGGTCTTTGTGCTTGTCTGTGGAAGTTGTGCTCATGTTCCTTCTGCCTGGAGTGCTGGTGTTGGGTTTGTTGTCACTGGCACGGACAGACAAGTGGTGACACGGGAGGTGAGGGGGCACGAGCACCCTGCTGCTTCCAGGGGGTCTGCAGGGGCATGGGGTGAGAAGTAATGCCCAGGAGAGAAATGAGAGCCTGCGTTTCTGCAGAGCAAACGTCTGATGGCAGCAGGCCAGGCTGGGTTCTGGACTCCAGAGGTGGGAGAAACTCATCTCCCTGGGGAAGGGAGCGATGTTCCCATCCCTGCTTCCTGGGAATCTCCAAGGATGCAGATGAGCACACAGCCCCTGCTCCCTCTTTCTGCTGTTGGTGTGGAATGTGCAGCTCAAACGCCCTGCAAGCATTGAGCCATTACTCACCTGCTGCAGGTAGGAGTGGGGAGAGAAACACAAACACCTTGTCTGGAGTAAAAAGTGGCAGCACACGAAGCTCTGAGACATGTGCTGTTATCTTTCTGTGGTTTCATGTAAAGCATGCTATTCCTTCGAGCATGCTGGGGGTGGAGGTGCATGGGACCCCTAAATTACATCATTTCTGCATTGGGTCATGCAAAAAAAACCCTGGATGTGATTTTCCATGGTTAGGAGGAACAGCTGCTTTGAGTAGTCTTGACATTAAACTCCATTTATTGAAAACCTTAGAGATTTTCCAAACCTTGAGTTATATTTCAAAACATCATTCAGATGCATTAGGCAACCCCAAGTGGGGAGCAACGTGTGAAACCATCTGTTATCTGTGGAAATACTGAATGTCAGTTTGGTGTTTTCTGATATTCAGACTCATCAAAATGTGCTCATATGTACTGGGCAAGATGTTCTGAGTGACTTCTGGAAGAGTTACTGGTACCTGCCTTCACAGCCTAGGGTTTGAAATCTTCTCGATGGCTTGCAGCTGTTGAGATTACTTTTGTGGATATTCATTAAATACTTCAGTGATTAATTTCCAGGCACTGCCCATCTGTAATTGCAACCCCAAAATTATTTGTGGTGGATTCAATTTGTCACAGGCAGAAAACCTGCGAGTGAGCTCACGTTGCAAGTACATTCCTTACCATGATTTAACTGCAAAAGATGATTGCACTCCTGAGAACCTTCAGCTCTGAAGGTTTAAATGTTTTAGAAACACTTGTCATATTGGAGAGATTTCCAGAATCAGCAAAGCATCGATCAGCTGCAAAATAAACCACTTTTTGGAGCAGCTGACTGGGCTGGGGTGCATTACATCAGCAATACTGATGCTCTGCTGGTGTGCAAGGGACAGTAATGTATGCGCTTAGAAATCCCTTGAAAGTTGATTGCAGCATGGGGGTCTTAGAGGGAAGCAGTTCACGGCTGTGTCAGTGAAACAGAGCCCCTGTAAGATTAAATCTGAGCTGGAGAGTGGAACAGTCTGTGGCTACTGGCTGTTTGTCTGTGACTGGAAACGTTTTGCACTCTGTCAGGGCTAGGTCTGTATACAGCAAAGCTCTTAAGTGTTCTTTTAACTTTAAACATGTGAGCGATCCAGGTAAAGTCAGCGGAATTACTGATTTTCAAAATTAATTTCATGCTTCCATGATCTGCTGACAAAGGTCATAATTATGAATGTCAAAGAAATGTAACTCTGAACAGATGCTGGAGAGCTCTCCCAGTGCTGACTCCTGTGTGTACCTGAGGCTGGGGCACAGAAGGATAAAAAGCTGAGATAAGTCGAGTATGGAGGGGGGATGGCTTTGCCCCGAGGACATCAAGAACATCCCAGGTGTGTCCTGGACAGTTTCCTTCACTGGGATTTCGCTCTCCAGCTTTGCAGAGGGGGCACTGAGGGTGAGATCAGCGTTGTTGTGGCTGGTGGGCCACTGGCAGGGTCCATTGGAACATGGCAATGGAAAGAAAAGGCTGGAATATTTTAGAGGAGCTGAGTTCACTCTTCATTTCCCCATCATTTTATGCTTCTTTTCGTCAGGTTTATAGTCCAGCCTTAACAAAGCAATATAAAAAAGGCAATATATGAGGTTACATTGCTGCCTTTTATTCCCTCTGTAAAAATTCTTCCATTTTATCAGGAGACAAAATCCACCTCAGGCCACGGTATAAGACTCCATCTTAGCCTATAAATCCTTTAGGATCCCAGAGATCTCCAGAGATTTAGAGCATCTTTGACTGTCCCCCTTGCACATTTTCCACTTACTCATGGAGACACAGTACCCAGGATGGGTTGGGATGTAATGGCCCCGTGTTGGAGGTCACTTTGAAAGCTTTTCCCTACGATTGAGGAGGCTCCAGCAGCATTCCCTGGGCTGGAAACCAGGCAGTAGCCATCTTCATGCACAGTGCTGATGTGACCAGTTCCAATGAGGCTTCAGAGTTCAGCAATATTTTGTTTTCCCTTTTGGTTCAAAGAAAAGAAGTTGCTCTCTCCACTTTTCTGCCTGACCTCCCTGAATGGGAACACTGATTGGTGTGCAAGTGACATTGGAGCTGGATTAATTTAGCAGGGAAACAACCCATTCCCAGTGCCAAAGAAAATAGCTGACAAGATTTGTTAATGAACTGACATGCTTCTATAGAATCAATGGCTTGAAATGCGGATGGAGAAACAAATCTAAACAAACAAATCCCAAACAGAGAGCTGGGACCTGTCAGAATATACTTGCTGTTATAATCCTGTGCTGTGTCTTAGCCAAAAAACTGTGACCTCAGCCTGTTTTATCTGCAAGTGCTGGAGCTGGCAGCTGTACTGCAGCATTTCAGCCTGAGCTGACAGTTGGGATTTCACTGTAATTGAAGTAAAAGTTTCACTTTAATGGAAGGAACAGTTTTTCCCCTTCTGCAATGGCACCAGTCAGATGGTCTAAACCACGCTGAAATGTGGCAATTCAGCTACCACAGCTACAGCAAAAATGGGATCAGTCTGTGGCTCTAAGGGTACAGCTATTTCCCACAGGTTTGTGGTATAAAAATGAAATATTTATCATGGGCACTGAGAAACCAAGGTTTGTTCTGTGATTTTTAGCAATGGTAGGTGAGGTTGTGTGGTCAGGGCTACCTCTGTCTGTGTCATTTTGGAGTGAAAGGGTTCAGCCCCACCAGGAGAGAAACTGCTGCTTTCTTGATCTGTTTTTTTCTCTCCTTACAATCACAGAATCATAGAAAATCTTGGGTTGAAAGGGACCTTAAAGACCATATAGTTCCAACCCCCACAGACATCAGGAGTTCCCCATAAGGAGTTCCAACTCCTTACATGAACACAGCAAAAGAAAGGAACAATGAAAGAAGATATTTATGTGCTGATATGCTGGAAGTGGAGAGGATAAAAAGACACAGAAATACAAATTCTGAGACCTTTTTGTGGCTGACTGTCATGATGTCTATCAAGGTCAAACTTCTCTTCCCCATGCCCACAAAACAGCAGGGTAATGGGGCTGTGCCAAATTCCCTGGAGAGAAGAGAGGACTGTGTCCTACTCACATCCCAAAGTTTTGGGGGCAGATGTGGTGTCAGGGGAGTGAGTGCTGCCCTGCCCCTGCCCTGCAGCCTGGGCATGAGTGAAGGACTGATGGATCAAACCCTTTTCTTTGGGAAAACTGAGATGTGGGAAGTTTCACAGTTCTGTGTGTTCTGCAGAACTGCAGACCTTGTTCACGCAGTAAACAAAATCAGTCTGATGGGTGGGACAGGTGCTGGTTTCTCTGCACGAGTGTTTTCCTGAGTTTCCAGAGTGTCATCAGCTGGCAGCTTGGAGCCAAGTCAACACAAAGTTTTTCTTGTTCACTCTCTGTCAGTCAGAGCAGTCCACAGCTGAACCTTCCAATTAAAGACAGATCAATAATCCAGACGCATAGACTAAAACATTTAATAAAGAATTAGCCTGCTTTAGGTTCCACTCTCTGAACACGTTGCAGCAGCCGACTCCAGTATTTTCGGAGCTGTGTTTTAACCTCCCCATGCAGTGCAGAATGCGAGGTTTTCAGCACTTCCCTTTGCCGTGGCTCAGCAGAGAGGTCGGGAGCAGAGCTGGCCATAGGGAAGGAGCAGGAATGTTGTTCCCTCCTTTCCTCTGCGGGCGGGCTGAGCTCAGCCCCAGCGCCGTGACAACGAGCACACGGCAACGTGCAATCCTCTAGGAGAGTAAATTCATAATTAAGGGGGAGACAGGAGATAAAAACCTTCTGGAAACCTCATAATCTCCTGCTGATAGTGCAGCCCACGTGGCGAGGAGCGCTGCATGTCCCAGGTCGCTGTGCAGGTTGGCAGGAAAAGGATGGGAGGGTCCAGCTGGAGCCAGGCTTGGCTCACAAACCTCCCGAGGGTTCCTCACGTGGTTTTTCTATCTGCTCCTTGGGCAGCTTTCAGAATCCTTTTGCTTGTTGAGGTTTTTAAAATTTGTTCCTGACAAGAGTGAGCAGCGTCTCGAAGCAGCGAAGGGGAAATGCTGAGCTCTGCTCTGCAGCCTCAGTGCCCCGGCACTGCTTGGGGTGTTTGAGCTCCTCCTCACAACACCTGTAAAGAGACCAGGCCAGACCCAAGAGGTTTCTCCTGATTTTCAAGAACACTTGTGGATATTGCTTTCTGGCTTCAGAAATACAGGGAGGACTGTAAATGGGTTTTCAAGTCAAAACTGAGGGTGCTGAGGCCCTGGCACAGGGTGCCCAGAGCAGCTGGGGCTGCCCCTGGATCCCTGGCAGTGCCCAAGGCCAGGCTGGACACTGGGGCTTGGAGCAGCCTGGGACAGTGGGAGGTGTCCCTGCCCATGGCAGGGGTGTCGCTGGATGGGCTTTGAGGTCCCTTTCAACCCAAACCATTCCATGATGTTATGATTCATGGAATTGTCCCTTCCCTGAGTTTGCCCCCTGGGGTTTTAGTTGGGGGTCCGATGTAGCAGAAGGGAGATAACAGGAGCAGGAGGAGGAAGACCTGGCAATGTGTGTCCGTGTCAGAACAAACTGGGAAAAGATATCACAACATGAAAAAAAATTTCAAGAAGCAAGATGCAAGATTTAAGATTCTTTTTATCATGTCTTCCATTCTAATACTTGAGATTCATGTCCTCAAGGTTTTTCTGCTGTGTCATAAGTTTTTTTAAAAACCAACAAACCAACCAAAAGCAAACCCCTGATAATATTGTCACAGTCATGCTTAAATCCTAAGGTTTGGCAGCTTTGCCATGCTGTGGCCATGGAATTTAGATGAAAGTCTTCCCCTCACATCTGCACCAAGTGGTTTGTGTGTGGAGGTCCTGGGAAATGGTTTTACATCCCTGTAGCCTTAAAAGAACAAATTTGTATCACTAACTGAGTGTAGGGATTTTTTTAAGGGGCTAAGGATATGGCCATGCTGTTCTCATGAAGAGTCCATACCTCAGTTTCCTTCAAAGATCTCAGTCAGGAACTGAGTGCAACAACTTCCACATAAATGTTCATCTAATCTGTCTCTCTTTTCCCTTGGTTTTTTTTTTTTTTCTTCCGTCTTTTTTCTTCTTTATTTTCTCTTTTTCCCACCTTTTCCAAACTCCCTTGAGAGGGATTTCCAGGTGTGTATGAATTTCCATAGGCACAGCAGGGCAGCCTTCAGCATTTCAAGCATTTCTTTCCTGCCAGGGCTGCCGGGAAGGTGGCCAGTGTGCACAGACCCCTCTCTAAAAACCTTGGGGTCCTCCTCTGTCACAAAATCCATGGAAAGAGGAGGGAAAGCAGGGGAAAGGAGTGAATGTGTGTCCACAGCAGAGTGTGATTCCTGGATGTTTCTCTGGGCAGGATCCGATTCAACATCCCTGATGTAACGGCTCCTTTTCCATTGCTCGAGCGCGGCGTGCGTGACTCAGGCTGCAGGCATGTCTGCAGAGCTGCTTGCTGCACCAGCTGGCTCTCTGCACCTACTGAGGGGAGCTTTGCCTCTTCAAAAAATTAAAAGAAAGGAAAAAAAGAGAATGAGAATGAAGAGAAAAAAAAAAAAAGAAATGAGGGAAGAAAGGCAGAAGAAGGCAGGTGAAAGGTACTTGAGGACAAGATTTTTCTGTGTATGGGGCTGAATTTAGAGGAGAAGCAGACACTTTGCTGGACTCTGAACTTGAGACTCTTTCCAGAAAATGTCCATTCCTTTCCAAGTGACAGAGCAGTTTCTCAGGGCTCCGAGGATGGCAGAAAGTGCTGCTGGATAAATCCAAACCCATCCCCGGCTGCAGAGCACACGGGGCCGGGAGGTGCTCGCTCCCTGTCCCAGACAACCCATGTCCAACTGCCCCGCAGGGAAGGAGGGATCCCGCATTTATTGATCTCATTTCCTCCCAGCAGAGCCTCGAGGATGAATTTGTTCACATTTTGAGAGCCTCGAGGATGAATTTGCTCGCATTTTGAAGATGAAAAGCAGCATGCAAGCGCAGAGTGTTGCGATATCAGCCAAGAGGGCTGATGCAAAAAGCAGAGTCTATATGAAGAGTGGGGAGGAAATACATATATGGAAACATAAGCTTGGCAAGAGGGTGCTTTTTTTTCCCCTTCTTTGATGTCTGGCCTCAGTAATCCAGACAGATTCCTTCAAGAATTGGGTCCAATTTATTCCTGTGCTTTTATCTTGCTACCTGCTCCTCGTTCATTTGAAGTAGCTGTGAAAAGCCCAAGTACCTGGCTGTGTGTGGAAGTGTGCCTTTTGTAGGAATAAGGGAATTTGAGAACACCGGAATGATCCTCCGGAATGGGACTATTCCTGGCAATTTGTGCTTTCCAGTCCTCCCGGGAGGAGAGCAGAGCCTGCCTGTTCCTTCCTCTGCCCCACATATTTGCAGTCTCTCGGCGTTGCTCGGTCCAGGAAAAGCACAGTGTCCTCTTCCTATCTGGTGCTCTTCCTTTCCCTGAGGGAAACAAGAGTTATGTTCAGTTACAGCCCCAGTTAGGGTTCAGTTTCAATGCAGTCTTTCTCATGTTACGTATTTTATCTGCCCAGCATATTCTGCTACAACTTATGTATAAAAAGGTCGTGTTTTATTACAGTTTTTTTCTGCAAAAAGAAAGAATAAGAAGGTGTATCTCCTGAGCTCTGATAAAACATGTAAACTTTTGGCTTCAGAAAAGCTGCATATGAAATTTAGAAATAAAAAAGCAAGCTCCATCACCAAATTAATCAGGAATACATCTATACAGCCCACTCTGACTTCAGGGGAATGGTTGTCCATTCACATCAGAAATGAATTTGATACATTTGAATGTTAGTTTTACTCTGGATATTAGATAAAGAAAAAAAATACACAGCTGGATGGGAATTAGGAAATGGAGGTAGAAATATTTTTACAACTTAGCCTGAAAACCATGGAAATGAGTTTTCTTTACATTACACACAGCCCCTCAAATACAGCTTAGAATTTGTCAGCTGTGCCTGGTGCTGGCGTGGTTTGCAGACAGGTTCTGCCTTTTCTCCTCAGCACTGGGCCTTGCTTGCACTTTGTGCCCTCCATCCCTCTCCCCCTCCCAAGCCATTGGTAAAGCAAACTCCACATTCCCCCAGCCATCCCCCAAACCCATTTATTCCCATTCCAACTGAACACCGAGGCAGTAAATGCCTTATCAGTTTTGAAACAGCGGGCTGGATAATTCCAAGCAGATGTCTCCCTTTCCTCAATCACAACATCAGTTATGTCTTGGTCAGTCTTGATTAGCTGATTCTTACATAATGAGGAACTGCAGTTAATGGCCACTTCTCTGTGGGCTGAACATGCTGAAAAGAGCAGCTTTGCCCCTGGAGAACAAGAGGCTGATGAGGCAGGGAAATCAAGCTCAATGGAATGAGGCTGCATTATGAGTCATTAGGAGAGATGACGCTCTGGTAACAGATGAAATATCTCTGATGGAGACCAGTTGTAAAAGCACAACTCGGTGCTTAATAAATGTATTGGGGTGACTCAGAAATCCAGAGCACACATTTGTCTCTCTGCAGTGTTTCCTGCGTTGGATGTGTGTCCTGGCTGGATCTGGGCTTTGAAAGGGACACTCTCACACTCACTGCATGAAAGATCACTCTGCCATAAATACAAAAATAAGGGCAGTCAGACCCCTTGCATTTGGCTGAAAAATGGGCAAATCCCCCACAAAGGACTGGGTGCCTGTTAGGTGTAACCTAATTTGTTCAGATTTAAAACTGACCTAGTTGAAGATTGGATTGTTGGAAGCCACAACAGTTTCACAAGTTCCATAGAACCCTTTGATAGCTTTTAGTTGGATGAATAAAAATCTAACCTAGGAAAAAGCAGGGATTTTGAATGCTACACAAGGAATGAAAAGTGGAATGTATCTCTTACCCCTACATAAGCAGCAAAAAAATCCCCCCAAAGACGAATAAATGATACCACGTTATTATCTGGGTGATAGTGTTGAGGTAGCATAAACCCCAGCAGTGATTGCAACATAAATGCTTCTGAAACAAAAATATTTGGGGAGGAGAGGAGGGAATGTGCTAGAAAGATTTAATTATTTTATTAGAGAAGTGGATAGTTATTAGTGTCTTCTGAAAACAAAGCAGTCAGGAGCAAGTAGCTGCAGTTTTCTCTTGCTTTGGGGTTGGATTAATACGTATTTGTTCATAGAGGAGCTGCATCATCATCAAAGCCTTCCTCACTTTGTTTTGTGGATTCAAATTGTGGCAAATTAATGTCTTTCCAAAGCATTCTGTGGATAATGTTCAAGCAGGGCATGCATTTGACTTCCTTTGAACTCAGAGGCCTGGTGATTGGATATAATGACCTTTTTAAAAGGAGAACGAAGCCAGTTAAGATGTTTTAACTTGGTAGCACCTGTTTGATCTTGCTAAATAATAAGTGATCTTATTTTCCAAAGAAGAATGTGGATTTTTATACTAATTTAGAGGAGTATCCATCAAAATTGCAGTAGTTCCTTGAGAGGAGTCGTAGGTGCCTCAGTGCAAAGATGGGTTTATGTCGATGAAGTTTGCCCAACCTGTCCTGCAAGAAACCAGCATTTTCCCTGAGCTTAGCAATTCCTGGAAGAAAAATACCCAGCACTGTCTGGGCAGCATCAGAGGAACTGCTTTATTTTGGATTTTCCAGGGTGTGAATCCATTTGTTTCATTCCCACACCTCCTAATAATTTAATGCAGATCAATGGTGCAGTCTGTCCTTCTTCCTGCAGCACAGCTGGCACTGTTATGCACCCAAAACCTCTGGATAATAGGGAGAGAGAACACTTGCACCTTCCTTTTCTTCCAGTGCTTGTGCCACCAGGCCAGTGCCCCAGGGGCAGCATCAGTGTGACCCCAGAAAGCCCCAAGGTGTTGGGGACCAGCACTGAGTCACCAGCAGCAAAAAAGAGCCAGCAGCAAATGTATATTTTTTATAAGTAATGAATTCACTTAGTAGGAAAGGGCAGGGTAGAGAATGAATTGTTTAACAGATTAATGTGAATGTCTTTTGTATTTCATAAACCTCTTAATTCCCTGGTGTGCTGAGCCAGGTTTTGTTTATGTACATGGAAACACGAAATCTTTTCCAGTCCCTGTGCAAGTAACACAGAATTGGACTTCATTACATTGGCTAATTTAACAAGTCCTGGGAGGCTTTTTGTTACTCGGGAGTAGAGGAGGAGCCACGAGCCCAGAAGTGCTGCACCAGCACAATCTCCTGGAATGAAATAATCTGCCTTTGCTTTCGGAGCTCTCCAGGAAGGCTTTGCCTGTGAGGCCGGAGCTCAAAGGTTTGGGGCAAAACCCAGCTTTCCTGTGGGGCTACCTGGGCAGGCAGGAGCCTTGGTGACAACCTCCAGCCCAGTTCCTGCTGCAGCACACTCTGATATTGGTTCCTCAGCAAAGAGTTGGAAGCATCTGGTTTTAGTGAGGCTCTGAGCTTTAATGAAGGATTTGGAGATCTTTTCTTTGTAATGAAAAGCATTAAAATTCTAAGACTGGGAATTTATTTATCTCTCATAACTAGTGGATAATCATGGTGCTGAGAAGCAGGGCATTTAAAACTGCTGATATTATTGCTGCTGTGCCAGTTAAACAGAACTAATGCAAGCACTGCATAAATATTTTAATAGCTTTTTACTGTATTTCTTTAGAAAATGTTTAAAGAGCCACCTAATGTCAGACAGAGATACTTCCTGAGTAAACCCTTGTTAATTCTCTTTTAATGGCTTTATTAACGTTGTGTAATTGAATATTGATACATTTAGCAGCCCTTTAAGCATCCTGTTTTATTGAGGTGTTGCACTCACATATTGATAAGTAGCACAGTGTTAGAGCACTGATTAATTGCATCTTTGCTTAGTTCTCCTGGAACTGGTTCGACGTGAAAGATGAAACGTAGGTGCAGGAGAGCTGTCATTTTTATCAACTTGATGTATTTTATGTGCATCGTTTGTACCACTTAATTGAGCTTCATTTTGATTCCCAGTATGCCCAGTTAGTACGAGCATGATCACACTGCCAGAGATAGGGGAGTCTAAATATTTTACTCTATGAAATGTTCTGTCTTTTATCTCTTCTCTTATGAATAATTTACTTGTTGGTGCAGCTTCAGAAGTGAATCCTGTTCTGCAAAAACATATATATTTTACTGGGAAAAGCAAGGGTTACAGTGATATTAGCTTTCTCCTTGGAAACTCTCCTCACAATATCAGAAATCTGCAGAGAGGTGGATGCCTTGTCTTGTGTTCCTGGTTTTAATTGCTGGTGGTTTTTCCCTTGCCTTCCATCAGAAACACTGGCATTGCCACACATATTTAAACATAGCATGGCTGCTTTTCTCATCTCCAGTGGTCCCCTTTGCTTCTTTATGCATATTTTTTACACACTTCAAGCAGGGTGAAAATTTATCCAAGAGCAGAGGGAGCATGGAAGGTCATGTAGTGTCTGCAAACAGCATCTCTGGGGCTTTTGTCAGTGCTGGAATTTGCATATGAGCTCAGGTGAATTTTCTAGGTGTTCCTGTGTTTCTTAACCTATTGTTAAGACAATTAGAAAGGAAAAAAAATCTCTTGTTACGTTGGTTTCCACAGAATCCTCTTAATAAAGGTTGTAGCCTGGTGGGGTCAGTCCCTTCTCTCAGGGAACAAGAGACAGGATGAGAGAAATGGCCTCAAGCTGTGCCAGGGGAGGGTCAGGTTGGATATCAGGAGGGATTTCTTCTTGGAAATAGTGGTTTGACATTGGAAGGGGCTGCCCAGGGAGGTATCCAAGGAACAACTGGATGTGATGGCAGAGAAAAGAGGCTCAGATAAGACACACGCCCATTGAAATCTTCTATGGAGAGCCCTCCTGCCCAGCAAGGTTGCACAGGAGCTGCTGCAGATGAAAACAGAGTCATCGTGGTGAGCCCTGGAGGTCAGGACATTGCATATGCACCCCGCTGGATGCTGAAAGCTGCTCTGGTTTTCAGTCCTGGAGGGATTCTGAAGGGATTATTGGAATCCAGAGATAAGGAAAAACTAAGATCATATCTCAGTCTGAGCAAAGGATGAGCGTCAAGGATGTGACTGACAGTACAACTATTGACAGGGCTAAAAGATGAGCATTCCTTTAACCCTGGAAGTTGCACACCAGGCATGAGGTTGAGTGCCCAGCTGGGACTGGAAGAACATGTTGGGAAACTGTCTTTCCCTTTAGGAAATGAAGTCAGGAAAGAAGTGTAAGGAAACCAATATGACATGATCATTCCTCACTAAAAATTGTACAGGAAGCATAGGTTGGATCATGGGGAAATGTTGCTCATTTAAGGTCATCTGAATGTGCAAAGCTGCGTTAGTGTCAGTGATGAGCAATTTCTGTGGCTTCTCCATACCAATATTTCTCTGTTCCTTGAATAAAAAGATGATTTGGAAGAAGAATAAGTAGGGAGGAAGACAACAGGTAGAAATGGAACAGAACAATTTGATCACAGGATGTAAGTAAAGTATTTGAACCTTGGTAGTGTGCTCCAGCCAAACCATTTTTAGTTATTTTTACCAGAGCCCTCAGAGTGGGACCAGGCTGGAATTACCCTCACCGGCCTCACCTGGCCTTTCCACCTTCAGCTGCAGCGCATCAGCCCCAAGAGGGGTTTTCAGTTCCAGTCTGAAGGTTTGAGGAGAGAGGTGGGGAAGGTTTATATCTGTTCTCTGTTCTTTGCTGGCTTGTTGTTTGGATTTCCTGGACTAACTTGGCTGCTGATCACTGGATTGGTTTTGTTGCTGTCATCATCTTGACTCTGCTTGCCTGGATAAGGAGTCCCACCTGTTAGAGCCCTCAGGAATTCATCAAGGACTGAAAGGTAAACTCTGCTAAAGTGGGAAAAGAATTGGGAAAGAAGAAGCTGAAAAACTAAATACCGAGGCAGCAAGGAATAGATAAAAAAGGACTGTGCTGCACTGGATTAAAACCAATCATATTATCAGAAAAGTGTGTGTGGAGCTCATGGACAAAATAGAGAAACCAATCAAGCAATGTGAGGTCTCGTGCACAGCAGTTGCAAAATGTTTATGGACTGTATTATGTAAAGGTTGTAAAATGTATAAGTATAGTATGTAAGAGTAGGTAGAATGTGTAAGTAAGTAAAATGCATAAGTAGAGTGATATATATAAGTAGTTTAAGATAAGCAAGTGAAATGTATAAGTAAGCAAAGTGTGTAAGTGAGGTGTTATGTCAAAGCTGTGAGATGTGTGAACACAGGGGTGTTTTAAACAATAAGATGCTTCTGCATAATCAGATTGATTTGTTGATCAGAAGGCATGAGTTCCTGCACCAGGAGAGATCCTTTGCTTACAAAATTTATGGTAAAGGGAAAACTGCTAGAAAATATGGAAGAGACATAAAATGAAGGCACTTGTGTACTTCGTTCCTGACATAATTTCCTCAAGGGAAAGACACTTCCAGGGATGGGGCAGCCACAGCTTCTCCAGCCAGCTTTGCCAGGGCCTCCCCACCCTCATTGGGAGGAATTTATTTCTCATGTCTAATTTAAAGCTACCCTCTTTCAGTGGCAAATGAACAAAGACTGGGCAATGGTGTTGGTTTGAAGTTTGGTCAAGGAAAAATTAGGAAGCTTGGGTCTTAGAGGTTTAGGATGTGATTTAAGTTTAAAATTAGCCTATTTTGGAGCTTGGATACCTTTGTGCTTTTTATCAACAGTTTGTGTTTGGTTCAGAGGAGAATGGGAACTGCACCTAGCCATGCTTAGAGAAGAACTAATGTTCTATATTCAGATATCTTAGCAAAAGTCAATTCTCATTTATTTCCATGCATTACTTATGTCATTGCATGAATCATTGCAAAAGATATGGAGAGGAGAATAAAAAAAAAAAGTCAAATTGGAAAGGCCTAGTATTTTTCATACATTGCCAGTTATGACATTTAATCTTAATTGTGTCTGAATTTGACTGATTTTCCAATTGCCTGAGTTTAGCAAGAGTTATGTTGTTGCTAGGACACAGAGACTTCATGTGATACAACTGTCATCAACCTAAAAGAAAGATTTTAAAGACTGAATCTTATATTTGCACTCACAAGTGCATTTTGAGCAGTGATATCTTAATGCAGAAGGACCACAACGTCCTTATTCTGAAATAAAGTCATCGAGCAGTGATTGAGGAATGTCTCATTTTTTTAATCTCTCTGTGGATAAACTGGAAAGAGGAGCATATCCACCCTTGTGGTCATTTCCTGTGGTTCCTTAGTCATGGTTTGTTTGGCCTTTTCATGTTCTCAGTGGTGAGTTTGGTCTGTTTTGGTTTTATTCTGTTCCATGGGAGGTGTCCCAGTACCATCCATTTCTGCCACCAGTTTGCTTCCTCCTTGGGAAAATTAAGCATTTATTTTTGGGCACAGTCACGGCTACTGGGCTGGTTCTGCATCTCCTCCAAGACCATCTCCTATTGCCATGACCTTGGAGAATGCCCTGCTTGTGTTCATGTGGGCCTTGAACCATCCACGTAGTAATTACGAGTCCTAATTCCATAGTGGTGACTTCCCAGCCCAGCCTCTGGGATGTTTTTATGGAAAGATTGGAGGCTGTGGGTTTTATGAATCAACTGAGTGCCTTTAGCAGCAGCAGTGCCTTCATTTCCCTCTCAGCCCTAAAAGGCCACGGCAGAATTTCTGTAATGAGGCAGAGTAAGACTTGTGAGGTCCTTGCCAGGTGTGATTCATGTCCCTAAAGCCACCAAAGCTCTGCAGGTGGTGTAGATGGAGAATTGCTTCCCCTACATGTAGTAAATGAACCTCTCCAGTGCTCATTGGGTTGAATTATTTATACCTGTGACCCAACTCTTACAGCAGGTCATGGCTCTGGGTGCATTGCAAGAACCCAAATCATGCCCTGGGTGATCTGAAAGGTCCTTTTTTAATCCTGAGAGATAGCTAGCATGGAAATGGACTCATTAAGATTCAGCTGTTAATTAGGAATCTTCCAAATTATGGCCATGTTTGGGTCCCAGTAAGTTCACACTGCACCACAGGATCCACTCAGTCCCATTTATTATCAATGCATGGTTAGGAAATCTGTAGGATGCCAGAGTGAAGCTGGGAAATCCTTTGGTTTCCTACTTTTCTGTCCTGAAGACAGACATTTTTGGATAAGGTCACTAGAATATTTTATTTTTTTTCTCCTGAGAAAATACTTTGAAGGAAAACATTGTAATTTTTTTCTGAAGGATTGTAGAGACTGTCGTAACAAAAATGGGATTGCTGGACAAAACCCTCAAGCTAACAAATTATTCAAAGCGCAGGGTATGGGGCTCCAAAATAATCATCAATTTGAACTGAGTGTGGAATCATTAAGGCTGGAAAGTCCTCCAAGATCATCAAGTCCAACCATTAAGGCCACCACTAACCCATGTCCCCAGGCACACAAATAAGAGATCCATTTAGATCGCGCTAAAACATTTAATTTCCCGACTTTATAGAGAATTTTATTTTTATTACTAAAACTTTTGCTGAATATCAACTTTTTTTTTTGTTGGAACTTAATATTTCAGCATAGGAACGTGGTGCAAGGCCAAGGCCACTGCAATGTGTGATGGGCACAGTTAAAATGTGATTCGTCTCCTGAGTTCATGGAAAAAACTGAAAGAAGTTTGAAATTTATGAGAGCAGAAGACAATGAGTATTTCACTAGGGCCATTTAGGATTGTCATTTGCATGAAATTAAAGATGGTCCCTTATAAATTTATGTATGAAGTTCTGACAAGCCGCATCATTTTGGAGATAGAGATTTAGAGGGTGATACTGGAATAACATTTGGTGGATATATTGCTAGATCAAAGTCTGTTGGTATTAACATGAAATTTCAGTTTTCTTTATCTTTTACAAGGAACTTCTTTTTCTGCCCTGGAGGAGTCTCCACTAATCAGTGATTCAGCAGGATTTTGGCAGGCCCAGGGAAGGGTAGACCCTCTTTTAGCACACTTTGCTGCTGGATGTCTTTATTTTCTCCAAAAGGGCATTTTTTGAGGTGAGAATTCAGTGCAGGCAGTAAAAAAAGCTCCTTTACCCAATGTGAAAGCTCAATGTAGCCAAAACCTGACATTTTGTGGTGTCCAGAGAAGCTCTTGTGCTTTGAGGGTGGAGTGGGATGTAGGTCAGACACAAATTCAGATGCTGTGGAAGAATGTAAGCAGGAATGGTTTAGGCCAGAAAAATAGAAATGGATGATGTTCTGCTAAAGAAATATGCTCATGTTATCACCCTTGGCTAACACTGCTGACTTAGCTTGGGCTTTGGATTAATTACCACAAACTGGGGGGTTTGTGCTCACCAGAAAGTGCTTTATTATTACAAGTACAGCTGACATCATGCAGCTGCCAGCACCTTTTTTTTTTTTTTTTTTTTTTTTTTTTTTTAACAAATTCCATCCTCTTACCTCTTCTGTGTTTTAATGTGTGCATTGGCTTGCCAGGATATCAGATTATCTTCTCCAAGTGTCTGTGGCCACTGACCTGGTCACATCTGAAGACTTTTGCATCCTGACCTGGTCAGTGAAGTGTATTCCAGAGCTCCAGTTTCAGTCCTTATCTCTATAGTTACAGAATGTATCTCTAATGAATCATTTGCAGAACATCTGGATGGCTGTGGATAATGATATCCAACTGGAATTTATCTGGTTGCCACTGTGCTTAATTTATGATTAATATTTTATCTATATGGTCATGGGCTCACAGAATGGTTTGAGTTAGAAGAGACCTTAAAGCTCATCTCATTCCACCCCCCTGCCACGGGCAGGGACACCTCCCACCAGACCGGGTTGCTCATGTTGTAGGAATATTGTTTCAATGAAATCCTTTTTGTTTACAAAATGTCTGTTTATCTTGATAGCAACAGAGGATTTCCTCTGTAAAACAGAGGTGGGTGAGTGAGCACAAATACCTCCAGATGATTTGGCC
This sequence comes from Corvus moneduloides, assembly GCF_009650955.1. Classification (NCBI taxonomy): domain Eukaryota; kingdom Metazoa; phylum Chordata; class Aves; order Passeriformes; family Corvidae; genus Corvus; species Corvus moneduloides. Next base: position 2,815,487 of record NC_045483.1, read on the forward strand.
ATCCTGGTGTTCTCAGCTGTGAAATCTGCTGCTGATGGAGGGTTCTGAGACAGTGGCAGTACCTTTGATCTCTCCCGCTTGTCCTCCTGTGGCCCAGCAGAATTCTATGGCTTCCAGGCTTGTATTCTGAATGTTTTGGGATTATGGTGAGGTTCTGGGAATTCCTTAACCTCAGATGGACAGAGAAGTGAATATTTATTACCAGGTGATTCCTTCTACTCCTACAATTCTTGTGATTCCTTTGCAAACTATTATGTTGGGAAATCTTATCAAGCAACACCATAACTTGGTCATTTGAGGATGGAAATATAAAGATCAGGGACCTAAAATATTGGGTGAGCTTTTGTGACCTGTTTGAATGTTATCTAAGCATAAAAAGGTTAAGCTCCATGAAAACAAAGTTACAATCCATTTTTAATATGTAATAAGGGTCTTACCTGCTAGATAGAAAATATTCCCGTCTCAGGTGCAAATTATCTCTAGGTGGTGCTTTAAAAATTCTTTCAATATGAACATTTTGGGTTTTTAACTTGGCTTGAACTTGACTTTTCAGATTATCTTTTAAAACCTCATGTATTACAATAAACACATACATGAGACCTGATTGACATTCCAGTATGGTTTAGTTAATGATGTTAACACAGGAAGATAAAACAGAATAAACATTAATTTATTTTTGTGTCCATGCAAGTCCTGTGTAGTGCAGTGACTGATTTCTTCAGGGAAAAAATATCTTTGACCATAATGTTGGATCAGGTCCCTGCAATCTTTCCAAGTTGAGCTTTCAATATAATTTTCAAGCATGTTTCTTTGAAGAAAGTATTTGACCTAGTAAACCATCATGTTTCACTGTCACAATTATGATTCCCTTGGGAATTAGCCATGTTTATCCAATTTCACATGTTCTGTTGTGCAGTTCCTCACTGTTGGGAAGCTGATGCTTTGGAAACGCGGTTCTGGAAGGGAATTACGTGACCTTGAAGGACGGAACTCCAGTCTGTGTCTCCCTGCTCTTCCTCCAGTCTGTGTCTCCCTGCTCTTCCTCCAGAGGCCTCTCCCAGGGCTGACCAAGTGGGCTGGTGAATTGCCCGTAGTGCAGGACAGTTCCTGGGGACAGACTGGGGAATACAAGCCACAGACAGCTGTTGTGCAGTAAAATCAGAGCCTTGCAGGGAGTGCTGCTCCTTCTTTATGCCAGGGAATCTGTAATGGCATCAGGGATTGGAGAGTATGGCACTGCTGAAGGGATGTGGGGATATCAGCGATGAGCCAGAGGGGAAAACTTCCATGACAGCTTTGGAATGAGGGAGGTGATCTCAGTGACAGTTTTGTTATGGCTTAGGGAGATCCAGCAAATGTAGGAGGTTGCCAGTCTGAAGTGGTTTGGAGTGCAGTGTTTCATTTGTTCCTGTGGCTGAGGAGTTGGTGTGACTTCGCTGGGCTCCCAAGCATGGCAAAAGGCAAAGCGTGGCAAAGGCTTGGAAGGAAACCCAGCTGGGGAACAACCAGCCTGAATCATCAGCTGTGAATCCCCTCGTTTGCCTGTGGAGGAAATGATAGGAGATTAATAAATGAAGCCTTCAGGGGCTGGGCTGGGAGGGGTATGGGATCCAGTAACACAGTCTAGGCAAAGACAAACTCTGGCTGTAAATGGAGCTGAGAAACCTCTGAGTCTGAGCAGGACAGGCTGTGCTATAACCTGAACTGGACAGGGAATTAAGCAGTGATCCTTTTAGGGACTGACAGGGAATTCTTGACACTTGTGTGTCCTCCAGCAACTCTTACATCTGTGCGTGACTTGTTACACTGACTCTGAGATATCTTAATCTAAACTACCAACACTGGGCTCTTTTGGGTTTGGTTCTTTTAAAGGAAACTTGTTTCAGTGAAGTTGGTCTGAAATACTGGGATGGCAACAAAGAAGTATTTGCATTTATTAACAAGTGTCACAGCTGAGCTTTATGCTGTAGAGGACGTTTCTACACGTGGAGCAAAACCTCCCTGCTTTGCTCGTGGAGATTCAGAATTATTCCTCTTTCTCTGGGGATCACAAGGAATCAGTGACAGAATATAAAGGCTGTGCATGAGATTTTCCAGTACTGACCTACTTCTTCTCTCGTTAAAATCACTGTGAGTTTTACCATTGGCTTTTCAGGCAGAGTCAGGCCAATATTGTGTGCTAATGAAATTGCTTTCCAAAAAGCTTCTCCAGTAGTTGTGTCCAACTGTTCCAAGCCATGGGTCACAATAGGATTTCAAAAGCACTGAGGAGACCATCAGCATTGTGAAACGTATTTCCTGGCCCTGGGTGGCTCAGATTTGCATCTCACAGGCTGTGGCAGGAAGAAGAAACCACACAGAGGGCCCTTTCTGGAAGGATCTGTTTGTGCATTTGCCTCTGTGGTCTCCTCCTTCAGGTCTCCCTTGTCTTGTGGAGGAACCTGGCAGGAATACAGAGGACTGAAATACCCCAGTATGCAACACAGGAGGTGTGTAAGACAGGTGGTGTCAGGGATTTCACTGCTTTGTTATTTATGTCCTTTGAGCTTTTAACATTTAGGAATTGTTTTCCTTTTAATTCTTTTCTAATTTGCTCCATAGCTCAGTGTTTCACACTATCTGGGCACTTGAGCCCAGAGAGCTCTGCCAGAGGAACCCAGACACAATGGAAAAGGATTTTCTTTGGGTTCAAGGCGTACCCCTGAGAAGGAGCTTTACCTGGGTCAGGTTTTTCCTCAAGTATCTACAGGAAATGCTGAATAAGCATAACAGCCTAAATGGATGGAAGGCCGATTTTCCTCATATTAACAGTAGGATCAGAGCCAGGGATTTGGTTTGGGGCTAAAGGAACTGCAGGATGTAAAGCCGAGACCAAAAGAAAAACAGGATTTTCAACTGTATGCTTTAAAGTTAATGAATGGTTACACTGTCTGGAACACCATGCAGGAAAGAAAAACTCTGGGCTTCTTTCAACTCGTTATTTGGGGGGTTTTCCTTTTTTTTTTTTTTTTTTTCCCTTGCACAGTTTAGCAGTCAGAAATCTACAAAAGAAGACCTGCACATTCAGATAATTTGAGGGGATCAAATATATATATAGATTTTTTTTTTTTCCTAAAGGAAAAAAATGTTATCTATCCAAAAATCATTGAGCTGAGGCTGTGCAAGGCTGCGAAAGCAGCAGCATTGTGCCCTCCAGTGACAGGAGCTGCTACAGCAGCAAGAGTGACATTCCTGCAAGCTCCCGGGGGACTCATCCACACGGGGATGCTTGGAAAGTTAATGTGAATTAATCAAAAATGTGAAGTTAATCCAGTCTAAGTGAAAATATCTACATTCCACTCTTACCGCTTTCCTTTCAGCAGATGCCTGCCTGCTTAATTTGCTCTTAATTTGCTGTAATCTCCCTACCCCTGGACATCCACAGAATTGTTTTTGGCTTTTAGACTAAAATACGCCAGAAAAGAATGCAGTGTCTGCATCTGTAAGGAGCTGCCAGTTGTAATAATTGTATGCTCTTTGATGGGTAGTCTTGCAGGAACAGGGAGCTTTGTGGTGCACAAGACCTTGAATTTGCAGCTGGGTTCCAGGAGGAAATCCACTGGTTTGGGGCAGGGAGGTGGAATGAGGGTGCTCAGCATCCTGCCCTTCGCTGACCTGGAGCGGTGCCAAGGGCTGGTCCCTGGAAGGAAAAGGGCTGAGCTGTGAGAGAGGAGAGAGAACCTGGCAGTGTCCGAGGCGCCAGGTTGGACACTGGGGCTTGGAGCAGCCTGGGACAGTGGAAGGTGTCCCTGCCCATGGCAGGGGGTGGCACTGGGTGGGCTTTAAAGGCCCCTTTCAACCCAAACAATTCTGATTCCTTCTTTAATTGTATCTTCATTGAGGTTTCCAGCACTTGTGTGCCCTGAGGGCAGCCCCAAAAGGTGGGCAGCCCCAAAAGGTGGGCAACCCAAAGGTCCATAGGGGTGTATTTCTGTGAAAATGGAATGATTGAAAACTGAGCCTTGTTCTTCTGCATGGGGGGGATAAAACCCCTGAGATGACAGGTCAGAGCTGAGCTCTCTTCTGTTGTTTGAAGTGTGAGCATTGATGCAAGGCTCCCCCGCCCTCCTTTTCTTGTCAACAATGAACTGTATGCCGAGAGAAAAAAAGAAACCCCGTGTGCCAGGGGAGGGGCAGCTTGGACATCAGCAGGAATTTCTTCATGGAAAGAAGAAGGCACTGGAAGGGGAGGTTTGGTGTCCCCATCCCTGGAGGTGTCCAAGGAAGGCCTGGACGTGGCACTCAGTGCTCTGGGCTGGGGACAAGGTGGGGATGGGGCACCTTGATGATTTTGGAAGTCTTTTCCCACCCCAATGATTCTGTGATCCCAAAATGAACAGGAAACCAAGAAAGGAGAATGAAACCAACAGAGCTGAACAAGAGGCAGCATTTTTGAGGAGTTGTGTTTTGTTGCTCTGGGTGATGTGAGCAGAGGTTCAGGGCTTGACGAGCAGGAGTTGCATTGTCTGGCACTGCTCAGTGGTCCTGTTGCACACAGGTCTGCCTGAAACGTGGGAAGAGGGAAATCCTTGCTCTCCAGTGCAGCGATCATATGGAGAACAGCTGTAATTGAATTAGAGCCTGATTTAATGAAATGCTATTAGAAGTGACACCGCCTTGCACTGTCGTGGCAGCCCTTTGGAGCAGCACTCAAAGCAGCTGCCAGGTGGGAATCACCAGCTTTTAACTCTCATTTCTTGGCTTTTTTCTCCACTTCGTTTTCAGAAGAGGAAAAGTACAAAGAGACCTCAGCTTACAGAGACGTGAGCAAGTTGTCCTTTGCACAAAAAAGAGATAGTTTGGTAAAATAGATATGTTTTGGTCAGATCACTGTAAGACATCAACTTTCTGAGTAATATTTTCAGTTTGCACTTTTTTTCCCATGCCCTCATGGAGTTTTGAAGGGAAAAAGTTGGTTTGCAGAGTAGAAGAAATCGTTGGTTTGCAGTAACTGTGTCATTGAAGAGAAAGGTGCAGGTTCATTAAAAACACCTCAAGTTCCCTGGGTGTTTTCTGTGGTGGAGATAGGAGGGTTCCCATCACTTAAATAAAGAGTGAAATAATTTGGTTTTTAAAGTGTGTCATACAGTGTGTAAGTTCTCTTTGCTGTCATAATTGGTCCCTTTTTAATGGGAGTCATCTATGATAAAGAAATAAAGCTCGGAGATATGGACTGAAAGCTCTTCAGGATTCTTTGGTTTTGTTTGTTTAACACCAAGGAGAAAATTATTTTAAATTTATCTTGAACTTCATCCTCAAAGTAGTAATTAGTAATAATAGATTAACACAATCAAATTTCTGCAGAGCAGGAAGAGAAAGTCAGTATTTTGCTCTCTCCCAGTCCCTGGTAGCAAAACTTTCTTGGCAGTGGTGAACACATAAGGACAAGGAATTCCATTGCAATGGCAACTCAGAAGCAAAAATATTAATTTCTATATTTGCTTTAGATTGAGCCACAGTACAGTCTTCGTGCTTTAGTCCAAAAAATAAGCAACTCTGTTTAAATGGATGCTGAAAAAAAAGCAGAAAACTATGAATAAAAAATGTCCCAGACATGATAGGGCTGGTAATTCCTGAATAGAAATCACTGCTGTGGTTGTTAGTGCTGTAGATCAAATTTACAGCTGTCTGAAGGTGCTACATTTAGAATTGTCTCGTTTGTAAATCATTATCCAACTTTGAATACACTTTGGGGGTTTTGCTTTTTTTAAAAATTATTTTTTTAACCTTTTTTACAAGTAGCTTGTTGAAACAGTTCCTATTTCTGCTCTTCGTGTTTCCTTCCTATTTAGTTTATTAGGGCAGCAGACTTTAAAAGGCAAATTTATTCATTACAGAGGAGGGCCATGCATAATATAGAATTCATGCTGTTTATCAAAGCCTGAAAAAATAATTATGGAATTTGTGCATGAGGGAATAGAATTTACACGTGTTAGTAGGATGATATTGTTGTTTATCCACCAGAAAAAATTTGTTTGCCTGAGGCCAAAAAGGTGTAGCATTTCACAGGACTCACTTATCAGAAGCCTCCTAACTTTATAGGAATTATTACATGGATTTGACTGCCAGCCATCCCCTTGCCTGGAATAAAACAAAATAAAAGTCAAATAAGAGCCTTCAGCCATTTTTTTTTTCTAGGGGTTTTGAGGTATTTGGCTTCATTCTGACCTTCTGATCTGTTCAATTTAGCTTGTCCTAGGGAAGGTGCAGCTCAGGCAGTCTGGGGCTGTGCTGAGCAGTTTTTTGGAGGGCTGATGCCTGTCCTGAAGAGAAATTACTCTGTTTTGGATCCATGAAAAATTTACATGCATATTAGACTTGCCTTAGTTTTCTGTAGAGCCTTCTGTTATGAAGGTTTAACTACAGCTTTAATTTTATTGTCTCCATGAATCTGCCTACTGAGAGTTGTCCTTTGAAGCCAAGTAATTTTTACTCAGTTGTTTTATTTATATTTGTAAATATTTCAGAAACCAAGGGTATTTCTAATTGCTTACATCACAAATTATACAGCAGAAGGCTTTAGACTGAATGTTCATCTCCCTCCAAAAAAACTAAGCATAGAAAACAATAAAGACAGCAAATAATGAAGACAATATTATAAAAACCAATAAAGACAACAGCAGAACACATGGTCAGCCTTAAATGAATGTTGTAGACATTGTTTTTCCTTTGTAAATCAGAATTTCAGTGGTGTTTGTTCCATAGGAAAAGTAGAGACGAGAGAGTTTTATATCTGAATGCAGCCCTGCAAAACCCCACCTGGGCCATTTCCATGTGAATTAAATCTCCAGAGGCTTTGGTCAGGATAGACGTCATCCCAAATACGTCCCTAAAATCATAAAAATAAACCATCAAAACCTCTCCCTTCAAATACTGTCACCAGCAAGGGAGCTCCAAACTTCAAGCCAAATGTTTGCATTTCTTTGAGACAAAACAAACATACCCAACCTTCTATTTGCACAACAGCTAAATTCAAATGGATGTGAAATGGTGGCGTAGGACTTATGGAGCCTCCTGCAGTTTCATGGGAAAGAAAATGTATGAAAAATATGTGCTATTTTATGCAACAGCAATTTGGACTGCTACAAAAATAATTACTTTTAAAATCCACGCTGCACATATGCAGATGGTTAACAAAGTCTGGCTCGGTCGCCAGATGAAAATGATATTGGGAAAATCCATGCTGCAGAGATAGTGCCATTCCATGAGAAATGTGCAAAGTATGCAAAAACATTACAGCCAGATTGTTTTCCAGAACGGCCTGGATCTCAGAGCCAGATGTTTTATTCTTTGCATATCTTGTTGTAACTTCACCATTGCTGCTCTATGGGTTTGTCCAGCCCTGGAGAGGAAATGGGAGTTTTAGATGTGCTTATCAAATGCTGGTCTGGGACAGACAGGAGCTTCCAGCCTGGTAATGTTTCTCCCAGCTCTCTCCTGGTTATTCCTGTTCCCTAAATCACACAGGGCTCGTTTGGGTTTAACTCCTTTGGTTTTCAATCCAAGTTTAACGCATGGCAATGGTAACACTGCAAAAGCAGAGCTCTTGTGCTGGGCAGGACATCCGAGCCTGCTGGAATAAATGGGATTTTGGGGCATGGAATGGCAGGAATGGGATGGGTGAGCACTGCTCTGCCTTCACTGACCACACTCCCAAAACCTCCTCGCCTTTGTCTCAATGAAAGTTTGTTGGTCATAGGAAAAACCACTTGAAAATTTCCTTTATTTTATAGATTCAACTCTAGGTTTTGCTGAACTGAGATCTGTAAGATTTAAAATTAGATATTTTGTTGCATTTTTAGGAAATGTTGGTAGTTATGTATTCCAAAAACTGCCCTTTAAAGGCTTCCACAGAACCTTCCCTCTACACGGGATCATTGCCAAGGGCAGCAGTACCTTGGCCCCTACCTAGGAGTAGCATCAGACATTTACAGGTATCCAAAAACCACATTTTTCAGTGGAAGTCATTTGTTCAGTTAAAACTGGCTGATAAACAGTAATTTTTCCTTTTTTCTTTTTCCAGAACGTGGCTTTTCCCAAAATTTCTAAAGCATGAATGTATTCTGTAGTATTCAGAGGGATTTTTATCCTGAATTAAATCAATTTCAGTTGTCATCCTTTATCTTTATTACTGAATTACTTAATTAGTAATTTCCGAGAGCAGCCATAACTGTCACAGATACTGTGGGAGAGTCATCAACACTCTGCATGTTGATATAATTGCAGAGTTTTGTTATTTTTCTAAGTGTTCTTGTTAAACACCAAGTGCTATTGCCAGTGGTTTGCCCACAGTATTCCATGATTGAAGGAAATCCTTCTTTAAATCAGTATGAACTGCAGTTGTGGGAGCCTCCTAAACTGCAATCCAAGTTCTGCAGGAGCAGGTGTCAGGACAAGAATCTAAAACATGGTTTAACAAGCATGTGACAATAAATTAAGGAAATACATTTGGATATGTGAGGAAGAAATGGCTTCCACAAAAACGCTCATCTCCTCCCAGTCACAGCTGTGACTTTTGAATATGTATTAAGCTCTGCGTGGAGAGCTAAGCTCGGAATTTGGCAGTAATAGCCTATTCATAAATATACATGAAATGTGAAAAAGGAGTTTACAGAATTGGAAGTGAGCTCTGGCCAGGGTAAGCACACATACCTTGAGATGAAAATTGCAATTCATTGCCGGCACATGAGGCCTCTGCTTTGAACTCACGATGTACCGGTGCCCTTAGATTGTCTCATCTCTTCTGCATTACTTATAATCGAAGAGTGAATTAACAAGGGAATGGCTGTTTAAGGGGAGAGAAGGAACCTCCTACCCAGGCAGTTCAGGGTTTAATATCGTCTCTCCAACAGAAACAACTCGTTTCACGTTCAAAGAGAGATTTTGGCTTTTTCTCTCCACTCACTTCACCTCCACAAACCAGATGGCAAATGTCTCACTGAAAGAGCCAGTGCAAACAGAGACTGCATCTGCCCACCCTCCTGTTTGCCGTGCCAGCAAAGGGGAAACAATATTCAATTTAGAGTCTTGTATTAAACACTTGCAGCTACATTTCCAGTTCTCCCCATTTTGCATTCCCACACTTCCTTGAGCCAAGCTACTGACAGTTTTTACTTATTTTGATGTATAGCAGGGAATGAAATGTATTTATTGACATCATATTTCATGTGGCATCTTCCAACAGTGAGCAAGTGTGCCTTTGACTGGTATTTAATATTTTCTCCTGACTCGTATTTGATAGTTTTTCACTTATATGTGCACAGAAATCTCCTCATTTCCAAGGTAATTGTCTGTGATTTGAAAGCAGGATTATCATGTAAATAGATAGTTATATTTTATATATATATACACACCTTCAGAAGCCTTGGTGGTGAAGGGTATCCTTTAGAAAGGAAGGATATTGGAACAGCAAGGGTAACATAGCAAGAAAGGAAATTAAATACTGGATTGGATTGTGTTTAGTAAGAGCTGGTGGTTGCACCTCACTTATTTTGTATCAAACAGATTCTAGTTTGTTTTATCAATTCTACAACATTTAAAGTTTCATATTTAGGGTATCCAGAAAACAAATGAGGTTATTTCTCAGGTTTTTTTGTTGCTTGCATCACCACTGAGAACTTTCCAGAAGAGCATCACACATTGCCTTCAGGTTTCTGGTTTTTTTCTGTGCCCTGTCAGCCAGTGAGAGTCAAGACGCAGGAAGAATGGAGCATATGGAAAATGTTCCCATATTTCTTCTCATGAAAATCTATTTGGCATTAATATTATCACATTAAGACTTTGATTACTGGCTGATGAGAGGAAAAGTGAGGTAATAAATCATGATTTCACTGAGTTTGTGTGGGAAGAGTAGGTGTGCTTTAAAGGACATGTTAAATTATGACAAAACTCAAAATAGTACAGGAGTTTCTGGTCGAGGTTGGTGGTAAGGAGGAGTTTTTTAGAAAGGAAGGATGTTGGAAGAGGAAAGAAAGCAAATTAAATATTGAGTTGGATTGTGTTTAGCAAGAGCCAGAGGTTGCACCGCCACTTAATTTGTATTGCACATAGAGATGTTTTCTTTAACTCTTTGTCATTTAACTTCCTCCTTGGTGAATATTGCAGTGGAGAGGTATTTATTGCAACATGGCTTTAACATGGCTTTAAAATACTCCAAAAACCAGATAAGAAGTACATTGCTAAAATAGGCACATTTGAAAATGACAACTGAGCAGTGGTAGAGCTTCCCTGGACCTTTGTCTGAAAGCACCACTATTATTTTCACTTCAGGGTGAGAAGAGGGAAATCAGATGTTTTAGATTACATTTGAGATGAAAATAGATGTGATCATTCAGAGAATCAGGGGAGATTTTGTTTGCATAAATTGTAGCTGCTCTACATAGTTAACCTTGAAAGCCTTCTGTCAAAGAAATGCTGTTTTGTTAAAGTACCAAGTCTCCTGCTCTGTGATGTCTCATTATACAGGAATAGTTTGCATTTCCAGGCACTCTAAACACCATTATCTGCTACTTGTCCATTTGAAAAGCAATGTCCAATTTGCTTATCCAAAGGAAATAATGCTGTTTGTGGAGAATTCACATTAATTCTGAGCAAAAGTCCTCACTGGAAGTTAATGCATGGACTGACTGACTCATGGTGCTTTCAGGCAACAGTGTAATTTAAAGAAATACAGATGTATTTAAAAGCAAATCAGCTTTTCCCAATGAGTTTTTAAACTTGCACCACAATAACCTGATGGATGGGCAGTAATTACAGGCAACATGTACAGCAGTGCTTGAGGAGGATTTCATTAAACCCAAAGAGGAAGGAGGAACTCTGAGTAGGAACAACCACCAGATTTATTGTCAGCAATGCTCCTCAGCTCTGTGTTCCCTGCAGAAGAAATGTGGAGCTTTCAGAAGGGCTGGGAGGACACAGGAGTTGAGATCTCACTATGAAAGGCTTTATTTTAAAATGTTGGTGTTTAGCAGCACCATAATCACCTTGGTGTTCTGCAGACCACTGAAATCCTGCTGCAAAACAGGCAGAGCACCCCATAGCCACAATTCCTAACTCAAGAAAGCCCTCAGAGCTGTTAAGCTCCTCTCTGTCACTTCTTTGCTGTATTCTTATTCAAACCCACCACTGACGTGGTGGTTTCCCAAGGAAAACCCCATCCCTGTGGGATGGTTCCACAAGTGGCCCAGTTAACAGCAAAGTCTTTTCTCCCTCATCACATGAAAACCCTCCCAAGTAAGGTGCAGATTATTTGTTTACCTCAAAGCTGTTGATGGCAGTGCAGAATAACACAGCACCTGCCAAAAAAAAGCCCTTGGGATCCCACCAGGAGCTGAATAAGAGCATTCCTTGCTGATACTCATTTTTTGAATTTTCCTGCTTCACTAATCCCTGTTTCACTTAGGATCTCCTGCCCATGGATCTCTGCTCAGTACAATACTAGGTCAAATGCCTTGCAACATTTTAAGCCATGTAATCATCTTTATAAAAGCAAACATGTAATCATATCAAGGAATGAAATCAGGTTTGCTTGGCATGACCTATTTTCCTCCAGCAATGCTGACGAAGATTAGGTTCCAAAATTCCTTTTGCTTATAATTGTTTCATAGGCCTCAGCCTATTTAAAATGCAAGTTCAGGGGCTTTTGTCCTGAATCCAGGTTAAGTTCTTACATTCCTGGTAGGGAGAGCAGCTCACAGTGAAAATCCTGCAGGACAAATACTGCTCCATAAAGTGGGCTGGGTGAGCTGGGGGTGACTCTGGGTTTGGTGTCTTCTGCAGCCATCTGCTAATGTGGGAAGGGAAAAAGGGGGGATTAGAGGTATGGAATGTGCCCTGACATGAAAATAAAGCACATGGAAGCCTTTGTGTTGCTGCTTTAAGAAGCATTCTTATATTAGTGAAGTTTGGGATATTAAACACCCTGGATTTATTAAAACCCCATCTCAATTTCTCTTGCTTTTTGGATTAGACTCATTAACGTGATTGTTTGTTTTGATTTGAAGTACAATGGTATTATTGTCACTCTGATTTCCCTCTAACTTTCAGCCTGCTGGACAGTGCCTCACCAGCTCAGTTGTACCAGCAGCTGCTCAGACTCTGAGCCTTTTGGTATCAGTGACAGAACTTCCACCATTTATTCCCTTTTAAAATCTCAGTTTCCTAATCGGAAGCAAATGGGTGCCATTCAGGCATAAAAGTGAATATGTGAGTGAGAGAAAGGCTGGGATACAGCAGAGTGCTGAATTTGGAGACAGAGAGCACAATGGGCAGCTGAGGAGATCCCTTCAGTGAAATGCAGCCAGGATCAGATGGGAGCTGGGAAATGCAGGCACAGGCAAAGCCACTTTCTGTAAAATCATTGCAAAATTCAGAGCTGGAGAAAGAGCCATTAATAATGTCAGGATCCAGGTCTGGCTGCTTTGTGTTGCCTTTGTGCTGCTCATGTCTGCACCTTACAAACCACTTGAAGGCCTTGTCCTCCTGAAGAATGGGGGATGATTTTAAATGTGCACTGAAGTGCAGAAGATAGGAAATGTGAGTTCTATTTTTCATATATTTTAGCTGGTAATACTGAATTCCTCTCTAAGTTCTTCAGACAACTAACGAGTATTAAAACCAGCAGCTTGGGGATTATTTTGTTGAAAAATAAATGATTTTGCAATTATTTAAAAAAATATGTTGAGTAAGAATAGTCTTTACACTTCAAAGAAATTGCAGTTGTTATTTATCCGTAACTCAGCACGTGACTCTGAGCTTTGCCTTTTGATGAAATGGAACAAATATGATGGATAAGAGTGGGAATGTAAAAATGACATTTTTAGATGAGGGCTTGGAATCTTATTGAGGCTAAGAACAAACCAGAGGCTGCCAGCTCTTCATCTGTGTTTGCACTATTCCTCATTTGTTATTTCTGGCTAAATATCTTTTTAAAAGGTAATGAATGCTGTTTCAATAGAATATCATAGCTTGAAAAGAGTCTAAAACTGCTAAAACATGAACACCTGGCAGCAAAACACAGCATAAGCTACAGGCACAACTTACATGTCTAACAAGATTACATTGGAATTTTATTGCAAAGGTAAAAATAGAGGCACTGATTCACTTCTAGAATTAAATGAAAATAGAATGTTCTGTGTTTTTATACAGACAGCAGAAAATGTGGGTTTGGTTCGTTACTTAAATAATTTGTAATTCCATACATTAGGGTGGATTATGATTATTACTTAGGAGTAGTTGTTGCTTTCCCATTTCCCCCTCCTGGATCTGCTCTCTCACCTGGTAATACAGTTTTGTCCTCTTTCTGAATCCTTAAGAGCAAAACAATTAATAGTCATGAAATCTTTCTTTACTGCTGATGTGGCAATGTGTTTTCTGATGATAATTATTTGTAATCAGGCTAGAATTTTCCACCATGAGAATAGGATGGGATGTTTTGTACTCAGCTCCAATTTGCCCAGGGCTGTAGCCACATCCATGGATAAACACAAATGCCTGGAGCTGTCCCCTGTCACATCCATGTTTCTCTGCCTGCACCATCTCACTGTCATCTGCTCCTCTTCAATCATCTTTGTGACCCCAACTGAGCAGGGAAACCCCGTGCTCCCCTGCCTGCCCCCAACACTGCTAGGTTTGTAGTATATTGTCATTGTCCCTCTCTCGAAGTCGTGTCTGGATTATGTTTCAGTTTTCATTAGGAGTTAGATTTATCTTCAAGAGGTTGCATTGGAAGCCCGATGAAACCAGATGTGAGACACTTCCCATTGTGAATTCCTGGGACTGCACAAGTCCTCCAGCAGCATCCTGCACAGGCCTAGGTGAGATAAATGGTGCAGATCTCCAGGTCCCACTGCCTCCTCTGCAGTGCTGGGGATGAGACCATGGCTGCGTTTCACAAATGAGGAAACAAAGGAGTTGGGCAGATTAAGAGAATTCCAGAAGCTGCTTCAGTATAGGAGAGTTAGAAGTAGACCCAAGGGGTACTTGCTGCTGATTCTTCTCTTTTGTCTCCCTTATTGCTGCCTACTCTCAAGTATTGTTTCAGATGTTTCTCTTTTAGCCGACCTTTAAGTATCAGATTTTCTTTTTTCCCCTTCTTTATCACCTTAGGGAAGCTTTGGGGCATGTTTCAGGGGTGCTGGGTAATTACCCTTGTATGGGTTAAGTCTGTCCTAGTGCTCCCCAGCCTCAGCAGGGCCTGATAGTTATGCCAAAAGACCTCCTCCCCTTCAATTCCCTCAGCAATCGTCCCCTAAACCAGCAGAACTCACTCACCTTCACACTGTGAGATACCATGGTGCAGTTCCCTAAAGGCAAGCCTGCAGTGCCTCTTCATCCTCTGCCCCTGTGCCTTGTGTCCTTTTCCACTGATGGATGCAGAGCCTGAACCCAGGCTGAGCTCCCTCCCTGGCTGTACCCTCACACTAATGGCCTTTTGTGCCACTTTCTGGCTTTCCCCTTCTTTCCTGGTGGTTGCACTGACAATCCCATTCTGCCATCAGCTGATGCTTTAAATCCATTTGCAGTGACTCAGCACCTCACAAACCCATCCACTGGGGCACAGCATTGTTGAGGTACCCACAGCAGGAAAGGGTGAACTCTTTAATCCACTGTGTTTAAGTCATAATGGTTGGCTTGAAGTCGATATGAGCATTTGGGAAACCACATGGAAAAGATGCTTTTACTTGGGAAATTGTGTAACCGCTGACACCTCAGAGGACAATTTGGACCACTTCTGCAGGCTAATGATCCTCCCTTGTGCTGTAGCACCATTTCTACTGCTCTTCTGCACTGCTTGGCTCGGGATGCTGAGAGCCTGAACATTGTTGGGATCACTCTTGCTGGGATAGCAGCACCTGGTGTTGGCCTGGAGGAGACAGACCAGTGAGGAGCTGGAGAAAACCCCACCAGTTTCCTGGTACAACCTCCAGATTTTAAATTCCCGTAACAAAGCTGAGAAGGTTAAGTTGTGCTTTATGTCTAAAGCTTCTGCAGTCTTCTGATTTTCCAGAGCCATAACCCTTGCCTTTTCCAATTTCTCTCCACATACGAAAATTTCCCCAATTAATTTTATTAAGTTTCATTCTGCCTACAGTGCAGAAGTTGCTGATATTGGAATTGTAAATACTGTGAGGGCTGCAAAGGGACTCTTTCCTGTAGTTACCCCTTCTTTTATTTTAATGAAGATTTTTGTAACATTTTCCAAACTCACATGAGAGTTAATCAGATGCGAGGCAGAAAAAGTTGATAGTTATGGATGACCAGGAATACCTGAGGGAAGCAGGAGCTTGCCCTGCTTGTGAGATCCTTTCTTTAATGATTTTTTTTTTTTTTAATGAAAACACTTTTTTCTTGCCTGTACCTGCTGAATGATTTTTCTCAGACCTCTGTCTTCATGACAGCATAGAATGGCACTTGCCACACTCTCTTCCCTTGATGTTTGATTTGCCTCCTTGCTCAGAGGAGCCAGGATTTTCCTCTCTATTCCTGGATATCAGAGCCACTGCTCTCTAAATTGCACATTTACAGGTACAATGATGTTCTGCTGTTGGGTTTTGTCTTACAGCTGATTTCATTCTTTGTTAAATGGGCCACAGTGAAGGGTCACACTCTGGGTGTTCTCAGCAGTTCCTGTGCACAAAGGAGATGAAGGACAATTCTGTTTTTTCTTCCTGTTTGCTGCCTTTTTGCTTTCCAAATACAGAAACACCTTGGTACAAAGTGCCCTGAGCAAACCCGGGCTTAGAGAATGTACAAGCCCCAGTTCAGACCTGCACAATTAAGTGCTGCTTCTCTGCTGAAGCACTTGGTTACTCAACATTTACTTTTATCAAACAATTTAAAAAGAAAAAAAAAAGCACAATAGAGCACTTAAAAAGCTTCAGCTGAGTGCTTAAAGGTTTTTCTGAAGAGAGCTGGAACTAAGCATGTGTTTTTATTTAAATGGGTGCTGAAATCTCAGCTGGATCCTTGCCATGATTCTGCAGTTTCTATTCAGGCTTGGTAGGCTTTGCCCATTGGGAAGAGGAGGAGATGTTTGGCAAAACAGGAAAATGAAATTGTCCCCCCCACAAGCCATTGGCAGGTGAATAGAGGAAAGAGAGAAAACTTGAAAATAGTTTTCATTGCAATTTAATTGACTGGACTTCATTTTCTTGTCTGCAGTTCACTGTTGGCATACTTGATGCATGTCCACCTCTGGACAGACCCAGTTTAGCTCTCCTGTGTATTATCTGTCTCTGTCTTAGACTGAATCCTGCCTGCTGCATTCCTCCTCTCTTCTCCTACCTGCAGATAAACCATATTTGCTGTGCTGATTTGAGTGAAATACCGACTCTGATGAAGACAGCTCAGGGTTTGACTGCAGCAGACAGGTTTTTATCTTGCATGGCAGAAAATGGCTGTGTGACCTGTAACATCATCTGCACCAGCCAAGTGTGAAATCAGCTGTGTCAGGCAGCTCATACGCTGTAATGAGGGAATAATTCCTCTGTGGAAATAAAAATATTCATGCTGTGGCACACCTGCTCTCGGAACATAGAGACATCCAGCAGGAAAGGGGATTTGTCAGCCTTTCTCCTTCACTGCTACTCACAGCTGACACCTTACAATAAACCCACAGGAGGTTCAAGGCTTTGCTACAGCAAGAGCTGTGTCTCCAGGAAAGGACAGGATTTCAGAACACAGATGTTTGCAGAGGGATAAAATGTCTGAGCAGCTCTCTGAGTGCTGCAGCAGGGAGTGCCGACCTGTGATGTGTTTGGTGCCTGTGGCGGCTCTTTCAGAGAATCACAGAATGGTTTGGGTTGGAAGGGACCTTAAAGATCACCTATTCCCAACCCCCTGCCGTGGGCAGGGACACCTTGCACTAGATGAGCTTTTTCTGAACTTTTAACCCCTGGAATGCCATTTTCCCTTTCTCTCCATCTTGGATGTTTTTTGTTCTAATAGCCATGTTTAGATCTATACCACTGGAAAGGTACTGTTCTCTTGAGGATTCCTGTTATGCCCTTCACAACTGCAATGCCAGGAGCAGATGGTTATTAGGAAGTGGCAAAGCTTAAAAAGAGCAGTGCACATTCCCCATCTCCCTGGTGGCTGAAAGGCTGCGGGCAGCCGCTCACACTGGGCTGCAGGACTTGAATTTCCGTGGCATTGATGCCATGAGCAAAAGGCTTTCTCCCTTCGGCGGGGAAGTCTTCCACAGCAGCTCAGCACATAAGTGCTGTGATTTAGCAATTTTACATGATTTTGCCTTTTGGATTAATCTTTGACATCCCGAATTTGGTGTTTTACGGAAAAGATGCGCTGCCGTGGAGTGAATTAGTTCTACTGTTGCAGTCGAGAAAATAGGCTCATGCCTTTGAGAGGCCAGGAGAGGAATGTTCTGGGAAGCAATTTGAGCTGATATTGTTGGGAGGGTAATATTGCCTGACAGATCTGCTGTGACAGCTGAAGATGTGCTGGAGCACAAAATAGAAAAGGAAAAGATTGTTGTTAGGCCAACGACAAAATGAAACCCTACTACTTGTGGCAGCTGTTGGCAGCATGATATCACTGTCCTCAAGCTTTGCACAGATCTGGAGTATTAGAAACTTCAAAATCATGTTGGTTGTGTGTTTCTGGAGATCTTGTTAGGGGTAATGCTCCCTGACAGCAGCCAACTGTAATTGGCAACGGGGATCCTTCAGATGCAAACAGAGAAACAAAACCTCAGCGTTTTCGTGCTGATCCTCTCCTGGGGTCACTGGTCACTGCTTTCTTACTGGAACCATCTGCAGCTCAAAAAGTTAGGAGATTCCTTTTTTCTAGAGGATCAAAGGAAAAAATAAATGGGAAGATGTATAAGCAAAATTAAGCTCAGTGAGATGCAGAGGGAATTTTGGGAAGCAGAGGAAACCTTGCCTTCTGTTTGTTGAGGTGCAGAGTCACAAGCCTGTGTTGGAGAAACTTTAAATTTCTTTAAAGCTCTGTAGATCTCAGCAAACTTCCCAGCAAGGAAATCCCACTGAGAACTGGTGTCCCTGTGTCCTCCCCTCTCCAGACACTCTCCTGGCTATTTTCTCCCAGCCTAGGCTTTCCAGGTGTTTTTGCTGAGGTTCTGCCACCTTTCCAGCTTTTAACCATCAGGAAGCTGAGACAAGCCCAAGAGTCTCTGCTTGGGTCTTGCTGAAGTCTGAAATGTGTTTTTGGCACTGTTCTCTGTGTCTTGGCAGATTTGGGGCTCTGGGGCTGCAGTTACTCTCCTGTTTCAGTGGCACTGTACTTTGAGCCTCTCACCCATCAGAAAGACCAAGAAGTATTTTCCCTTAGAAGAGCAGCTTTCTGGAATTCCAGTGCTGTGATGGTTTTTCTCTTCCCTCACCAGCTACAATTACTGTCTTGCACTGAGTTCAAAACTCAGCTTCACTTGTTTGCTGCCTGATGTTAATTCAAGGCATCTCTTTTGCATTCTGTTTTCTATTGTCATATCTCTTCCAGCTGATATGAATCACCATAGCTCAGTAGGAGAGGATGAAATTCTGCTGATTTGCCCTAATATTTATGAAATATTTCTTCTTGTGCATTGTCTGATTGTGTTTAACATATGCCCATGAAACCAAATATGGGCATTCATCAGTTGAACTCCTTAAGAGTAAAGTTTTTTATCAGATCAAGGTAAAGAAATTAACTGCATAATATGCACCGTCATCCAAGGAAAAACCTTCTCAGAGCTCTTGATGCTGAAAAAACCAAATATTTTGAGCTGCAGAGCAAAGCTCTTTTCTCTGGGTGTGTTATGATAAGGAGAACATGTCTCAGGAGGTCGTGAAAATTGCAAAACATTGCACTTCCCGAAGTGCAGCTGGAATATTTGTCCTGTCTGGAGTGTGACAAATTGGAGCAGACCAAGGGAAATCCAGGACCAAGCTGGTCCAAGGACAGAATCAAGAGATATTTCATGAATTGCATCTAAAACAAGGCTGTGGCAAAGATTAGCATAAAAGCTTCTGCCTTCCCTAAAAGCCATGGCAGGTACATGTGGTTTATTGCTAAAATGAAGCACCTTCTTGTAGCTCAAAAATATGAGTGCAAAGAATATGGGTTTTGTAAGAAAACCACCCACATCCCGTAAAAACTGGTCAGGAATTGGAGAAAAGCTTTGTCCTGGTTTTGGCTGGGATGGAGTTAATTTCTTCTCAATATTCAGAGCACTCAAAGCAGTGGAAGGTTGTTCCAAAGCATTGCTGACCCCTGGAAAATGCCTACAAATATTAACAAAAAAATTCTACCTGTTTCTCTGGTGGTTTTCACTTTGATTTTCCTTATTTCTCTTTTCCTTTCGTGCCTTTTATTATTTAGCTGGCTGAGATGCTGGGCTGCCATGCCTGGGATGGATGAGCTTTTACTGCACCTCTTTATACTCTGCCCACTCCATGCACCTCAGCCGTGCTCTGCCCCCTCACAACGAGGGAATATCGGGAATTTCTGCGGCATCTCCTTCCTGCTCAGCCCTATAACCAAAGAGACAGTTGGCAGAACTGAGGGGGAAAGGGGAATGTGGCTGGGCTGAGTCGATTGCACGATGATATCACTGTCTAATCGCAGAGCAGCTCATTTTTTTGCAACCTATACATCAGCCATCAGTTAAAACAAAAACAAAACAAAAAAAAAAAACCAACCCAAACTCTTTCCATTACTTTGGACAAGGATCTAATTAGGACCAGAAGTCTGGAGGGGAACAGCTCAGTGTCCTATTACACATTTCCCAAATTGTTGGATTTGCTGCTGTTTTGTTGGTGGCTCTGATGGTGTCGTCTGTCCCCTCACCTGATGGAGTTTTGTTGCTCAATATTATCAAGATCTCCCTGACAACCTGGCACCTCCTCTCTCGTGTGCTTCCTCCCTAACCTTTGTGGACCAGGCTGTGGGAGCAGACAGACACAAGAGCTGTAGAAACCCTGGTGGCCCTTCAGTGTGTGCTGCCCTGGCTGAGCAACCAGCACAGTGCTGATAAAATGTTATCTCCTGCTTTTCTGCCATGGAAGAGCTGTAGGGGAACATCTCTCGCCAAGTTAAGCAGCCTTGTTTCCCTGGGAGTATTGACTTGGCTGGAGTAAAATAAACACCCTTTGTTTAGGTGTGACATATTTTATGTCTCTTTTTGAATATTTAAAGAGTGAAAATTCAGTAGTGTGCGAGGAAGCAAAGAGAATATTTTTGTGCTTGCCACGCACTGGATAATTATACGTTGATTACGTGGAGCCTAAGACAAGAAGAAATGGTTTTAAACCAAAGGAGAAAAGATTTAGATGAAATATCAGGAAGGAATTGTTCCCTGGCAGGGTGGGCAGGCCCTGGCACAGGGTGCCCAGAGCAGCTGGGGCTGCCCCTGGATCCCTGGCAGTGTCCAAGGCCAGGCTGGACATTGGGGCTGGAGCAGCCTGGGACAGTGGAAGGTGTCCCTGCCCATGGCAGGGGTGGCACTGGATGGTCTTGAAGGTCCCTTCCAACCCAACCAGTGTGGGGTTCTGTGATTTTCCTGTGGTGTCTCAAAGTTCTCTTTTGGAGGGATTTACTGCAGGGCTTTTGTCTCTTTAGTTCCCTCTTGTTAAAAGCAATCTCTTGCCTCACCTGATCCTGTCCAACACCAAAACATGGATGAACATGTCCTGGCCTGAGTGCATCCCAAATGAAAGAAAGATGATTCTGAGAGGTTGGGTAATGACCAGGAGATAAAGCCAAAAAGTCTGACCCTGTCATGCAATTAACCTTTCTTATGAGATCCCACTTGTAAAGGCTGCCAAATTTTCCTCTTGGAGATTATGGCGTTCCCATATGTCTTCAGGTTCTCTGGGTTTGGGTTTCTGCAGCTTGCAATGCTGTTGTGGGAACAGCCTGGTCCAAGGCACTGCCTTCTCCTGTCATCAGCAGGAGACAAATTTAAGGGATGGGATCACACAGCTTCATCTTTTCCATGCTGCAGTCTAGTCTTAAGCCTGTTGGCAAAACTTTTACCCTGCTGAATTCCTTGGTGATGAGTGTTATTTCTTTGACTGATGTGCACAGGCAGGGGAACATTTCTACATCACTGCCCAAACTTCCTAAAACATACTTAAATAATTTACATAAAATCCAAATCTGCGTGTGAAATATCCTCATGAGTCAAGGGTTTGTTCACTGTGAATCCATTCCGTGAGTGGGAGGAAACCTAAACTGTCTTGGATAAAATGGCCTTTGTAAAATATAGATCAATTTCCTAATATTTATGTCAGATTCTTCTCATTATGGGTTTTTTTTCCCCCCTTCTTTCTAATTTCAGTCTGAAACTGCCTCAGCAACTCCTTGCTCTCAGTGGTTCATGTGGATGTTAACACTAAATCAGGAGAGTTTCTTCTGTGCTTGTCTCATTAAATATTATCTCTCTGATTTGCCAGTGTGGATTATAATAGAGACATTAAAAAGGCATGTGTGTGCAATTGCTTTTTAATGCCACTGCTATTTATGGGTGATTTTAGTTTCAAAGTAACATGGAAAGTCATGTAAAGACATAAAGCTCTTGGTGATAAGGGAGTGCCAAGGAACATTGATCATACATGAAGTTAATTAATTCAAGTAGTGTTAAGGATTCTAGAATGAAGCAGATTTCTGTGTGCAATGTATTGTGGTTGTGCCAGCCAAACTCACGGTTGTACTAAATATTGCAACCTCACAAGCAGTGAAAACCCATAAATTTTATAGCTCTGTATGAGCATTATTAACAAGAGTCATAGCAGTTCCAGGTATGACAGACATTGCCTGATCCATGAATAATAGGAAAAAAAAAGTTAATTCAGTTCTGTGTGGAAACACAAATCTACATTTATCCAGCAATCCTGGTTTTCACTTGTGCATGACAGTTCCCACAGCAGAGCAAGCCCAGCTAGCTCAGAAGTCTCCTGAAGGGTTTTAAATCCCTAAGAGCCTTTCAATACATCACTTAAACCTTACCTGGGGCAGGGGGGCTCTCCAGAATCCTGTTGAACAGTTTCCCAAAAGATTTGCTTCTTCACTCTGGGCATCTTCAAAGTTAGCAACAGCTACACAGAGTGGAGCAGTGTCTGCCAGGATTCCTCAGGTCAAGAGCAGTAGCATAAACTTGCTTCATTTAAGTGTGAATAAATCTGTGTGATGTAAGAGGATGGGGCACCAGGTGCATATATTTCATACAGAAACAGATAAATTAAGTATAAAATAAAACTCTACAGGGATTTTGTGTGTCCAACTTGACCAAGTGCCTTAGAGAAGACTGACTTTCAGGGAGTGGTTACCCAAGAGTCTGTAGCTCTCTCTGAATTAGCAATTTGTTTTTAAGACTGTTTAATGTATGTGAAAATACATATAGTACTCCAAAGTTTATCTATAAATATATTTGTGTGTGCACATATAATTTCTGCAGGTTTGACTCACATCTGTATAATATGAATAGTTTGCCTATAATCCTGTGGAACTTCATTTTCTGGCAGATAAGTCTCTATTAATTCCTGAAACCCTGAGCAACAACAGAATTACTTTGCAGTGTTAGAGGGGAAAAACATTGCAATAAAAATGAAGCATACTTTTAATTATCTGTAGTCATTTGGATGAAATCTATAATGAGCTTGATAAATGCTGATGCTCTAGGCATCAATTTTTCAAATGACAGTAGAACCAAAAGTATCTGGGAAGGCATTGTTAGCTCAGACTGCACAATATTTTGGAGGTCTTGGTTAGTAGGAATAATTAAAATGACTTATGTAAGATAAGTGTCATAGCTCTGTCAGCAACTAAATGTTAAATGTTATTATAAACTAATTACTTCCTTGAATTGAAAAGAAAATTATAATTTTGTGTCTTAACCACTAAAAGATGGTGTCTGATCCTTCTCTCACCCAAGCTCTTTACCAGCACGTCTGCAGTGACTTCACTGCCAAGAGATGCCCTCAAAGCGAGTGAGGAGCGAGTCTGGACCAAAAACCTCACTGCAGGGAGAAGTCAGGATCTGCTTCTGACGTTAATCAGCTCCTAAATGAGTAAAAGAAGAGGGAGCTGATGCTGTGGGGTTTCTCTTTGTGTTTGTGAGTGCAGGGAGGAGGAGGGATCCTGATGGCTCAGCCCTCTGTGAGTCCTTCCTTCCCACGTCCATCTGCTGCAGCTCCGTGCTCGCAGCCTCGGAGTCGTGGCTCACCTCTCCAAAGCCACAGGCATTGCTCTGATGCTCTCCTGCAGGCATTTGCTGTTGAATTGATGGGTTTAATTTGCTCATAAAGGGGTCTGACACATGGCAGAGTCAAGGAATTAGATTCAGGGGAAGTGCAGAGCAGAGAGAGAGGTGAAAAAGGAAAGAAAGAAGTTAAAAACTAATTTACCCTCACTGATTTCACTGCTTATTCTTCCTCTGCTGCCTGAAAATAATGAGCATGGAGCCTGACCTGATAACAGGGGTGATGAGCAGTGTTATCTCCTTTAAAGGTCCCACTGATGCCACAGCTTGTGGAGTTGGACACTGACAGGTGCCAACCTCACACCGTGGTGTGGCACCCACAGGTTTCAGGCTTGTTTAAGAAAAGCACCAATGTGGTCGTGTTGCTTTTTGTGTTTTTGTGTGCTAAGGAAAATGTTTCTCCTGTTGAACAGTGCAGTAATAAACCTCAGCATGCCAGGGGTGATGAAAGAAGGGCTGAGGGAGGAATAACGTAGGGAAAAGGAGAGGCAATGGAGAGATGATGAGGAGAGGTTAAGGCAAAATGCAGGGAATGCAGGAACATAGTTAAGGGGTAGGAAAGAGGAATATTTCAACCTCATCCTTTCAGCTGGCTCTACCCTATAACCTTGCTTGTTGCTTGGTGCATTGTTTTGAATCCCCTCATCCCAATTTTAAACCATATCTTGACGCAGAATTAGTTGGAAATGAGTCATCATCTCCAGAAAGTATAGCCTAATGCTACTTGAAATATCCTTCCAGGCTTTCCCAGGCCACCAAAGTGCCATATTCCAGCATCTGATCAGAGTCTGGGATGTGTTCCCCTGTCCAGGGGCTGAGGGTGGGAGCAATCCCCTGTCTTTGAGGGTATGCTTGTTTAGGAAGTGGTTCAGGAACCATACAGCGACATCTTTGTGCAAGAAATGGTGCTGCTGGCAAAGCCAGAGAGCAGCTGTGGGGTTTTTGGATGGGAATGGTGTTAAAAGGAGTTAACAGGAGTCCGGGAGCCCACACAGCTCTGCTCGCTCAGGTAACAACAACCCTCACACGCTTGAAAGCCTCGTGAGCATTCCCAGGCAACCTCCAAACCAAACCCCCAGGTTCCTGACACAGTGGGAATCTTCCTGGCTGCTTTTCTGTCCCACTAAACTTGTGCTGGGCACTGAAATCAAAGCCTCCTCCACGGGAGCAGCCTCCAGAGCACAGCACACTGCGATTGTGCCGTGAGCCTGAGCACAGAGCTGCAGGCTGGTTGTGCTACCAAATTAATTGATCTTCATGGAAGTCACTGCTTTAATTGGGAAGGAACAGTGGCAGGAGACACTGAGAACACCCTTGTGAGCTCGTGTTTAATCTCAGTTTCCACCCTGCATTGATCCCTGGCTCAAAGGATTTGGAGGCAGAGAAAGAGCAGTATTTTGGGGAGATGTAGAATGTTTCTCTTGTTCATGAGTTATACCCTTAGTATTGGTCACTGTTGGAGACTGAATATAGGACTAGGTGGACCTTTGGTCTGACAACCTGCAGCTTATTTTAGGGCTTTTGCACCTACCGAGTTTTAAAGCAGATTTACAGGCTCGGAATTTAAACGCAGATTTAAATGCAAAGACCTCCTTATGATCTCTGCCCTCTTCACACAGCATTTTAAAAGGGTAGTGGGAGGGACAGTGAGGCACAGGGCAGACTGAAGGTATATCTCTAAAAGTCCATGATTCTGCAAGTGAAATATGAGCACAGCCTGCTTAGAGCAAATGGTTCATGCTTGTGGCAAGGAGGAAACTGTGGGTTTAGTAAAAACAAAAATACAATTTCATGTTTCAACAAATTGGCAGAAATGGCAATAAAACTTCCTGAAAATTAAAAATGCAAATGCAAGCCTACAGGCACACACTCCAAAGCAAGAATAAGGTACAGAGAGGATGTAATTGTTGGTTGGAATCTAAGGATAAACTTAGGCTCAGTGACTTTTCATTACTGTAAGAGCTTGGCTTCCTAAAAGTGTTGCAGATGCTTGCAATAACCTTTTGTAATCCCACAGCACTATTTGCATTTCGTTAGTTCTATTTTAATAAGTTCTGATTTTTCATTGGAGTTACTTAAATTTCTGTGTTTATAAATTTTCCTTGTTAAGAGTCGTTTTCTTGGATCTTTTAAACAGAATTCCGTAGTAGTCTGCAAATGTTCAGATGCAAGTACAGTCAGACAGTTTGCCCAGTGACATCTGTTCAGCAGCATAATTTTACTCAGCTATGAGTGACATATTTAATTAACTGAGACATTTCAAATAGAATTTGACAGCTTTCCAGCCCAGTATCTCCAAACTTACTACTGAGTGAAAATATGCCATCCTAGGAGCGTTACAGGGCCTAGGAAGAATTAGTTTATGAAGGGCAGTGCTGGGATGTTGGAAAATAATGCATTAAAATATCATGTCTGCCACTTGTGATATATGTGCCTCTTAGCTTCTGAAACATCTCAGTGATTCTGGGGAGTCTCGAGCCTTGATTTTGTTCAGGGTTTCCTGCATCTGCAGTTCCAACGCTGTGTTGGGCAGGCAAGATCAGAGTGTTATTAAAAAGCTCTTCGATTATCTTGTACAAGTTTTAGTGGAAGGATAATAATGGGAAGTGTGCTTTTCATCAGAAACCACAGCACTGCCATCTGAGGAACAGAT
Source organism: Corvus moneduloides (assembly GCF_009650955.1). Lineage (NCBI taxonomy): Eukaryota > Metazoa > Chordata > Aves > Passeriformes > Corvidae > Corvus > Corvus moneduloides. The sequence continues at coordinate 2,841,397 of NC_045483.1, forward strand.
CCGTGGAAGGGCAGCCCTGAGTTCCAGAGCCGTGTCAGTCTTTAGTCCAGCCCAAGCCAATTCAGAATTCTCTCTTGCACAGATGGGTCTGGGCTCAGCCTGCAGGGCAGCAGAGCGCATTCCTTCTGATGTCTGCCACAGATGCTTCAGAGGTGCAGTAGTTTCAGTGGTTATTTCCAGCAGAATGCTTTCACTCTTGGCACGTTGCTTCGGGGTTTCACTGAAGCCACTTCCATTACCCGAAGTTGAAACCACTTAATGGAGCTCGAGCAGTAAAGTCTCTCCAAAGCAGGCAGCAGTAAAATCTCTCCAAAGCAGGCAGCCCACAGGGTTTGCCTAAATGAACAGGATTGTATTTTCCCATCAAAAACCCATTAGCCAATAAGCACCAGCACCTCTCTGTTGCTGACAACAATTTGGGGCTGGTGTTACTCAGGAGCCTTTCCTGTTCTGTTTGCTTTCCATGGCACCCAGCCCAGCTGAACCAGTAACAGGATTTCTGTTAATCCACCACACAGGGAAGCTGAGGGAGCTGATATAAAATATTCCTCACAAGGACAACTCCAAGAGAAGTGCTGTAAGGTCTGCTATATCAGAATTGGACAGTGGAAAACAAAGTCAGAAAGTCTTGGAGGTTAACATGGGAATTCTGGGAATCCAGTTGTGAGTTTGGCTTTGGGTTGTGTGAGATTGAGCAGTTCCAGTCAAAGCCCATGGAAGTGCTGCCATTCCCTCTCCTGCTGGAGAAGTTTTGCTGTCTCTGAGCTCTCTTGTAAAGACAGAGTGAACCTTGCTGGTTTTCCTGTAATTCCCCCACACGTGCCCTGTGTGTTACTTCCTCCCTCAATGACCATCTCAGGTATAGGGTCAGCTAAACCCATCCCATTAGCACTACCCTGGGGATCTTGGCCAAGTTTAAGCCATTTTAGGCAAAGAACTTGTTTTTACCCATCTACTTTGTTGGAAAACACGTTATTTATCTTCTTTATGCTTTCTCCACCACAATGGTTAGCAGCAGTCTCTTCGTTAATGTTTTGGTATTAGAGTGATAAATAAATGCTACAGTTCTGGCAAGCAAATGGTGTCATAAATGTGACAATGAGTGATGGAAGCAGGGTGTGCATCAAGGGCCCAGAACAGCATGGGAGGCTGCCAGCGTGCTGGATTCCATTTCAATCTTTGCCTGTTGAAATTTGGGGAGGTGAAGCTTATGGATTAATTTCCCAGCAGTCAGGAAAGAAGAAAGCTCTCAATCACTGGGTGATTGCCAGCCAGAGAGCTGGGTTTCTCCTCAGCTGTTCAGATTTGTTTGCTTAGACTGATCTTTGGTTTTCTGCATGCTGCCACCACATGTAGTGACGAGTTATGAACACAGGATGCTTGGAGGCTTTAAAAGGTGGATGTGTCCCTCTTCTCCTCCTGCTCCCAGCACACCAGAGAGCAGCTAAGGATGGGAGTGCCTGTTCCCACACCAGGGATCACTCAGAGCATGGCTCTCACCTGTAGCACGTGTTTGTCAGAATTGGCTCTCAGTGTGCCAGGCACTATTCCACTCATGCAAGGGGATATATTTTAACATGGACTCCAGGAGACCCAGGATTGTATGAATTTCTGCATCACAAGGTCTGGGTGCAAGCACAGAGACATATTTTTCAAATGTAGTGTATAATGTACTCAAATTGTTTATCTCCAGACCATGTGAAACAGGCTGCAGGCTACTACCATAGAGTTACTGTTGAAACTTGGGATGCTTGGTTGATTTCCCAGCTATTATAGTTTTATTTTACTCCCCTGTTTTCCTCTGAATTGTTGTGCTAATTAAGCTTGTGAATTTCAATCTCTCAGGTTCTTCAATTATGACATTGCAGCCCCTCTGTGGCAGCACACTGGAGTGTAGCAGATAGGATATTATGAAGTGGAGACATTCAGTGGGAAAATGTCCAAAAGCATTTCAAATCACTTAAGATAATTAAACAAGGGGAAAGAATATGGCGTGTTTCAAGAATATGAGGTGGTTTTGTGAATAGAATGATGTTAGGCACCTGTGCATGGGAAACTCATTACCCATGCTGAACTCATTTTTTACATTGTAATGAGAAAGAAGAATTGAAAAACACCTCTGTGAACATCACCTTTGTGAGTGCTTGCACTGAGACCACCACAGCAGAGGCAGCAGGTTTAACAGACTTGTTTATTCCTCTGGATGTACCTGGGAAAAAAATACAGCAATTGAAGAAATACCAACTAATTTCAGTGTAAAGGTCAAAATGGCCTGAATTGAGATGCTTAAGAATTAATGGAGTAGGCTGGTGTCAGTAGGCAGAATAAATGACATTTTTTATACCTGCCTGTTCACCATCCTGTTTCAGTCTCTTCACCTCCCCCAGATGCAGGAAAGGTTTCAAATGCATTGCTGGAGGGGTTTTAATAAGAGTTTGTGTAACAGAGTGAGAGTGCTTGGATGGGGGAGAAAACAGGCACTTGATCACTGGGAAGGACAGAAAAGAGTAAGAAGTCTGAGTGAAGGTCAGGTGTGCGTGTGAGCTGCAGGCAGCACTCCTGAGGGGAAGGGGGGTGCACAGCCACCTCTGCCTTGCCATGGTCAGTGTCCCACAGGGCAGCACAGCAGCTGACTGCCAGCCTTTAAGAAGTCATAAGAATATTTAATGTTCTTCCTAAAACACCAGTTCTTAAAGTAGAGTGACTACACAGAGCTGTGAATCAAAGCCAAGGGGAAGCAGAAAATCAGCCTTCAGAGCACACAAAGTGTTCTGTTCCTCTCCAAAGCTCAGTAGGGCTCAGTAGCACCTTCTCTCCACCACTGAGAAACCAGGTAACCAAAGGGGGGCATCCTTGTGATGCTGAACCCCAGGGTCTGCTCCTGCTGGGAAGGTGCTGAGATTTTTCCTGAGTAGCACTGACGTGAGAAGTGCACAGTTCTTGTCCTTTTTTACAGCCTGAGTCTGCACTTGGTGCCTGGATGGCTGAAGGACAAATTTGATCATAATCTGTGTGAATGACAGATGTAGCAAGAAGGAAAGTCATTGCCTCAGCTGGTGGAAGAAGTGGACTAGGAAAAACTAGAAAAGGCTGGATTTTGGGAAATGCATCATGACAGTAACATCTGTTGGAATGCAAAGACATCTCCCTTGGAAAGTGGTGGGATCAGCATTGCTCCTGACATTTGCAGCTTGATGAGGCAGAACCTGGTTTGATCTATAGCACATTTGGCTTCCAGGAGGCCCCCTGTATGATCCACTAGATTTTTTTTCCATCTCTGACTCCTGTGACTGTCTGTCTGACTCTCCCTGGGTGATGAAATATCATTATAACCTTTTGAAGTAATATATCGGCGCCTGGAGAGCAGAGACTGATTTTCTCATTTGCAAGTGAGAGGCAGTGTGTTAAATTACCACTCCTGTCATTAAATGGATTCAGGAAAAAAAATCTGATGTGCTTGAACCAGGACATTTCTTCCCTCCCCAAACAAACCACCTCAGATTTCACCTTGTGGAGGGCCAGGAAGGTGAGGATTAGAAGTTTAAATAATATTCATCATATCTCCTGAGGCTTGGGTTACTTGCTTGACACCTGAAAATGTTTCAGCAAATCTGACAAGGAGGTTTTCTACTGACTTACAGAGGATGAGAGCTCCTGTGCTGTGTCTGTCGTAGATCAGGAGGCATAAAATTTATCCTTCTGGGCCATGGAAGCTTCTACTTGTTCATTTGGCTCTGAGAAATTTGATCCTGAGCAAGCTGGGATAGTGGAAGGTGTCCCTGCCTGTGGCAGGGGGTGGAACTGGATGAGCTTTGAAGTCCCTTCCATCCCAAACCATCCTGTGATCCTGTGAAATGTGAAAAAATGACTGTGCTGATAAACCCAGTGACTAAGCACACGAGTAATTGTGCTCAAGAATTGTACTTTTGCATCTTTGGAGCATCAGTGATAAAGTTGTAGTGTTGTTTCAGCTGATTTTTTAAAATCACATCAAGCAGCTGATGCAGTTCTCCACAGCATTTGTTTCTGTCTCTTCATGCAGGGCAAAGTATTGATAATCATCTGGTACTGCTGAGCATTGTAGCTGGCAACATTTGAAACTCCAGACATGGTGATGAATTGCTCTATGTTATATTAATGTTATTTTGATCCCTGCTCTTTCAGAATTACATTGATCCAATTAGGCTAAGTAGCTTGCCATCTAAATTAATTTACTTTCCTCTATTAATCTCCTTTATTCCGGGTCAAAACCAGAAATGTAAATCAATCCATTGTATTGCATATCTTTGGGGGGTGGGAGGGTAATTAAATTACCTAATAGATACATATGCTGGATTGATTGTTTGCTGTGTTAAACATTATTGCCATAATTGGAAAGTGAAGTGGTGCACCCTCAGTAGTGGAATTTGAGTGCTTCTTACACTTAATTTTCATAACCTGTCAAGAAAGGCCTTGCTGTCCCTGGGTACCAGCCCTGCATACACAGCTACACAGCTTTTAGGACACTGGACATTTTGCAAGTGGGGATAACAGCTCCTTCCTCTGCCAGGAGCTGTTGGACTCCCTGGCAACATCTCACAGAGGTCCTCACCCTGAACAGCGTGGAGGAAACCTTTCCCTGGCTCATTCTCAGGCTGGCACCAGCACCGGTGTGGCAGCAGAGCAGATGTCTCAGCAATGATGTCTGAGTTACCAAACTGAAGGAGGGTTAGTGCAGACTCCTGGAAAACTCTCTTGTTTTTGCAGTGGCACATGAAATTTCTATGGTTTGGTATCGTGGAGCCACAGAGTGGTTTGGGTTGGAGGAACCTTGAAGTCCATCCAGTGCCACCCCCTGCCATGGGCAGGGACACCTTCCACTGTGCCAGGCTGCTCCAAGCCCCAATGTCCAGCCTGGCCTTGGGCACTGCCAGGGACAGCCACAGCTCTGTGTTCCACATTGGAGCATTCTTTTTCTTTCCTTAGGTTAGCCCAACAGTGGGATTCCATCATCTTGGTGCTCTTACCAGTCTTTTACAGCTCACACTGGGAGTTCTTGCTTTCAGCCAGTATTTTCAGGGTCTGCATCAAACTTTCATCCTGACAGAGACATTGCTGACACCAGGAACTTGTTTACCTGCTGTGTTTCCTCACTTTAGTGAGTACAATTTTCCATGGAAGACTCAAACAAAAATGAAGCTCTGATGTGAGGGAATGAGATCCAATCCGGTGGCTGGAAACTCAATGCTGGCACACTTAAAACAGATACAAAGTGCAGTGGTTTTAGGTAGGGCTTAGTTTAAATCCTGCCAGGTTTGTGATAGCTCCATCATCACGGGAGATCTAGGCAAGGGCTCTTTACAGTAAGAAAATGGATCTGGTTCCTTCCCTGTCATTGTAGCAGAAGATAAATTTGGGTCAAATGACCCCTGTAATGGGGCAGGGCAAGTTGGTGATCACAAATCCCTTCTGGTATTCAAACCTACGGATCTATGAAATATTTCTAAATCTGTGCCTGAGGGCAGAATCAACAGCAGCAGAAAGGTCACCTTTATCATCATTGCTGTCAAACACCGTGGAAACAGCAGAGCACAAAGCAAGTGTGTTGCTCAATCACTTTGCCCTTCTGCTACATCTGTTACCTTTGCCTGTACTTTGTCCCATTAAATGAAACTCACTCCCCTGTCCTGGATGAACTCCCACTTCCAAAAAGTGCACAGCAAAACTCTGTTGGCTTCAGCGATGGGATCTTGCCTTTACAAAGGCAATTAATGCCTGCTAAGTGCAGAACTTAGCAGTGTTAGATAAATAAAGATAATTATGGAAGCAACTGCTCTTTGTGATAATGAGACAGTAGGAAACAGAGAGGGACTTTTTACAAGAGCGTGCAGTGACAGGACAAGGGGAGTGGCTTCACATTGACACAGAGCAGGGCTGGATGGGATATTGGGCAGGAATTGTTCCCTGGCAGGGTGGGCAGGCCCTGGCACAGGGTGCCCAGAGCAGCTGGGGCTGCCCCTGGATCCCTGGCAGTGCCCAAGGCCAGGCTGGATGGAGCTCAGAGCAATCTGGCACAGTGGAAGGTGTCCCTGCCCATGGCAGGGGTGGCACTGGAAGATCTCAAAGGTCTCTTCCACCCCAAAGCATTCCATGATTGTTGGATACAGCCCACTGGATACAGTTCCTGGCGGGGTTTGAGGAGGCTGCAGGCACAAGAGGTGAGATCACCACTGTAGTTAAATGTCCTGTGAGGCACCACGGGTGTCCCTGGAGGTTGGTGTCATTTATTATTGTGTATCTAAACCAACACGAGATGTTTGGTTGGGCACCCAAATCCTGCTGTGGGTGTGGTGGCTGCCTGAGATCCAGTTCCTATGGACCCACCAAATGCTGCAGTGTTTTAACATTCCATATCTATTAATATGCGAATATTTCCCACAAGCTGAAAAATTTAAAAGTTAAATGTGAGCATCCCTGCTTGAATACTCACCATAATGTGTCAAGTCTTCATTTTTTTCCTTGCCACTTCCTTATTTTCTTTTTTTCCTTTTCTTTTTAGTTTTAGGTCTTGTTTCATTCTTTTTTCTTTTCCCTTCCTCAAGACAGAGGCTTTTAAAGCTGGGTTTTCTCCCTAATAAGTGTTCATAGAATTCCTAGCACAACCGGATCCTGATGGAGCCACTGGATATTAATGTGCTGCAAATTAATCAGTAATGAAAATTAAATGTGTGTTTATGCTCTAGTTGTAATGTTTATACAAATACAAGACATGTGTGCCACGACTGTGGAATAGTTCCCACCAGAATATTTGCAAGGGTGCAGCATTAACCAGCTTTAAATAAAAGAAAAGGCCTGGTTTGTTCGAATGAACAACCCAAGGGACAAACACAATTTGAAGTGGAACAGGATGAACACTGTGAAATGCAGAGGCAGGGATTTTCAATACTCTACAGTCTCCGGGTTTCTGAAGGTGATGGTGGCATTTATCTCTTGCCTCCTTCTATATTGTGCTTTTGCATTTCGCCAGAAATTCTGTCAAAACTCAAGGATGTTTGTGATGAGTAACACAGCTCAAGACCTATGTTAGGAGTAAATGTGAATGAGAATTCCTCCTTCTGGCTTTGTTAGAAATGCTCTTTAGATAAGGAGTTGAAAACAGATCAATAGCAAGATTTCTTTTTTTAAAAAAAGAGGCAGATGCAGCTTTCCGTCTTCCACAAGTTCCCTACAAAAAGAGTTTTCGTAGTTGTCATACACATGCCTCTCCCTGGAGATTCCTGGAAAATGACAATTGCAAGTCCAAATTTTTTATCCCATTGCCAAAGGCTGGAGGGGAAGTGTGGAGAGAATAGGAACAAACTGCCTCATCCCAGACTTTATCTTGCACAGTCTCCTGGTGCATCATTCTGTTACATTTCCATTTGTGAATATCCTTTCAGATGACCAGAATAAATCCAGTGCTGTAACTTCTGTGATGTTCGTGCAGTGTTTTCCCTGGAGTGCCAATGGAAGGAGTTTGTTTCACTCACCAAGTGCTAAAATTAGTCTTTGGGTGGTCACTTGCTAATGAATACAACAGATTGGATGGGAAAATAAGGAACACAGGGAAAACATTTTCCTTTTCAACAAACCACCATTACTTAACAATACTCCAAACCCCACTTTTCCCATTTAACCTAAAATGTGTTGAAAATTACATGGAAGATTCAACACTGAAATGTGCTGGCACAGAGTCCTCATTTGGAAGAGAAAAGAGTCTGGAAACTTGTAGTCTATTCACAATTACCACAGGAAGTGTTCGCGTCCTGCAGCTTCAATATTTGGAGTTCTATTTTCCCTTATTCCCTGTAGTTATCGAATCCTTAATGCCTGGCTTTGATCCTTATCTCAAACAGAACTGCTAAAGGATAAATTCAAGGTGAGGTGGCCTCAATATTCCATGTGCTCTGTTTTTTCCAGGGGCCTGTTAGCCAGAGGCTTCACAGAGACCCATTATCTGCAGGATGGCACTGACGTGGTTCTCACACACAATCACACGGTAAGGTTGGGCTTTCGTGGGTAGATGATGCTTCATCCCTAAAGTCCAAAATGTTCTCTGCCAGGATCTGAGCCCTGGGATGAACCAGCTCAACGTGTGATCTTTTTTTGCTGTTGCCTTCAGTGTCTGTGTGACTGCTCTGATCCTACACGTGAATTTCTAGGGGGAGACTTTAAAGGCGAGCTCTGGAGTTTCAACCAGATGACTTTTAAAATTTGTGAGATTTTTTTTCTGCTTCTTGGAAATAAGCCCACTAAAATTTGTTAATTATGGCAGCCATGGCTGATCAGTTATGGAGAAAAGCCCTGGTTCTGTTTGGAAAAAAACCCCTAAACATCTGATTTCCAGAATTCAAAAGTTCATGTCAGATGTTTGAAGGCTTGGGTGTCTTTCCTCACTGGGGAAGTCATGGCTGGAGTTTGGGAGAGGGTGTTGGTTTGGTTTACTTTTAAATCCAGGCCATAAATGTGTTATGGATGTACTTCATGCTTGTATTTGTGTGTGTGTGTATGTGTATTTATGTACGTGTATAAATATGCATATATCAATATTTATAAAATATATATATATCTTTTTAAAAATACAGCTTGTCAAAATAAGTAGTTAAAACCTGCTTTTTACCTATAAAACCTCTTAAGGCAGGAACATTTTTTGTCCTCTGACAGCATGAATGCCTTAATTAGAAATAATGCAGCAAGCCATTTTAATTACAAAGCTTATCTTTTATCTGCCTAAGTCCCATAAAGTATTTGTTATGTTATGGTATTTACTTACTGACACTGTCAGCAGAGGCATCATGTTTTGTGTTTCCATCCATAATGGGCTTTGCTGGGATCAGGGGAAGGAGTTGTTTCCCTGCATAACATCTTCTGAAAAAGCATCTTCATTATAGCTCCAGACACCCCAAGTGAAGCAATCATTTTGGAAGCTTTCAGCGCTTTCATTTTGCTGGGTCCTCATATCTCCTTCAAAATCAGCTCGGGAGAAAATAGTCATTTGTTTTAGAAGCAGGAAGGCTGCAGAGACTCCTGAAGGAAGTAAAAGGAAATAAATGAAGCACATGAGTCTTTTAGAGATTTACCTGAGTTAACAGGACTATGTGTACAGCTAATGACAGGTTTTCCTTGCTAAAAAACAATGTCTGTTAGCATAATGGCAAAGTAAGTTGTGATTAATAATGACAGTGCATTCTGCTGCCTAAAAGAGAGAGAGCAGTGAATTCATTTTTCATTAAATGCTGCAATATGGTTGAGAAAAGATAAGTCTCCGATTTTATTTTTATATCTCTTCTTCACTGAGGGCATCAATACAGTCTGGAGTTGAAACCAAATCTGATTTTCCACTGAAAAGTTGCTTAGTCAAATTCTGCTTGGAGGTCAAAGCAAGGCAGGTTTGTGGAGCTGTCATTTGGGCAGTTCTCTAGCACACGAGTCAGTGCCTGGGTTATTTTTCAATTTATAGCACCCGAAAAATTGTCAAAAGCTGCTATTTATTAAATGATCTCAAGTAAGAGTAGAGTACTGTTTTAAGTATGATGGATCAGCCTTGGTAATTATTTGCTTTTAAGGGGTCATCCGTTTTATATACTAGTTTGCAGGAATAAAAAGATTTGATAGCAGAGAAAAAATCCTGCAATTCAGTGGAGTTACTGAGCTAGAAATCAATTTTCTACCAGTCCCCTTGCAGGCCATGCTCTGATAAGTTTACATTTTCGATACTGAACTTTGGCATCACGTAGCTGGATCTCAGAGAAATTGTGAAATGGGCCACAACCAGGAGCTCAGAGTTAATAAAATGACAAGTTGTATGTGGAGAGGGAAAGAAATCAGGCCCTTTGCCATAATTCACTCTTAGATAAAGACAGCTGGACCACAGCAGCAGCTGCGTGGGGTGAGATATTGGCTCCCCTCCCCCCTTCACTGGGCCTGTGCTCAGCTCTGGTGATGCTCAAACCTAAAGATTTCTTTCTCAGGAGCTTGGAACGTCACCTCTGCCTCATGCTTGCTTTAAGCAATGAGAATAAACCTAATTTATTTTTGATTTTAGCATATAAGGGTCTCAGTGCTTGAGGGGGGGGGGGCATTGATTTTTCTTGTATCAACTGGATGCATGTAACTGCTAACACTAAAATAAAGTGAAGTAGTGCACCCACACCGAAAGCTTTGACATCCACAGCAATTGTGACTGAAGTGATCACCCCCAAAAAAATTCAATCTATGACTCCCTCCCTTCTCTTGTGGCTTTGTCTTTGCTAATGTGTTTATGAGGATTGATGATAAAAATACCCAAGAGTAAAACGCTCTCACCCTGTTTCTGTCGATTCTTCCACTGAGAAAAGCCACTGAGATTTGTGTTTAGAAAGTCAGAGCTGGCTGTTCTGTGTTCACTTGCTCGTGCTGGAAATCAAACAAACATTTCTCCTGGCATAAACTCAGTTGCAGAAGATTCCTGTCTGAATCGTTCCATCCTGCCCAGCATTTCCATGACTATTGTTTTCTTCACCAAAATCGAGGTGGTCTTTTGAAGTCTACTCTGTGAGGCTTTGTGAGTGGAAACCATGCCCCAGACTGGAAAGGTTAATTAATGCAATAATGAACGAAGCATTAAAAGGCACAGGGAGATGACTGTCAGGTTACAGCACCACTGATAACTTCCCTTAATCAGACAGGAACCTTTCACAGCAGAGTTTTCAGTTTCCAGGTTGGCATTCAAAGGAGCACGAGAAAAGAAATGCTGGGCGTGACACAATCCTTGCTTTCCAGCCAGTCACATAATTGGGAATGCAATATAACCTTTAGTCAACAAAAAAATTAGCCTTGATTCCAGACAGATATGTGGATGTGCTTAGAAACCCTCTGTTGTGGGTGCCTTTTGCAAGCACTGGATTATTAAAGAAATATAATAACCTAGCCACAAAATGAAATTGGACTGTTGTCTCTCAAAATAGAAGACCCCCTTTATTCTTGGTTGTTTTTAATAACATGCAGCTACTTGGTTGGGTATTTCAATAAAAGGTTTCCTTTGCAACCTGTTTTCCTTCCCCTTCATTTGCTCTGTGATTTTTTTTTTTCAAGTTATAGGGTTGGGATTGGCTTTGTTATATTTCTCTTTTTGAATACCTACCTCCTATAGGGATGGGTCTAACTCTAAATAGATCTAGATATAGATCTATTTAGATCTAGTTTTAGATATAGGTCTAAATGCCCTTAAATAAAAATAGGGGTCTCTCTAGACAGCAGTAAAGTGTGGCAGCTGATTTGTTCATCTGATTAATTTTATAAAATATTCCATATTGTAGCTTTAAATAAAAGAGAAAAAGGGGTGCAGTCATACAAATTTAACATTATTGATCCTTTAAAAAATGAGAACACAAAACAAAAAAAGCTCCTATAACCTTTTGGGGTTTAAGGAGCACCCAAGGTTTCCATTTAGGAACTCTTTGGCCTATTAAGCCCAGTGAATACTTGGTGGGACAGGAAAGGTGCTGTCAGTGTGATTCTGAATGCTGTAGCCTGAAACTGATAATCACCTTGAAATAAAAGGGCTGGAAAACCAGGAGCAAAGAGCATTTGTGACCATTGAAATGTTTTTTCTTCCTGCCACAGGGTCACTGCTATTACCATGGCCACGTGCAGGGGTACCCCGAGTCCTCCGTCAGCCTCAGCACCTGCTCGGGACTCAGGTGAGCCAAGATTTCAGTGAGATTCGAGCTCTTGGGTGTTTGGTTTGACTTTTAATAAATGAATCAATATTGGGGAAGGAGCTGGAGCCCCAGGAGTGGCTGAGGGAGCTGGAAAGGGGCTCAGCCTGGAGCAAAGGAGGCTCAGGGGGGACCTTGTGGCTCTGCACAAGTCCCTGACAGGAGGGGGCAGCTGGGGGGGGTCGGGCTCTGCTGGCAGGGAACAGGGACAGGAGGAGAGGGAACGGCCTCAGGCTGGGCCAGGGGAGGTTTAGGTTGGATATTGGGGAAATTTCTTCATGGAAAAGTTTGTCCAGCCCTGGCACAACTGCCCAGGGCAGTGGTGGAGTCCCCATCCCTGGAGGGATTTAAAATCCATGTGGATGTGGCAGCTGGGGACATGGGTTAGTGGTGGCCTTGGCAGTGCTGGGGGAATGGTTGGACTCAGTCACCTTGGAGGGCTTCTCCAACATAAACGATTCTATGATTCTTATCTTTTTTCAAATGTTAGATGAATCTCTACAAATTAATTCCCCTCTAGTTCCTCTGAAGAGAAAAAGCAAAGGATAGATAACACAATTTGGGGGGTTTCCAAGAGCCATCCCTTCTCTCCTGCTGCCCATCCCTCTCTGTGCCCATTGCAGCACTGCAGTGCTAGGCTCATTTTCATACTGGCAGTGTCCAGTGGCTTTCCAGGCCTCTTTCTCCTCAAAACCGTTTCATCAGTGCTGTCAGGACTGCTTTGCCAGCTGTGGAATCACTCATTGTCCAGCAGCTTCATCATTAGGAGAGGTGGCTTCATAAATCAGAGAATCCAAGATTCTATGGTATATAGAATATGCACGGTTGTGGAGCTCAATTAACTGTGTTTATGGCAGGTAAGATGCTCAGCTTTTGGATTTTAGCTGCTTGTTAACAGCAGAGTAGCAGATTCCCATCGCTGAAAACCAAACCTTCTCCGAGTTTGACAAAGGAATGGTCTGACAACGTTTTCAATACACAATGGACACAGTTCAGGAAACAATTATCTTCCTTACTTGGACAATCAGAGACTGGTATTTACTCACAGAGCTGTTCCAAATCACAGTAATTAACTGTAAATTGGCTCTAGCGTTCTCCCTGGAAAACCCAGTTTTCCTGTCAGATTTCCAGCTGTCTCAGCCTTTTCTGGGTTTAATTTATCCACAAACAGCAGGAGTGGCTGGAATCTTTTCCCCTTGGTTTCGCATTTTGTGTGATAGTGGCATTGTCAAGGCTTTTGTAAGGGAGCTCTGGGACAGAGCAGCAGAGAGTGCAAACAGTTTGATCCCTCCCTCTGGGACCCATTTGCTGTAGTGGATGGGATTCCTTTGGCTCATTCCCACACAGACAGGGGCTTTATGGGTGCTCCACTATGGATCCAGCATCTTCCAAAAGTTTAATGAACCCCTTGCATGAACAGTCAGCATTCATCTGTCATTCTCGCTGTAAAATATATCCAGAATTTAAAACTGTTTGTAAAAACCTAATGCAGAGCTCTCAGTATTTTAGTTAAAGGGATCACAGTTCTGCAAGGGCTACAGGGAAAATTTGTACCTCGTGGGACAGGGTCTGCATTGATGTCTTTGTTCCAGACTACCTGGAAATTAATCAGTCTCAAGAGAAAATACCCTTCTCCACATTAGAAGTCTTTTCTTTCTTCTCCAGAGTGCTCGCTTTACAACTGTGGAGCTCCCAGAGTTGTTTCTCAGTTTTAGGTAGCTCAGATATGTCAAGACAGCAGATGCTGGCAGTGACATTTTTCTGACACTGTTGCAGACAAGTCCCCAGAGTGCAAGCTGGCAAGATTAGCCTCCTTCTCCACAGGAAAAACAGAGCAGCGCCTTTTGCAGTACAAAATTTCGGAAATTTCCTTTGCAGTGCATGTTTTGTTGTAGTAGGAGATCAGCTGAGGATAAATCGCAGTATCTGTGCCTGCTTCACTGCCGAGGTTGGTAAACAAGAGTGTCCATGAGCGAGAACAGTTTGTGAAAAGGGTCCTGTGCCTGTTGATTCACTCCACCAAACCTGTTTCACAGCCCAATAACCAACAGCAACAACTCCCAGGCAGCAATAACTCCCAGATATTGCCTGTATGGAATCACAGAATCACAGAATGGTTTGGGTTGGAAGGGAGCTGAAAGTTCATCCTGTTCCACCCCCTGCCATGGGCAGGGACACCTTTCTCTAGACCAGGTGGCTCCGAAAGAAGGGCAGTCCAAAAGAATTTCATGGTTTTCTTTGCTGGCAGCTTTGCTAGCTTGAAAGAATAGTTATGGAAAAGATGGGGTAGGGTAGGATAGGATAGAATAATGTACTTGTCACCAACTCACTGGAGCAAGGGCTCTTTCTTTTCCATGTCATGATAAAGACTCCAAGCTGTGGGAGTAGACACAAGGCACTGTGAGGCCATGTGGCCCCAGGTGGGGACAGTCCCTGGAGCAGCCCTTTCACTTGCAGCAGCTGTTGGAAGGGAAGCCTGGTCTCGTTTTCAGGGTCTGTTCCTGGCTCCATGACAGTTCCTAAGTGAATTGGACAAATCTCTCTGTCTCACTTTCTCCATCTGTGAAATCCATTTAATGATTCTTACTTACCTACCTCACACAGCTGCTGCGTGGTGCTGAGCTTTAAGTGTCTGAAAAACATCTAATGAAAGGAAGTGCATGCTGTCAGCCCTCTGAAATCCTGGAGAACCAATATCCTCCCACTCCCACCAGACAGGCACCTTGGGCATTGTTCCAGGTGTGGATAGGTAGGGGCTGTGCTTTTTCCCCCAGATCAGCAGAGTTCATTAAAAGACATGAAACTCCTCATAAAGCGTAAGTTCCACATTTCAGTGTGCTCTGAAGCCTGAGTGCTCAGCAGCAGTCAAAGAAGCAAAAGGGATCATAGGAATTACTGAGATAGAAATAGAGGATGAAACAAGAAGCCTCATTACCGCTTCATAAATCCACAGAGCCCTCACGTCTTGAGTTCTGCATGCAGTTCTTGTTTTCCCCTCCCCAGTTCCATCTCAGAAGAGAGATTATATCCAGAAAAGGTACAGAGAAGGTCAAAAATTGTGATCAAAGGTATGGAGCAGCTTTTATCCGAGGAGAGAAAATAGACTAGGATTTGTCACTTTTGAAAGGAGATGACAGAGAAAAGGAGCATGATGAAACAAGGTTGAGTGTCATGCTGGAGAGGGGACAATTACTGAATATCCTTCATAACCTCAAAATTAGGAGACATCAAATGGAACTTTAGAGCAAAGGAAAGTACTTTTTATTCACGTAACGAAGCGCTGGAGCTGTCATGGGCGGGTGTCAGTGTAAAAAGTATCAATAGATTCTGAAAAGACGTGACAGTTTGGGAAGGGGAGCTCAGGGAGCCTCTCCAGGTCTGTCAAACCCGGAGATGTCCCTGACACTGCTGCTCTCAGAGCTGGGACTGCCAGCTGGGGGTGCTTGTTATGTTCTTATCTCTCACCCCTGAGTTCCTGCTGTTGGCCAAGGCCAGAGATGGGGTGCTGAGCTGGAGGAACCTTGCTCTGACCTCCCCCAACCATCAACATCTTCCCTCCACATGGCTGAGTATTTGAGATGTGTTATTAGCTCCTGAACACGACACGATTGCCCCGTGACAAGGAAGAATTGTGTGAAATCTGAAAGCTAAGGTTTTTCTGGTTTAAGTTAATCAGGCAGATAGAGGGGTAAGAGATAAAGAGGAGAGAGGAGGAAGCACAGCTCTCTCAAACACACATTTTCCAGCTCTGTTACATCTTCACACACATAACATTCGAGCTCCTCGCCTCATGTAGGAGCACAGTGGCAGAAATCATGGGATTGACTCTGAGAGCTGCCTAAAATGCAGGTTAGAGGAGATCACAATCATGCCATAATCTGCATCCTGCTGGCTCCTCAGAGAAGGAAGAGCTGAATGGCAGAGAGGGGTCAGGAAATGCTGAATGCACGAGAAGGGAACAATGGCTAATCAGGGTTTCTGTGTGTCCATCTGGATCAGAAAGCCAATTAGACTGTCAGAGCTTGTGGGAAGGTGAAGGTACGACAAAGCCGAGCTGTTTCCTTCCTGTCCTCAGGAAATACCCTTCTGTTTATCTAGCTTGGAGGCTCTTCAAGTTTTTAGCAAATAATTTTGGCCTGCGGCCACTGCTCACATCTTCTGTGCTAAATTTGTTTAGACTCAAATGATTTTTTTCCCTGATTGCTTTCCCTGTGAGTGCTGAATCCACCCAGAGCTGCAGCCTGGAGAAGGGCACAAACCTCCCTTGGCAGAGGACTCTGGCATGGGAATGTGATGCTACAAAGGCATCTGCAGTGACCTCTTAGCTGGGGAGAGCTTGAGAGGTGCTCCCAAAAATTCCTCAGGAGCCTAGGGATATAAATCTCCCAGGAAACACCAAAATGCACTTGAATATCCTAAGGTATTTTACTGAATTGTTAGATAATAAACCCAGTCACACATACAGAAAGTGTTCAGTCATTGTCCAGCCTCGTCAGCAGCTGAAAGATGCTGTGTCCACAGCGACAGGGATGGGGAGAAGGCCCCAGAATGGAATAGATGCTCATTTTTACTGGGATTACAGAGTTATGGTACCTGAGGCTGCCAATACCATTTTTCAAATGCTCTGGCTGAACTCACTGCAGCGCAGACACAGTCAGCTGAAGAGGGGATTTAAATGTGACACTCCAGACATCAACTATTTTTAAAAGGAATGGAAGTAGGAAACCAGTGAGAAAAAGAAATGTAAATTCCTCACGACTTCTCAAGCATCATTTCCCCACAGAAGGAGAGATTTCATCCAAAAGTTAAGTTAGGAGAAAATCCCTGTTGAGAAAAGCACTGGTTTGGATGTGAGCTTTTCCTCCATACTTTCTGAAGAGCTTTTAGTTCATATAAACATCCTGCATGGTTTGTAATTTATCTGACCGGAAAACTCCTGGAGGATTTTGAGCTCAACATTAAAAACCATTCACTTTCTGGGGTTTCATAGCTTCTGTAGGCTGCCTGTTCCAGGGGGAGCAGCTCCTGGATCGGGGTCACCTCTGTGATCTGAGATGAACTCAATGTCCAGCCTTTGACCACAGTGTGCACGGGGTCCCCAGTGCCCAGGGATCGCTGCCAGGACAAGGATGAGGGATGATCCCTACCCAGCTGTCTGAGCCTGCTGCTTCTCCATCCACTGCTTCTGGCACTTAGTGGGATGTGCAAGTTTGAATGTTCTTTTCCTGTCTGTTGGCTGCAGGGTGCTATAAAGTGTGCTCACTAAATTGGCACAGATGCCAATGCCCCTTCTTTCTCCTCCTTCTCCTTCTCCTTTCCTCATGTGACACTTCCTCTGACAACACAATTACTGTTCCTTGCAGCCCAAATGCTGGACATGAAATTGCATTTTCTCTTCCCATTCAAGCAACTCCTTGCTTGAATTCCGGGAATCAAGGTTGGGGCCCAATCTGCATCCACTCTGGACAGATCTGTCTTGCACTGAGAAAGGATGAAGTGCATGCTGCACGAGTCTCTGGCCATAATTCCATTCCAGAGATTATATTTTCAGGTTTGTGAAAGGAACTGGCTGGAGTAAAAGCCCTGTGAGTAATGATGTGTCTGTGTGAGAACACCTCCACCACTCCTGCAAGATGTAAAACCAGTGGTGCTACTGCTCTCACCGCCCTTTGAGATGCTGCCCTTGGTAGATTTGGGTCAGATTTGTTATTTTAATGGAATCCTGCTGTGCAGTGCAGTAGGATAATGGGATTGTTTGGCTCTTGTGTTGTGCTCTTCATCAATAGATAATTTTTTTCTGTGGATACTAAAATTTACTCCATTTTAGAGGTGAGGAATTGTTGCAGAAAGAGGTGACCAGGGGCATTGGTGGAGACAGGAGCACTTTTGCCTCCAGACTCCCATTCTCTGTATTTCCCAGTCCTTTAAAGTTAAAGAATGACCAAACCATTTGAAAAATATCTAAATATCAGCTCTATTAGAAAAACAGTTAATAGATCATCCTGCTCATTTATCCCCATAGTATCCATCTGCAACTTATTAGAACAGGCTGAAAGTGAAGTCCTCAGTCACCACTTCATTTTTCTTCCTCTTTTGTTTGTTTGCCTGCTTACTTGCCTGGGAATTTGTTATTCAGAGTCCTGGGAATGTAGAATGTATAAGAAAAATAAATAAAAATACCCTCTCAGTGCACAGATCACCCCCTGAGACGGTGCCTGTTGAGCAGCCCTGCACTCCAGGGTCATGAGGCTCCAATTCTGGTACCTTTTCACCTAAAACTCCTTGAAATCCATGGAACAGCTGTGGGATCAGTCCCTTTCCTTCTGAAGCTGTAACATTAGCTGTGGAATTAAGGACCTGGAGGTTTTTAGGTGGCACAGGAGCACTGCAATGTCTGTGGGCAGGGACAGGCTTTAAGTGAGTATCCAGTGTGCGAGCATGATTGCCCTCTAATTAATTTCTCACAAACTCAGGACATCTCCGTTCCTCTGCCAGTGGTAATGGAGCTTTTTATTATTATTGTTTAGAATGAGTATAACTGTGAGCTTCATTAAAACCAAATGTTTAATTGCACTTGTGGATCTCAGGTTTATCAATTTACTTAATTTCCCCTGTATAGTGCAGCAGAATAATATATAATAGTTTCATATAGTGCTGTCCCAGCCAAGTTTTGCTTCAGCATCACAATTTCTCAGACAAGTATGTGTTGATGGTTTATGTTGGCAGGACCTTTGCTTCTGCTGACAAGTTGGAAAAGAAAAATCCCATTTATGTTTTGAGATTTCCTAAAGCCTGTTGATTTATGAAATACGACTGGCCTTGCTTTAGGTTTTGTTTTGGTTTTCCTTTTTAAGAGGGAACAAAAAAGAAATTATATTTGATTTTATAGACAGTTTAAAAAGTGGAATTATTCCACTAAATTGAGTTTCCCTGATTGAGAGATTCCTGGCAAGTGAAACAGCGATTAATGAAACATTAATTATCTGAGTTATGTTTGAATTTCTTTTTGTTTGAGATGGGGAGAGTTCTCCTGTCTCATATAGACATTCCCCACGTGTCCACATGGCTCAGAAGGGAGGACAGGAGGCAAACACCAGCGGGTTTTCCATGTGCAGGGCGGATCAGCAGGGATGTGGATGTGCTTTGTTCAGTGCTGACCCCCAGACAGGAGCAGGGACCAAACCCTGTGCAGAGATGGAGTCAAGTTTAACTCAGGCTCAGGACCACACTGGAGCTGGTTCCAGTTGGCCTTGAGCCTGGGAGTTGATGTCTGATGTGCTCTGTGGGATGGATATTTTTCCTCCCTCTCTGCTACCAGTGATGGAGAAGACAGAGGGATTGTTTCAGGTAGGGCTGGGATTGTCTCTTGGCTTTCCTGCCTGCCTCATTTGCAAATCTTTCTGACTTCCCAGCATCTGTAGGGTTTCGGACAGAGGAAAACACAGATGGCCGTGAATTAGACACCTGACACCAAAATTTGAATACTTACTGCTTTTCTTCCCCTCAAATATTTATGATCCTGGGAATTCTGGTAGTCTTTTGTCTGATAGAAATCCCACAGATTGCAGTAGAAGTTGGTCTTAACAACTTGCTGAAATCTCTTTGGGGTTCTTTGTATAATTTTTGATTGGGGATCTGTAGTTTGATATACTGTTTGCCATATTAATATATTATTTGCCACACTGGAAAACACTATATTGTTCAACATTAATGGCTCCTGAAAAATTCAAAAGTTTCTGGGAACATGGGCTGACTCAGGAGTGTGGGAGAACCATGATCCACAGGGAGACACAGAAATGGTGGAGGAGTAACAGAGGCTCCTTGGAAACACCTGAGGAGAGTGGAAGGAAACAGTAGCTATGGATTTATTTTATTTGCCTCAAATTCTCAGTCCTGAATAACTGGTGGGTACTGTTCACACCAAAGAAAAAGAAAGGAACCATAACTCTTGGCTCATTACATTTTTAAGGTGCTGTGCTTGGCAATGCACGATGGGGAAAACATGCAATTGTAGGAAAGGAAAATTAGTCAAAAACAGAGAGCTGGCCAAGAAAATTCATATTTGATATTCATTATCTTATTACTGATGGTCACAAGCCAAGTGCTGGTATCCTGTAGGCAGCACTCAAGGGATAATTGTGCCTTAAATGAAAAGTCTGTTTCCCTTTATGCTGAATCTGCAGATTTTCCTTGTCCTGGGATTGCTCCATAGGCAAAGGTGGAACCATCCTTAAAGGCCCATGCTGTCCCTTGGGATGGGAATCAGACTGGTATGCTCAGGAAAAACCCAAATTAATCACTCTGGCATCTGATCATTTGTCCATGCCCCCAGCAGGTAAAGGAAATGAGGGGTAAAGAAGTGGTTATTTAGTTCTTTCGAAAGAAATGGTCATTTAGTTCTTTTAGACAGATTTTGGGTACATCAGGGATACATTGGAAACGTGGCATTGATGCAGCACATTTTGGATATGAACTTCTGCAAACATGATGCTCACTTTAAAATATTAAAAAAAAAAAAGGAGAGAATGCTACTCAGGATACAACTAAGTGTTTAATTACTTTCTAGTGTAAGTAATTAAAGAAAATTATTTAAGCCTCTAATTTTGAAAGTGAATGTTCTAAGAAGGGCAAATCTAGCGTTAAAAATAAAACCTCTTCATGCTTTGCCATTGCTTTTGAGTTGTCAACACAGGGAGCTGCTCAGGCTGGCCCATTTCAAACAGTGACTAATGGACTCCTGCCTCCAAAATTAAATGATTAATTGCACAAGGCAAAGACAACAATCCTTATTTGATTGTGCTGATTACAGAGCTGCTGGTTTTTGGAGTAAAGGGAATATGTTGTCCTAGTTTCCTAAATCCTCCAAGGAGTAAGGCAGCTCTGACAATAATTGAGAGCTGTGGGGTGTGAGGTTACTCAAATCACGGGGTGACCTGCCCGGAGGTGTCTCGTATGTCAGGAGGGTTGTTGGGATCCTGGCTGGAGCTGCAGGGTTGCTGGGATAAATCAGTCCAGCTTTTCCAGCCGTGATCCATCACTCCCAGCACGCCGCGTGATGGGTGAATGTGTCTTACCTGCTCTGCCAAGGGGACTGAGAAGCTGCAGATGAATTATCAGACCCTGAGCCTTGGTTCAGGTCAGTAAAACAGGCTCCTGTGACTGCTGTTGTACAGATTTTGGTATCATGGCTTTCCAGGCTGCTTTTTTTCTCGGACTTTTAGCTGTTCCAGTCACCAGTAAAGTGTCTATGGGCTTGGCTGAGCTGGTGTTAATGGTGCTCTGTAGCAAAATTGTGCAGCCAGCTTGGAATTAATGCTTCACTTAATTTGTTAGCAGACCAACGACTTTGAGTTTCTTCATCGTATCTTCCTAATAATAGAATAGCTAAGGCAGCTTTGTCCTAATAACCATAATTTTATTTTTAAATCAGGCTTCATGGTGTCATTAACCTGCTTTTGGGCCCTTCCTCTTTCTCCTATTTTATCCTTCTTTTTTTAACTTTCTGCAGGAAAATTGTACAGCAACATGTATTGGCCTCATAGTGGTTGTAGCATCTTACCTTTGCTGCAGCACAGACAGGAATAAAAAGGGCAGACACTTCTAAAACACCAAAAAGACACACTAAGAAAATAAAGTCACTCCATCCCTTGTCTCAAGTCCCTCTCCAGCTCTCCTGGAGCCCCTTTAGGCCCTGGAAGGGGCTCTGAGGTCCCCCTGGAGCCTTCTCTTCTCCAGGCTGGCCACCCCCAGATATTCAACCTTTTGTCACCTTTCTTTTGCTGTGGCATCTCAGGACAACTGGGCAGGACCCAGCACAAGGACCCTCTTTCCTCTTGCAGGCCATAGCTTAAAGAATTCAGCAAGAGGGCTTTCACTGGAAAATCTGTGAGTTCCTCAGGGAGCAGGTGGTATTGCTGTCAAAATTATTATTTTGGGCAGCAAAATGAGCGAAACAGGAATCAACTGTTCCCGTTTCTGAGCTTCACTCTGCTGCCCACTGTGCAATATTTAATAATCCATCCTGACACTGCGAGGCCTCTTTGATCTGGCAGAGCCCAGGCTCCCATCAGGGTTTGGTTTAACAGCTGTAATGCACACTGCAGACTGCAATGAATGCTTTCCCACTGTACCTTTGCTTCCCAAAGCGTTTCTCCAGGCTCTTGTTCGTTCCCATTTGCCGCGGCTCCTCGGAAGCCGTGCGCCGCGGCTCCGTCGGCATCGGCAATGCATCACTGGGAGAATGGAAAGCAAATAAAACACAAATATCATTTTGTTCTGCAGTGCAGCACTTCAGAAGAGACAAATTTCTGTGAGCCATTGCTTCTTTTAAAGTATCGCGTGTGCTGCAATGACAAATGTACAGCTTTGATGTTTCCTGCTCCGCTCGCCCGTGACATTGTAAATCAGTGCTTTGCTTTCTCAGACTCCATCTTTATTAAACGTGGTGCAACTTCGGTGTAGACAAGCTCCTGAAAACCATGAGTCTCACTCTGCTCTCCTCTGTCTCAGGGGAATTATTGTGTTTGAAAACAACAGCTACGTTCTGGAGCCATTGGAAGGTGCTACCAGTGAACACAAGATCTACCGAGCGGAGAATCTGAAAATAGCCCCAGGATCTTGTGGCCACCAGCTGGGCATCCCTGCCATGAGGGCTGCTGACAGTGACACGTCCCAGCATTCTCTAGCTGGCAGGGTAGGTGGCTGATGTGTTTTTATGTGTCTGGCTGGCAGCATTTCCATATTAGCGCCTACCGCAAGAGTCTCTACTGAGCAAAACATTAACCCACATCATCAACTTCCCTTGGTGTCATCTGCTGAAGTGCGGCCTTGAAATTATTTGTTAAAGCTTTATTACTTTTCCTCGACTCTCCCTAACTTGCTTTTCACTTTCTTTTCAACACAGAAAAGTTTATGGGTTCGTATTATGGTCATATAGTTTGGTTCTTGTATGGTTACAACTAGAATTTAAGGCTCCCTAAGAATACTGAGCGATGTCTGGAAAAGTTCTTGCCCTCCCAAGATGAAAGAGAATGTGATAGCTGGGATACTTTGCTAATACTAGGTCTGGAACCTTTAAATTTTAGTAGAAAAGTCTCTTATGCAGACAAAACAAATTCTCAGCATATTATTTTACAGCTGTATTATTGTAGTTGCTGTGATGTTGGCAGAAATGTGCTTCATTTGAGACGCACCTAGCTAACAGAAACCAGAAATTAAATGAACTAAAAACCAGGGAGAGGAAATGCTGTAATAAATTCATCTGTATATTGGATGAGGACTGTAGAAAAGGCTGGGTTAGTTGTTCAGGAATTATATAATAATACAAATCTGCCATCAGCATTTCTTAAATGTTACAAATGGGGATTTGGACTCACACGTATGACTCAGGCTTTGCACCAGATCCATTGTTACAGAAAGCAACCTAAGTGACATCCCTAGGTATAATTTGTGCAATGGAATTAATTTATTTTACATTTTTAGGAGTATTAAATATTACATCTAGAGCATTAGCCCTTGCATGTAACATTTTAAGAATTAAATGTATTTCGAAAAGTATGTGTGGGTGGGAAATATTGGAAAAATAACTTCTTAAGGTTTCCCCAAGTTATTTGTGACTTTGACTGAATTCCACTGAAGTAATCAATGTAATAAAGAAATAAAATGTGTGCAGGTAACAAGCTGATACAATCAGAGCCATTTTATTATCAACCTTATGGTTCTCCCATTTTGCTGGTGCCTTCAACTACATCCCAGATTTCACTTTAAATATCCGAAAAATATTTTTGCTGTGGTTCAGTGGACATAATTATAAAACCTGTCAGCAGTCACGTCATATGGATAGGTACAATACATTTAATGAGTAAGTTGGTTAGACTTCTAATGTAAGAATTTTGAAAGCTGTCAAATGTAATGTGTGGAGTGAGTTTTCATATTTCAGTGTTGTCACTAAGCAGTCTGTCACTGGACACACTGAATAAAGATGACCTGCAAAGTGGGGAGACATAAAGCTGCTCCAAGTCACACTGGGTGACAGAATTAAGCAGAAATCTGGCCTAAGGTTCAGGGCATGATGAAAATATTTGGCTTCTTGACAGGTCTGGGGGAAGATTTTTGTTTGGTTTTTTCCCCTGACTCTTCACTCAACCACCTACACAAAATTCTTATTGAGCAGAGCTGAAATGCGAGATCAATATATCACAGAGGGCCTTTGGGTTAGATGTAAGTACAGACAAAGGATGGGACAAGCAGCAGACTCAGCTTCCCAATCCAAACAGGAGCTTCAGTGGGGCAAGGCAGGAGCTGCAGAGGACGTTGCAAACAGGCTGTGCCCCGCTGGAGCGGGGTCTCTGTAAGTACTGGGTCATTTCATGACTCACTGGACCCTCAAATTGCACCAAGGAGTGTTACAGCTGAGCACCATTGAGACAGGACCCTGCAGAATGTCTGGTGTGTGGGACAGACCCTGCAGTAGGGAATTTTCTCTGTAGCCACAAAGAAAAAAGAGCCATTTAGGTGGTGCTGGTAGCCACAACCAAGCAGGTGACTTCTTAGAGCGTGGAGAAAGAGAGGCTGCACCTCTGCAATGTCAAACCAAGGTGTGCCAATTCCCAAGGAGGGAAGTCTGAGGAAGGGCTACAGCTGCTGGGACAGCAGGTTTGTGGCAGGAAGAGGTGTGGAAGAAGCAGAGGAGAGAGCAAATGGTCAGTGGAACAAAGCCCATTGTCCCCCGCCTCTCGTGGCTGTGTCATTGAGTGTTCATTTCAGCTCTGAAGGATTAACTCAGCAAAGGGGTTGTGCATTGATGCAGCTGGCTGCAGAAAGCAAGTGAAAGAAGCCATAATTAGGTGTATTTCATCAATAAATATTGTATCCTAGGAATGCACATAGCCTTTGGGCAAATCTCAGGAGCAGATTTGTTATGCAAGTCAGTCACCAGAGGCTTATGTGATTTTTATACCTGCAAGCCAATTTCTCTCCAGCTCACTCTCTCCAGTCCAAACAGTTTTACTCTGGGTAAGAGGGAAATGTTCTAAACTGACTGACATAACAGAGCTCTCCTTGTACCTTTGAACTCAGATTTTCCTGTATCGTATTTTCTTCCCTTGGAGGAGGATGAGAGGCACCTTGGAGACACATCTCTTTAGGACCTCATGATAAATTTCAGGGTGTGAGAGTTTTAGTGTCTGAGAGGTCATATCCATCACAAACTGCAGCCACATGGCCATTTGCTTTTTGTGGCACCTCACTCATGTCTGACTGACATCACACCCCAATACCAGAAGTTATAAAAGTATCTACTCAGCTCATTTGCTAGAGCCCCTAATAAGTGTAATCCTGTCAAGTGTTTGCATCCTTGATGTTTAGCTCATGAACAGCAGCTTTTAGTCCTCTCTCCATCCATAAATATTGTCCAAATGAAACTTAACTCTTTTCAAGTTACTGGAGTTTGCAACACTTTAAATATGAGTTTGAAAGTCAGATACTAAAGATTGCATCATTCACTCTTCTCTAATTGTTGCAAAACATCAAAATCATTAATCTGCAGATAAAGAAGACGAACAGTTAGATAATGTGAAGAAAACTTTGTGAAATTTGGCTGGAAGGCAATGTCCAGCACTGGGGATCACTCAGTTTGCCTTGGAACAGTTTTCCTTGGAAAGCTTTAGTTATGTTTTAGGTTAAAGAGCTTTGCTGCAGCTCAAGACACCATGGTCAGTTGTAGGTCATACGTCTGTTTAAGCCCTTTCAGTTCTGGCAGGAAGATCAGATATTCTGCTGAGACCTCTTTTCCCTAAATATCCTATTCCAGACACAAGGGAGGAATGATAGGAAAGATGCTGCTGCTGTAAATCACAGAACTTTCACAGGCACTAATACGTCACTTAAATTTAGGGTAGCAAAGGAGCTGTGATATGTTTTGTACTCTTAGAAAGTCATTTCACTTTCTTCAGTGATTTTGTTTTTTCAGCTAAACATGATGATACTTTTAGACCTGCATTTTGTATGAGTATGCAGATACAAAATTAAATGTGTGCCTTCCATTTTTCAAGTATTAATTTGCTTCCCCAGACACCACAGTTGGTCCTACTTTTTTCATTTTTGGGTTTTTTCTTCCTACATAATTTATCAGTTGACTGCTTGACCTCTTCTCTGCTTCACTCAATATCCTTTTATCTCTCATTTTTCTCAGTAACCAGTTTGTCTATTTTGTGAAACGTTTGTTAGAAGTTACCTCATCCCTTTAAGTGTGCCTTGGAAATAGCAAAGGTCTTTCTGCTAGAGGGGATATTCTCCTGTGAGGAAAGATAACTCAAACACTTCAACTGCAGAAAGCTGAAAGGTTGAGAGAGATTTTGCACCACTCTCCTGCTTACTGTGATCAAATCCTGAGGGGCTTTGTAAGTAAGGAAGACTTCCATGAGGAGGAGGAATACACTACAAATTTGTATGTAGTAAAATCGTAGTAAAATGTAGGAAATCTGAGGCACTGGGTGTTTCCTCTTGCAAGCACTTTGTTGTATCAATGCTGAAAATAAAATAAGACTTCTATGATTTTTTTGACAGTACAAGAGGGAGACTCTGAAGACAACGAAGTATGTGGAGCTTGTTATTGTGGCAGATAATCGTGAGGTAAGGAACTGCAAAATAAAAAGTTATGGGAAGTGTGAGCAGGAAAGGGGCAGCCCAGTTCAGTTACCAGGGTGCTGCAAATAAGGTGCTTCAGTCAATAATCTGGTGATTTTCTGAGGTAAATTACCTTCCCTAGTTAGGGCTGAGCAAGGGAAGGAGTTATTAAGAGAGGACAATACTGATACTCAACTGCAAAATTTCTTGCAATACTTCCTAAGGAGTTTGACTCTGAACTAACTGGGGTGTCTGTCAGTATGGAAGAAGAGGCAAATATTCATTCCTTGAGCAAGTTAAGTCCTCACTGCCATTCACTCTGCCCTCAGTGGGGCTGTCAGTGCTCCTGAAGCAGTGCTTTGCCATCACATTCCGTGGAGCACGACTGCCTTCCTGATGGTTTGCGAAGGGAGCTTCAAAGTACCCAGCACTGGCTGTAAAGATGTTCCAGTGAGCTGAATGGCAAAGATCTGAATCTTGGCTTGAATTATTTTGCTGCTCTTTTTTTTTTTTTTTGGTCTCCTTGAACACTGCTACTCAGGGAATTGCAATCACTCTTTGCAAGACCTGCTAAGAGAAGAACTTTTTCCCAAAACATCAGTCCTGAAAAGACTGCTGTGTAACACTTGGAGATTTTAAAATCTTTTCACGAGAACCAAAATCCTCTCCCACCGCTGTGTTTCTTTTGGGGCAGACTATGGTCCTGTGAATCCAACAGGAGTCTGCTGGTGGCTTTTGGCTGCACCCTAATTCCCAAACATCCCTGATGTGCTGGCTCTTGTGGGGGGGAAAACACTGACATTTTTGCTGCTGGTACATTGATCCTTTACATTCCAAGTTTCAGAGACAAGGCAAAGATGTGGAAAAAATTAAGCAGAGGCTGATAGAAATCGCAAACTACGTTGATAAGGTAAGAACATGGGATTGTGTTGTAGTGCTAGGTTTGGTTTAGCAAGCTGTAGGTTTCCCTGAGAGCTCAGCAGGGCTGCTTAGGGCCCTGTGACCATTTCGCCCTCCCGTAGCCCATTTTGGGCGGCTCTGCCGTTTGCTCCAGCCAGCTATCAGCTCTACAACCCAGTGACAGCAAAGGAGGCAGAGAAGGGACCCTCACTGGGCTTCCAAAGATCTTTAATGTTACATCTTGTCCTGGCCATCCCCAGAGGCAGAGAGAGCTGGTGATCCAGGCACCGGGGGATTTTGTCAGATCACAGGGGCGGTACATGGGTGAGTTGGGGTACAGGAACCCACAGAGAGAGCCCAAGGGAGTGGCCAGGCCAAGGGGCAAGGGAAAGCGGGGGAACAGTATGGGATAAGAAAAGTAGTGGATAAACAGATTGCCACAGGATTGTTTCTCTTTTCCCAACCTTACTACACCTCCTGAAGGGTGTTGCTGTGAAATCGCTTTCCTCTGCTATTAAATCATAGCCACATCTCCTCATCCACTCACCTTTCATGGAGTTAACCCTGCAGCTTTCCTGATACTCCAGTATTTCAGAGCAAAGCTTCTCGCCAGACGGGAGAAATTTAAACCTTTCACTTGTGCTTTGATACACTAAGCCATGAGCTCTGCTCTGCTGTATATAGAATGCAAAGGCCTATTCATAAGGAAAAGCACAACTTAGCCCTGGGATTTTATTCACTGGGGAATAATCACCTATGGAACATCCTATAGAAAAAAAGAGGATTATTTTGAAGAGAAATTTGGAGAACAAAGTCATTTGCAGCAACAAGGGAAGGTGCAGTTGCAAGGCCAGCAAAGGCCTGTGAAAACACAGTTAATAAGACATATAATCCAAGGAAGATGGCAGAATTACAAATAAGGAAGCAGAAGTTGGTGGCTGAGTGAGAGCAATAATAGAGGGAGACATACACTGGATTCTTTTGGTCTTGAAATAATTTCTTGACAGTAAACAATAAAGGCTAAGAGTCCTCTAGAGTGGATTTTGAACAAATTAGAGTTTATTTTTTCTGGGCTGTATGGCCAGAAAAAATTAGGAGTCTCGTAGTGAAATTATAACTGAGAGGGTCTTAATTTATCTGAGAACTTACCGAGAGGTACTTCAAGGGCAATACTTCAAGGAGAAGCATTCCTGATTAAAAACAAGCTGCTGAAGACACCTCTACCTCATCCATAATTGTCTTGCTGACTTATTGCCAGAGGACAGGTGTTTATATGTTACCTACTCAAAATTAATTTTGCATATTGTAATATATTTTTTGTTTCATGCTTAATTTATGCTCAACAAATGCCGGTGTTATGCAAATGACTGTAATGCATAGAAACAAGACAAAGATCTATTGTATGTTTTCCTCAGCCTGTCAGGCAGATCTGGACTTGATCAATCCTTGACTCCTTCCTCACATTAGTCTCACATTAGAATTGCTGTTGTGGCTCTGCTAAGGTTGCTCTGGCTCCCCTCTTGCAGCAAAATGGCTTTTGTGGTGGGGGAATTGATAAAATCACTTGGTTTTATCTGCTCTGAGCAAGACTTGATGACCCTGGCTCATTTTCAGCTATTATTATGAACCACAACCATAGCACAGCACAGTTCCTGTCTCTCTGGAATTGGATCTGGGCAATCCAGGGTGGGGCAGCCCTGGGAGAGTCACCTGCCATGGCCAAGAGTCCATTCTGAACTGAAGGCCATGGGGAGGGAGTTGCAGGGTTGGGTAGGACACGGAGAAGCAGGAAATCCCTGGATCTCTTTGAATGCCTTATGGGTATTGAGTTGGGCCAGAACTGTTTGCTGGAAGTCTTGGAAATATTTTGTCTGAGTCCTATCAGGTGTTTTGCCCTGAAGACTAAATTGTTTTAATATCTACAAGAAAGGGTCATTATGCTTTTATTGAAATATTCTAATCCAACGTGGTCTGAAATGTTTTTTAGATGCATATTTCCTACTTTTCTCCTCTTCTTAGTTCTACAGGCCACTAAATATCCGAGTGGCCCTGGTCGGAGTGGAGGTGTGGAATGACATGGATAAGTGCTCCATTTCCCAAGACCCTTTCACCAGTCTGCACGAGTTTCTGGACTGGAGAAAGCTCAAACTCCTACCTCGTAAAGCCCACGACAATGCACAGCTGATCAGGTAGACTTGACTCTGGGTTTGATACCTGCTGGGATTTTGGGGATTTGGGGGATTTCAGGATAGCTGTACTGAGTCCTTCCCCAGCTGCTAGGCTGTTGGGAGGAACATCTGTGCTCCTGAGGGTTTGTCTTTCCCCTCTGCGAACATCAAACACAAAAACACTCTGCAGGGCCCTTCAGCAGATGCTTCAGTCGAGTTCCTTCCCCAGCCCTGGTACTCGAAGCCTGTCCTGAGTACAGCCCGTGTAGAGCAGAAGGTTGTAATAAACTGCTGCATACTCAGGGTATGAATTTGCAACCAGTTTAAACTGGTCTCAGTCCAAATTGTCACTGGAAAAGGCAGTCCTGCTCTGACCCCAATGTGAAGCCTATTTCTTAGTGAAAAGACCTCAGTATGCTTTAAAATGCTGTCTAATTTAGACAATTCATTTGCACTCGTGATTCAAAAATTAAAGAATAAACACATATTTTACCCTGCTGTTTATTCTTGGATTGAAGTAACTGAGTAAAGATCCCCGTCAACCCAAACCAGCCTATGATTCTGTGAAAGTAAAAGCACTCTTACAAAAAAAGGTAAGGGGAACACCTCTTTCTTGAATCAGGTGTTATTTTGATCAATCGACTATTCTTTATACTAAACAGATGAACACACCTGATGTCTCAGTAATTAAAAGGAGTTATTTACTTCCTACATTACCTGAGTAAGAATAAATTGAGCCTTTCCAAACTGTCCCTCATGAGATATTTGATTGCTCTCTATGCATAATAACACTTTGTTTGAAATTATTACTTTCTAGGCTGTGGATCATCATGAGTAGCACATAAACTTCCCCTTGCATTACAATAACCCTTCTTGGAGTTAGAGACATTATTTTTATGCTTGTACTTCTGTTCCCAACTTCAGTCAGCACAAACAAAGAAAGGGAAGAAGGGTCCTGTTGCAGCAGTAAAAACAAAGGAGGGTGATCCAACGGGAGAGATCCAATGGATGTTCCCAGAGCTGGGACACTGGGGTTCAGTTCAGCTGAGTCAGCACAGCCCATCTGGGCTTTCCATTGCTTTAGACCTGCAAATGTGAGGGGCTGAAACGGGGTCTTTGTTTGAGATTGGCAGAAGTACAAAACTGAAAATAATAGGGAGATATCTTGGCATTGACTGGTGACTCTGTGTCTCCTCTCCCCCTTTCCCACTCTCCTGCAGCGGGGTGTACTTCCAGGGGACAACCATTGGCATGGCTCCCATCATGAGCATGTGCACAGCAGAGCAGTCTGGAGGGGTCGTCATGGTAAGTGGGGAAAGCACAGCACTCAAACTGGCCCAACTGGTGTGACACCATATCAGGTTCTGCAGTCCTGCATCCTGGACCACAACATCAGCCCCATTTGTCCCATTTTCCATCTCTGGATTGTTTATATCCCCATTCAGATTTCTTGTAAATGATAGTTTCCATAGTGAAAAAAACAAAATATTGCATTAAAAATATAGCAGGGCCTCTTTGCAAGAAGTTTATACCTCTAATTGTTATTGAACCAGGTGCTGTGAGGGAAGAGAACCAGAAGATGTATTTGTTGTACACTTGGGCATACTTGTGTTACAGGCAGCAGCAGTCTATCCTGAATCTTTTATTATATTGATTTTATTCTGTATTTATAGAGTTTCCTGTGTTAGGCCTTATTTTCCATCTTTGCAGCAGTGGTTTTATTGCATTGCCAGACAGTGAGAACAAACAATGGCAGCATTTATTCCACCTGAGTCTCTCCCAGGGTATTACTGTTGTTGCTAGATGCAAGACATGGTGAACACACAAGTAAACATCTTGTCCAATTTCTGGAAGGAGTTCTGAAGTATTTTCTTTCTGATTTTTTTTTTTTTAATTTTAATTTTACAGTGTTTTGTGCTAACAGAGGGAAGAAGCTTTAAAATAGAATGATCAAATCACGTAATTTGGGAAAAGTTGTAGAAACACAAAGTTTCAGGCTCTTGGTAGCTTGAGAAGCTGAGTCTGTAACTGCTGTCTGTAACAATTATTCACTGGGTACCTGGGGAGAGGTACAAAAGGAAAAGGAGGAAGAGAGGCTGGGAGAGCTGTAGGCGTCTCCCAGTGCACTCCCGAGTCTTGGTAAAGGCACAGATGAGGCAGACAGCCCCATTTGACTCTTAGCCCTGCATTCATTGCTTTGGCTTTATCTGCAGTCAGAGATGCCCTTAATGATGAACTTTTTGTCCTTTTAATTTTTAGCAGAAGATTTAAAACACTCCACCATGTAATTTACTGCCAAGTCAGTTCTCTTCACCCTGGAAACTGACATTTTAAAGAGAAATAATTACAAATAGCTCATTCCAGTAACAAGAAGACAAGAATCAGCATTTCTTTAGAGTGTTCTCCTAGAGAGGGGACTGATTTATATGTCCAGGAGAAACCCAGGGTCTGTGGGTGAATGCTGGTTCAGGCTGCAGAAGGGGAGCACGATGTTACCCTGACCCTCCATGAATTTAAGCTTTTGAGGTGCAAATTAACTCAAAACTTGCACAGAATAACCAGAAATGTTCTCCAGTTCTTTAAGCAAATCCTCAAAAAGGAGCCAAATCCGAATGAAGCAAACACTCACCCCAAAACCCAAAAGTGCAGCTGTCCAACCACCCCCTGAGTTAACAAAGGCTGATTCAGGTGTAGACAAAACATATTTATATCTATTGGTACCTGTACCCTGGCACAGCTGCTCAGGGAAGAGGTGGAGTCCCTATCCCTGGAGGGATTTAAAAGCCCTGTGGATGTGGCACTTGAGGCCACGGGGCAGTGGTGGCCTTGGCAGTGCTGGGGGAATGGTTGGACTCCATGATCTCAAAGGTCTTTTCCAACCTAAAAGATTCTGTGGTTCTATGAAAGAATGAATCGCTCTTAGCCTGGGAAGGTGAGGGGCTCAGGTGGCTCAACACGGGGCAAATGAATGTTTGGCCAACCTCATAATTTCAGCCAATTTCTTACCCATCCCACCCCCAACACTCAACACCAAAAGCTCCCACACTCTAACACCTGTTCTGGAAGAGAAGACAATGAGAGACTGCGTAAGAAATGACATTTGAATACAAAACCTGGAGTGACTCTTGTCTGATGTGATTTTCCTGGCTCTTTTTGCAGTTAGTCAGCTCTTCTTTGTGATCTAAATTCCTCTGTCATGCCTCCCTGGAAGCCTGCCTGCCTCTCTCCCATAGGGCTGAGTTCTCTCCGTAGGTGACACCCTGTCTTCCATTAATTTTCAGAGAAACACAAAGCAGAGAGAGCAGCCATGTGAGTGTGAGAAGCTTTAACAAGACCTTTATCATTTCATTTTCCTCTGAAGTTTCTGTAGTATCATAGAAAAACCAAAGAGAAGTTGACATTAAAGGAAGTCTTTGACATGATTCAGTCTTCATTCTTCTGTTTCCAAAGGTTGCCCACTGAATTTGTGGATTTAAAAGTAAAATACTTCTGAGAGAAGAGGAAAGTGACTTTTTATATGGGCAGATAGTGATAGGGCAAGGGAGAAACGTTTTAAACTAATAGAGGAGAGATTTAGATGAGATCTCAGGAAGAAATTGTTCCCTGGGAGGGTGGGCAGGCCCTGGCACAGGGTGCCCAGAGCAGCTGGGGCTGCCCCTGGATCCCTGGCAGTGCCCAAGGCCAGGCTGGACACTGGGGCTGGGAGCAGCCTGGGACAGTGGAAGGTGGGGTGGGACTGGATGATTTTTGAGGTCCCTTCCAATCCAAACCATTGTGGGATTCTGTGCCTCTATGAACTGAGTGAACAGGCACTGAAAGCACCAGGAGCAGGGCATTTGCCTGCTGGAGCTGTAGACAACAGTATTTAATTATTAGGATTTGATTTAAATCCCAGTGGAACGAAGCAGAATTCAGCTGAAAGCAGCTGCATGTTTTGTGCAACAGCTTATAATGTCTTAACAGTAGATGGTTGCTTATTCAGTGCTTGTGAAATGTGTTTGGTAATGACTTTTACTGCTCAAGTTAACTTTGAAAGACCCTGGTGGAATAAATCAAAGTCACATTGCTATTCATTTCTTTAGTCCTTGTGATACTTAAGCGGTCTCAGTATCAAATGGAACATGTCACTGTTTGTTTTGATAATCTTCATTTATGCTGTCTTCAAATAACCTCTTTTGCTGAGGCATCACATTCCTTCTTTTAAAAACCCTCTCTAGAAGCTGATAAAATTGCATTCCAAGTGGGTCTGAGCAAGTAATGAGAACCGCATGGGCTGGAATAATTGTTTGCCTATTCAAGTCCCAAATTACATTTCACATCATTTATTGCTCTGCTTCTGGAGTGGACTGTGTGAATCCTTGTTTTTAGTTTTATTGACAGCTTCAGAACATTCAGAGAAATATAATCACTGCTCAGTAAGTAGGGGAGATACTGGAAAAATAAAGTCTGAGCTCAATTGGCTGTGTGTCTGGGTAGCTCAGTGAGGAGTTTCTGTCTTGACCAGATAGCCCTAATTTCAAAGCATCATCCAGTGGGGTAAATTATATGGAATTATTTCACTGTTTCTTAATCTTCAGCCCTGCATTGTTTTCCATTTGGGTGAGAGGCTGTGCTGTTCTTACGACATCAGGTTCGATTACATTGAATTCTTTAACTATTCCATCAATTACTGTGTGCACAAAGATAGATCCATCTGTATCTGACCAGTATCTAGATAAGACATCTCATTATGTAGGTGTTGTGCAGGACAAACTGCACACAAACTGGCTGCCACAAGATTTTTATATTAAGATTTAAAAATTTGGGAAAAAGAAATTTCAAAAGAGACACTTTTTAAAAGAGAGAAGATAAAATTCTTTTGAGTTTATTCCAGTTGCAGAAGGAGCAGTTTGGTGTGTTCAGAATGACTTTATTCTCGTCTCGATTTTATTTGCTATTTGAGAAATGATTTACTAAAACTATTAGCCCAGACAGATGAAAGAAGAAACTCTTAAATCTACCCCAAGTCATGTATTAAAACCTCCATTAGTACATAGATAATGTTCTAGACAGTTTAACCTTTCACTTCTTTGTAGTCTGGAGTTTGGCTTAGATGATGCTGAAAGAGTTATTTAAAGTGAATATATTCATGCAAGCTTCTGGAGCAGGCAGCTGTACACAGTAATTCCATTTACTGACTGATAAATACTGGATCATGCATTTATATTACATGTTTATGCCTTCAGGGAAAGCTTTCTTACAAGTGTGGTGGATTTTTTTCCCTCAATGAAAATGATCAACGTAGAAAGGTCTCTTACTTGTGGTTAAGCCAAAACGTCATTCGGATCAGCAGCCTGTAATCAGATCATGCAGTGAATTTCTCAGAAGTGATTGTCCCAAAAATCAGCATTTAAACAGGGATTAATGTTAAAATTTCAAACTGGTACTTCCAACATTTAGAGTATTTGTAGGTTAATAAGAGGCCATGGAAGATTTTGGCTTGCGTTGGCCTTTCATTTTAAAAAGATTTTCAAAGGTTCTTGGTTTTTCCTTACAAGGTTTGTGAAATCTTGGACATTCTGATATTAAAGAAACAGTCTGAAGCAAATTCAATAGACTGAGTGAAATCTCTTGCTGCATTTTTAATTTGCCTCCTGACAAGATCCTAAAGGATCTTCTCACTTCTCCCTCATCACACCCATCCTCACCCATAAATTACTGCCCTTTCCAACACTCCACATCTGGTGACCTCTCTCTGCCACTGCTGGGACTTGGGAGTTTGGGGGATTTCTTGAGCAGCAGAATTTCAAGCCCCAGGAAAGAGATGTTCAAACCTGCTCAATGCTTTCAAATATCTCCTGGGGAAACTGGGTGGCCAGCCAGGCTGTCCTGAAATTCCCACTCTGCACTAGGTATATGTGAATAAATTTACAATTGGGTTTATTTAACAACACAGCAACTACAGCTCCTAAAGTTATAAAGCATTTTCAAAGGACAGGCAGTAGGACCTCAGAGGGGGAATGTGTGCCTTGAATTGGGTTTATATGCTGAATTGACTGGTTCTCCTGTGGATTTTTTTTGAAGGATCACTCAGAAAACCCTCTGGGTGCAGCAGTGACGCTGGCTCATGAGCTGGGGCACAATTTTGGAATGAATCATGACACACTGGAGAGGGGCTGCAACTGCAAAGCATCCACAGATAAGGGGGGCTGCATCATGAACCCCTCCACTGGGTAAGTGCAAGGCTGAGACTGGCAAAGCTACAGCTACAGTGGGACATCTCTGGTTTCATTTTGTGCCTCAGGGGCACTGACAGGTAAAAAAAGGAAAAGATTTTTCAGCACCTGTTAAATCTTGTCAACCTGAAAAAGTTTAATGTTACCAGAGCACAACAGGTACCATTGCACCTTTCTATTTCCAGGTTACCAGTGTGAGAGACAAAAGTGCTGTAAGCAACTGGTTAATTTTAAAAAAACCAATCCACAGCCAAACAAACTGCACTGCAAGTGGTGAATCAGAATTCCACCTTCTCTCCTCTGGCCAGCTGAGCATCAGTCACGATGGGAAATGAGCCAAGACTGAGATGAGTGTGTAAGAAATCCAGTAATGCAGGAAGTGCACTATTAGAGTCTGCAAGCTCTTTGTCTCATGCAGAACAGGTTTTTAGTTTTGCAAAACTTCTGTTGTAAGTGTGGAGCAGTTTTAGCATGTGAGAAAATTAAATCTGTAAGGTCAGTGGGATTAAGGCTGTTCTGTGTCCAGAGGGAGATCTTCCAAGAAAAGAGATTAGAAATGTGGGAAATAAAAACTGGTGAACCCGTGGTCATTTCTGTGAGTGCTGGGCCAGGAGCTGGGCTCGATGATCCTTGTGGGTCCCTTCAAGCTCAGGATATTCCCTGATTCCTTGTGTCAGTACTGAAGGATGGCTCTGCTGGTGGCAAAAGCACTGTGCCAAGGGACAAAAGTGTTTTGTAGACACTGAAATTCCAGGCACCCTGGGCAGAGCTGTCACTGCTTGCTGGGATGTATTTTAAATTCCTGTTAGAAACTGAAGGATACAAGGAACGAGTTCTCCATGTCCATGTTCAAACTAGGACTGATAGGATGAAACTGAAGTAAGATTTGCCAGAGCTCTCTGATGGTAAGCCATGTGTTAGACTGGACCAGCTGCAGGAATGATACTGCCTGTGACTGGAATCCAGTAAGAACCAGTGAGGCAAATATCTGCCAGCAGTGTAGGTACAGCTGGATGTGCCTGAGGACAAGAGGATAGTCTGGATGTTCTCTGATGTCCCATTCAGCTCCAGCATTCACTCTGTGTGCTTAAAGTTCATCTGTTGCTTAAAAACCTCTTCTGGGAATTGCGATCAGCTCTCCCTCTGCCTTTTCCGAGACTGCAAGTTTCTGGGAAAGAAGGGGAGCAATCTGGGAGAGGCCAGGGAGTGTTGGGCAGGGTTGCTCCCTGCTGGTCAGCCCAACAGCAGCCTTGGAATTCCTTCAAAGGCAAAGCCGTCACCCTCCATCAGGGCAGAAATTGGGATTGTGGCCAGAGGCCAAGCACAGCAAGCTGAGAGACAAACAAAAGAGAGTTGAGAGAGTAGTAGAGAATGAGAGGGACTTCTGTAGGCTGGAAAAGAAAAATAACTCTGCTCTTCTGAGACAATAGGTGGTAATTATCCCCATGGAATTGCATCCTGCACGAGTCAGGGCTCTGTGCACACTGTGAGGACAGAGTGAAGTGGGAGAGGGCTCTGAGGTGAGGTGAGGTGGTTGCTGGTGAGCAGTGGGCAGCAGGGCTGGGCTCTGAGCTGCTGAAGGATTCATTCCAGTCAGCTCAGCTGAGTTACTGGTTCTGCATCCAGCTGCTCCACTTCAGAGTAAATACAGGGATGCTCTCAGGACAGAAATTTCTGGACCTTGTCTGAACTCATCTGGTGAGAGGGGCATTAAAACAGCTCCTTCCTCATTCTGCCTTCACGCTGGAGTCCTTTGAGTGTATCTGATCCTGTCCTGGGTGCTGGATGTGCCAGTCCAGACACTGGGCTTGGGCTGGCTCAGGGCAAGGTCAGAGCAAGGTTGTGCCCACTCAGCGTTCCTCAGGATATGAGGGATTGGATATTCCAATCCTCGTCCCTTGGGGATGACTCCAAGCAGCTCAGCTCTTCTGGGGGGGTTTCTGTAGCACCTTCCAGGTTAAAGGCTGTGCCCACCTCTAGCACCCCACAGGGTTGGGGAGGGGGAGTCAGCTCCACCTTGTAATGCCCTCTTTGGATTTTCACCAAACTCTGCATCCAGCTTGTGCCTGAGCAAGAGCTGTGGCCTTCACAGCCCTGAGCAGGCTGTTTTGTTTGCACTGATTATTGATTTGTAAATGGAAACTAACTTTGGGTTTATAGCCTTAGGCTCTATCTCAACACCGTGCTGTCAATCTGTGATAAATATTCCTGGAGAACACTTCTTGCCTTGAGCCAAGCTGCATCTCACCAATTTCAAATTAACACTTTGAATATTTAATTACCCAACGTGTCTCACCAATAGCAATATTCCCTTGAGCACCATTATTCAAGGAACACTGAAAAGTTTTCCTCTCTGGAAGTGCTTGTCTGTTAAGGGAAGGCCAAATGAATGCTCCTTATCTCAAATGCACTCTGGAAATAGCCAAAAAATCAAAACTTAAGAGCATCCCATATCCATTTAGAGAGACAGCCTGCTCTCAGTGTACTCACTCCGTGCTCTTCTAATTGGTTTAAGGTAGATTTAATGAGTGGAATTTAAAAAAATCTAGCTGAAGTTAGTGTAAAAAGTACTGAGAGGCCCTTATCTGATGTCTGTAAAAAGTAGGAAATATCTAAGTTATACCAGAAAGGCCTCTGTGAATTTAACTTTGGAGTCAGTGGTGTGGTCATGCACAAAAGGGAATGTTTTAAAGCTTATTACTTAAAAGGGATTTCATCAATTATTGTAATTTCTTTCAGTTCTTCTGTTTCAGTCTTTGAAGAGGTCTTGGAAATTACATCTTGGTGGAAAAAAACCTCCAGGGATCAGGGTAGAATTTAAACTCTGTTGGGTCTCTCCTTTAATCAGCTTCCTACAGTCTTTGTTCTTAGAAGATACCAGCAGGATGAACACCAGTTGTGTGTGAGCTACAAATGTCTAAAGACGTACTACTTTAGCAAAATGCATGTTTTATAACATGAAATCAAGCACAAAACCCCACAAATTTGTGTCAGTCCAGGACTTTGAGACACTCAAATATCTGCAATGAAAATCACATAAATCCTTTTGTAGAAAGGCGGGCGGTTCCCATAAAAATATTATAAATGAGGAATATTTAGTACTAAAATTAATAGTTAGTAAGAAGGAATATTAATATTTAAATATATTTAATTTTGATACTAATCATATCAGTAAGGAATATGTAATACACATTGTCCTTGTTTTTATGCACATGTTGTAACGATGTTCCTCTAGTTTTTTAAATTGTTTTGTACATAGACCATTCCAAGTGAAAAAGAAGGAATATTAGAGAGATTTATGGGTCTTTTTGCTGAGATCTCATTATCTGGAAACTAAGGGACTAGGCTGAGCCAGTGAGGTCACTTCAGTATTCCACTTGTTTTCCAAATATCTCCCTAAAGTGTCCACTCTGAGGAGTGAAAATATTCCTCCTGCCAGGTAGATAAATACCAGAGAGTTCTGGTGCAGGGTCTGGATTTATACCCTTGCGAATGTGAGCAAAATTTAGCACTGCAGAGCAAAATGCTGCCAATTAGCAGCACTTGTTTATTTAATAATTCTGGAAATGCAGTTTTTACACATCTTTCATCAAAATTGGGCACAGGAGCATTCATGGGGGTTGAGGTCAGGTGAGCTCCCACTTAGAAGTTGAAATATTGAGTTCAGATATGTTTGAGATTTTTTGCCAGCCTTAAGGGGAGCAAAATTTTGATAGTGTTCTCCCTTCCTGTGAGCTCAAGGGTTGAACTTCCCCTCAGCCACTTACCTGTGTCCTTGAGCACTGTGCTCTTTTAGTTTCCATGCAGGTGATCCACACAGGGAATTGTCTGCAGGGAAGTGAACACAGTGGAAATTTGTTCTTCCTTCCCTCCTACAGGGAGCACTCCTTGGTGTCTTTGCATTTTCTCTTCCTAGGTGAGGTTAATGAGAGCAGGAACCC
Source organism: Corvus moneduloides (assembly GCF_009650955.1). Lineage (NCBI taxonomy): Eukaryota > Metazoa > Chordata > Aves > Passeriformes > Corvidae > Corvus > Corvus moneduloides. The sequence goes on from NC_045483.1 coordinate 2,880,963, forward strand.
TCCAAGGCCAGGCAGTTTCACCAAGCCCATTCTGATGCTGACCCTACCGTTGTCTTTTTCCCTTTGGGATGCCCTTACCTGCAATAACAAAATCCTCTTTCATTGGCCCCTGGCAGAAGCGTTTTCTCTTCCCAGGATCGTTTCTTGGTGCTGGATCATCCCAGCCAGGGCTAATGGGAATGGCTCCTGGGACAGAGCCATTTGTTCCATCTCTCTTTGCCTCCCCATAGCCACAACCTGATGGAAAATGGGGAAAGGGCTGCTTTGTGGTGTCCCCTCCAGTCCTCTTTGCACCTGGATATGGGAATGGTGGAGATTTTTCTCAGGTCTGGCCCGCTGCCCACACCTTGTTCTTTCTCTACACATTTATTACGAGGTGGAACACCCCACATTGATCTGGAGGGTTCTTGTCAAAGCCCATGATGGAGAAAAGATTAAATAAATGCAAAATAATTTAAATACTCAGGAGAATAAAATTACTGTATGAACTATTGTTTCAAGACGTGAAACAAGTGGCAGATACTCAAGAAGTGGAAAATCTGATGTGTGAGAGAGCATGGCCGCTGATATTTGCTTAACAACCTTCCGAAAGAAAGGACATCTCTTGGGAAACTTTTGTTTTCATCTAGGCTCCTGGTAGACCTGGTTTTCCTCTTTTTCCAAGAGTTCCAAGGCATATTCTGATCTGCATCCCTTGCTGACACACAGGAAGGTGTGGGCCAGGCACAGGAGTGAGGAAGCAGCTTGTTTAGGATACCTCCCCACACAACAACTCCCCTTTGTCATGTTCCTTCCGTGTGATGTTCCTTTTGAAAAGTCAAGAATGAATTGAACCACTCTGCCTGCATTTTTTCCCCATTCTTATCTTGGATCTTGTGTTCCCGTTTCCAATTTTCACAGCTGGAATTTAAAGTCACTTCGTGCTTTTCACTCAGATTTTAAATTGAATTTACTCAGATAAATAGGACTGCAAGTGTTACAGAGAAGTGGGGCTTGGGCTGTGGCACTGCTGGTGGAAATTCCTGTTTGGTGTAGTGATGATCATGAGTGAAAGAAAAGGAGAAATGAGATCAATTTAACCTCTCAGCTATAGATTATTATTTCAGAGGGTTTTTATGGAACTGTGCCTCACGGGGAAAAAAAGGAACAGCTAATTTTGAGTAATTGCCTTTCAGTACACGGTTTCACGTCAATTATGGAGTTTTTGGAGGCAGGGTCTGGGGGAGGAGACCAATTAGGAACACAGAAAGAGCACAGAATAGAAATCACACGTAGAAAAATACGGGTTCATTTACTGTTGTAATTGGGAGAAGACATTTTTCTAACCAGTCCCAAAAAACCCCCTGTAATCAATAGGTTCTTAAGTAAAATTAAAACCTTTAGGTTAGAATTAAAGCAGGGACCCAATGGGAAGCTGCCTATTTGCGAATGAGAGTGAGAGCAAAGGTGATATGTTAAGACTCAGCTGAGTGACAGTCCCAAATTAAACTAATTGTCTTGAATTAAGCACCACTGAGGAGAAACTGGGGAAAATTAACAATGGGAAAGACCATCAGGTGGGCTTCTTTCAGGTACCACTGAAAAAGAGCCTTGGTACTTACTGGGTTTTAATTCCCTCCAGGAGCAATTAGATATTCTGCACTGAACACTGAGTACATCAGCAGTAATTAAAGTGAAATAAAATATTTAAGTGGAAACAGAGTGGCTTTTTCGTGAGCAGCAGTACCAGATGTCTGTGATCAGCTCCAAGTGACACCGAGCAAGACCAGGAGTTGCACAGGAGACACAGCAGATGTGAACATTCCTGTTTGCCTCAGTGGGGATGAGCTGGTCCGTGGATCTGTTGTAGAAGTGGTCCAGGCATCCCAGGATGAGCTTAGGAAACATTTGTTCTTTCACAGGCCAATTCCCAAGATATTCTTGAAAGGCAGATCTGCTGCAAGAGAGGAAGAGTTAATTTGCTGCTTTGCTTTCATGTGTTAGCTCCAGTGGCCAAGGAGAGGTGCATCACACTGTATTTTGTGTTTATTTATAAATAAACACCCTTTCCTGCTGGCAGGGAAAAGCTGGTTTTATCGGCTCCCCTCTATTGACAGCCTCTGTGGTAGCAAATACAGTATCAGAGACATCTAAAATACCTATTTATTTGCTTTCTCTTCCTGCCCTCATTCCCATTTCATGCTTGTTCCAGACTCTGGAATGTCTTGCTGATTTTCCTGGTGTAAATGCTCTGATTCAATCTCTGCAGTGCTCAGACTTGGAAGATTTCTCTGGAAACGGGCAGGGTTGGCAGAAGCTTTGGCATTCACATGCAGATGTTATTGCAGGAGTCCAGCATCAGAACACTCCCTCTTCCCCAAACCTCTGGGGTCCAAGGGTGCATCTGGAAATGTTCCCCAGATCCCCTGAGGAGTCTCAACTTGGATTAGTGAATATTCCTTAATTAAGTGTTGGGTCACCGGTGCGTGAGTTGTATCTGTGTACAGGGTCTCTATCCAAAACCATCTGGTATTTCTGCTGGAAATATGGGTTTGGGCAGAGAAATTGGCCTGTAGATCCAAAACCAAACCTGGGTTGCTCCTGTGCTGCAGTTTGCTTCTGCCTCTGGTGAACTGGAGTAGCATTTGTGGGGCTGTGTGAGAATCCAGACGATGGGAGCCATCCAAATGAAAAGCAAGGCTTGAGGGGGAGGAAAGATGAATGTTAATGAGGATTCCTTAGGGATCTGTCTGGCTGTCCAGGAGTGCAGTTATCCTGATGGAACTGGGGGAGATGAACTGCAGGATTGGGTCAGGCTGAGGGGATTCAGCAGCTCCTTCACTCCTCCCCCTCAGGCAGTGTTTGAGGGAACAGCACCCCATCATTAAAGTGTTCCACAACTTTGTCCTTCGATGGTGCTGAAGGTCTGTGCTTCCCTCGTGGATCCCTCATTACCATTAATGAGCTTTAGGGCTGCACATCCAAAGCAGGCCAGTGGCAGCAAGGCTGAGTTTACACCGCACGAGTGAATATTTGCATCTTAGATGGGTGGCTGAGGACTCCGGGAGAGCTGCAGGGCTCAGGGGGTTTGCAAAGGGTTTTCTGAGGAGCCTTCTTGTTTTGTCATCTGCTTTTGTTTGATTTTTGAACTACTCTAGAAAAATATATTTATTTAACTACTTTTTAAACATGTAGTTAAGTAAATAAAACAGTGAAAATCTCTTAGGGACAAGTTGGGAAAGTACTGATCACTTGTGTCATTTGTTGTATAAAGTATTAGTTTCAATCACCTTTTCTGTTTTTTGAAAAATGATCTCAAGGAAGCAGAATATCAGGTCACCCTCATTTTGGTCATTCAAAGGCTGAACTGGAGTCCCCAGATGTGAAAATATAGACCCTCCAGAGATTTCCAGCACACTGCTCCGGGACACAGCCAGGTATGCCATGAAAACAGCATCAAATTGAAGGGAGAAACACTTTTTCCAGCACCTCTCTAGATTAAAAAAAACCCAAAAAACATAGAGAAAGACAAAAGGTCAGGGTAAAATGGGAAAGAAATCAGAAACAGAGTGTGGGAAAGGACACTTTAATTTACTGAGTGGTTCTCTTTTTTTTCTTGCAGGCATCTCGCAGCATCTTGTAGCTGCAGAGCTGTTAAATGTTAGATAATCAAACCATTAGTAGTTAGCACAGAATTCCCTGACCCCTCTCAGTTGGTTTTCAGCTGTTCAGACCTCACTTTGCATTTTTCAGTCTGGCAGCTGAGAGACATTAAACTCTGGAGTCAGCAGAACTATCTGGAATTACCTCTGTTACAATTTGAGGAAAATGAAATTATCTTTCAGATGTAAACAGTTCCTAATTAAACTCTGAAGCTGTTTATGTTTCCAAACCAGTCTGAGCTGAGCTCGGCACAAAGACAGACTTCTTTGTTGTCTTTTTCTTTTTTTAATAAAGTTGATATACTGATGTAATAAATTACTTGTGACAGAGCTAGGTCTGTTGTGCCAGCAGTGCAACTGCTTTTTTTTTTTTCAAAAAAAAAAAAAAACAACCAACTTTAAGCAACATATCCCTCTGCCCCAGTAATTTAGCACATTGCATTCTGGTCCTTCCTTTAGTAGGAAACAGCCACGAGATTACAGAATAGATTTATGTCACTCTTTCCCTTCACTCCAAGTAGCCCCACGTCTGCAGTGCATTTGGCCTTCTTTTTTTGTTAATAATTTCCATGCCTTGCAGATATATTTAATTTGTGTGATAAATAAGATCTGTGTTGAAGAATTAGTAGCGTTGGTTGAAATCCATTTAATTTTTCCCAGTCCTTTGCAGGAGTGGATCACTGTTAGCAATTAGCGCACAGAGCTGTGGGGCAAAAAAAAAAAAAAAGAAAAAAGATAATTGCTTTTTATTTGGTTTAGTCTTTCCCATTTCAGTGGATGGGCTGTTAGAAGGGAAAATATTTGGCTTTGCTGGTGTGTTCTCAAGGAGAGCCCTCAGATTGACAACATGACTTTGCTGTAAGTGAAGCTGACAAGGAGAGAGGTGACTTCTCAAATGAAAACACATTTTACTTCTGGTGTGATTATTTATAGCAGATACTTAAGGACAAGCAGGGGTTTTTGCCATGAGATGTATCCACTTTTCCTGGCCTGGATGCTGGGATGAGGGAGCTCAGCTGCCTTTTGTCTTGTTGCTGTAATATCCATAGGAAATATAGCTCTGAGAGGGACATTTTTCTCCTGCAGTGCTGCTATTGCCATGACCCATGAGAACAAATCATATAAGGACATTTCCCTTTATCTTGGCTTTCTGTTTCATCAAAAAAAAAAAAAAAAAAAAGAAAACAAACGGCAAACTTTTCAACCTGCAGGGATAAATCTGCAGTGCAGTGCATGGAGAGTTAAGCACAGTGTCCAGTTTTAATTGGTGTTAATGAATTCCAAATTCCTGGCTTAAAAATGGAAACATACCTTAAAGGGCAAATCCTTAAGGTCACATGAAAGCTCCTTTTTGAACATGTGTTGTGTGCCCAGGAGCACTTGAAGGAATTGATGTGGACTTGGAAGGCTGAATCCCTGTAATTAACTGATGCCCACAGCTGCATTTTCCACAGTTGTCATGGGAATCACAGAGCCTTTTGTGCCTGGCATAGATGTGCAAAATGTTTAAAATTTTCCTTCCTGCAAAGACATTCTTGATCTTTTCTAAAGTCAAAGCCTGTCACAAAGTGCTGGGCACATTTACTGGGGGGTTCTGGTGGCAGCAATGCAGGGAGGCTCCATTTCAGCCTTTGCAAAGGAATGACGCAGCCCCAGGGATGAATTAAGATAAGAAACCACCTATTTTAGAATAAAGGCACTGAAAATGAAGAGGTGAAATAAGTCTGGTGTCCTAGGGAGCCTTTCTGTCTGCCTCTTATAGCATGGAAATTGTGTTCATCTCCACCCCTGATGCTCTCCTGGCAGTCAACCACCACCAGTGAGAAATCCAGAGCTGGTAGGAAAACTCCCATGGACTTCAGTAAGGCCAGGGTTTCACCAGGATCCATATGGGGTTTTTTTTTTAGATTTATCAAAAGCTTTTCATTCCTGTGAGTGAAAGTTTTAATTTGCTCATTAAGGATCCCTAAGTCTTAGATCATGGCTGGATCCATCCTGTCCTCATGGCTTCAAATAATGAAATAAATACAATGTGGCTGCTAATTTTTCTTTGTTCCAGCTCTGTGAAAAGGAAAGGGGAAGGTAGAAAAGTGATTCTTTGTTATTATATATTTAGGATTTTTTTAAGAATTCCACTTCCATTGTTCTGAGGTGATTTAGGTGATATGGGATAAAGAGCTTTTTTCTCATAACAGGGGCAGGGAAGGTGGGAATGCTGGGGAAATTCAGACTGATTTCTGGCACTGTTTTTCCTCACTTATCTTTCCTTTGGATCTTCCCAAAGAAAAAAAAAAATTGAGCCATGCTGCTTGCAAGTCAGATCCTCTTGTCTTGGAGTCCTGATTATTAAGAGTTTGGTAGTACAGATGTTAAGTGAAATCAGTATGAGCCTGTCGCCCAGGTATTTTATTCCCAGCTTTTTGCAGGGCTCAGATTCTTTTCTCCAGCACCCACATCTCATAAGTGGCATTTCCATGCACTTCACTCTCTTAGTGCTTCTGCTCCTGCTCTTCCCAGTGGAACAGCATCTCCACGTGCTCCATCCAGAGGGTCGATCCTTGGGGTTTGTCTGTGCCAGGAACTGGACTCGAGGATTCTTGTGGGTCCCTTCCAACTCAGGATTTTCTATGAAATCCCTTCTCCTTGGCCCGGATTTCTCCTGGTTGGGTTTAGCCCTATTTGGAGTCCACTTCCCTTAACTTGGTGTCATTTGATCTGCTCACCTGATGTCCAGGCTCATCCTCACCCAAATCTGTCTTCTGAGCCCAAATACCCGCTTTATGACAGCTCTTTCAATCAATCTGATTCCCAAAGTCAGGTTTTTCTTTTTCCATCCTATCTGCTCCTGGCCCATTTAAAAAAAATCAACTCCAAGGTTTTTCAAGGGAGAAAATCAGAATGTAACTGCCTGGAACACAAGCAGATTGTAAAATCACATTGGGAACTAACCAAAGCACCTTTTCCCTCTTCAGAAATCAGTAGGAAGCTGATCTTCAGCAATGGTTTGGACCATTTGTCTTTATTTGCTCATCATGTGCTGAGGATGGTGTGTTTTGTGTGACGAATTTAAACTCAGGGCACTCTGGTTGTGCTCCTTATCCACATTTCCCTTCACTGCCGGGAGCTGCTGGCAGGCACAGGGTGTCTGCATCCCACTTCTCCTTAGCCTGGGACCAGACCTGACCCGGCCTTTTCATCCCTCCCTCTGCTCTGTCTTGCTTTTTGACTTTTCCTGTAGTCAGCATTGGATTAGCCTCAAATTCTAAGCAGTAGATTGTGAAACCTGAACTCTCAGCAATCCAGCAAATTTTTATTAATGAGGTAGTGGTCTAAAAGGAAACAGAGCAAAAGATGAGCCAGAGGCAAATTCAAACTGATTATAGCTCCTTCCTTGGCTGTCTGGTTTCCAACAGGAAGAACAGTTGTCTGAGTTCAATTCCCAGGGAGCTTTTGCAATGCAGATAACTCCAGCATAGAGTCAGGATCCTGTCAGGGGTGATAAATTGGTTTAGTATTGCTTCACCCCCAGAACACAAAGGAAAGTCACAACAGGCCTCTCCTCCAAGAAAAAACTTCTCTGACCGTCCATTTGTCAAAGGGAAAGTAACTGCTAATAATGTTTTATTTGGCAGTTTTGTGACTGCCACGACAGTCTATACTGTATAAAGCCATTAAGTGTTGCTCCCTTGCAGAATGGATTTTTGGGAACCATCCAGGCATTTGTTCTGTCGCTGCTTTCTGCCCTGAGGTCCCACATCCAGCATGATAAATGTGCCTTTTTGAATATTCCAGGTAGTTAAAACTTCACCTTCCGTGTAATGGGAGAGGTCAAGGCTCAGCTGGGGTTGTGTCAATCCAGTCTGGGCACCTGAAGGGAGACTGCTGGACTTCATTCTGGGAATCTGCACTATCCCCAGGGAAAAATTAAAACAAACTTAAGGCATTTGTGTGCAGAGTTTAAACATTTACTTGGAAAGGCTTTCTTTCCAGTAAGCCTGGAAATTCCTCTGTAGCACAACAAGCCATCCAAGCAGACATCAATTAAATTAACCACCAGTGTGAAATATTCCCAGTTATTTACTGGAAGAGTTAGAAGCCACCATGTAGTGAACGTGACAAAAGCTGTAGGAGAAATCTGGGCTTGTTTTGAAGTCACTGACCATGAACTCAGACAGAGGAGCTTTGATGTCATCTCTAACTACGTGGCCCAGTTCCGTGCTCTACTTTATTGCTGCTCTAGGGATTAAAACTCTAAAAGAGAGGAGCAAGGGAGGGAAAAATAGGCTAAAAATATAAGTATGGGTTGTCAGACATCTCCTACCTTTTGAAGCAAACTTCCCATTTAAATACTTTATCTGGATATGAAACCACTCTACATTTTTAGTTAAATCCCTCCGAATCATCTGAAAAAGATGTGCCCCATCAGTTCTGGGACTGATGTCTTGGGCAAAGCTGCTTCCAAGAGCCCAAAGGGTCCTCCAGCTTCTCCCCTCCTCCTAATTTTCCCAATTTGCTGTTTCCAAAAGCTTTGGGTGTGAAACAATCTGCAGATCCCTTTAAGCTCCCCCTTTATTGTGCTGGTGGGGTCAAAAACTGCATTTGTGCCTTTCACCCTCAAAAGTACTTAGAAATTAAGACATTGTTTAAATAATGGATTAAAAAGTCTTCCCATATTATGGCGCTTGCCTAATTAATAGATTAAAAAGTCCTTCCATATTATGGCACTTTTCTAATTTTAAACAATTGCTACTAAAATGTGAGGTGTAGGAAATAACGTGTAGTGACAGAACTTGATACATGAAGGGGTCTGTAGTACTTGAACACCTTTTTCAATATCAAAGAAAACTGGATTTTATCTCCTGCTTGACACCTAATTCTGTGAAGTTCTTTATGCTTACTAATTCATTAACATACTTGCTGTACAGAAGAGCTGGAGTGTCAAAAAATGTCATCTAATAGCAAATTCACTTTTATTCTGGTAGGCTCTTCTCTCTTAGGAGCCCATAAAAAGCTGTTTTCAAAAGCTGGAGAGCAGTAATAATGTCTAGAAGGTTAAAACCAAGGGGGGTGCTTTTGAGTGCAAAAGAATTACGTCAATTAGATCAGGAGTTAGAGGAGGCTGGAAAATTGTCACAGTTCCTTGAAATCAACACCTCCCTGGGTCTAGAAACATTCATGCTGCCTGAGTTTCTACCTTCTAGAAGTTTATTCTTGGGTTAATCTCTCCGGTCCTGCCATTTTTTTCCATGGAAAAATTACTTACAACTGTGTTAACAAAAACAACCCTATCCCTATTCTTTAATTTAATCTCCACCCCTGCCCTGTTTTTATGTTCTTATGTAAAACCAGGATATGCAGCAGAAAACTTAACATATTTCTGTCTTAGACATCTGCAGAGTCTGAACAAGTTCAAGCTCACCTCTCCACCCTCCAGTAAAAGGTTCTGCACTGCTCTCCTCCTCTCCAGTTGTCAGCCAAAAATCAGGAATTTTGGAGATTTAAGTAAATATTCATATTTTTGAATCTCAAAGGGTCCTTGGGTCGAGACAGACACAAAGTCACTGCGGTGGTCAGTTCGGGCAAGGTGTTGTCATGGAAAGGGTTGGAAATTCTGGTGTTGGACTAGGGAAACTTCCAACTCCAAGGGCTGGGATGCAGCACCCCTCTGATCTTTGAGTGTCTTCATGCTCCTAAAAAGCACAGTTGATGCCGGAGATATTTCTAAATATGGCCCCTCAGGTTTGGGTTTTCAGGAATTCTGGGCAAAGTTCAGTCCCAGTTTTCTGCACCTTTGGAAATTAGCTAACCAACAGTTGTTTCCATAAGTAAGTATGCTCCAAAAAAGAATCAAAATGTCCCTTTTAAAATTAATATAATCTCCAATTATCATATTACCTCAGGGAGGGAGCTGTGGTGGTACTTAACAGACCTCTTTGGGGCTCTTGTGCATTTTAATTGAGTGAATAATTGTAAAACACTTCAGGGTCTTTTGGTAAAAGGCTCTGTATAAACATTGCCATAATGCTGAATAATCAGGTTGGGATGTGAACTGGAAGAAATGAACCCTATAAATAGATCTGTATATACATATGGGGGGGGGGGGGGTGCAAACACCAATATTTGGGACAGAAAATGTCAGTTCCTTTAGAAAAGTCTTGCAGCTCTTGAATAAGAAATGAAAAACGAGATTGGAGAGTGATAATCGTAATAATCAAAAGGTTTTCAAGATACCGTGAGCCTGTGCTTTATCCTCCTGTGCAATGCATGGAGAGCTCCCAGAATCGTTGTGTTACCCCTTCAGTGATGCTTGCTGAGAAGCAGCCAAATCTGTTCTGTTTATGGTGGAGGAACTCAGAGGAGGTGGATCTGAGGTACTGAGATGTAGACAGACGGGATTTGGAGGAACCAAAGGAGTTCCACCTTTCCTGAGCTGGTGCTGCAATGCAGCTGGAGGGGTTTGGGTCTCCTGCAGCTCAGGGCAGTGCCCCTCCAGGCATATTCCAGATGGAGCAGTGGGAATGACATTAATGGGGTCATCTCACAGCCTCAGCAGTGGCACCAGTGCTGGACATGTGGAGCTGATCTGCCGTGACCCTGCACGGATCAGTAGCTCCTGCATCTCTCCTCAGTGCTTTGGCTGTCTCATCTCCTCAGCCTGTAGTTTTCTGGGGCAGTGGCTCTGTTCCTGTGCCTGTACTCTCCTCTCACTCAGCCCCTTAGGAAGGGGAATTCCTCTGAAATGGAGATGATGGAGATGAGCTTTTATATTTCATGAAAAAAAAAAAAAGAAGAAGAAGAAGAAGAAAAGAAGCCTGTGCTGGGCAACGAGGTGCTGGTACAAAGAATCCTCTCTTCTTAAATGGGACTTGACAGAGTGCTGATGCCACTTCACTTAGTTAATGGAAGGAGCCATCTAATACAGGCTAAATGCAGAACTGCCTAAAGGAACCTGGCATTTGGAGGGCTGGAGCGCTTGAAATATAAATGAATGGGACAAGCCCAGGCTCTGTTTCCCAAGGAATCGATTACCAGGGATCCTCTTACGACTGTGAAGGTCTTATTTGCACAAGCAGGCAAAGCTATTTCTGTTGGAAACTGGGATATTTGTTTCTAGGGTTTAAACACATCTTTTAAGCACCAAGGAGACTCTGAGGAATGCTGTGGATTCAAGAGGGGTAGAAAGACTGAAATGATTTTCCTTGCTGTAAAGCCACTGAAGAGACTGATGGTAGTGCTGGGAACCATTTGAGTTCTGTAGATTTGTACCCACAGCCAGAGCAGTTTGCCAAAAGGATCCATTGTGTATTGAGTCTATAGATTCAGAAGGTGTAAAAAATGTATGGGACACAGCATTTTAGAATAAGAGTTGGTTGGACTAAAGTTTCCTTTCTCTTTCCAGCTGTAAAAAAAAATAAGGATGTGTAACAGAAAATGTCTTGAGTGAAGATGAATGGAGTGTAAAGATTGCTAATGAATTTTTTTGCCTCTGGAAGGTTCTCCCATGGTATTTATGAGCTGGTTTTCCAACAGGAAAGTGTCCAAGCTACCACAGGAAGCACGAGCATCCCTGTTTAGATATCACTGAAATCTTGGACAGGTCAAGGACTGGCTTTACTGTGGAGACCCCATTTCTTTCTCCCACCCTAAGGTAGCTCCTTCCAGGTGAGATCAGAAGCCTCTTTACAGGGTAGTGGGAGGACGCTCCTGCATTTATTCAGAGGATAAGTTCCTTTCACATCACCATTCCTTTGTCATTTTTCGCAAGCTCCAGATCCACTCAAATATTGGTTTGAGTGCTCCTGACATCCGATATCTGTGACTTCCCATCCCATCTGCCAGGGATTTCATTCTTCTGCTGAAACAGCTTTAAAATTGCAAAGACAGGCAAAATACAGCCTCAAATCACAATAGTGAAGTGCTGTGGCTGTTACATGGAACTTTATTGGTCAAAAAAATGAAGACTGGGTGTATATCAGAATATCACATTAAAGATTAATCCGGTTTCCAATGAAAGACCAATTGGCACCAACTGATAGAGGATCTTCTCTTGCATGGTGTGATTACCCTGAGGTTTCTCTGTTTCCACCAGCTGGGTTTGTTTCTGGGTTTTTATTGCTTTATTTGGGGATTACTTGGTAAAGAAGAAGCATTTTCAGGAAATGTCATCATGTGCCATGTGTTACTCTGATGTCAGCTGAGGAAATTGGCGTCAGGAGCAGGAAAAGCCAGAAGATGAATGGATCTCTGAGTTCAAAATAGGAAACAGCTTGAAGTTCCTTCGGGGGGAAACATAAAGCTCATTCATTAGAAATGACACAGTTTCACCTCTGGCACAGGCAGAGGACTCTGCCCTCCTGCTGATGGACAGACACACCTCACATCCATGCAAATGATCCTGGGAATGCAGGGATGCAAAGAGCCCTAAAGCATTGACAGTTCTGACTGGTGAGCTGTTCTCATGCTCTGTGTGTGGCTGAGAGGTGTCACATGGAAATCTGCATTAGCTGTGTTCCTGAATGGATTTCACTCCCTGTAAGGTGTGTTTGTCTCCTTGTCTCACCCCAGTGGATATCAAAGTAAACCTGTGCCACTGAAGAGCTGGATCTTGCCTGGATGATGCAGTATTCATTTATTCATGCTTTGATATGAGGGCTGTGTCTGATCAAGCCCTCATCAGGGTTTATCAGTCAGATATATCTGAGTTTCTTTGTTTTTTCCTGCTGTTTGGCAGGAATCCATCCTGTGAACAAGTGAACAAGTACATCCATCTACTTCACGGTCAAGTACACAGAATTTTGTGAGGTTTCTTCCCGATCCGACTTAGGTTAGGACAGCAGTTTGTAATGTCCTGTTAAGAACATCTCCAATTGCTCAATATAAAATGGTCAGTAGTTTTCCAAGTGCCTTTATTTTCTGTTCCATTACTCCGAGTACCTTCCCTGCCCTCCCTTGGGGCCCAGCTAACAGCCTGGCTCCTACCTCCTGCTATTCTGAAATTTCTTTATTTGTCTTAGGCTCTGTCATTTTGCTGAAACATTGATATTTTCCAGCAATCAGCTTATTACATGGAGATGCCTATTAGCTTTCTGAAGTCATGTGTCAGTGAAACTCAAAACTGTTTAGTTTAACTTGACAAGCCCTATAGTGATATTGGAAAATTATTTTCTTCTTCAGACTCGTGTTTATGTTCTTTTCCAATGAGCTGGCTGTTTTATTGCAACAGAAACTGTAAAAGAGGTAATTTTAACTAGGCACAAAATATATTCTGTTCTGTAATGTATCCATAACCTTCTAGAAGATCCTAATTAACTTCCTTATGTCAGCATAGGAAGCTCTATTGCATTCGTAGTTGCCAAACATTTCTTTCCTTTTAATAGAAATTATCCCTTTCTGAGACCTACGGGCATCATCATTCCCAAGACAAGCTTTTCATTTCAGGATATCAGAAACACCCAGAGATTAATGCAGGTCTGAAGTTCAGCAGTGCAGAATTTCTATCTGTTATCTTGCTTGTCTGCAAAGATAACAATCCTAATAACACACGGGTGACACAAAGCACTCAGTGAGTAAAGTGAAATTGCCAGGTTGGCTCCTGAGCTGCTGAAATGTTGAGTTACTACTGGGCCATGGTGTGACAAAGGTATCAGGTTTGAAGGGAGAAGCTCTTCTACAACGTGTTTGTGACACAGATTCAATGTAATTCAATGTGGACATGAGATATGGGGAAGAAATTCTTCCTGTGAGGGTGGGCAGGCCCCTGACCAGAGCAGCTGTGGCTGCCCCTGGGTCCCTGGCAGTGTCCAAGGCCAGGTTGGACGGGACTTGGAGCACCCTGGGATAGTGGAAGGTGTCCCTGAAGGTGGAGTGAAATGGTCCTCCAGTCCTTTTACAGCCCAAACCATTCCATGACTCTTTGATTTGATCTCAGCGCAGAGCAGGCACAGCAGCCCTCAGGACACCACGCTGTGGGCCAGGCCCAGGTGTCACTTGGTCTCACATCTGTGAAGCAAACTGCAAACATTCATCACCAGAAATGGAATCAAGTTCTCCGAGAGAAAAACCCCAATTATCTGCTGGTATTTGTACTGCACGGGTTTGTTTGGTTCGCACTGTCTGGGTGTTCCACAAAAGAAATGGGAGCTGTTGTGTGCCTGCCCAGCGGGGCCGAACCCTGCACTCAGCAGTGGGAATTCAAAACAGGAGTATTTCCATCACAGTCCTTACAGCCGTGCTGATTTAAAATAAAAACTGTCTTTGCTTTAATCATGCAGTTCCCAAGCTCAGCTTTGATGAATTGCAGAAGCAGACTCTTATCAAGTAACAGTGGGTTTTTTCTTTTATTCTTTTTTCTTTCCTGAAAAGAGCAGGAAGTTTACCATTCTGCAGAGCAAGATGAATGAATTTGCCATTTGAGGCTGAATTTTCCAAGAAGGATTAGGATCTTTTGCAGTCCTGCAAATGCAGGATACTACTTGCAAGCCCAGCATTTCTTTAGGCTCATGATCATAATTATAACTCCATGTGCAGAAGAGGGAGAAGGAATTTCTAATGTGAACACTTCCAATCCTTAAGAGCAGCAACAAATTAAAGTGAAAAGGTGGAAATTCTCTCACTCATAGTAAGAAATTATTATTAATGTGTTAGGCTCAATTTCACAGTGAATTGCTCTAGCTCAATTCTGTGTGATGAAAAGTGAACACAATCTTCTGGTTAAGACACAGATGTTCTAAAATGTCACAGTGTGGCAGGAGAGAGAGGTTTTCATCTTGTATAAGAACCTTCCCTTTTGTCTCCATGTGTTTTTCTTCCAGCTATCCATTCCCCATGGTCTTCAGTAGCTGCAGTAGAAAGGACCTGGAAAACAGCCTGGAGAAGGGAGTGGGAATGTGTCTCTTTAACCTGCCTGAAGTCAAGGAGTCCTTTGGCGGCCAGAAGTGTGGGAATGGCTATGTGGAAGATGGAGAGGAGTGTGACTGCGGGGAGCCTGAGGTAAGACACCACCTGAGAGTTACTGCTCACCTCCAGCCTGCACGTTTTTGACAGTGGAGGCTTGGTTTGGTGTGTTTGGTGTAAAACAGAACTCTCCCTTCTCTGCTTCCATCCCATCAGCTTAAACCTGAGAGTCTCACAAGTGCAGGGAGTGCTGAGTGTATTCGAGTTGCCGAAGTTCAGGCAGAGCTTGGGTTAAGAATGTGCTCAGATCATCCTTAGAGAGCAAACTCTGGCTTGTCCAGCAGACTGGCCATGACCTCGTGTTCCTAGAAGTTCCTTTCAGCATTAGCTAATCAGCTGAACTCAAAAGAAGTTTGTGAACTTGGCTCGAATTTCTCAAGAAAACATGCGTTAGTTGAAGGTTTGTTTCTGTCAATGAGAGGCCACTCATATATTTGTATTTTATCAATATAACCATAGAAACTCTGCAATCATAGAATGGTTTGGATGAGACCTTAAAGATAATCTCATTCCCCCATTCCCCCCCTGCCATGGGCAGGGACACCTTCCACTATCCCAGGCTGCTCCAAGCCCCATCCAGCCTGGCCTGGGACACTGCCAGGGATCCAGGGGCAGCATTCTCTGGTCACCCTGTGCCAGAGCCTTGTTAATCCACATATATAACACTAAACAAATAGAAATATTAATATTGGTTGGGTATTTTTCATTGCAGCTCCAGTTTTTAGGTACAAGACCTTTCCTTTCTTCGCTGCGGGATTTTTCTTTCCCTCTAGCCAATTACCTCCCAACAGAAATAGCCTTCCCTGCCTCCCAAACAGATTGCTGCTGCTTCAAAGATTGTTCCATTTACTTTAGTGAATGTGTCAGAGGACTCCTCAGATCAGCAGGAGATAGGCAAAACCTGGGGTCGAATGATATCCGAGCTGGCATCCTTATCCCTTTTACACCCCATCCTCATTGGCTTTATTGAACTTCTCTCTGATTATCTGAATTAAAGGCAGCAGCAGATGAGGGATTTGTTTCCTGTGATAAATAGGGACCTACAGACAAAAGAGATGGGGCAGTTAACACAGCAAGATACTGCTGCATCCTGCCCATGGAGTGTATTGGATTTGTCCAAGCCAGGAGGATTTCCTGACAGTTCACTCACTCTTGAGGGTAACAAGGTTGGAGGAAGCAGCCTTATCTCCTTGTTTAAAGTCAATAGAGTGCAAGCAGCTTGCAAATGTCTTTCCTAACCCAGTTATCTTTCTTGTTTTCATTTCTGAACATTAGTGATACGTTTTCAAATCAAAGCCACTGAATGTCAGCAAGCACTGACTTGATTTGCCTCTTCTTTCTGTCTTTCTGTCTTTCTAGTTCTATTGGAAAAACTGCAGCTTGGGTGCAATTAAATGTATTTGGGATTCACTGCTCTAATCTGAGTGGTTGCAGAAAACCTGTGTGATTAGTTACTGATTCACTGCCCAGTCATTTATACCAGCTGAGTTCTGTCCATGCTGTTGCAGTATTCAAGAATCAGTGATATTAGGATTAAATTCTTCTGTGAGGGTGGTGAGGCCCTGGCACAGGGTGCCCAGAGCAGCTGGGGCTGCCCCTGGATCCCTGGCAGTGCCCAAGGCCAGGCTGGACATTGGGGCTGGGAGCAGCCTGGGACAGTGGGAGGTGTCCCTGCCATGGCAGGGGGAGGAACTGGATGATTTTTGGTATCTTCCAACCCAAACCATTCCATGATTTTATGATGCTAACAATTTTAGATTATATGACCAAAAATGTCTGATGTGCTGCAGTGTCTGTGGAAGGAGGGTTAATGCAGATTATAAATGGAACGATAAAAGAATGAAGAGAACTAAAAATCCTCGGTCCTTGAAAGACGAAAATGTGTCTACTTTTATAACCAGCTGCAAGGGGGAATAGAAAACTACAAATTGCTCACTCAGAAGTCAGACAAATTACTTCCAAATGTAATTAGGAGCGGGTGCCCAAACAGCTGTGACATGCCAGGGACGAGTCAACACGGCTTTTGTGCCAGGAACTCTTGTCTTACAAAATCTTGTCTCACAAAATCTTGTCTTAAAAAGCCATCACAGTGCTCTGAAGGGCTTAACAAGTGGATGGAAAGGGACAGGGCTGTCACTGCAGCCTGTGAGTTCAGAGAGGCTTTGGACCAAACCTTTCACCAAAGCCTCTCTAGGAGATTGAGCAGCTGTGAAGGAGAGAAAGCTGCATGGGTAAAAATTGGGTTAAAAGATAGAAAATACCACCAGATATAAACCATCCATTTCATGCAGTGGAAGGAGATCTGCTGTGCTGTATCCATGAGATGTGTCCTGGGGACTACACAACTCAGCATTTTCATAAACAGCCTGGGAAGAGGAATAGTCTTTAATTTGCTGATGATATTAGTTAGGCTGCTAGAGATGAAAACTGGCTGTGAAGGACTGCAGAGAAACCTTCTGAGACAGCTGGAACAGGCATTAAGATGAGAAATGGGACTCACTGAGGAGTGATGCACATTCCAAAATCACAAAGAAGATGATGGACTCTGAGCTGACTCTGACCATGGAGGAACAAGACTTCATATTGCAATAAATAGTCTCATGAAAATGTCAGCCCAGTGCTCAGGAGTGGTCTAAAAGGTAAATAGGCTGTTAGAAAGTACTAGGGGAGAAATAGGAAAACAAAACAAAGCACCAGCAGACCTCTATAAATCTGCTGTGCCTGAAACTGCTTGTGCAGGTTTTCTCTACCCCTCCCTGATCCCACGGAGGATAAAGCAGAGTGAACAAAGATTGAGAGAAACACAATAAGGTGGTTCAGAGTTTCGAAAGGGCTCTGGCTGGAAAAGGAGAAAAAGAAGGAAAATGCAGCATAAGCTGATAAAATCGTGAGTGGAATGGAAAAGGGTGAGTGAGGAGAGATTGTCCCCCATGAGAAATGAGCAGATGACATTAGGAAATGGCAGGTTTCGAACAAGCAGAGGGAGCTGCTCCCTGACTGTGTTGGTTACCTGTGAGTACCTTTACTCTGACTCTTACAGGTGCTAAAAATGCCCGTGGAGCCAAGGGAAAAGCAGGAGACTGGGAAGGTGTCAATGTCCTTAAACTTCTTCTGCTGGCTGGTCTCAGGGGGACACAAAGACAGAGGAGTTATGGGCTGACCCAGCAGAGTCTGTCTTGTGTTCCTAAAAAAGAGAGGGTGAAAACCAGGTGTCCTGTCCACAGGACAGAGCCTGACATCACGTAAGTGGTGCTGGGGTTGTTCTGGGGTTGGGCTGCTCTGGTTCCTCTGATGAGCCAGGAGAGCCGCACTGGGAAACTCCCTCCCATCACTGCTGTTGTTGTCAATAAAAAAAAAAAATTAAAAAACATAATAACAACAGACTCCAGCACAGCAGTAATTTCGGGTGGCAGCCTCCATCCTCCAAAAGCCTGGTGAGCCTTTCCTGTTTGTTCGCTTGTTTACGTTAAAACCATTCCTGACAGTTCGATAACCCAGGCACAAAAACTATTTACCAAGCTCATTCCCTACAATGAGCAATAAGTGAGACAGCAATTGGAAATTTCAGAGGCTGCTGTAACACCACTCCAAGAGCTGTGTCTTTATCCCAATCTGCCTGTGGAGTGCAGAACGCTGCAGTGGGGCCAGGGGATGGGGTATTGCAGCTGACTGTTTCAGAAGGACCTTAATGGGACTGACACTCTGCTCTGCTCATCTCAGATTATTTTTGAGGGGAATTTATAAAATGTGCCTCTGCGCAGAGGAGCGTTACTCCTGACACGCAGCAGCTGCACAGGAATATTTCCGTAGCCTGCTGCCTTCTGGGGATCAAAAATAGGGGCAGGAAGTTGTTCCTCTGCTTCAGAGCAGAGTTGGCTTTGTACATCCAGGAAGATATTACCTAAAAAACAGTGGAGTGCTGAGAATCCTTCTGTTTTTTGCTGGTGAGTCAGTGCTAGCCCTGCCTGGCAGTTGGGAAGCTTTCAGAAGTCAGCGAAGTAACAAGAGGCTGTGAACATCCTTCTAACCCACTTATTCTTCCTGTGTTCCCTATGTTGTTAGTGATCCCTTGCTAAGTCAAACAGACTTAACACAGCTGAAGAGCAATTTTATCTGCTGCTATTTCTGTGAGAGAGATGAGATTCCAGCTCAGCTGGTGTAACTTGCAGCTTGTGGGCATTATCTTGAAAAAACAAATCCATTCTTTTCTGAGGCTCCTTACGAGCTCGTTCTACTGACAGTAAAGTTTGCAGAAGGCCCACACATGCCACCATCTAATCCACAAGTGTGAAATTGGGGTGTATCAGTGAGTGAGGCTGCAGTTCGTGCTCATTCCATATCTCAGAGCTCTGTTACTGGTGTACTCTGATAAGGGATTACATGGAGTCGTGGCGTTGTCTTCCTCTGTGGCAGCCCCAGCTTCCATCCAAGCAGGAGCCTGGCCAGCAGCTATCACAAGATAGAGCTGTAGTTGTGATGCTCAGCAACTGCAGCACAGCTCCTGGATCCTCTCTGCAGGCAATGGAATCATTCCTCTGACTCCCATGGAAATAAAACACCACAGTGCTCTATCAGGGTTGGTGTCAGAGCACTTGGGTTGTTTGTGCTATTTGGGATTAGATCCATAGCTGGAATAAACCAGCCCTCCTCAGCAGCTTCTCTGGTTTTACTACACTTATTGGGCTTGTTGAATCTGAGGGCAGACAAGGCTCTTTGGATCAGGTTGTCGAATTTCATGCATAATTCATGATTTCATGCCCAGCTTTTCTTGGCAGCGCTATAGGCAGCCTCTTGATTTACGGCTCATTGTGACTGAACGTTGTCTGCTCTAAATTTACCCTCCAAATTCCTCCAGGAATGTACAAACCGGTGCTGTAACGCAACCACCTGTGCCTTGAACCCGGGAGCAGTGTGTGCACATGGGCTCTGCTGCGAGGACTGCCAGGTGAACCACGGGAAATGTCTCTTTTCTGGGTGGGGAGGGCAGAATTCCATGATTTTCCCAACTGCAGGGCAGTAAGCAAGGATGGAGGATGAGCAAATTGGTATCGATAAGCATTAAAATATTTGCATGTCACGTGAGCAATTAAAAAATTCTCAAAATATAAATTATTGAAGGAGCAGAGCAACAGACTTTTGAAATTGTCTGTGCTCTTTTTGGCCCCTCCAGCTGCTCATGCAAAACTTCTTTTTCAGGAACTTTTGTGTGCTTTAATTTTTCTCCTTCTTACATGGCAAGCAGTCATTAAATGCTGAACCTTGTTTTTTTGGGGAAGGCTCTTAAATTATTAATTCTATCAACAGCATATGTATTTTTAATAGCAGATCATCAGCTGTTGAGATCTCCTAACACTCCATAAAAGCCAACTTGCCACAGGCATTTACCTGTTTGAATTCTCAGACCATCCCTTGTCTATGGGCTAATAAAGCATCCAGCAAGGTAACCCACAGGTCTGGAGCAGCAAGGGTTCCCTACAGCCAGGAACTGCTTTTTAGCAAAATTAATCTTCATATTCTTTGCTTTTTACCAAAGGCAATGTGATTAAAATTCAGGGCTGCTCCCATCTTTCTGGCTGCTGATGAGATGTGAATGTTCAGACTGGCACATTCCACCATCGCCTAGTGGATGCCATCAGATCCAAAAAAAATATCATTATCCATGGAAATCAGCACAGGGCAGGAACAGTTACATGGACTAGTCATGTGATTAAGTTTGAGAGATCTTGATGCCCATCACAGCAACATTTCCATGAGGAAATGTAACTCCATAGATTCATTCAGGTTCAAGATCTATTCAAGACCATTGAATTGAACCTTCCAACCTGGGAATTGTTTGGCATCTGAATCCAGGATCAAGTGGGCTGGTGGCTTCCTGAGCCCTAACACAGCCCAGTGTTCTGTGATCAGCTGCCCTGGATGGAAAGGTCTCTGATCCGACTTCTGCCCAGTGCTCCAGATCCTCCTTTCCAGGGTTTTTGTGTTCAGACACGATGGAGGAGCCACACTGCAAACATCAGGGCTGGGGTTGCCTTCTGGCCTGAGCCACATGAACCATGTGTGCAGCTGTGTCTGACCCTCCTTCCTGCCAAACCCTCCCAGCGTGGCTCAAATCAGCGTATTTAGAGCTGTGTAATCCCTGTGCTCTCCTCTGCAGTCAGCTGGGGCCAGGCCAGTGGGGAAATCTGTTCATGTGCTGCATGGCTGACCCAGCCATGGCACAGCCACTGAAGTCCTGTTTGTTTTGCAGCTCAAACCAGCGGGGATTTCTTGCAGAGAGTCGAGCAATTCCTGTGACCTGCCCGAGTTCTGCACGGGGGCCAGCCCGCAGTGCCCGGCCAATGTGTACCTGCACGACGGGCACGGCTGCCACGGCGTGGATGGGTACTGCTACAATGGCATCTGCCAGACCCACGAGCAGCAGTGCATCACCCTCTGGGGCCCAGGTGAGTGCCAGGGCAGGGTCAGAGGTGCCACAGAGGCTTGGGGGGGGAAATCGAGATCTGGAGGGGTTTTATGCAGCGCCAATCTGTAGCTATTGTTTGAATAAGGAGGGAATGGCCCTGTGATTCATTCCAGCCTTGATTTGCTGTCGTGTTCAGTTCTTGCAGCAGGAGGTAACGAGGCCCGCGCTGCAACACGCTGCAAATGGAGAGGTGAACTCAGACAAATCATTTTCTCCTGACGTCGAGATTTCCTGATGTCACCCCACAAAGTGCTGAATGCTCCTGGCAGTTTGAAATCACAGCCCTTTTCAGGCTGCTGTGTGAGCTTCCTCCTGTGCTCTAAACACCTCATCTGCAAAACAGATGTGTCTGCTCCATCCCCAGCCAGGGCTCAACTTTTGACACTAACAAGAGATTCCAGGATTATTGTGTGTATTTTATTAACTGGTGTCACCTGTAAACTGCCTGCTGACAGTGCTTTTAGCAGGATGTGCACTGAAGCAGAAAGGGATTTCATTCTCCCATGGGAATTTGTTCCCTTTGTGCAGAAATCTGGTAACATGAGTTCTTGAGCTGTTCTCAGCATCTATGCCAGGAAAACTGTTCACCTTTCTGTAAAGCCCTGTGACCCTTCCACTGCACTGCAAGTATTAATTCAGCATTTTGCTGTGAATCCAAGTCAAGTCTCCTTCGGCATCTCTGACCCTCTCGCTCAAATTTGAAAACCATTTACCTCTCCTAAGGAGAAGCATCATTTAGAGATAGGTGTAATTATTTCTTTTAAACTAACTTTCCCAACTCCCTTAGCCTCTTGCAATTCAGTATCTCTCTCTTTAACTCTGCTCCAAAACTTCTGTATCAATATAATGGCACACAGATGTTTCCCTTGGTCAAAACCCTCCCCAGAACTCTACTGAGGAGTTTATCTGTTTCCTTCCCAGGGAACATGGACCTTTTGCAACCTCTCTTTAAAAGAGCATTAAAGCATCTCAAGAACCAACCCCAGTGGTACAGGCAGCAGGTCAGCTTGGCCACATGGGTATAAGAACACGTTCAGGAGGAGTTCCAGTTCAAAATTAAACTCCTCACGTGGAGCAAAGCGTGCCTCTGATCCACTCCCCCGAATCCCACGCGCGTCGTAGAGTTGATATGAGCTCATCCAGCCATGGACAATTATAGCCTCCAGTCTTAGTCAGTCTGGGAGTTCTAATCCCTGGATACAGAGACATTTTCTCTTGTAGAAAGCAGAAATCTCCTCCTGAACCAGTTTCCCATGCCGTGGAAAGTTACTTGGTCAGGCTGTTTGTGGCTGAGAAGAATTCCTCTAAATGTCAGGGAGCTGAATTGCAGCAGCTCCTTGCCAGGTCTGTTTCCTAACACAGCAAGTCCTCCAAAGCCCTGGGCTCCCCTAATTCTTTCCTGTCTTCTTTCTTGGGACTATTCAATATGGGGACTGCTGTGTGTGGAGGCTCCAGGGTCCAGGCTGAGGGGGTCTGTTAATGAGAAAGATGTTTTGTTAAGACCAGAGTTCAAACAGACTTCTACTGGAATACCCTTTGGTTTTGTCTTGGGAAGGCCCAAGGATAAGGATTTTAAAAAGGGAGGATGGGACCTGACCAAACCTGAACTGAAAGTCTTAATTCTTGCCACATTTTTGGAAGTAGGAATTAAAAATAATCACAGAACCACAGAATGGTTTGGGTTGGAAGGGACATTAGAGACCATCTCATTCCACCCCCTGCCCTGGGCAGGGACACCTTCCACTAGACCAGGGTGCTCCAAGCCCTGTCCAACTCACCTTGGACACTTCAAATAATGCCTGTATTCTGGATTTAGAGACTAGGGGTGCGAATATTGACTGCTTTATCACACATCTGGCTGAAATAGGAGCTGGCAGCTGTGGGGTGGAATAGGAAGAGAGCTGCGTGGCTCTCGCAGTTAGAAAAATATCATGGTACAGGTAAAAAAAACCCTACAGATCTTTCCAGCCTTGCTTGCAGCACAAAGAGAGATTTGACATTCTAAGGTGTTGTCTCTGGACTTGGTATCAAAAATATACATTGTAACCTTTTACCAGGTTTTTGTATCTGATTAGAACTGTTTTTCACAACTGCCTGCGTTGGAGTGAAGTAGTTTTGTGGTTTAAAAATAACAAAAATCTCCCCCTTGAAGAAAAAACAGATCACAGTTCATTTTCATTCTCTTCTTATTTTCTTCTTCCCAGTAGGAGAAAGCCATGCAGAACAAAATACAATAACTTTTCCTAAAATAATATTCGGTATATTGAATTCCTTATTGATGTCTTCCGTTGTACATCTTTCTTTATTCATCAGGTTACAGATGTCCAGAAGCCCAATGATAAATGTCAATCTTCATATTTTTAGATCTATTTAAAGGAAAATGATGAACACTGTCAGAGCTTGTTTACATTAGGCTGAGCAGTAGGAACCTGTTTCCAGAAAAGCACTTACGTTTCCTTGGGGTTGTTTTTGTTGCTCTCAACACAGTGATTCAGATAAAACAGAGGAGTATTTTTTGCTCTGTCTTATCTGCATGGAAGGCTTGGTGGGAAGGAGAAGGGAGGAGCTCCTGGGGACAATCTCTGAAAATAGCCATGAATTCCTCTTAGAGCCCAGGCTGATTCCAGTCTGGTCCCAGAACACACAGAATTCTCCATTCTCTCTCCCACCATAATTCATGTCATTTTTATCCTTGAGGAGCAGGAACTGCTTGTGACCTTTTTTGTTCCATATTGAAAAAAAAAAAAAAAGGCACTGATCTGACCTATTGATAGCAGTGACTGAAAAATGCATCGACAGTGATGCTTCGTGTGGTGTCTGTGACTCCACTGGCATTTTCCAGGAGAAACAGCACTCAGACAGAGCTGCTTAAGGCAGAGTAATCATTGATTACCAAGGAACAGAAGATTCTCAACTTCAGATTTGTGGCTTTTTCTACATTGACAAGAAAATGATGCTTCAGGGAAGTTTGTCAATGTATTTTCCTATGGTTCCCCAAGTGGGAAAAAAGCAATAATTTTGGGGAGCCAATGGCAGGCATTGACTTAATAATTAGAACACATTTAAATGTGTTGCATGGACATGACCATTTATTTAGGCAGGAGCATTCTTAACTTAGATGTCAATATTTGTTGCTGTGTAAGAACTTTGCAGGTTTTGCCAGCTACAGCCCTACAGAGACAAAATAAATGGGCTGCCCACCTCAGATATATGACCAAACCATTGCTGACTGGGGTTTGAAAAAATGCTAATTGTCCAAGCACTGCAAAGATCTGAATTCAGTGAAAGCAAACTATTTGGATCATCATAGATTTATGGCGAGGCCTTTTCTTCTGGAGATGGGAAAGATATTAAATCATATTCTCAGGGGTAGTGACATCATCCTCCTTAAATGCAAAAAAATGCTCAACCCCATCTTGCTCTTGCCCAGACAGAACAGGGATCACCAGGATGGGGAGAGAGGCCAAGGGCAGCTTGTGGAAAGTTTCCTTTGCATCACCAGTGCAGCAAAACAAACTTAATGAGCTGAAACCCAGATCACACGACAGAGAACTGTGATTTTTATGCTTATATTTATTTGCACAGTTATTCGTGGTGCTGGCTGGCACAGCCTGAGCAACAGAACTCCAGCCTGTTACTCAGAGGTTGTTTTTTCCCCTCTCCCCACCCACAGACAGCTGGGAATTGAACTGAAATATCTCCCTTTTCTGCTGTCAGCCTGACAGAGGATGTTTCTCTTGTTCATGGAATCAGCACCATGGTCAGAAATTTCCCTCGTTCCTTTCAGGAGACTGTACTGGTGTTTTCCCATGGCAGCAGGTCTGAAATGACACAGTGTTTCTGTGCCCCACGACATCTCTTTTTTATTATTTTAATTTTTTGCAACTGCATAGGGAAGAAGTGGGCTCATCAATATACACATTTGGAGAAGAAAACCCCAGCAGTCTCCAGGCTGCCAACTGCAGTGGTGAGCTTTGACCTTCTGCAGCTTCCAATGGCTGATTTAATCCCTTCAATGAGGCTTGGCGTGGAAAGGCCGACAGGACCTTAATTACAGGGTCGTGATACCATAATTACCAATAGCAAAGTGAAATAAACTCTGCTCATCCAGCTCAAACCACTTAATAAATACCAGAAATCCTTCACAAATCGTTTTGCCTCTGCGTGCAGAGGTAGAAAATAGAGGAAAACAGGACTTTCTGCTTCAGTTTATGTGGTGCAGTCGTGATAAATGGGTTTCCTCCAGAAACACAACATTACAATTCTCTTCCTTAAGCATCCTCTGAAAACCTCCTTTTAACTTGGTAGCTCCATCTGTTCAGCGTCTTGCACTCTGATATGTTTCCATCCATAAAAAAGTCCAAATATTGTGAGAAGCCAGTGGGGAGAGGGAACAGCCATCTGAATCCCAAGCAACAGCGTGTCTTGGTTGGATACCAAAGGCAGAAATTGAAGCTGGGTTTTGGTTTCCAGGCTGCAGATGATCATTGGGTACCAGGTGTTTTCACACACAGACTGCTCTGAGCCTGGCAGGGGAGTGGTTTTTTGTGCTCCACGAGATCCTTTTTCTTGCCAAGTGTTATTAGCTGGAGTTAAAGCTCAGTGTCTGAGCCCTGCAAGGACGCTGCAGATGTGCTTTCCTTCCTGCGGGCTGCTTTCCATCATCTCTGCAACACTTTTGCATTCAGGTAAAAAAATCCACCACACACAAAACTTTCACCAGGTGAGAGAGGAAGAAAAATGCCTTAAACTCAGTATTCAGTGAGTGCTTTCCCTTTTTAAAACCATTTTTAGAATAAGCCTTTGTTACATCCCTTGCAGTCAGAGCACAGGACATGAGCATTCATTTGGCTTTTGGCAGCTTTGGGAGGGGACACCACTGAGGGGACAGCGTGTCTGGGCTCTGGGCTGCTGTGCCACGTCTCCAAGGGAGCATCCAGCCACTGCAGTTCCAGGGCATCTGCTCAGTGAGCTGGGCCACCAGGCTCCTGGCCAAAAACAAGACCCAGAGCAGCTGCATATGACCAGGGCTGCACAAGCTGGTCCTTGCACACGTGGGAGAAAAAGCAGCTTTGGAAAAAGCAGCTTTCCTTTGCCCCTTGCTCACAGCAGGTTTATTCCCTCCCCTCCCCAGCCCTTCTAAAGCTGCTGTGGAATATGCACATGGTAATGTTTGTCTCAAGCTGAACTGGGAATGTGCCCACCCTGGAAAGATGAGGACGCATCCACATGCTGAAAATGGAAATGTAACTTTTGGTTTTTTTTTACACAGCGCCCTGGCTGGATGCTTTTGTTGATTTTTTTGATTATTGCTTGAACTGTAATGAAAAGGAATTGAAAGAATCCTGTGTGAGTCCCTTTTAATAGTTCCAGATTTGAAAAAATATTCTAAACTCAGCAAGCTTGGTCGTAATCTTCCAAAGAATTTCAAGCTCTTGTCCTTCTCTCCAGGGAACCTACAGCTCATATTCTGTTCTTTCTGTGCCTTTCTTTCTGAATTTTCCAGTTTCAGCATGTAAAAATGTTAGAAGGAAAAGAGGGTGCCATCTTAAGCCTCTCCAAGTTTTAATATTTTGTCCTTAATAGCATTAGATTGCTGTTCAGCAGTATATAATATTAGTCAAGCTTCTGACTGTGAAATGCAGATAATTAATTGAAGTATTAATCTCTGAGTTTTTAGTGAAAAGATCCACACTGGCTGGAAGTTTTACAATCATATTTGTATGTTCTTCTCCAGGAATCTGACCCCCCTTTTTTTTTTAAAGAAAAAAAAAGAAAGAACGTTTTCCTCTTTGAAGGCTTTCAAATGAAATCTTCAGGCTGGCTTAAATAAATGCTCTGTTTTACCCACAGTTAGAGGCGTACACACTTGGAAGTGGCTCAAAACATTTGACAAAATGTAGCATTAGTTGAAATATTCTGTCTCTGGTAAAGATCAGGAACACTGCAGAAATGGGATATTCTCAGCCTTTGGGCTATCACGTCACTTGCTGCCAAGTTCTTTTTGCTTTAGTTTGGCTGATCTATCAAAAGCACAGAAATGCAGCTAGCAGCTCTCTGATCAGAGTTTTAGCCAGAGTATCTCCTCAGCTCCTTTTCTGCTCAAAGCCAGTCTCCCTGTTGGAGCAGTTGGAATGTTGGTAGTGACTCGATGGTGCTATTAATTATTTTCATGGAAAGAAAATACAGAGTTGTAAAGAGCCCTAACTAAGGGCCTCTTAATCTTGCAAGAAGCGGCAATTATTGGCTGGAAATGAAAGCCACGCTTCACTGTAGAACAAAGGGATTAAATTCCAATACACAGACCAATGAATTGTTGCAGCAGTCAAACCAGGGAAGCAGATCCTTCACCTCTTCAACATTCCAGGTGAACGGGTGCATCTTCCCCTAGAAGATATTCTATAATTGGTTATAATCTGGGGGGAAATGGGCAGGAGATTGTGTATAAAACATTAGAAGAGATGTTCTAATAGTACCCTTGAACTTCGGAAGTGCAGGGATGAATAATCTGCCTGCACAAGCTTTTCCAGTCTTCCTCCCACCGGGGAAGTCCCTTTGCCGTTAGGATATGTCTCCATCAGAAAAGACCACACTGGATAAGAACCAGATGCTGCCTGTCCTCCCAGATTCCCACTTCCACCACCATGGTCGAAATGCCCCTCCTTTCGTGTCAGTCTTTCTTCTCAGGAGTGCATTTCCTGAGGATTAAGGTGGGATGGGTTCCTTTCCTCTCCCCAGTGCTTCAGCCTGAGTTAACAGCAACACAGTTCCCTTTGCCATGTCAGGTCCTCATACCTTTACATCCAGCTTACAACTGGATTTTTTCTGTTTTCTTGTTCTGAATTGCAGTCAAACAGGCCTTTCTTGAAAGAATTTTCTTTCGGGTCTCACTAGAACCACGTGGACTCCTGCAGAAAGAAGGGAGTTAACTTTCCAGCTGGCCTTTGCTTGTCTCCACCAAAAAAGATTTGGCATTTGCTAAAAGTTTTTGTGTCCTGGGAGGATTGGCAAGAGGGGTATCACCTTGAGAAATCCTGGAAGGGATGGAATTCTGCACTGTTTGTTGCTCAGCACTGCCAAGAGAGACAAACAGCACTGGCAATCCCACACATCCAAACTCTTCCATTAGCATGCGGATCCAGCACCGCTGTTTTGTTGGGCTTCATCAACATTCAGCTCACATCCCCCCTTTCCCCTAAAGCACCAGTGGAGCTCAAAGGAAATTATTAAAAACACCTTGTATGAAATGAAAGTTCTGATTAGGTTTTGTTTCAGGTGCAAAACCCGCTCCTGGGATCTGCTTTGAGAGAGTCAATTCTGCCGGTGATCCTTACGGCAACTGCGGGAAGGACTCCAAGAGCTCCTTTGCCAAATGTGAACCCAGGTAGGGCCTCTCCCTGCAAACACAGCAACAGGTGCTGGGAGAGGGCTTGGAACGTTCCAGATGATTCACCTAATCTTTGGTTGTGTTCATTTCCATCAGGGATGCAAAGTGTGGAAAAATCCAGTGTCAAGGAGGAGCAAACCGACCTGTGATTGGTACCAATGCTGTTTCCATAGAAACCAACATCCCACTCCAGGAGGGTGGCAAGATCCTGTGCCGTGGCACCCACGTGTATTTGGGGGATGATATGCCCGATCCTGGGCTTGTGCTGGCAGGAACCAAGTGTGAAGATGGAAAAGTAAGATTCTGGAATACCCCCAGCCAAGGGGAACATCACTACCCTCATTCTGCCAAGTGTTTTGTACTTCTTTTTTCTTTGGGATTTTTTTGTTCCCCCCACAAAAATAATTGCTTCTCATGCTCAGACTGAGACACATTGTACTCCCTTCTGGCCACTCTTCTGGGTTATAGATTTGCAGATGCAAATGTGAACAACCTGGTCTGGTGGAAGGTGTCCCTGGACACAGCAGAGGGTTGGAAATACCTTAAAGCCCATCTATTTCCAACCCAAACCATCCTGGGATTCTGTGCACTGCAAGTTGCTTAAGTTTATAAGTGATTTTTTGAAGACAGTCCCAAGTTTCTGCCCATGGAAGCTTGAGGTTTTCTGCAAAATAAGTGCAGCAAAATACATTACAGGCTTATTAGTGAATTTCTGAGTTCGGTGTATTCACTTTCCCAGTGTCTCTGGCATTGCAAAATTGTCATTAACTTCACTTTAGGTTTCAAAATGTATTTTATCTTCTGATTATGGCTCTTCCCTTCTTTTTTTCATGCAGGAAAACTTATCTCTGTATGCACTCTTAGAAAACTCTAAACCCGTTGATGCTCAGCCACCAAAACTGATTTTTGCAATTGTGTTTTGTGAACTTTGTGAATTATCCACTGTGAGTGCAGCCCAAATTTCACATGGCTGTCTCATTCTAAGTTTTTCTTTTGTGAGAAAAGGAACTGAGAAAGAAGGGAGGCAGCCATGAGTTTACAGGGGGAGGAGGAATGGAAAGCAGCCCAAGAGCTATTGAAATGAAGGAGGTTTCCACACCCTCAGTGGATTGCTTGCAAAAAGGAGGAAAAACGAGTGCTTTGATAATTTGTGGTAAATTCAAGTAAGCCTCTGAATTTCTGAATGCTTTTGAATTATGTTGGATTATCTCACTGCACTGGGAAGGGGTTTGAAATCCATCCCCAGTGAAACCACAGCTCTGCTACAGGAAAACAACCCTTAGAGCATTTCGAAGTCAATCTGGTATAAAATGTCTTTTCAAAGGCAACTCAGTGCTGAGAAAGCACCCCATTATATTTTACTAATGAGTATTTAATCTTTCTAATCTATCTAATCATACACATCCACACTATAGAATACACAGGCTAATACTTCTGAAATTGTATGTTTTACTTTGAGGACATTAGTGCATTTGTATTATGGATTAAGAATATGAATTTAAATATTCTTGGGTTTTCTCAACTGGAGATGCACAATTTGAAATGCAGCCATTTTAATGTGATCAGAATTCTGGGAGCTGCTGCACTGTGAATATTTGAATTGTGAATACTGCTGTAATCAGACCATATTCTCTCCATGCCTGCATGTTGATGCCAATTCACTCTAATTTCCTTTCCATTTTTCCTTCTCCCCAGGGGATAAGTGCCCTGATTAAGCATCCCTGTCGCCTCCTTCAACACTATTCCCAGCTTAATGCTAATTATTGTGACTGACTTTTACTACTACTGAACTGCACTGCAGTTAAACATGAGCAAAAATGTGCAGTGTGGGGCTTTTTGACCTTTTTTGTTGTCAACATAGCATAGGAACAGTTATTCCAGTCCTAATTTCTTCTTTTTTCAGTTTGGAGTAGGGTAACTTGTCATTACTGACGTCCTCGTCAGTTGTGTGGTTGTTTGATGTTATTATTACTCGGCACTAATCTTGCTTAACCTCAATTTTCAGCTCCATTGGCAGAGTAAAGTTTATCTGCAATGACTGGAAAACAAAAACAAAAATTGAATTTTACTCCCGTGCATATGCTATTTGTTTACTTCCATTCCCTATAAATATTAAATGTTAAATAGGCTTGGTTTGTATATGACACCAAAAGGAAAAATTGTTTAACTTGGAAAAACTTAAAAAGCTCTTGGTTTTCCTGGAAAACAATGATGAGCCTATAAAAATCAGTGATCTCACTTCAATATTCACCTACTCTGGGTCCAGTTTCTGTACTGGAATGAAAAATATTTCACTATTTATATAAAGAGAACTCTGATAATTTACACCATAAGCATCTAAAGCTTTCCTTGAGGAATCATCTGCTGCTGTGAAGACACAAAGGCAGA
This sequence comes from Corvus moneduloides, assembly GCF_009650955.1. Lineage (NCBI taxonomy): Eukaryota > Metazoa > Chordata > Aves > Passeriformes > Corvidae > Corvus > Corvus moneduloides. The sequence goes on from NC_045483.1 coordinate 2,911,795, forward strand.
CAGAGCAGGGACCTGAAGGAATCCGGCTCAGTGCATTCCTAGCCCTGAAAAAAATGCAAATTACTGGTTTTTTAATTGGCTTAAAAACCTCCCAAACCCCAGGGTCTCCCCACTAGTTCCACTTGAGTGGAACTGTGAAGGTTTGCTTGCACAAGCTCAGCATATCAACCACTATGAACTGTGTGTGGAACCAGGGCTGGCCAGGAGAGAAGAATTCAACTTGCTCAGATTTGGGGTTAAAAGACTTTAAAAGGGCTGAGGAAAAGAAGAACAAGACACCCAATCCTGGTGTCCTTTGTGTCCATGTAATTATGTATATTTGTGTGTTGGGAAATCTTTAACTGCTGCAAGAAGGGATATGATGCCCTGGGAGCCCCAGCAGTTCTGTCCCTGTTAAAACTCCTTTTCCCTGATTTTGTAGATCTGCCTGAACCGCCGGTGCCAGAACACCAGTGTTTTTGGGGTCCATAAATGTGCCACCAAGTGCCATGGACGTGGGGTAAGCATCCTAGGAAACCATTCTTTTACAATCACTCCATAACCACTGGACAAGAAATCACTTTATGGAATGGCTTTGGGATCTATAATTGCCTGCAATAGATCAGTCAGAGTCACTGCAATACATTTTTATGATGTATTTCCATTTTCGCTGTCCCTTATAGGAAATGATTTTTATTTGACAAAGAAGTGTTTATCAGGCAGCAATTATCTCGTTCCTAATTGACAGCCTGTGATACAAAGGAATCTTGTAATCCTCAAAGCAATTTGAAGTCTAACCCTCCATCATGAAGAATTCCTATTAAAAATCAAAACTACAGTTTCTCCATAGATACAAAGAAGTTGAAATTTTTGAATTGAGCGTATGAAGCATTTGGATCGAGAGGGAAATGAGACAGCATTTCCAAAACTATTAAAATAAAGTCAAACCATATTGACGAGTTTTGTGCATGAAAGTGGTGCAGAATGGAAAATGTGATGATATCATTTAATAATATCAGTGTTTTGAAACCCAGTTTATATTATGACAATGTTAATTATGTCAAGCTATGCCTTATTAACCTTGATTTGCTGATGAGCTGTTTGTTTCTGTGAAAAGCTGTGGCAGCCACATTGGAAGAGCCATAGAAATTCACTCTCCTCTCCTGAGGAAGGATTTTAATTTGCTTTAACTTATTTTATCACCCTGAATTTGCAAAACTGAGCAGTGTTGATGGTGCTGCCTCTTATCATTGAGCTGGAATGAGCAGAGCCTTGGACTGGCATTTTTTATGTCTGTACAAACAAGAACCTCCTTGGTGGCAAAATTGACCTCGTGGAATTGTAAATGGGAATTCCTGCAGTGCTTTAATTTAAAAAATAATGCTTAAGAAAGTACATTTTTAATTATCTTGCTGTCTTTGAAAAGTAATTTTTTTTTTTTTTTTTAATTTTACATGACCACAGCCAGTCTGAGCTCTGTGAATATTTTAGTACTCTGCAGACACAGGCAGCACAGTGTTTCTGAAATCCTGCCAAGCTGACCTGGCCAGAATATTGCATGTTCAGAATAACCCAGACTCCTGTGAACTGATTTGTGTCTTACTGAAAACTCAGTTATTGATCTGTGCTGTGGGTTCTCCATGGTGGTGGCAGATCAGTGATGGTTGGGGCTGGCACAGAATTTAGGAGCTTATTGACAATGAAGCCTAAGCCCAAAAACTTCATTTACAAAGTGATTTGAGCACCTAAATGTGACTGTGCCATCTCTGTGTTCAGTTTGGGGCCCCCCAGGACAAGACATGGAGGGGCTGGAGCGTGTCCAGGGCAGGGAACGGAGCTGGGAAGGGGCTGGAGCCCCAGGAGCGGCTGAGGGAGCTGGGAAAGGGGCTCAGCCTGGAGCAAAGGAGGCTCAGGGGGGACCTTGTGGCTCTGCACAAGTCCCTGACAGGAGGGGGCAGCCGGGGGGGTCGGGCTCTGCTCGCAGGGAACAGGGACAGGAGGAGAGGGAACGGCCTCAGGCTGGGCCAGGGGAGGCTCAGGGTGGATATTGGGGAAAATTCCTTCATGGAAAGGTTTGTCCAGCCCTGGCACAGCTGCCCAGGGCAGGAGTGGAGTCCCCATCCCTGGAGGGATTTAAAATCCATGTGGATGTGGCAGGTAGGGACATGGGTGGCCTTGTCAGTGCTGGGGAATGGTTGAAGATCTTAGAGAGCTTTTCCAACGCGAGCAGTTCTATGATTCCGTGTATTCTGTCGATCCAGCACAAAACTTTAAGCTCTGTATTCACCACACACCAACTACTTGAGGAGTAGCAAAAGGAAATAATGAGCGTTTGGACTGTGAGACCTCCTGAGGGAAAAGCCCTGGATCTCCTGGCTCCTTCCCCTCTGTGCAGCAGGAACAGGCTGTGTTTGGGATGGGCTCCAGTCCTTCAGAGCTCTCTGATCCCTCAGGGGGCACTGGATAGATCAGGCCTTGCAAGCTGTTCTCTAACTCAGATTAAAACCACTACAACACGGAGGACTGTATCTTTACAGACAGTGCAAGTGTGATATCAAAGCTCCCTGAGGGTTTCCTCAGCCCTGATCCCAGTTTCACAGGCTTCTCCAGCAACTGGTTCGTCTTAGAGCCATGGAGAAATCCGTACTGGGCCCAGTGCAAGCCCTTGATGGAGAGGAGTGCTCGGGCAGCTGACAAAGCTCTACAGCCTCCACAGCCCAGAGAGACTCCTGCTGCTGTGAAGGCAGGAGGAACAGGAGTTAACAGGCAGATAGTGCTGCTGCTGCTGGAAGCAAAGGGAGAAAGACTTAAGAGGTGTCTGATTATCCTCATGTTACTGACGTTGCCAGCTGGGGCAACTCCAACGATTACCTGCCAAAGAAATAATGGTTTTCAGGATCCCTCTTACTCCGTGGCGAGTGGCTCTTTGCCACCTTAGTGTGCAAGAGGCAGCTATCAGCACATCTCCTTTCTTCCCTAAGTTTTATTCCTCTCTGATGTGTCACTGTCTGATTAGAAGCCCTTATCAGCCAGGGCTGCTCTCGGATGTTCTTTATGTTAAGCCATTTGTCTCTTTTTGCAGGTCTGCAACAACAAAAAGAACTGTCACTGCGAGGCTGACTGGGCCCCCCCGTTCTGTGACAAGCCAGGCTTTGGTGGCAGCGTGGACAGTGGGCCCATCAGACAGGCAGGTCCGTGGGAATTCAGGCTCCACCTGTTGTTTCCATGATAAAAAGTGGAAAAACAAAGTGGTGTCTTGTAAGCAATGAGCTTTGGCCAACCTCAGAAAGAATTATTTCCACACATTGTTAATTTTACAGGATTTGATTATTCCATGCTGATTTTTCCCCAGAGTGTTGGAGCTTTAGCGACCTCAAAGAGATGTTTCTGATTCATGTTTGAGTCCATGACAGCACAAGCAGTCTCCTCACAAGTACATTTATAAATTAAACCTTGATGGGAAGCAATGTCTGTTTTCATAAGAACAATGCTATTCTAAACCAAAATGGATTCTCTTCTCTGCGTGCCAGATGCTGCAGTGAGTGGCAGTGCTGAATTTATGACATCATGGTTATTTCCATGACAAAGCTTCCCATCATGATTTCACTACTGACAGATCATTTTTTTTAAAAGATAGCAAAGAAACCCTGGTCAGGCACTAGCAAGCTCTTGGAAGGAGTTAACTCCACGTGTTTTGTTGCAGACAATAAGAGTTTGACCATAGGAGTGTTGATAACCATCCTGTGCCTTATCTTTGCTGGATCAATCATGTACCTCAAAAGGAAGACTTTCATGAGGTGGTTGTTTACAAGCAAGAAGACAACAATAGAGAAATTAAGGTATGATCATTTCCCTAATTAAATTCCAATAGATATTATGGAAAGGAAGCAGTAAACACAGCAATTCCTATCACCGTGAACGTGTTAGAAAGAGCCAGACTTGACAAAAATATTAACCAGATATTAACAAAGTGTTTTCCCTGGGTTAGTTTAATTTCATTGATAGGCAGTAAATAATGCAGGTATTGGTTTCAATATATCCCTCTTTCCTTTTGGGATGAAAAATTAAGCAGCAATGGAAGTATTGCTTTTATTTTCATTTGCCTGAAATAGTTTCATTACATTGCGTAGCCTTTTATCTAAACTCAGTTGAGTGAGCTGAAACTTTCCTATTTGAGGTCATTACTGTTTAATGTTAGATTCATTAGAATACTCTCCTGGGTGTTACAAAGCTGCATTTCCACAGATTGCAGAAGCTAATTTAACAGACTACTGGTTTCTAAAAAACCAATATTTATTTGTATTCTTGCAGGAGTGCTAGACAATTTTTACTTTCCTTGTTTAGTATAACCAGGCAGAAAGTCCCTGCAAAATCCCATTCTGAAAAGAGGCTCCTGTTGAAGAAAATGTTATAAAGCAGAAAGTTGTGTTCAACAATTAAACCTTTGTATTGCAGGTCTGTGAGTCCAGCAAGACCTTCCAGTTCATCTGAGCCAAATCATGTTCGTACCATGTCTATTAGTAAAAACCTCATCACAAAGCCACAAAATACAACTGTACAAAAAGTGAGTCCCTAAATAGTTTTTGTAAAAAAACCAGAAAACCACATCATGTATTTTGGATCTCAATTAAGTGATTTATTATAATACAATAATTACATGAACTTAATATCATGTAGGACTAACAGTAAGTAAAATAGGAGAGGATGTAGGCTTCAAAATACATTTCTGGCTTCCCAGTTTAAGACAGGTGGAGATGTCCAGTGCAGAAAATAAATAGTTTTGTCTCTAAGAGAGAAAAGCAAGGGACTAACATGGATTTTAAAGTAGCAGTAGGCCAGGTTTGATGGGGCTTGGAGCAACCTGGTCTAGTGGGAAGTGTCCCTACCCATGGCAGAGGGTTAGAACAAAGTGCTCTTTAAGGTCCCTTCCAACTGTGATTCTGTGCCAGCTCTTGAAATTTATGACTTTGGTTGGATGGTTTTTCCCAGAGAGATGGCCCGAGGCGGCCGCTGCCCTATCAGATCATCGACATCAGCGACCCTGTGAAGACACACGAGGTGCCACCACTAAAAACACCCCAGCGAGTGCTGCCACCCCTTCCCCAGCTGCCAGGCCACCAAGCTGGGCCTGAGAGACCCCTGCCAGCTAATCCTTCACTGAGGTTCTCCCAGGTAACCACTGATTTACTTCTATTTAATATTTACTCTGTGAGTGTCTGGAGAAATGAAGTATTTTCTCATCTTTCATGCTGCCCTTTTCCCACAGTTTTTCCTTTTTACTTTGTGTGAGTTTAGAACTGCGCTGTAGAAAAATTACTTTGTGGTAAGTGGGGCTGTGACCCTAAAATTTAGGATCCTGAACTCTGTCTTCACCGCTCAAAAGACAACAGAACAACCAACTTAGAGGCAAACACAGGCTCCTCTCTGCAGCTGCCCAACCAGAGGGGAAACTGCATGGTTAGTGGGGTACCAAACACAGAGGGAGAGTTTAGGGAGTCACATTGCAGATGTCATGTGCAAGAGCAAAAGGTTTCTTAGCTTGATGTGCTCGTGCCCTGCCAAGGGCTGCACTGTTTTCCCAGGACGCAGACCTAAAAAACACTATTTCATGTAGACACAGCTTTCACTGTAATGTTTAAATAGAAATGGTAAATATTTTTTATTTCTTATTTTTGAAAAGATGCATCTCAGGGTGATAGGGTAGATGAAGCTGCCTGTGCAGTTGTCTGTATTAAATAGTGTCTTTTCTTGTCAGTGGCTGCTCTCTTTTGGTGGCATTTGTGGAGTGACTGTTTCTAAGCAAAGCACCCAGGCAGGCAGCGATTCCTGCTCTGCAGTTGTGGAGCTGCTCTGGAAATGCTGCAAGGTTAAAATGAAGTGGATGTTGTCACCACCAGGCTCTCAGCTGCAGGAGCCCTGAGAGCTGCTCTGAGACCCTTTCCTGGTGATGGATGGGAGGATATGGCTCTGAGACAGTGCTGGAGTGCAGGGCTTTGAAAAGGAATTGGAAAAATAGCAGAAACAAACAGGGATGAGAGAGGCTGCCCAGAGAGGTTGCCAGGGTGCCCAGAGAAGCTGTGGCTGCCCCATCCCTGGAAGTGTCCAAGGCCAGGTTGGATGCTTAGAGCAACCTAGGATAGTGGAAGGTGTCCCTGCCAGTTGTGGCAGCTAATGAAGTGTACCTAGATTTAATTTTTTCTAAGTCTGAACATTGTATCACTCAGGTTAGACCAAATCTACCAAGTGCAGCCAGTTTATTATTTGATTTTTCATCTTCCCCTTTTCCATCTTGCCAGTTGTTTTCCTTTCTGGGGAGTAAGAAACGCTGATTCTTTCTAAAATTAGTTTTGTAGGGAATCTGAAGCAGTACTGATTCCTGCTGCTTGTCTTTAGCTCCCATGGTTTCATTGTCCATTTTCTTGCATTCTCTAACGTTCTGCACAATTCACAGTGGTCAAAGGGAAGGCTTTAAGTGCAAGTGCTTTTCTGTTTCTTAAGCAGAATACAGATGGAGAAAAGGCTTTCCAAGGAAAAGTAACCATTTCTCATTCTGAGGCTGCATCTGCACCTGCCCCAGCCTCACTGCACGTCCGAGCAGCCCAGTGCTCCCCTACAGCTCACGTTCCTAAATCCTTGTGCTTCAAATCCCACCCAAAGTGCCAGGTGAAATACCAGATCTGCAGTACTAACATTAGCAAAGACTGACAGATCTGAAACTGCCAGAAAGCTTTTCAGCTTGGCAGCTCGAATTAATTGTGACCGTTCCTTCATCAAGCGAAATACCACCATTTTCAGTCTCTGCATGGAACACAAGTAGGACAAACAGGGCATCAGCTCCAGGAAGCCTAGAGGATGATAGAGCAAGAATGGATTCTTTCAAAATAATATCATAACCTCAATATTGTCAGAAAGAGCTACTTTTTATATCAGAGGGACACAAAAAGCACTGTATGGGAGAAAATCATTCATTCTTAAGTTAAACTTTTTTCCCTCAAAGCTTGGAAGCAATAAATTAGCTGAAGAATAGTTCTGGATAATAAATATAGATACTACTTCATGTATTGCTTCAGCTCTTTCTTGGAAGCACATCCAGCAGCTCAGCAAGAGGAAGGACTTTAAAAATCATTGCCACATTCAGGATGTCACCCAGATGCTCAGTGCTGCAGGATGGTGCTGAGGAAGAGTGTTCACCATAAAACTTCCTTTCTGTTGTGAATAAAATAGTTAAAAAACAAAGACAGCATGGAAAACCCCAACCAATCAACCAAACAGAAAATCCTCAGCGAATTAACTGTTGCCAAGTTTAATATTTCATTATCTTTTGAGTGAAAAATAGCTTTTCCTTCGTTCAGATGCCCTTGCAAGGCAAACAGACTTTATTTATGGGCCAGACTCATAGTCAATATAAATCAGCAGAGCCCCATGTGATTCAAGGAAACAGGGCAGGTTTATCCTAACCATGGGTTCAGTCCAGGCATTTGGATTTGATCTCTTCCCCTTGGTTTTGTTACCTTTAACATTCAATTGCTGCCTTTGACACTCTCATCCTCTTATTACCAAGATATATCTAATATTTTACAGCTGATCCTAATTGCAGGAAATAGAACTTTGTGGTTTCACTTTTTCCTCAGTAAAACAGAGCTCAGCTCAGCTCCTGCTCCTTCTGGCACAGTTGTCCTGGGAATACCTCTCCTGTGGCACCTCAGCCTGGCTGTAGACACAGAGGGTTTTCAGTTGCTTCTTTAAAAATCAGTGGAAAAAACCTGGAATTTCATGCACCTGATGTCTTTGGAGCTGCTCAGTATGAGAATTATGCTTTTCATTCCACCATTTAAAACAACACTTCTGCAAGCAGAGCCTGAATGCATTAAATGCCAGGTTGTAGATATAAAACTGGACAAAGAAATCCATCCATAAACCCTTTGTGTTGAAGGGCTGAAGCTTTGTAGGGGAAGAATTGGAGAAGGGAGGGAGAGGAAGCAGAGCTCTGGTGGTACCGTGAGCTGTGCCGCAGATTCCCAACACATCAAAGGCCCTGCAAGGCCCCACACGTGTTAGCACATGGAGTTTGGATTCTCCTGTGGCACAGAAAGAATAGAGAAGCCCCTCCTGTAATCAGTCTGGGGGATGGGATTTATTTCTTCAAAGAGCTTTTCCTCTGCTCCTCAGAATGTGTGTGTTCCTGGTGGCATCTCCTTTCCATCAAGTGCTGTTCCGTTTTGCTTCGTCTCAGCCACCATTTAGTCTCCATTTCCATTTTGATCAGAATTCCCTCCCTTTTTAATTTTTCTCTTTCATTTACCCTTGCCACATTACACTTTCTGTCAAGACTCTTGGCTGCTTCCTCCTTAAGGATATTTTAACTCAAGGATGACATTTTGACTGGGAAATGAATGAATAAATAAGTCAGGTGTTGGGGCTGTGTACCCATCAATACCAGTACTTGTTATGAAGAGAGTTAAAGAGAGGGTGGACATTATATGCAACTTTAAAATGTAGTTTGTGGCAAATTTGAGCTTATTATACATGAGATTTACTTAAGCTCCCTTATTTTCTTCCTGATCAAAATGCCTGTGGATAATCAATCTGCATTTCCTTCTTGAAAGAGCAAATATTTGCCACAAAAAGTGAAAAAACAAAGCGATGCTCAAAACAAATAATGAAAAGCTGGACTTTACTCAGGAGTAATTCGTGCTCTGATTGCTTGTTTGGATCACATCTTTCAAGGGATCTTTAATCAGATTATGCTTGTAAGGTCTTGTTTCCTTTAACTTTACGAATGATACTTAGGGCAAACGAAAAGTAAGGAATAAAATGCCTTGGGAAAAGCGTGGCTATGCAGCTCCAATAGGAGAAAGATCTGAAGTGAGTTTGGGGATGAATTGGAGAGTTTTTGTGTGCCCTGAGCAAGCCACTTAATGTGTCCCAGCTCTCCATAATGAGGACCACAAACAGCCACATTCCCCAGGGGTCCGTGGGGCTGCAGGGACCACACAGAGGAGCCATGGGCCAGCCTGACAGCAGATGACTTCTGTTCTTTATTAATGAAGCCTTTAATTCCCCAGAATGAAAGCACAGCAGCGTCTCTGAAAAAGATCCCACAGATGCTCCCAATCCAAACCAGACTGGGGCACTTCGGTTTTGTGGTCAACTGAATTTCCATTTTAAAGTAGTGTTGAGCATCCCCACCTTTCTCTAGAACTACTTCTACAAAGTTATGTATTCAGTCTTTGCTGTTTTCATTTACCACCAATTAAGCATTGAGTCCAGTAGAGATGCACTCTGTACTTACAGAGTAAAGAATCAAAAGACATAAAATCATGAGAATATAGTATTAAATCTTTCTGTTAAAATGTAAGTGCCCACTTATTAAAAATAAGTTATTTTTTACTCATCTAAACTTATCTGGACATAACTGATTTTAAAATATCTTCAGTTTAGGTTTAGATTAGGTATTGGGAAGAAATTGGGGGGAGGGGGGGTGAGACCCTGGCACAGTGGAAGGTGTCCCTGCCCATGGCAGGGGTGGCACTGGATGGGCTTTGAGCTCCCTGCCAACCCAACCCAACCCAGTCTGTAATTCCATGATTCTGTGAATTTATGTCAGCTGTGGCTGTGTGAATGGCTCAATGTCCATTCTGGACACTAACAGGAGCCTGTGTTTCCAGCAGGAGCCCCCCAAGCCCAGCCCCCCTCGGAAGCCTCTCCCCGCAGACCCCCTGGGCCGAGCGCGCCAGGGCCCCGCCGTGCCCGGACACCCCAAGGCTCTGCCCCACGTCACCCCTGCCAGGTCAGTGCTCATCCCAACACCTGCATTTACAGCACCTCATCAGCCACGTGGCTGAAATGGCTCAAGGAGCTGCTGCAGCAACCACTTCCAGTATAATTTCCATCTCTAATTTCGCTTGTCGCGCCGCTTCTCACTGGGAGTGCACCAGCGCAGTTGCTCTGACTTCCACAGGATATGAGAATTTATGGTACCTGTGAAGGTTTGACTGTAAGCACCTGGCTGCATATTTACAAAAATTAACCAATAGATAATAAATTTTCTCCTCAGAGCCCTCCCAGAATTAGGCTGAGAACAGAGTGCTGTTAAAATCAGCCACCAATAAAAGCAATTTCCTGATGACACATTTCCCAAGGGAACATCAATTTATATCGTCTGAAAATGATATCCAGAAGATTCAAAAAACATAGAAATTGTACACTTAAAAAATATAACGTGTTTTTGGAAAAAAAATAATCAGAAAGTGGAGTAACCACACCCAGTGTTAATGGGTTAAGTCAATAATGTTTTCTTACCCACTATTCCTCAGTTTCCTGTGAATAAAGTGAGCTCCAAGGAAGATAAAAGTGGTGTTTTAAACTACATGATTTCTACCAGTAAAGCACTTTAATGCTCAGAAACATTAAAAATAGAATCAATATATTCTCCTAATATTCCTAGCAAAAAGACTGCCAGAAGAAACTTTGATTAAACTCCTGGCTGTCCATTCTAGTCAGCTATTCTGAAAGCAACAACATTTCAAGCTGACTCCTTCCTACAACTTTTGGAAACCACCTGGAATTCTGCAACATTATTAACATTTTTGATCAGGTTCAAAATTGATGAGCACCAAAAGAAATGGGGAGATCAAATAACAATTTGCTGTTTTCTTTCTTTCCAACAGACCTGCTCCCAAGCATCCACCACAGGTATCCAGGGCCAGCAACACTATGGATGTGAAATGAGTAGAAAAACCCGACACCTTTATTTTAAAAAGTGAAGACAGAAGTTTGCACTATCTTTCAGCTCCAGCTGGAGTTCATTTCTATGACAATACTTAGAATTTTAATGTTCAAAACAGCATTATTTTTAAGAATTCTGAGCTACTGCCTTTGGTGCTGTGCTGTGCTATGGTGCTCTGTATACTTGCTCAGGTACTTGTAAATTATTAATTTATGTTGAATATTTATTACAGTGCAGTGCACTGTAGTAGATATTTTTACCACAGCTGAGTTTTCCTAAAAAGGAAGCCTTTTTTTTTGTAATATTTCACTGAACTTGAATAATTCTGCTCTATTGGTCCTATGTAGATGTTTTAGTTTTGATCTATTCTTTAAGGAGTGCTGATACAGATCAATCAAATGTGTAAACAGCTCAATCTCAATGGTTCATAACCAACTTTTGAATAAATATGGCAGGGTAAAAAGCCAAAATCTCTCCTGGAACTCAGTGAAATGCCCGATATCTGCACACAAATGTATTTAACCAAAGGATCACTCTGTGTTTGCAGCTGTACTGTAATCTCAGTTTTCATGTTACTGTTCAAAACCTTCCAGAAATCTCTGTGCTGAAAGAGGATGTACCCACCTGGGAGAAGTCCTCTCACTGAAGAAGTACTGTATATCACAGAACTGTATTGTTTTGAACCTCATTTTCCTCAAGCACAGCCTGGTTAGTACATATTAATGCAGGTATCAGGCCTCCCTGTGCCATCTCCCTTTTGATGCTTTGGTAATTAAATTCAACCATCTCATTGTTGTCCTGATTAGACTGGCAGTACATTACACCCAGGGCTGGGGGGAAGCCAAGAATGACAAAGAATTACATTTTAAGAATCAACTTTTATATTTCATATTTCCTTTTGCCTCACCGCTCTGCTTATCACCTGTATTTTGCATATTTACTACTGTTTTGTATTTAACTTCTACAGCGTTGCTCTGGGTTTCTTAAATCCCAAATCAAAGTGTGTATTTTAATACATAGACTTGGATTATCCAAAAAAAAAAAAAAAAAAAAAAAGGTTCATCTCTGCTATGTGATTACACCTGATCTCTTCTGTGCCTTCTCAGTAGCACTGCTGAACACAGTTGTTTCACCTGTAAAAACAACAGTTGAGTTGAAACAGAGAAGGGACTATCACCTTTAGTAAGATGGTTTCCTCATTGCTTGTGGTTTTTGTTTCCTTAAGCAAAAATAAAAGCATTGATAGAAACTTGCATCTCGCTTCAGGAAGTGTAACTGTATTTCATTTCCCCAGTTATTCCCCCTCGTAGCAGCACAGCCCTCATGTTTATTGATGAACTGAACAAACCAAAATCAACCCCGGCTTAGCTTGGTGCTGAATAGCAAAGGAAAAGCTTCACAAATGTATTTCAATTCTTAAAGCACCTCCAACAGCAACAGCAGGGCTTTATGTGTGGAGAATCACAGCAGAAGGATGCAAACATCCCAGGCTCAGCAATGCTTTTTCTGTACTTTGCGTATTTCTGTATTTAAAACACCAATTTTTTTGTATCTAAAGTAGGGGGGTACCTCCATTTGGAGCAGCCACGTGATCTCAGTTTGCTTGTTTAAATGCTCCCGTTTCATCAGAATTCTTCTGCAAACTGCTGAAAACTAGAAGAGGGAACTGTAAGTAGAGAAAGAAGGAGATTACATTAAATGACTAATAAGTTTCTGTTATCAGCATCAGAGTTCTGAATTAAACAGGAGCAGCTTAGGTAAGACTTTGCACGTGTATAAACTTAAACATGACCAACCTAGGCAGGCTTAAAAGTACAGAAAATAGAAATATCCTTACAGGGCACCCAGTTGTGTCCCTGTCGCTTCAAGCAGCTACCTCACCAACACCATTGTCAAATTTCTTAACTATTCCCACTAAAACTTGGAGATTTCTAAATGTTTGGGGGAAAAAATCATAATTCTCTCTCTGAAACTAAGATAACAACACTCAGCAGTCCTGTAAAAATGAGTACAATTACTTGACACCAAAAAAAAGTTCTTGCTGAAGAGTAAAGGCTGATTTTTTTCATAGCAAAATGTGGGTGCAATGTATGTAACAGCCATAAAATGTGGAATCCTTCCAGTCAGCAATTGGCAAATTTTATATACTTTTATACATATATATAAAAAATCAGATGCAAAATTTTACAGGCAGAAAAGCACCTTGGGGGGTGGGATGGGACAACAGATATCACAGGGCAGCAAGGGATGACTCCAAATGATCCATCAAATCCTTCTTTTGTTTTGGGGAGTTGTAGCAGTAGTAGCTGGCTGTGAGGTGTTTTCACACCTAATTAGTGCCTTCATGATTAGAGATGCAGATGGCATGGAAAATTCCATGGTGGAAAGCAGGTGAATGGTTTTACATCTGTAAGGGCAGTGTAAGCAAATAAATTACTGGGGGATACACCAGGGTGTGAAATCCAAGGTGTGCTCCTTGCACAAGCACAAGTCCTGTCATAACAAATCCCTCCACTTCCCTGCTCAGCAATCTTTGACTTCTAAATCATCTTTAATAATTAAGGTTACACCAACCTTTAAATCCTCAGTATTTTATGGTTCTCAATTTACTTGGGTGGGAAAGATTTTTTAATGCTGAATCTTCCTTTCTGTCTTCTCCCACACCCATATTCCAACCTCCCACCTCTGGAATGTTGGTACAGCCAGGCTCCCTTTCCAGAAGGAAGGCAGGAACAGAGTGTGCTCTCCCTAAAGCAACGCTGCCTTTATGCTAATCAATAGAACAGTAAGTACAAAACACCAAAGAAAATGAATAAATAGGCAGTAAACAAAAAGAAAATTGCATATTTACCATCTTTCTGCCCATCAAGTCCCTTGGGTTTAGTATTCCTAGATTGTTTGTAAAAGCTAGCAATTATCAGGGTAGCAAGATTTATCGTCTTTTAATTTCATGGAATATTTTAAAAGCCTTTTCAAAAGCTCGGAGAAGAAAGAGATACAGAGATTTTTCCTTTGTTTCAGTTCTGGTTCCTTCTGATCATTTGAGTATGCAATATTCTCTTTTATTAACTTCCAATCAAATAACAGCAGTTTCCAATTTAACTGTAAATTACCATGTAACAGTAAACAAATTCATTCTTTATCTTACAAGCACTCTGCAAAACATAATTTTCTAAACTCGGTAATGCTGAAACTGATTCTGCAGAGAGACCATCCCTCCACATAACGAGACCACACATAAACATGCCCCATAAATTACAGGCAGCTGCCCTTTTCACACAACACTTACAAGAGAAATTAAAAACCTGGAGCATATTGAACATTTAGAACTCTTGGAATTCATTCAGGAATTTAATATCCAACATCATCATCATGACAAAAGATATTTTTGTTTTCCATGACCCTCTTTTATTTTTTTAGCAATGTGCAAGACCACATGTATCTGTAGAGGTAAGCAATACATTTTTATGCTTCACTACATGTCTTCATTCTTACATATTTAAATGTTTAGCTTTTAATGTACTTATGAACAATTGGGGAAGGGGCTGGAGCCCCAGGGGCGGCTGAGGGAGCTGGGAAAGGGGCTTAGGCTGGAGCAAAGGAGGCTCAGGGGGGACCTTGTGGCTCTGCACAACTCCCTGACAGGAGCTAGCAAGGAACAAGGCACAGGAGGAGAGGAAATGACCTCAGGTTGCACCAGAGGATGTTTAGAGTGGATATTGGGAAAAAGTCTTCCCTTAAAGAAGGAATGGAAGAGATAAGGACATCTCTCTGCCTGTGTGTTCTCACTGCTCCAAGAGCCCGTAGCAAAAACTAAAAGTTCTGTCCAACATGCTGCCTTTTGTATGTGCCTTTCCTTGGCACGGCACTGCTGGGAGCAGCTGGAGGTACTTCCAGGAGATTTTCCTTCTCTCGCCCAGAATTGCAAAAGGAGACACGTGCTGTATAAAAGCAGCCTCGTTAAAGCAGGAAAAGCCACGAGCTGCGCTGGAAGCTGAGCTGGCTGAGCACAGAAAGAGGACGGAGCAGCCGCACAATACCCAGGCAGTGCCATCAGGCAGAGATCCTCCCACAGCAGCTGCACTCCAGGGAATTCCGGGGGTTGCAGAGCAGGAATTCAGCACAGCACAAGAGCTTTACCTGCCCTGCAAGGACCACGGTTGGCTTTGGGCACCAACAGGGCACTGGGTGGGTTGAAGTGGCTGCCCTGAAAGGTCCGGCTTTAGCTACGGTGCCACGGGCAGCACATTTAAAAAGCTCTGCCCTCCTTCTCTGCCCGGCAGAGCTGCGAGAGCAGGGCAATGCTCACCTGCAGAGCTGCAGTGAGGAGAGCAATGGGTGCTGCTGCTTTTTCACACGAGGGATGTGCGAATGGCCCTGGGGGGAGGCACTGAGTGCCTGGTTATGCCATCTATTGGATTATGCTGGATTTGGAGGAAAGGACTGCGTTTTTTCTAATTTTTTTTTTTTTTTTAAGCAACTTGAATTTTGTATTTCTCAGTGCTTGACTTGGCAATCTTGATGTTACTTGATATAAAGACACCTAAAACTACTTTTTAAACCCCCAAACTGTCACTTTCAGGAACAGATCTGAAAATACCTCAGATCGTTTACATATTTATCGTATATCACTTGCTTTCATTTAGCTAATATACCAGATTATTTTACTGTTAAAACTGTAAATTACTACTTAATCCCAAAAACTAAAAGCTAAAATATATCAATATATATTTTTACAAAGATTCATTAATTTAGCCTAATTTTCTGTAAGAATTTTAGATGCCTTAACAACCTGAATATATTTTTAACTTCTAGAGCTGAAGCTAAATTTGCTGCAAAAGCAGCTCATGATTTGAAGTAAAGAAGCATCTCCTTGGAAAATTTAAAGATGAGTATTAACAAGGTTGGGTAAGAAATGCTAATTTTTTGTTTGCTAAAGGGACGGTCATGAAAGCAAAAGAGGTCTTGGAGAAGGAAGCAGTAGAGAAGGAAAAAAAAAAAATAAATCAGCATTTAATTTCCAGCAGCTTAAAGACAGCTTGTTACATCCTCAGGGGAATGCCAAAAAGTGTGTTTGTTTATTTGAATTTCTTGCTTTACATCTAACTCTGCGTGCAGGAGGGTTCTGGTTTTGTTCTAAGAAAACAGTGTCTGTAAATCCCATGAATGCACTTAAATACAGGAGGAGATGCTGAAGAGGAGGCTGAGCTCCAAAATTTAAAGTGCCAAGGGACCCAGAAATCTGAATAATAGAGGTGAAACAGGCAAGTTACAGCATTTGGGGCCAAATATTCATATTTTCACTTTCTTGATAGGAAAAATGAAAGTTGTCTGAGGCATCATCTCCAAGATGGGAAATAGCAGCTTTTCTCTTAGTTTTTCCTTCTTGACTTCTGGCAAATTGACCAAGCTCCAAACAAGCAAAAATCACAACAAATGGAGGAGGAAACACATTTTAAAAATAAACCCAGAGCCAGAAAACCTCTGTATAGAGATTATTGATATCTGCCTGTGAAAACTTCCAGTCTTTTCTAATATTGAAAGACAAAGAGCAAAGAATTTTCACAATAAAAATTACACCTGAGCAAGCCACGTCTCCCACTGCTGCTGCAGCTGCAGGTCTGGCTTCCTCCTCCTGCAGCCCCAGGAGCACAGAGTGGAAAAATCACCCTAAATCCTCTTTGAAAGGTGGAATCTCCATCCTCCACCCCTCTAATCCGAGGTGCTGCTGCCTGCAATTAAACTATCAAGTCAGGTTTTAACAAAGCATGAAGTTCCAGAGTGCTTTAGTACCCCTGTTGCTCCTTCCAGTCCACACAAGGATGCAAAGCAGAGTCACTGCCCTGGTACAGAACCCATTCATTTGATTTTAGCACTCAGTAAAGCAGTAAGTAAAGCCCAGTAACTCTGAAACTGCAACAAGTAGATGCTTTGGGAGAATTTTTAGGCAGTCTGCATGAGACATACATATTTATATTAAAATACAGGTCAGGGACGGCTGTGAAAATTAATCAAACTCCTTGTTTATCACGAGCATAATTTTGGAGTGCATTAGGAATGGATGAAAAATATGAATTCATTCAGTTTGTAGAATTTTTTTCCCTAAAAATGTGGTTTGGACACATTTTGGACTATCCCTTCCTTTCCAGTTACCTTCAATCTATTACCTCTAATTACTAACTTAAATTAAACCAAAATAACAGCTCTGAAGACAGAAAATTGTGTGTATTTAACTCAGCAGGGAGATTTTATAGAATTCCAACATTCCCAAGGATTCAGTAAGACATAACAAACTACAGGGCAATTGTTTTAATACAATTTCTATGCTTTTATCCCTCTGGAGCTGGAATTTCCAGTGTCAAGCAGGGTTGTCCTTCCCCATAGCCCAAGGAGGAGCACAGACCATGGCCAGGCTCGGGGGTCTCTGTTTGAGCACTACCCCCAGAGCACTGTCTGCCCCTAAAATAGGCACATTTCCTATTCAGTTCCCTTCAAGAAACTCTGTTCAACCTTGGCCCTTCCACAGCAAACCCTCTCTTCACATATTCCCTCTTCATCACTTCTGGCTTGTTTTCCTGCCGTTCCTTCCTCGGTTTTGTCATATCCCCTTTGTGCTCTCGTGTCTTTTTGACAGACTTGTGGCTTCCTCAGCCAATTTTATCTAAATCCTCTGGATGAATGAGCTTCTTTTCACTTCCTTATTCCAGCCAGACTTGTCTTCTGAGCATTCTCTTTGTTTTTCCAGGACTCCAGCCATTCCCATGACAGCACCATGCCTGGCTCAGAGGGCTCACTTGGGATTTCTGCAGGCAAGGAGAGCCCCAGCTCCCTCAAGCATACAGTGGGTACAGCTCAATTGCTGTGCCAGGCCAGAGCCTAAAGCCAAATTCCAGATTTATTACTTGAATAACTCCAGCTTTCAACCCCAGACTAGAGCAGCACAAATTTTGCTAGGGCACAATTCTCCTGCCAGACCATTTTAATTTTTTTCAGCCATTCCGGCCAATCCCAAACCTAAAGGTGTTTTACAGAGGAAGATTTTATAAAAAACCTCTCCAGGGAATATTTTTTTTTTTTTTTCCTCTCCTTTATTTTCTTCCCCTCTTTCATGTCTGGTTTCTGTGACGAAGCTTTGCAATCTCAGACAAACACTATAAATCTCCAGGAGCACCACCATAAATAACAGGAAAGATAGCTAAAAGGATTGATTGGAATAGATGAATTACCCTGTCAGGATGTTCCCAGTCCGGATTTCTCTTCTCCTACAGCTTTGACTTTTGTCTACTATTGAAAAACCCTGAGATTCTCTTCATTCTGTGAGGTGGCACCTGAGCACCACCTCAGCACTGACTCTTTACATCCCCCCCATTACTGAAGTTTCCCATGGCTGTAACAAAGCCTGATTTTTCCAACAGGAGGTCTGGTTACTGCTGGAATTCTGACTTAACCTTATTCACTCCTCATTTCACCACTTCAGCCAATGGTGACAATTCCCCAAAAACTACAATTGCAAAGCCAGTACTTCTCCCAGCAGCAAATTCTAATCACAGATGCTTTAAATTATTTTGTGTGGGGGTAAGGTACCTCCATGAGGGCTCAATTAATGTGAGACTCATCCAAGTCAGCATTTTCACCATCTGACTCCAGTAGAATGGGTACAGCTCCAAGCAGTTCACACCAAAAAAGAGGGCCCAGCTCTTCTATAGAAGTCCGTGACCCAGCCAGAGTGGAAATCAAAGTCATAACAATCTCCACCCTGAGGGACAATGTAGTCACTAGAGTGTCAGAATGCTTTAAACACGGATAGAAAATTAATTTGGCGATTTTATTCATGGTGAACAGAGCTCAGCTGATCAGATACCAAAGAACTTGGGTGCCCTGCTTACAGAATGTGCCTATCCCAGGTACTGAGGCTGTAGACAAACAGCAAAAACCTCATGGTAGCAAGAGAATGTGTTGAGGTGGCCCATTCCTTGCAGGAGCTGGTTAGAAAAGCAGCTCAGGTGTATAAAAGGTATGAAAGAAGGCATGAGGACAAGGTAAAGGTACAGGCAAGGGAAATGGCACAGTTTTCACAACCCCCAATGGGAAAGAGTGCAGGGAGCCCCAGGAGCAAAGGGAAGGGAGCGGCCACCAGGAGAGCGACTGGGAAGGAATCAATGTGCCTTTTGTAAAAAAGGACATCAGAAATGGATTGTTAAGGGTGATTTACTAAAATATGGGTATAGATCTATTACTAATACCCAACTGAGAGGGACAAAAACTCTCTAATAGTTTGAAGTTAGAAAGTGTGTGTTCATTGGGCGCTGAGCAGCTGCATGGAATAACTTCCTAATATGCAGTGCCGAAGTATAGACGTTTACAAAGTCTATTTATCCAGAAAAGTTATGAATATCCAAAATACAAGTACATATTTATAAAAATGACCCCTCTTATTCTCTGCTTCGTACGGAAATTAGCTTTAATATCATTAAGCATGCATAGTATAGTTTCTAAATTGGGTCGGTGGTCATTATTAATTGAGGAGTGGTCTTAAGGATGAAGGAATAATAGTCTTCTTCACTTTTCCACCTTTCTAGGTTTTGACAATATAAATTACCTCTTGGGGAACATCCAGTTTCTTCCTTATGACTTCTGAATGCTACCCAGATGGGAAAAATTAGCAATTGTTTAGATTTCTTTAGATCTATCAATGCTTTCTGGTTCTCATTATAAACATAGCTAAGCAAATATAAAAAGACAATTAATTATTTGCAACTTAAAAGCTTATTTCTAACTTAGCTCTTATTAACTCTTAATTAAAAATCATGAGAGATGACTGTGATGTCTGCACCAGTGTCCAACATGCCTGTTATAGCTGTTGTTTTGCTGTCGTGTGTCATGTTGCAAGTTATCAGCAGTCGATTGTGGCTTATTTCTTTTATCCAGAAAACATCAGTTCTCACAGTATCCCACAGTTGTAGGGAGGAGAAGGGAGATCCAGCAGGCAGGCACTGTGCAGCAGGACTCATTTATTTAATTATTTTTCAACTCTTTTATAGACTTTTTTCTCCGTAGTCTAATTGGTCAAAGGATCAGCCACCCCCTGGGGTGATTGGCTAAAATCCTGAAACATCCATTGTCAAAATATTTTTCTACTGTGCTATAAGCAAAGCTTTGCAAGGTCACAGGTGTTCATAGCTTATAGAACTCTGCTAATATCTTCCGTGAGAGAGAAAAATATCTCATGGGACTGGAAAGAAGCAAGAGAAATTCTTGCTAGCTGCATATTTGCATCCACAGTCAGTCTCCATATCTCTGCTTTCAGGAGGTGTCTGCTGATTCGCTATTGGCATGCCTTGTTGTCTCATCACATTGGATGGTAAAGCTTTAGCTATGGGAGTATTTTCTGGAACAATCAATGGAGGTTTCAGAGCTTGGGCCAAAGGTGTTAACTCCTCACTGTGGTTTGCTGAAATAACAGATTGATCAATGATGAGCCCTAGAGTGCTGTTCCTGATCAAAAACTCTTGCCTTTTCCACGAAGTCCCAGTGACTCCTTTGGGTATCGCTGCAAGGCTATAGTTCATGGAGGATATCAATTTGGAGGCTGCCAATTCGCATTGTGCCCCTGGGGGCAGCAGTTCTGAGTCGCTGGGGAAACAGCAGACGGCCTTGTGTGGGGAGTCTGATGAGGTTCTCCACAAATTGTGTGTCTTGGGAGATCTCGGGCTGAGGAGTCACCAGCATAACCTGTGTCTCCGCGCGCTGGCGGTCCGCGCTCCTTCTGGAGTTTCCTGGAATCAGTAGAGGTCTTCCATCCACATCTGTTGGAACCCTGGCTTCTGAGAGTTTCAGCCTTTCGGTGCGGAGAGGCAGTGATCCTCAGAAATACACGGTATTCCATCCAAAACCCTGGGAAAAGTTTCCTAAACTGTGTGCTAACACTGAGGTTGTTGCTGTGTAATTAAAAGTTATGTCACTGGGTGAAATATGTAGAAATGTAGAAAATTAGGTTTAGGGGATATCGGTAATAATAGGTTACAATATGGAGGATTTGGGGTGTGGATTTATGTCTTCTTTTCCTTCTTCTTCACAAATCTGAATGCTCTGTCATTGGGTCAAAAGTTCTGCACTGCAGAACATGAAAAGTTAGTAACTGGATTGTAAGTAAAAACATATAATTGGTTAGTTTAGACTTTTAAAAGCTTGGAAAATTAAAACTCGCAGCCATTTTTCCACCCTGCCAACAAAGAGGCACCCTCTGTGCAGCTGTGTTACTGATAAGATATAATAAACAACTAAGTCCCAACAAGAATTCCCGACCTCCTGCATCTCGGTTCAAACTCTGAATAAAGAAGGAACTCGAGACATAAAGAAAAAGAAGAAAAAGCAATATCTGGTGCCCTCTGTGTGAGGAACTCAGAGTTTGAACCTCCCTGAAGACAACAAGAGACAAGACGAAAAAGCAGCTTCGAGCTGGAAAAGGAAAAGTCTCAGCTGCACTTACTTCTTCTGACTAATTCTAGCAAAACTACTCTTTAACTAGAATCTTAAAATCTTAATGTTTCTTTTAAAGTCTGTGTTTCAAGGGTGTCAGGATCTGCTGTTGTAGCGAGGCTCACCACCCTGGAGCCCTTGCTGGACCCAGAAGTGTTTCCCGGTAGACACGGGAACTTCTCCGTCTGCTTGAATTTGATGCCAAAGGGGAAACAACAGTTCAGATGGCTTTTGATAAGTGGGAAAGATGAGCAGGTGCATTTTATTCAACCACTATTGGTGCATGTGTGGGTGTGTGGATGGGAATTCCCACTGGGTGTGTTACCTTCACAGCTGCCTTTGCCCTGATGCCTTGGGTTTGAACTTTCATATTTTCCAAATCCTGCACTGCCTGGTGTGTAACTCTGAAGTTTCTTGTAGCCTGTTCCCTTCTGCTCTCTTGTGCTAGGTAGACATAACAAAGCCTCTCCAGGCCTGCTCTCCAAGGACGCCCAGACCATCCTAGGCCCAAAATGTGTAAACCAACATCTTAAGAGGGGGGCAAGCTTGGGGAAACTACATCATTAACTGAAGCTTTAAAATGAACCAAACCTATAGAAGAGTGAAGAACTCGTGACCTGGGGTCCACCTTGGGGTCCACCTTGGGGTCCATCTTGGCAGTGGCCTCTGGCTCCCCAGGGGTACCTTTGAAGGCCTTTCAAATAAATACCTGCCTTTATTGCCTTACTCCTGTCTAGTCTCTGTTTTTAGGTGGCCTCTCAGGGCATCAGCCCATTCCCTTCAAACACACTGCACAGGGCTGGGAGAGGCCAGCAAGGATGAGACACGAGCAGTCAGCTGGCTCGTGCCCCCTGAGCTCTTTTACACTTTTTGTGCAGCAATGCTCATTGCTTTGGGGTTTTTCTGACCCCCTTTAGGACTCTGCACTGGCTGCGTGCAGCAAGATTGAAGGGCTGCCATGAGCCAGGTGAGGTGTCTGGCTTGCTCAGATCCTGCTGCTGAGGAGCCAGCTCCTCCAGAAGAAGATGAGGGGAGGGGCCAAGGCTGGGAGGGAAGCTGTGGGGGAGTCTGCTCCACATCCCTGCCCCTGCCAGCCTGGTCATGGTGTGCTGCTGCGGGGTGCTGCGGGCTGCTCCCCCCTGAGAGCTGAGGGTGCAGAACCTCAGGGGTTGCTTGAGCTCATCTGTGGTCACTGGAGTCCTTTTCAATTGATCCAGGGGGTTCTTGAGGTCATTGGAGTCCTGGTAGGGGTTACTTGAGGTCAGTTGGGGTTACTTGAGGTCATTGAGTCCCTGGTAGGGGTTACTTGAGGTCATTTGAGGCCCTGACTGGAGTTACTTGAGGTCACAGGGGTTACTTGAGGTCATTGGAGTATTTTTTAATTGATCCAGGGGTTACTTGAGGTCATTTGGGGTTATTTGAGGTCATTTGGGGTTACTTGAGGTCACAGGGGTTACTTGAGGTCATTGGAGTCTTTTTTAGTTGATCCAGGGGTTACTTGAGGTCATTTGGGGGTGTTTTTAGTTGATCCAGGGGTTACTTGAGGTCATTGTAGTCCCTGGTAGGGGTTACTTGAGGTCACAGGGGTTACTTGAGGTCATTTGGGGTGGTTTTTAATTGATCCACAGGTTACTTGAGGTCATTTGGGGTTACTTGAGGTCATTGGAGCCTTTTTTAGTTGATCCAGGGGTTACTTGAGGTCATTGGCATCTTGGTAGGGGTTACTTGAGGTCATTTGGGGTTATTTGAGGTCATTTGGGGTTACTTGAGGTCACAGGGGTTACTTGAGGTCATTGGAGTCTTTTTTAGTTGATCCAGGGGTTACTTGAGGTCATTGTAGTCCCTGGTAGGGGTTACTTGAGGTCACAGGGGTTACTTGAGGTCATTTGGGGTGGTTTTTAATTGAGCCACGGGTTACTTGAGGTCACAGGGGTTACTTGAGGTCATTGGAGCCTTTTTTAGTTGATCCAGGGGTTACTTGAGGTCATTGTAGTCCCTGGTAGGGGTTACTTGAGGTCATTTGGGGTTATTTGAGGTTATTTGGGGTTACTTGAGGTCACAGGGGTTACTTGAGGTCATTGGAGCCTTTTTTAGTTGATCCAGGGGTTACTTGAGGTCATTTGGGGGGGGGTTTAATTGATCCAGGGGTTACTTCAGGTCATTGTAGTCCCTGGTAGGGGTTACTTGAGGTCACAGGGGTTACTTGAGGTCATTTGGGGTGTTTGTAATTGATCCAGGGGTTATTTGAGGTCACTGAGTCCCTGGTAGGGGTTACTTGAGGTCATTTGAATATTTTTTAATTGATCCAGGGGTTACTTGAGGTCATTGGAGTCCTGCTAGGGGTTACTTGAGGTCATTTGGGGTTACTTGAGGTCACAGGGGTTACTTGAGGTCATTGGAGTCTTTTTTAATTGATCCAGGGGTTACTTGAGGTCATTGAAGTCCTGGTAGGGGTTACTTGAAGTCATTTTGGGTGTTTTTTAATTGATCCAGGGGTTACCTGAGGTCATTTGGGCTCTCTTGAGCAGGCAGCCCAGTCAGCACAGGCGCTGCCTTTGGACTTTGCTGTCCACAGCCTCCACCCAGGACTGCAGAGACAGCAGCGACAGCAGCCAGGCCAGCTGAGCACGCGTGGACCCATCACACTCAGGTCCAGGTCTCTAAAGTCCCAGAGATCTGGACTTCTCAGCTGGATGAAAAGCACGGGGGCCCTTGGCCATCAGTAGCCACAGACACAGCACTCTAGTGATTGATGGGCTCACAGGAGCTGGCCCTGTCTGCTTTATTCCCTGTGTTTCCTTGGCATGCCTGGTGCAGGGAGCAGCCGTGGAAAAGTCAGGAGGGGCTGTTCCAAGTGTTCCAGGTTGTTGAAAAGGGTTGAGTTGATAATAACTGGGGCTTGTGAAGACAAATGGAGAAATAAGGAGGGATTGAGAGGGAAGCCGTGTGCTGATGCCTTTAGAAACAATTCCAGGGGTGAAGGGATGGGTGTAAACGTCTTTGCAATGGGTCTGGCTGTCTCTGCTGACTTTGGGCAGCAGGTTGGTTGCAGAGCCCAGACAGTTTGGCTCCTGAAGCAGACAAGGGTCTGCACAAGGCTGGACTTCTGACCTTTGGGGTAAAATAGCAGGTTCAAGGGAGGATATGGGGCAGGTGATTCGCGAAGGCTGCACCTTCCTGGCACCTTGCAATGGGTAAAGGAAGAGGGCAGCGTGAGGCCGGGAGTTTGGGATAAAAGGAGGCTGCGCCCTCCAAAACCTCAGGAGAGAAAACCCTGCAGGTGTGTGCCCAGCAGACTCTCTCCCTTTATTTAAATAAAGTTGCAGGACTCCTCTGTCTCCTTTTCGGACATAAACCTCTGGCATTTGTGGATTTTCCTGACACACTCTGGATCAGCATGAAAGAAGTCAAGAGAAAAATCTCTCAGCAGTGAGTACTGAGCAGGAATTTTTCCAAACTTCACCTCTCAGGACAAGTTTCCCTCCAGCAATGCCTCCCAGAGAACTGCAGGTCCCAGTAAATAACTTTTCAGGTTTTTCTTCTCTGAAGCCATCAATCCATAAGCACAGAGAGCAGGCTGTACTGTAAAGCAATGCACATGCATTAAGTCATAAAAATTATATCATTTCAAACAGCTTAGCCATGGAATTCCTGGAGTACCAAATGTCCAGCAGAACTGATTTATTAAGACAGAAACCCTGGAACCTGCTGATGGCTGGGACAGTAACACCCAGGAAATAACTGTGCTCCATCCTGCTCCCCAGAGCTGAGTCTTTGCTACCAAACCTTCCTTCTGTGGTTTTCCTCCTCCTTCCCTCTTCCAAAGCAACATTTCTCCCTCTGCCCAGGGAGCTGCCAGAACCAATTCACCATAAGCTCAGGTTGATGTTGGGAGCAGAGGGGTGGGAGCTCAGGGACAGAGAATTTCACCACAACTCACAACTCCCAAAGAAGGCAGCACTGGGAAGAGGGGATCTGTGAGCGAAGAGGAAAAACCACGCCCAGTTCCATAAAATAAATGCAAAACTAAATTTTATCCCACAAGTTTATGTGACTCCCATACTATTATTATACATTATCTTGACCATCTTTGAGAAAAACGTTAGGAAAACTTCAGCTTATCCAACACATGCCCAGCCCTCTCTGGCCCCTTGCACTCCTGCAGGAGCCTCCATCAAGCTGATTGTTTTTTTTAAATCTTAGCTTGATTTACAGGTCATCAATTTCATTTCTCAGTGCTCTAGGTGCTCCCCTCTTCCCAATTAGGATAACATTACATCCATCAAATCTTATCTCTGAATCTTCAGCTTCTCATTCAGCCACCCAGCAGTCTTGATCAGAGCTTGCCAGCACCTTATCAGCTGCAACCACGTTGATTTCATTACACCACCCATTTGCTAATACTCACTCTGCCATTACTAAATATGTCCAATTTTGTTTGCTAACGCTCATTCGTGCCTGTTGTGAAACCAAATCCAGGCAATCCTGCCTATCTCCTGTTTCATGGAAACCTGCAAATAAAACTAAATGTTGTACTTGGATTAAAAATGTGGATTATAAGCAAGGAAGTCTCCCTGTTACATCCTGCATCAACTCCTAATTTTCTGACACCTGTTCCCTATGAAGGAAAGCTAAAGAGAGGAGGTCTAATTACAAAACCTCTACAATGGAAGCTTCACTGCCCTAAAAACTTAGAGGTTATTCCAGTCATTGCTATGATATCAGCAGGGGTTTATCCCCTGCTTTGTTCTTCAGTCAGAATTACACAACTCTCCACTTTTCTGAACCCATGCCATTGCCATCATTCTTTTGGGCAAAGGAGTTTCCATTAAGCAGCAGCCCTCCCTTGCCCAGAGGATTCAGGAATGTAGCAGTGCAGGATACCTCCTCATTATCATGAGGATGACAATTAACCTGCTCACATTTGGGACATTGCTGCCTTCCCCACAAAATGTAGAGATGAAGCACTTCCATTTCAGCACTATCAATCACCAGGCACTAACAGGACCTTGTCCTCCACCTGCAGCCCTGAAAAGCTGTGTGACCTCCCCAGATCTCTGCCTTCCCAGGAAGCACCTGCTGAGCTCAGGTATTTAATAATATCCAGGTGACCTGTAAAAGTAGCCAACATCATTACTAAAAGTACAGAAGGAAAGGAAATGAACCTGCTGCAAAATCAGGACGTCATTATCACTGTTAAAAAAATTAAATTAAATGTGTTCAATGCCACGTCAAATCCTGAGAAAAATGTGCTGATGGTAACCCGAGTCTAACGCGGGAGAGATCTGAAAGTACTTTACCTCTTGGAGACAAGAAACGATACCATAAATATACTTTAAAGATTCCTAAGAGCTTTCTGAAACCTCATGAAGGGTTGCCTCACTTCAGGGGAGGGCAAGAGGCAGGCAGGCACGCAAACAAACACTGAGAAATCCTCCTGCAAATTCCAATTCTCCTACTGCCTTCACTGTCCATTAGTCCATAAAAAGGACATCATTACACCCATCTTTTACACCAAATGCTGTTCTTCTTCCTACTGAATTCCCAGCTCCCACTCTGGAACAAGGGTGTGACCTTTACATTTCCAGACATCAGCTGGAAATTACTGAAACCTAAAGGACCTGGACTTATGTCTCTGCTCCAAAACAGACAATGTGTGGCTCTGAAAAGATGTTTCTTTCCCCTTGGGTAAGTCCTTAAAACACCCTTTTCATACTTAAAAGCCAAAGGTGTTTAAGATGATTTTAGCCTCCAGAGATTTGTCACCTGTTGCTGAAGGCCAGTGTCTTCCCAAGAGTTCTTCACATGCTTTAACACTGAATGTGTGCCCTGAAGAGCTTCGAGCAGCTGTTTAATGCCTCCAGCAGCTCTCTAATTACCCATTATCTCCAGCAAAAATGGCGAGATCTTCGTCTCTGTACCTTTTCTTCAGTGAATGTCTGCACCTGCCTTAATTACAGCATCATAAAAGCAGCAGGGAGGGCTGCAGTCCCACTCCTGCTCAAAGCAGGGTCAGCACTGAAGCCACATCAGCTGCTCAGGGATTTACCCAGTTCAGACTTAGAAAATGCAGGGATGGAGAGGAGGCACAACCTCTCTATGCTCCCCATTCTGCTGTTTGGCAGAGAACAGCCCTCCTGGGGAAGGGCTTTTCCTCTCAGCCAGCCAGAAATCTCTCCTGCTCGAGTTCATGTCTGCTGTCAGCTTGTCAGGGGACTTTCAGCATCTACAGGACCAGACAGAGTCAAGTTTAAAACTTTCACAAGTGTGTGTTTTGCATTCTCATCCTTCCTCCCTTTTAATTGAATATTGTGCCTCAGATGCTCCATCTACACCAGTGGTTCCTAGCTGATCTACATCTTCATTTAGTTTAAAATCCCTCTGGTTCTCCAAACCTTAACCAGAAATGGGAAATAAAAATAGATACAAGGATTTGGTAATTAATAAATGAAACAAAATAAAAATACTGGGAAAGAACTCCACAAATATTTTAGCACCCCACCTAAAGAAATACCTCATCAGAGATGATTCTTTTCCTTTTTTCCTTAAATGGTTAAAAGATCAGCTCATTGTGCTGATTTTCAGCTGACATCCTCTGTCAGTATGACTCTTCTGTCCCTTAGGATGGTAAGGGACATCTGTCACATAATATTACATTTTACCTATTTTATATATAGTTATATACATATATATCACAGAATCCCAGAATGGTTTGTGTTGGAAGGGACCTTAAAGATCATCCAGTGCCATGGACAGGGACACCTTCCACCTTCCAGTATTTTAAATTTATCAATGCAGGAATTAAAAAATCTTCCAGGTTATCAAATCCAGCCTCCTGCTGTTGTAACCAACCATATTATTTTATGCCTTTCAAAAATTTAGCACAGAGACTCCTCAGTGTAATGAGAATTTTGCCCCTGCTAGCTGGATAGCTACTCCAAAAATCTCCCTGTGCTGATGTAGAAAACCTTTTTGTACTGAGAGAGGTCTATTTTTTTGGTTCTTTGCCTTACAGTCAGGCCCAAATCTGGGAGGTGATTAATTATCTGTATTTATCTCTCAGAGGTTACAATAAACAAAGCTCTAGGAGTATCTCAACTAATGAGTCTTCAATGCAATGCTTGGCCAAATAACATTCAATCACATCAAAACCAAGTTCCAGCTCGGTTTATTTTTTTCACTTCTAAATGAGAAATCATTTCTATTTATCACAGTGCTTTCCCAAATACTGGGATGTATTTTATCCCACCAGCAAGCAGAACCACCCCCATGGAAATGTGTCTGTGACACCCTGGTTAAACTCACATTAAAACCTGGTTGACTTGGATGAAGGAATGTGTAAAGTCATTCAAAACACAACATTTTACTGCCTTACCCAGCCACTGATGTAATAATTCTATACCACATCTAGACATTTACTAAATGTGTAGTAAAAATGTAAATGAAGCAAATCCAGCTCAAAGCAGGGTTTCAAACCCTGGCTCTTGGTTGCAAATATCTACTTTGACAGAGATGAAAACACACCACAAAACTTGGGTTTTTCCAACCAAAGACAGACAATCACAACGTCCACTTCTTCAAGAAATGCAGGAGAAATCTCACAAATTTTGAGACAATGTAAACGTAAGAAAATGTGCACAGAGGGATGACCCCAGCAGCTCTCGGAACACATTCATTGGTCCAGGAATGATGAAAGAAAGCAGGACACACCACTCCCTCAACAATTTACCAAATTTCCAGGCAGGACAGCACAGCTGCATGTGGGGCTTCGAACTGCCCAGTAAGACCAGCACTGGTTACCAAAATACTGGGAAAACCAGGAGGAGGCAGTTGGGAGACACCCGGACCTCCAAGGGGAAGAGCTGCCAAAGTGGTGCAGCTGTCCCAGCAAGCAGGACAGAATTCCAATATCAAAATTCCAAGCTACAGCAAGGAGAAACAACTTCTGAGGATGACCAGAGCCCGAGGAAGAAAGAGCCAAGAGAGTTAACAAAATGTTCAGCAGAAATTCAGGTGTTCAGCACGGGATTGCTGGAGGCCAACAACAACTCTGTCAAGCTGCCCTCCATGGTGAGCTCGGTGATTGCCAAGCCCCGGGGCTGAACGGGTGTCAAACAATGCAGCAATCAGCACACGGGGATTTTTATGGATTTACAGCTCCGGGAAGAAACAGCTGCTGAATCCCAAAAGAAGCCTTCGTGCTGAGGTTTGGCGATTTCTGCGCTGCCCTGGTTATGTTCCCTTAACCCCCAGGATGGAGGTTTGGTGACAGCCTAGAAATTAAAGACATAATTACCCACTAGAGAACCCTGGGAATAAAGTAACATTATTGGGATGGTCTGCAGAAAATTCCTTAAATTCTGTAGAGGAAAAGCAGTGCCTAATGCAGATTGATTTAATTCAGAGCCACCCTACCTTCAGCATTCTGCTTTTAAGCAGAGCTGCTGCACACTGAACTCACCTGCCAGAGCTACTTAACTGCAGCTCTTTAATCCTTCAGTAAAAGGGATTTAAAACCTGACCTACACCAAACAGAAGCTGGCATTTGACTACAGTTTGGATTTTCAGTGAGAACGGCACAATTCCACTTGCAGCTACAAGGGAAGATAATCAGTAGGACGCAGAGCAGAGTGTACAGTGAGGTACAGTGGATCTTTGCTTTTGAATACAGAGAAATAGGTTTTCTTCATAACATGCACATGAAGGGGAGAGGTCTGACACGGGAAAGGTGCCTGCTGATTAGCTGGCAGATAAGGGGAAGTCTCAAAGAGTTTAGATTGGGACAGACAGGTTTAAATAAAGATAATAATTCTGTTTGATTTCTTTCTCTGCAAATCTAAGAACATACACATGGATTAGTGAAGGGAAAAAATATCATTTTTGGTTAGAGCCAAGTCCCTACAGACCTTCAGAAGGACATGAAGAACACACACAGCAGAAGTCTCCTCTCTTTAGATTAGTTTGTGTGGTCTCTCTATATCATATACAAAACCAAATCTCAGTATACCTGAATTTCCACTTCCTTTATTCTCTCCCTTTTTGCTTCGATATGGATGCCTGCAGAGTAAATTTTATCTAAAATTTGCAAACACAACAGCTAAGCTTGATATAAAAGAAGATACACTGATAATTGAATTTTGGAAGTACAATAGCATCTCATTGAGGGTATTTTAACACTGTAATAGCAATTATAATGTAAATGAAATTTACAGAACATCGTGTAACACCATTATTAAAACATTTAAACAACACAATAAAGCTATTTAGCACTTCTAAATCTGTTCTTTCAGACCAGAACATTTTCTTACTCTCCTTGAATTATTAAAAAAAAAAAAAAAAAAAGCCTCCACATTGTAACAGCCCATGGCATTGTTCTCCATTCATTGCTTCTCCTATGGAAAGCAAAGCACAAGGCCTTTTTTCCAAAATATAGTTGGACACATTCACTCTATTTACACAGCATTAAGCCACTGCTGTAGAAGATTAATCTTCATGTTTAATAATACAATGCTCTGATATTTAGTTTTACTTTATTACTCGAACAACAGAACCCCAATTCTCAGTTTGCTGCTTCATGTGACAGGTTATTCAGAGCTCTGTAAGATCTGATATCATTATTGTGACCAAATATTTCAGATATGGCCTTCTTCAGAGACTCAGAAATGGCTGCAGAGCCTGTCTTAAAAATACCTTTTAAAGGAAACGAAACAGGATCAAATTAAGTATTTGTGTCCTTTTAGTTATCAATACATTTTGACTTCTTTTCACTAAAAACCCCAACAGCTCTTATGATTGGATTTTACATTTTTATGGTTCTTTGTGTTTATCAGCCAGGTAACCCAAAGGAAATATTTTTTCAGGTAAATACCCAACACTGGAATAGTCCCAGGCTGATATGGAGAGGCCCAGACAGCCACACCATGGATGGAGCAGGGAAACAAGGACAAGGAAGGCTCAAAGAAACGAACTGCAAACCCAAAATACAAAGAACAAACCTAGAGGCAAGGGCAAAACAAAAGATAAGAACAGAACAACTGAGCACAGCTGCTGCAAAAATTACTTGCAAGGAAGATGAGAAGAAAGGGGGATGCAGAAGGGAACAAGACTGAAGAGAAAAGGAAGGAAAGGAGGATCAATCACTCCAAGTTTTGTCACGTTGAAGTTTTGTATTTCACTCCTATATTTCCCTGGAAAAGCCTGCAACTCCACTGCAAATGGTGAGTCAGAAAGAGGGAGCAGGACAAAGTCCCAACCTGAATGTGGAGCTATAAATGAAAGTAACAGAGAGGTTGTGGAAAACAAATAGAAGTAAGGAAGAGCAATGGAGGAGAGGAAGGAAAGAGATGATGGAGAGACTCTTCCCCTGGTGCAGAGTGGAAGGACAGGTGGAAATCACCCTGGATGGTGGGAAATTCTCACCTGATGTAAGGAAACAATTTATTTTACTATGAAGGGGCAAAAGACTGGAACACAGAGAAGCTTCAAAACTCAACAAGACCTGGAGCTGGATCCAATCGGAGCCAAAGGCTGGACCCAGTGACCTCTGAGGGTCCCTTCCAGCCCACAGAGTCTGTGGTTCTACCTCAGAACCCTCTGTCAGAGCGGGGAAATTTCCAGATTCTGGAGATTTGGTATAATTCCTAAGAAGAAAGGAACCTTTCAGCTAGAGGGATTACATATGTTTTTCCCTTGGTTTCACACACGAGATCTGACCTTTCGCGGGAAATGTGATTTTCAGATGAAGACAATGGAGCTGGGAGGGTGAAGGTCACATCTTTGTCTTTTGAAATAAATTCATGTGTAATCTGAGCTGCTCAGTTGCAAGTGTGCAGGCAGTGCTACTGCAGGGTGCTAACACCTTTATTTTCAGAATAGAAGGCAGTGAATAAATGATGAGTCCATTGGTGGAGACATTCACCAATTAACCAGCAGCAGCTGTTTGTCTTCTTTTCTTAGGGTACAATTGATTAAAATTGCATGCTTCATTTAAACAGAATTCTCTTGTACTGCACCAAAGGGGGAGAGCAAACTTCTCTTCTGATTTATAGAACATTTTTCCAGCTGAATACAAATTAGAAACCCATTCTGCTTTGTTGTTTATAATGTGCAGAAATGATTAGAAAAAACCAGAGGTAAAATATTTTGAGTGTTAATCAGACACAAGAAAACCCAGTTGGTGCAAGAAGTTATTCCAGGCTTAAACCATCCTTCTTTTCCTACTTACTCCACAAGGATTTACACACATCCACACACCATACATATGGTATATATGGATATATGGGATATCTACAGCAAAACTAGTGAAGAGATTCCTGCTTTGTGCTGGTGTGAGATATAAAAGCTCAAATGCAGCTAAAAGTGTCCAAACAGGGGGAAAAAATTGATGTTGACACCTCAGCCCTTCAATGTGGTGGCAAAGGCAGAGATGCACTGGCTGAGGGCTGAAATAATGAAGTACACAGCAGAAACAAGGTGTACCTTTGGAACAGGGGTGATTAATCTCTGCAATAATTTACCTTCTACTGCAGTGGAGTCTCCACAGTTGTTCCACTGCAGCCACGTGCAAGAATTTGAAAAGAAAATCCTGGTTTAGGTTACGGCAGAGATGAGATGCTGCCTGGGATGGTCTGAGCAACATGTCCAATATTTCTCAACTAAAAAATCCTTGTAACCAAGCTCTGATTACCTGAGAAGCTGAAGGTTTGTAACAAATGCATGAAGAAATAAATCTCAGCTTTGCAAGCTCTGCTTCAAAACAAATGAATCTACTGAAGCTTTCTTTATTGCCTCTAAATCTCAAATATTCCATACAACACTATCAGTTTAAAACATCTGTAAAAACATATATTAATATTTTAGGAGAGCTCTCCTTCATTGTGGGAAAAATCTGGAATTCCACCTTGGAGATTTAATGAAAATGCTCCTGGTAAAAAATTAATTCCTGAAGTCATTGCAGGTGTTATCTAAAATTGTGCAAAACAAGGGCTCCTGACAAACTTGAGAATGAGTTGGCTGGTTCCAAGCAGATGTTATTCAAGCCTAAGAATATCTATTAGTGGTAAAAAAGGCATTTCTAACTTTCATTGTTAATGATTTTCATGTTCTCCTCCTGGCTGCTGAACGTCCCCCACTGACAGAACTTGCTCTTGGTGCTAAGAAAACTCCTCCTATAAGTGATCTCATCCCACTGGGCACCTTCAGCACCCATTTTAACAGCTTTAGAAGTTGTTGAAAACATATTCGAGGCAAAATAGTCACTGACCTGTGGCTCAGACACCTGAAAAGAAATGCAAATATATTCTCACTAAAAAATTCTACGGACGTGCATGTCTAGACTTCTATTGATAGAAACCTGGGATCATAATCATGTTCTTCCTCAATCCAGAAGGTCTGAGATAATCCACATAAAAGTACACAGATGCTTCTCCACCTGCTTACCTTGGACAACCAGTACTTGGCTGAGGGAAAAAAAAGACTTTAAAAATCTTTTAAAAAAGAAAAAGAAGGAAATCAAGCAATATTTTATTCATCATTTTTAAAAATTATGTCAGGAAGCACTCTAGAGACTTTTATAACTTTAATTTAATCTACATTATAACTTTAGTCCATATCATTTAAACTGAGTATTGAAGTAGAATTATATGTTTTCCCTCATGCCTGCTCAGAAAACACATTTCTTAAGCATTTTTTTCTTCAATTTAAACCGATGTAAGGAGGTTTTGAATTAGTGATTTCATTATAATTTAAAATCTGTGCTTTTTTTTCTGGTAGGGAACACAGGGATGACTGGACTATAGTGAAGGATCCTTTAGGGCTGATGACCTTTAATCCATGTGTGTAGGACACTCTTGGCTCACAACCTGTAGCACATCCCTGAAAATGAAATTTAAATTGTTCCCTCAAAAATCCTAGAGAGTTCAGCGCATAGCAAGTGATCAGAGACATCCCTCCAATGTTTCCCAAACTTTTACTTTATCCCTCAAAAGAAAATCTCCTCAGGTTCTGCACAGCTGCTCCATCTGTCAGATCTGGGCACCAAAGTATTCCAGCCTCCATTGGGACCCCAGGATTGTTTGCAATGGAATAAATGGAGAGCAGAATGCAAATGCCACCATCACTGCTTGGCCACTTACAGCAGAGTTTTGCCACTTTTCCCCATCTCCCCAGCCAGAGAGATTTCAAGTTGGCCCACACAGGAAAAATCTAATTTGTCACATCCTTAACTGGGCTGGGAATTGGGGATTCTCATAGGAAAAATGGCATTTAGGGTCAAAAAAAGTGCCATTTTCACAATAAATACCTCATCTGCACGTGTGGGTAAGGCAGGATCTGAATGTTGGACATCTTTGGAAAACCAAATTGTTTTTATTTAGACACCATTACAAATTTGAATAGAAAAATACTTCTAATACTCTTCAGAAAATGAACAGGTTTGATCTCGAAGTGAACATTAATGAAATATTTACAATGATTCTGAAGTCCAGCACGGTATGGCTGCTATTAAAAAACCCCAACTCATTCAAAAGCATTGCATTTATTAGAATTTACGGTAACATTTCGGTGCTTTTGAATGCTGGGTGTAATCAAAGGGGTGTTTAGGGAATAGAAAGAAGTGGCCAAACCCTAAGGAATGCTGGCACTAGCACAGTCTAATCCTGCCACCTAGTGACAAACTTTCCCTGGCAAATTACTACATTTCCCCAGAAAAGGCGTTTTTCTGCAGGAAAACAACCAAAATGTGGAGCTTTTATACCCAAACTCTGAATTTTTACCACCACTTGGTGTTTAATTCAAAGGAAAGGGAAACAGAATCGGGAATTATTTGGGACAGTACCTAAAAAGTGAATTATTTAAGCACATAGAAACTACTGGTTTGGTACAAGTGGAGCTGCCAAGAGTTTGTTGGGGAGAACTAATTTTATCTAATTTTACATTTTTCTCTGGAAATATACATTTACAGCAAATATTCAGCGTTTCAATCCCTCCCAGCTTTCAAGTGCTTTACAAACCTGAAGGCAGCTCCACATAACCCTTGCACTTCCTTAATATTTGATTCCTTTAGGATGCAACACTGGATCTCCTGTCATATCACAATTACTGTCCTTATCAGCCTCTTTATCTGCTGCCTCTTTGGAGCCCGAAGCAGCTGAATATGGTGGTGCAACAATTCTCTAACTACAAAATGTGGTTTGTTGATGGTTCTTTTTCCTAAAAATTAATATTTAAAAAAAAAAAAAAAAAAAACAACTATATATTTTATATAAATATTTCATATATGAGAAGATGGATTTTGGACATTCAAAAAAATCGTATTATTGTTTGATTTGGCACTTGCACCTATGAGAGGCTGGAGAACAAAACATACAGAAATACACACAGAAATTATTTTGCATCTGTACCTAAGTAACAGAATCAACTTTTAAATTCACTGTTTCATGGAGGAATTATATCTAAAGTTATTTTATTGAAAGGCTTTATGGTTGCCATACTGAGCAGTCAGCTTTAGTGCAGCCTCTATTTTTCACTGTAAATCTTTCTATGCACAGTATAAAAAGATTTATAGGGAAAAGAAATTTGGTAATCTCTGAAATTTCTTTCCATCAAATCTGAGATGCTGCAGGCAGGCTTTGGGCTGCTGCACAGATATGAATATATATTTATAAATATATATATACACACACATGTAGCTTGAGTCACAAAGCAAGCAAATCTAGGAAACAACAAAAAACAACAACAACCAAAGAAAAAGTACCAAGAATTTAAAATAACAGTTCCAAAGCTCCCTTCTATTCTTCTATTTTCTTTAAAAATATGTTCATCTATTAAAAAATATAATAAAATAATATATAAATTATGTAAATAAAAACATTAGTATATATAAAATAAAAATATTTTATATAGACATAAATATATCTATATAATCCGGGCAAAAGAAACATATTGCAATTATAATATATATTCTTAATTGCTCCTTAATTAACCAATAACTTCTCAACCTCAAATACTGAATTTCCAGCCTGTATAAAAGGAAAATTCCTATAATAAATAAAATATAACTCACGGCTTTCCAAACAAACACCAAAAGTGAGGACAGCAAAAATCCATATGGAGGCATTTAATTAGGCAAGATATATTCAGTTAAGTGATTTTAGAACCCAAGCAGAATCCTTGTTTCTGGTTAATCTACTTCCAATAAATCTGGATATAAGAAAGACATAAAAAGAAAGATTCTGAAAACAAAATGTGACTCTTGATAAGCATCAATAGAATGAGAAAAAGACATAAGCGAGGAAAAAAGTCTGTGTGAAATGTGAAAAGAGACAAGAAAATTTAGTTTTGGAGATCTTCAGGGAAGAA
The DNA here is from genome assembly GCF_009650955.1 of Corvus moneduloides. NCBI lineage: Eukaryota > Metazoa > Chordata > Aves > Passeriformes > Corvidae > Corvus > Corvus moneduloides. The sequence goes on from NC_045483.1 coordinate 2,948,339, forward strand.
AAGATTTTATAAAACCGAGAGAAGGGTGGAAGACGCAATTCCAGTGATAAGGTGAGGAAAACCATTGGTTCTGGACATTTTTAGGATGTCTGGGAGTCAGGCTGGCAAGGAAATATTCTCAGTACCAGTGGGTGAAAGAGCCAAGCTGGGAAAACACCCCCACAGCCCTCAGGAGCTGGGATGCCCAAGGATACCAACACTTGCAGCTGACTCTTGAAAATATCATTTTGACATAGATATCCTTTCATAAAGAATCAAAAAAATCAAACTCTACAGGTGGCAGTAGCACAAATATTACCTGAGTTCCATTAAAATAGTTCCAGATTTCCTTATGAAGTTTCTATTTACAAAGGCTGTGAATGGAGTAACCATAAATAAAATCAAATTGGTCTTCAGTTATGTTTTAAAACATTGCAAGATGTACTTACTTTGAAACTACTCTGAGAAAGCCAGGAGTTTTTGCTGGGAGCTGAACTATGCTGAACCAAAACAGAGAAACACTGAATTTTTTAAGCCAGTGAGCAACAAAAATCCTACAGCATTCAACAAAACCCACTCATTATTTATTCTCCCTGACTCACTCTATTCTGCATTCATTCCCTCTAAGCTAAAAGGTAACTCAGCTTCTTCTCTCATGACAAAAATTCCTTTCAAGGGTATTCTTAATATGTTATTAATTAATTATAACCCTTGGCTGCAGAGCTTCCATCACTTCTGCACACGGTGGCAGCCAAAGGTGGTGGGGTCACAGGGAAATAACGAGGCTCAGCAACACCCAGAGAGCATTAACTAATTAACCAATTTCATGTTCTCCACCCAGGTGGTAGCAATGCTTCCAGCAGGTTTTCCATCCTTTCTGTGCAAAACATTCCTTTGTCAGGGCACATTTGAGAGAACAGCTTCATTTCCCTGGTGAGAAGGTTCATGGCAAAGCTGTGGAGCAGCATTTAGAGCATGGAAAGGTTTGGGTGGGAAGGGCCCTTACAGCTCATCCCTTTGCACCCATCCAGCCTGGCCTTGGACACTTCCATCGCTGCCAACCTCTGCGGGTAACCACATCCTACCTCAAGGAACTTAAAAATTCAAACATTTCCTGAAGGATTTTCAAATCCATGTTTGTATGACATTATCTGGGCTCCCCACCCAAGAAACCAAATCTTATCTGCACTCAGATTTTTATGAGCATGATTTTATTGCTTGAACTATTATTTCTTAAAAGCTTTTCCCCATCACCCCTTGACTTGAATCCCCTTTGTCTCCCTTCACTGGAGTTTCATCAAACATTGTTGCTCTTCATTAAGCAGAAAAGCACAACAAAGTGCTTATTAATTGATATATTTTACCTACAGAGAAAGAAACCAACAAAACCCCCTCCTTTATAACTTCCTAGAACTGTGATTTATTGTCCCACTTGCACAAGACTGTTATTAATGATTTATTCAATAAAGGCCATGACTGGAAGTAACTTAAAAATAAAAAGTGTAGAAATAATGAGCAGGTGAATTTGAATATTCAACACCTCATGCAAAGCTCATGAAAACCTTAAAAATAAACAATATCATTTATCCTACCCAACTATAACACAAAGTGTAAAACAAAATACACCTACAAAAGGTAAAGACATTATCTTCCCTCCACCCCCCATTTCAGAGGCTCTAAAATTTTTTAAATCACTGTATTTATTATTAAAAGGTTTCAGGTTTCATTCATAACCAGGTTTTGTTCCCATGACCGTGAAGCCCTTTTTAACACAATATAGAAGGTTCTAGGGCGGCAGTTTGCTTTAGCACTAAAAAAGGAAGACCAAAGTTATCTTTCAGGAAACTTTCAAAGTGAAGGTGAAATAAAAGGTGAAATGGCCTCAGAAGACACAACACAGTTACTGAGAATGAAGAAAAAAAATAATAAAGCAGGATTATTTCTTAATCAACATGTAAAATTATTTTTGCTTTCTTCTAGAGGTGAACAGAAATTTAAGGTCAAGAGATCACTCATTATCTAACATTTACTTTTTTTGCTTGCAGCTGAAAACTCTAACAAAGTTTGACCCCACTTCAAGAGTTACTCTACTTCCATAAAATAAGCTGAATTCCATAATTCTTTTAACCACACACATCACAGATACATTAGCAATACTTTCTGAAAGAACATCTGGCTTGATTTCTACCAGTTCAGAAATTCCTGTTAAGTTCAAAGGCCAAACATTTAGTTCTGCACCTGTATTGGAGCAGACATTCATCCCAAACATCATCTGCACACACCACAACAGGGAGGGCTGGAACTGGCACACCAGAGCCCTGCCAGCTCACATTGGCTCCCCGGATATTTTGGCTCAAATAAAGGCCAAAAAAATGGAGACTGACTTCCCTTATATCTGCAACAAAACTCCCAGTGGCCTGGCCAAAAGATGATAAACAAAAGGTGACCAGAGCCTCAGTGTGGGGTTTTCTGGGCCTTGAGTTGATGGTGACATTGTGACAAGAGGTCTGTGATGAAACCCGGCGGTGCCAGTGCCCAGATGCACAGAAGGACACTGAGCCAGGGCAGTGTCACGTGGAGCAGTCTCTAATGGCCACACAAACCAAAATGTTATTTCAGAGCACATTGATCTGTGCCAGTTCCCAGTGACGGGAGCTGCGTGACCAGAGGAGAACAGCCCTGACATCAGCAGCTCAGTACAAACAGTAAAGACAAAACAATGTCCAACCCCAGCAGGCAAAGGCCATCCTTCCTAAAGGCAAAGTTCTCATCCTTTTGTCTCTGTTTTTATTTGCAGCCCTGTGCCACGCAGGATTTGTTTATCAGAAATGTCTGTAATGTGCAACATTTTCACATCTCATGCTCCATTAAATAAGTTATTAAGTTACAAGTTCCTTTAAAGTTAGCATGGGTGAACAGCTACTGCTCGATGAACCTTGTGGGTCCCTTCCAGCTCAGCGTATTTTGTGATTCTGTAATAAATACAAATCTTTAGAACCTGAGAGAAATCAATAGAATTTGTACTTACAATAAAGTAGCCACAAAATTCTTTTTTTATATAATAATAAATAAACGAAATTACCTTTGTGTATGTTTTTCCATTCTGCAGGATCTAAAGCATCAGGAATCCATACCCACAGAGAAAGGAATAAACCTCAGTGCAGGGAAAGGCAGACACCTGTGCCACGAAAACACCTGGGGGGTGTGTGTGTAATATATTTTATTGGGCAAACATAAAAAGCAGCCGCATCAATCAAATGCTAAAGAGGCATTTCGAAGACCTTAGAATACAGAAAATTAATTCTGGAGTACAGAAGCTTCTCACTCCTCCATCCATCAGAGCGGCAATGAACACTCTCAAAGTTTCACGCCTGCTGCCAAGAGCTGTAAAGAAAACTGGAGCCGTGAATTCCCCAAACAAGGGCTGAGCCCCTGCTGCTGACACAGCAGCTCTGCCAGTGCCTGCAGCCGCCTCTGCTGCTGCTGGAAACATCTCCTCGTTTGGGCCAGGTCATTTGAATAACCCAATAATTGCTTCTCCAACCCTTTGGGTTAAATCAAGGCTCATTTTCACCCCCTGCCACAGCCTTTGGGTGACCAAAGCTTTGCCTTCCACCTGCTACCTTGTCAGCTGCCCATAAATCTTATTACCACCTGTATTTATCTGTGATAACCCCACCTGCTTCATTTTCCCTTGCTTTGAGCACCTTCCTCTTTCACCACTCAACATCCCTTTATTTCCTCAAAATCCACAAATTCACATTCCAGGCTGTGAAAATATTTCTGCCTTCACAGAAAAACACCCCCACATCAGCAGTATCTTCACTGATACAGTTCCCAACTTGTACCAGGAAACTTCCAGAGAATGTTTCTCACCAGCTTTCAAAGCAGCTCTCTCAAACAGCCCAATGTCTCCCTATTCCCTGCCCTGCTACAACTCCAGTTTTTGTTGCTGCCTCACCAGACATTTTGGCCCCCACCCAAACTCCTTGTCCCTCATTGCTGTCATCTGGAACAAACTGTACTAATACTGTTTTAGCTGACTCTTCATCTCATTTTAATCCAAATTCAAAATATTCTTTATTCTCTTCCCTGTGAATTGTCTCTACTTCTCCCTCCTCCTGTGGCTCTGGAAAGCGTTAAGTCTGTAGCACACACGAATATTGTACTAATGAACTGAGAACACAAAGCTGGTCTTGCTTTTCTAAACAACAGCAAGAGAATAGAAAACAGATTAAGATATCCCATTAAATAAAAAAAAACCACCCTAATAAATTAGAATAAAATTCCACTTAGGCCTCCTATCATCTGTCTTAAATTGTCTTGGTGTTTAAAGCGTGCTTAAAGCCATTCTCTGAAACAGCTCAGGAAAAAATGTACTTGCAAAAGGCACCCAGAGCTACGAGTTTGCTTTTTCTGTCCTCATTCAAATGAGGAATAAAAACACAGATCTGCTGTGGGGCTGACAGTTCTGTGGATGGTGTCCTAACCCAGCTTTACTGCAGATAATGAAATAACCAATGGTTTTATTGAGCAAATGTGGTGATAAATATGGTAATACACAAAGAAAACTTGGTTTGAGCTGTCTTTTATTTCTAATTTTGAACACTAAGGGCATTCAGACAGTGCTTCACACTAAGCCAGTCCATCCCAATTCTTTCCTGGAGCTGACCTGGGATTGAAGGTCCTGGAATAACATCCCAGCCAAGTACATTGCATAAACATGCACAATTTCAGCTCAATTCCTATTACATTTCCATCCAATACTGGGCAACCAGTGAGTTAAAATTAGATTTTTTTTTTAATATCCTGAGTTGAAACACTTTGTTCTACCCCAATCCATCACTAGCTGTCAGAACTTTTAAGAGCAGTAATGCAAAAGTAATATTTTACCAGACAGCAGGATCTTAAGTGGAAATTAAAACACAATAGGAGTGTGACACATCTGTGCTGCTGCAGCCTCTCTTGTTGGTGAAAATTCTCTGGTTTGGTTTTACAGTTTGCTCAATAAAGTGTAATTTAGTTACAGTGTAAGCAAGGTTAAATGCTGCTGTCCGTGGCCAAGAGACAAGTAACAGAGTCTTCAAATGAGGGTTTTTTTCACATTTATTTGCTGTCTCTTGGCCAGGCACCAAGCTTTCATATTCACAGCAGCATAAAAAGCAACCAAAACAACAACAAAAATTCCTGCTGAGACTATTAAAGTGTCATTTGCAGCAGCAGGACTCCATAAATCACAGTGACATTCTCACCTCAGGTTCTGCCCCTGCAGTCTCTGCACCTGCTTTATTCACACAGGTGACTGGATCAGCTTTATTATGCACTAGGAGACCCCTGTCCCATTCCCTGCCCCACTTTTATCTCAGGAAACATCTTCCATGAGGATTTAATGTGCCAAAATGTAGCTCTCTCCCAGCTTTCCTCCTTGCAGCCCCTGCCTTGGGCTGTGGATGATGAGCTGCAGGTCCAGATCCAGCCTGGGCTTCTCCTGATCCTGGACACACTCACACCCCTGGAGTCCAACAGTCTCAGATCATGCAAAAACAGAGGCTCAGCAAGATAATCCAATCCCAAGGACTAACCTCAGTTGTCTGGGCAGGTAAAACTCAGCCCTTGGTTGGCCTCATTAGGAAAAACAAAGCTCAAATTGAATCCCAGCTCCTGATCTGAAGTGCAGGGGAGACATCGGGTCATGGATCAGCCGCACAAAGAGAAAGAGGAAATATCAAAATGTACCAACACACATCTTGTGTGGGTTTTTATGCTAGAAGGGAAAATTAGCAAAGCCTTCAGGACAGAAGTAATTCAAGGTTAGGAGCAGCCCCTCCACTTCCAGCTGCAAAGAGGCTGTTCCACATCCCACTGGATGTGCCCTGGAGGAGTTTGGCATCAGAGAGTCTGTGCTGGAAAACAGGATGGAAAGAGGAACTGTTCTTGACAGCATCTGCTGGTTCTCATTTAACAGCCATAAACTGCAATTCTGCTTTTAAAAGGCAGGATGTTTTACCTTCATAGTTCACAGGCTTTATTCACTACATTATAAAGTAAATTTAATCCAAACCCATCTATTGAAACAACATTCTTGGGGTATAACAGAAGAAGTGATACCCTTAAATTCCCATTGCTATTGCAAAATATTTCTGCTGAAATGTGGGAAGAAAAATGGGGAAGAAAGATCTCTGTAATGCCATCAGTATTACAGATCCAAATCCTTTTAAATTACACACAGAAAATCCTCCTCCCCTGAAGGATTTAATAGCAAAGCTGCAAAGAGCACCTACATATTAAGAAGTCTTTATTAACTATCCAGAATATGTTATGTGGTATTTATTCCTTTCCTAGAGTGCATTATCATCAGCACTTGCACAACAATGTATAATTTAAATCAATAGCAAAGTTCTCATTGAAATCTTTGAAAGCAGCTTATACCCTCATTTACTAAAAGCACTCATCTGCAGAGAGTGTTTCTGTTATTTATTAGAATTAATGAAATCCTTCTGTACTAGGTTAAAATGCACATCTTGTAAGTCCTCAAGGGCCTGGCTGAAAAGAAAACTAAAGTTTTACAGGACCTATTTTAGCAGAGGTAAAAAATGTCCATCAGTCAACAACCTGGTCTGTTAAAACATTATCATGAAAGGAATATTAGTTTCAGAATATTTCGTTTTCAAATAGTAAATGTTCTTCTTGGTTTGGTAACATTTTAATCTGCTTTCTTGTATTACACGTACCAAAAAGGAAAAACAAAAAAAAATTGCTGTGGTGTGACAATTCCAATTTGTTCAGTGGACCAGGAAATATTGCTGTCCAGTTCTCAGGGTTTAGGAGATGAGCCTCTACTGCAAATGAGGAAATCAGAGAGCACAGAGTGCTGCTGCTGCTAAATATGTGAAAAATGAGAAAAATGCAGAATAATAGCAATTCACGTGTTTGCTGCATGGCATTTTAAGATTAATTTTACCAGAAAGAAATCTTTCATGTCATTTTAAGATGAATTTTACCAAAAAAACCCTTTGTGGGAGTGAACTTCCAATCCCCTCATGACATTTATGCCTTATTGAGTAATTTGAGACCCATTTGAGAGAGGCAGAAATCTCAAGGGTAGGGAGTTTACAACAGCAAACAAGGAGGGAAGTAACACAAAATCAGACAAACCAGAGGGCGGATCAGAGGGATCCATGAAGGTCAGAGGAAAAGCGGAATCCAAATCCAGCTGAATGACCTAACTGAGCATGAAAACTGGACATTATCAGCATCCTGGTTCAACAGGAAACTTCCCTCTGGAGCTAAAACAAAAAGTGTTATTTAATATTTGTCTTACAGTAGAGCTCAGCTAAGATTAGGAAACTATTTTGTTGCTTTTGAGTCCTCAGAGTTGGAGTTGCTTCATATCAGTAATTTTTTTCTTCCACCATCTTTCAAGGCCACTTCTGGTGCCCTTGAAGGATTACAACTGACATCACTCTGGGTTTTTTTAGTGTTTTAAGTTTATTTTAACTGTGGCAAAAGCTGTTTGAGCCTCCCAACACCTCTGGGCTCATCCACAGGGTGCATAAAAAGAGCCTGTGCCACTCTGACTTGTTAAACCCTGCAAAGAGCGCAAAGGCAGAGCCCTGCCCGGTGCTGCAGCACCCAGGGGTGCAGCCTTTGTGCCGGGATTAGCTCCCACATGCCAGCCCTGCAATCACAATCAGCACTCCAGAGCCTCCCACAGCAGCCACAAAGGTCAGGCTCAGCTGCTCTTCCCAATTATTCCCCAGCCTGGACAAGAGCAAACACTGGGACTCGTGGGCTGGGCTTAACGCTGAAGTGCAAAAGCTGCTCAGCTTCTCTTTAACATCTTTTTGTTTTCATCACTGCCATTTGGAAGATTTTGGGTGATTTTTTTTAAAATATATTTTTTCGAGGCTCATTGGGCTTGTTAAACCACCCGGAGTGGGACAAGCAGACCACAAAGGCAGCTGGACCCCGAGCCTGAACTTTTAAACCCAAGAGTTGTGAAATACTAATCCTGGAGTGAGGAAAAATGGATTTGCTCAGGTTTAGAGGGCCAGAATGATCAATCAGCACACAAAGGACTCCTTTCATCACTAATGTGCTTTTGCTGGGAATAATATATGTAAGAAAAATGGAGTTTTTAACCTTTTCTCCAGAGAACCACTGCTTTTCAGAACTGCTCGACGGCAGCGATGGGGATGAAGAGGAAATACTTGTCTGTGGAGAAGATTTAGAGCTTAATCCTTTTGATGGCTTGCCTTACTCCTCCCGTTATTATAGACTGATGAAAGAGAGAGAAGAGCTTCCAATATGGAAGGAGAAATGTACTTTCATGGAAAGTTTGCTTCATAATCAAATTGTGATTGTGTCAGGAGATGCTAAGACTGGCAAGAGCTCCCAGGTCAGTACAACAGACTTGGTTGGGGGTTTTTAAATGTATTTTTAGAACATTTAATGAGGTATGAATTGCAGAGTTACTATAACTATTGTGATCCAAGTATTAAGGCCAGAGAGGGAAAGTGAAATACAGAAAGTGAATAAAGATTAATGCGGTCAAATACAGATTTAAAATACCTTAAACATTTTAATAATTTTCTTCTAGTACTCAAAAGAATTTCCACTTTGAGTTTTGGTTCTGATTGGTGCTGTATCAGGAAAGAAATACAGGGGGTTTGTCAGAAGGTGAAAAAATTTCTCAGGGAGTGAAGGACTGAAATCAGCAGGGCTGCTTCTCAGGGAGAATTAATGGTCTTTCCCTCCCTTCAGCCAGGAGCAAATGTTCTCTGCAACAGCACAAAATTACTTTACAAAACTCATGTTAAAAGACATCACTGAAGCCAAGATCTCAGTTGAGTCTAAGCACACAAATATCAGCCAGGACTATGAAATTCTGCTCTAACAATATATAACAACCCAGGTCTGTTGTCACAGTGAGCAGACAAGAATTTTCAAGTGTTACCAGCCAAAATTTTATTGTTTATGACTGGGATCAGGAGAAAACTTTCTTGCAGGTAAAGCTGTAGGATATTTACTGTTGCAGGGCATTTCATATATCTTAGAGACTTCAATGCTGGACGTTTCTAGAGATCACATATTGAACCAGAGACATCACACTTCTCCCTGAAAATTCCTACATTCCAATAAAAATGATACACACCCACCTGGGGCCTGGAATAACTTTTGGAGTGCCAAGAATTTACCCCTTGTTATTGACTGTAATTTACACACAAAAAACTTGTGTAATAGTAAACAACTTGCTAAGAAATGTTAGATTTTAAATTGCCCTTTAACAAGGAAATTTGTATTGAACCTTTGATAAGATGTAGCACATTGCTGCTTGGTTTTTAAGCATTTCTAGAAAAGCATATAACTATCCAGAAATAAATTATATGTGGTTGATGCACCTAGTTTAAATTAAGGATTTGAAACCTAATATGTCCATTAAAATAATATTTATAATGCAATTTTAATTTCTCATAACAACAACACATGAATATTTTCTAGTGTTGATGTTATGTAAATATATAAATCAGAGAGCTGCTGTGTAAGTTCCTGCAGCAGTTCAGTTTCAGTTATCTCTGTTTGCAGAGTAATTCATCTGAAATTACAGATATTGGCTGTGACATTTGTCAGCTTGAAATCCTGTTTTTCCTGGGACGTGTTTTCCATGGGTATGGAGCAGCAGGGGCAGGTTTGCTGCTGAGCCAGCTCGGAACTCAACAGCACCGAGCTCGCTGGATCCATCAGCACATTCTCATAGTGACCCTGCTGTCACCTGCTCCCCAGAGGCCACTTCTGCCCCTTCCGCAGTAAATTCCAACTCGCCTGAGTCCAGCGGAACAATTCCCAGATAAACCTTCCAGTCCCTGTTGAGAATTTAAGAGATCCCAGGTGCTGACATTGATAATTCCCGTGCGTGGCGCAGCCGCCGGCGAGCAGCGAGCGCCCAGCTTGATTGAGTTGTTCCATGGGGCTGAAAGAATTCCAATTGCTCGGAATTCCAGTCCCAGCTAAGCAGGTCCAGCACTAACCCCTGGTGTCCCGGTGTGCCTGCAGGTCCCGCAGTGGTGTGCTGAGCACTGCCTGGCCGTGCGGCCCCGCAGGGCCGTGGTGTGCACGCAGGTGCTCCGCCAGGCCGCCCTGGGGCTGGCCCTGCGCGTGGCTGACCAGATGGACGTCAACCTCGGCCACGAGGTCGGGTATTCCGTGCCTTTGGAGAGCTGCGGCACCGCTGAAACCATCCTGAGGTTGGTGCGTTTGGGGGTTGGAGGCCTTCGGGCCAAGATGTAGCTGGAGGAGGTGGCGGCTGACAGCGCTGCAGGTCAAAGCTGCTTTGTAAAGGTGTAGAGTATTTTAAAATCACTGAATGTACTGAGGTGGAAGGGAGCCACCAGGATCATCCATTCCAGCTCCTGGGCCGGCACAGACACCCCAACAACCCCAGCCTGGGCATCCCTGGCAGCGCTGTCCCAATGCTCCTGGAGCTCTGGCAGCCTCGGGGCCGTGCCCATTCCCTGGGGAGCCTGGGCAGTGCCCAGCACCCTCTGGGGGAAGAGCCTTTTCCTGATACCCAACCTAAATCCCCCCTGGCACAACTTCAGGCCATTCCCTCAGTCCTGACCCCCACAGAGCAGAGATCAGTACCCGCCCCCACTTTTTTCCCCTCACATGGAAGTTTTAGACTGCAATAAGCTCTTCCCTCAGTCTCCTCTTCAGAGATTTTGGGATGACTCAATAAGAACTAAAAGGCTTAAAGGAGGCATTCTCTGCTAAATCAAAGTAGAGATTTAAGAGGGCAAGGTTACTGTCCATGCAAAACTTCATTAAGCACCTCAGTAACCGCTATTTCTTTTCCTCTACTCTTTTTTTCTATTTTCCAATACAGGAGTGTCCATTACCATAAGAGAACATAGGATAGTTTTTCCCAAAGTAAGGTTAAAATTCAAAAGCAATCAAAAAACATGGCTAAAAGAGGGTATACCCAGAAACAAGAGGAAAATAGAATCCAGGGGGATTTTTGGGAGATAAGAAATGCACTTAATGTAGTAAGTACAGGCCGGTGATGGCAGCAACACAGGGATTCAGCTCTTGAGCCTCCCAGAAAGTTATGAGAGTTATTTTCTCTGGGTCCTTAATATGGCAGGCACAAACTATGATATCCAGATCACAAGCTTTTTTCTCAGCTACTGGTTTCCAGTGCAGAAGAGGATACTCACCACTTCTGAAAATCGATTTCCACCACTCTTCCTCTTGCCTGTCCTTTCTCTTTCCGTGGAGAACTCCTTAAGCCTCATCCTGCAGCAGAACTTCCTGCAGCTGCTCCTGTTGTGAGGGAGATGAATCCCTTCCTCTCAGACATCAAAACCTGCTTCAAGAATTCCAAGTCCTGCTGAGCAACACAACAAAAATAATATCCTTTAAAAAACTTCCAGCAGCAGGGATAGAAGTGAGAAGGGCCTTTTGGTATAAGTTAATTGCTCATCTTGGTTCAGGCTCTGCCTCAAGTGCACCTTCTTTTCTTCCTCTAAAAGGATTAGTTCCTAGCTCAGGAATTGTTTATGGCATGTGATACGCTTAGATAGTTTGGAAGATGAATAGGTTATGATTTTAGGGCAGAAGTATTTCTGCTTTTGCCTGGAGCATCCTTTCCACCACCGTGCCACTGAGTGGCATTGAATCGCATCGGGTTTGTAGCTGCTTAAGGAAGGATTTAAACATGTGACTGAGGCTGTGATATGTCTGCAAAGTACTCTCTGTTCTTATCAAATCTTTCTTGTTGGAACACAAAGAACCAAGCTGCCCCCAAGAAACTGAATTCATTTCTCACAATAATTTCCAAGAGCTTGGTAGAGTTTTGTGCATCTGTGCTGCAGGTACTGCACAGATGAGATGCTCCAGAGGGAAATGATGTCCACGCCCCTGCTGAACCATTATGGTGTCATTGTCTTGGATGATGTGCACGAAAGGACTGTGGCAACAGATGCACTGCTTGGCCTTCTGAAAGATGTCTTGAGAGCGAGAGCAGAGCTGAGGCTGGTGATCCTCACTGCCCCCCACATGTCCAGCACCCTGCAGGATTTCTGTGGCAGCACCCCGGTGATCCGAGTGCAGAGCAGGCACCGCGCTGAGGTCGTGTACTCCTGCAGCATCCACAGGGACCCCTTCCTGTCTGCTCTGAGGCTGCTCTTTGAGATACACCACACCAAAGAGAAGGGGGACATTGTCATCTTCCTGGCATGTGAGCAAGTAAGTTATTAACCTGTTCTCTTTGGGATTTTAATCAGGAAATGTGTGCTTTTATCTGACGGATAAATATTGCCAGGAGCTAAGACAGCAGATGTGCCACCAGGTTTTATCATTTCAGGGTTTTCCTTCAAAGAAGTCATGGCATCCATAACACTATAAAATATCTATATAACACATAAATATTGTGCAACTAATATATACATTTTCTATACAGAAAGGCCACCATCCTTCTGTGATGCAAAAAGCAGCACACAGGGGCACAGGCCACAAGGGCAGGGATTTAATACATTGCAACCTATCCTGGCGCTGGGCATCCCACACTTGGTGTTATCCCTGTTTTGTGGCAATGGACACATGGACACAGGTCCAGTCTCCATCAGTGTCCTACTGCACAGGAATGTTTTTACCTTAAACATCCCAACGAGATTTTTCCATTTGGATTCCACTTCCCATCCATTGGTGTGCACAACAGCAAGAGGGAAATGTCACTCCAGAGGTGGGAAAGAAAACCCAGGAATCTGCATGGGCTTGGCCATTCTAAATAGTGGCACCTCTGAATCTCTGCAGACAGCAGTGATTCCCTAAATTCACTGCACCAGCAGGTCCTTTATAGCTGTCAAAGCAATCTGACAATCAAATAAATATTTCTATTATTATTATTATTATCCTGATTGTAATCCCCAATCTTCCACTGTGTGTCATTAAATCTGCTTTAGAACAACAAATTCACCAGGAAATAATGACTTTTCACAAGCAAAGATAATTTACCATAAACTACCCAGGTGATGTTTGCTGCTTTTCACTGTAAAAAGGGGGATGGATATGAAACACTTTTAATAATGTTAATAATCAGTTTTAAACCTCATAGACACAACTTTTACAAATGATGAAGTAATGAATTCTCTGTGTTAGTCCCCTTATTTACAAGAGGTAATGTCAGAGAAAAACACACACCCTTTCCATATCAAAGGATTGGGAAGAAAGTTTTATTTCTGCTTAAAAGGTTTTTTTTTTGACAGGCAGATTACCCTCAAAACTAAAATAAGAATTTCTTCTTTGCTGAGAAGAGATCACTCATTTTTCTCCCTCACAATGAACAGAAGACTCATTATGAACCAGAACATCCCATGAATTCTTGTTTAACTGTGATTTAAAGTATCATATTGGTAATGGTTCACTGTTCCCAAGCACTCAACTGTCTTTAAAACTAAACAAAAATATGAATTAACCAAGAACATCAGGATTTATGAGCTGCCCTGCTGCCAGCCTTGCTATTACATGTCATTCTTGTATCTTTATAACAATTTTTATAGAGCACTTTCAACCTCTAACTACTGTAAATGTGGTGCCACTCTCAAAGAGAAACTCAGTCTGGCTTTTCAATTTTGCAAAACATTTGCTAATAAAAATGCTTTTAAAAAAATTCCCTTTCAGACTGAGCAAGCCCATGAATTATTTTTGTGTGCCTTTCAAAAAATTGTGCAGAACATAAATGATTTCTTATTAAAAACCCCCTCAATAACAAAACCCTAAACCAACAACAAAAACTTTTGCAATTCATATCCAACCCCTGGATTTGTGAACTATTTTAAAGGTGATGTCCTATCAACACAAGTTAAGGACATTTTATTGACTTTATTAAATCTTTATAGAGTTTATTAATCATGAGGGGAAAAATATTCAAGCCTTTACAATACTTATATCTTCTTAAATATAATAATTAAGGGAAAGTAGGCAGGTTTCTAAGTATTTTGATCATTTGAGGTGTTGTAATTGGACTAAGAATATAATAATTTCATGAGGAAAAATGTATTTCTCTTGATTACAGGAAATTGAAAAAGCTTATCAGATGATCAGACAGGAACAGTCCAATTTAAACCCTGACCTTGGAGAACTCATCCCCATCCCTTTATATCCCACAAAACAAGACCTGACTCCCAAACCAACTCAAGACAAACAGAAATGCTGCAAAAAATACAGGAGGAAAGTGCTACTCACCACCAGCTTTGGAGAATCTTTGATCTGGACTAAAAATGTGACCTTTGTCATCGATGTTGGTGTGGAGAGAAGAAAGGTCAGTGAAGGGAACCAGAAGCACTTTGCCAAAAATAAACTCTGCATGAGGGCCTTTGCAGGGCAGGGGAAAGGGAATTGTGCAGCTCAGATTAATGCAAATAGCTTCTGGAGGCTCACATGTTTTTCTCTTCTTTCACAGCACAGGTTCTATGAGATTTTTAACAAGCAAATTAATAGACTTTAAATCATTTTCATGGACATCTCATGTGAAAACCCAGCAAGAAATCACAATTACTTCTCAACTTTAATCAGAAATCAATTTTTGAAGTTTCAAAAGCCAGGTGAACGCTCCCAGCTGAAACTGCCACTCAGTTGGGCACCAAACCAATGACAATTCATTTGCAAAATACCTCTCACCTGAGTTCTGGCCTTTCAGCCATAACTCTCTTTTTAGTATCTTACAGATACAGCAAAATACAATCAGTTCTTGGGCACCTATTGGCAGATCTCCTGGTTTAGTAGATTAATCTCATCCCTTATTTAATGACTTAGTAATTGCTCACAGGGGGAATCTCTATTTTTTTAAAGCTGCTTGTGCTCCTCCTGGACATGTGCTCCCATCCAAGTACCTCCAAATGCTGCAATGTATCTAATTAATACTTGATCTTCCACAGTTCATTCTAAGTTTGGCCTCAGTTCTTGTTTTCCACTCTGGGAAGGATTAGTGCAGCTGCAAAAAAAGAAATCTCTCATTTCTTTTATTCCAACAAAAGTGATGTTCTAGGGAATGAGTAACTGTGTAGGAACATGGACTGGAGAGCTGCACTACTACAGGCTTTGTAACTTTCCTACTTAAAGTAAATATTCCAGTAACAGGCAAAAGAAACAACATAATACAGTTCCTTTCAATAAAACAAGGTGGAATAACCAAAATTGTAGTTAGGTATTCCTAAAATTTTGGAGCAGGGATCATTAATCCTTGATTGGCCTTGCAAGTAGTTCAGGGAAAAGCTTATGAACTACCAGTACCTTTCATTTTCATTGCAAAAATCTGTCATTTTAAACGGTTTTAAACTGGGAATTATAAACTAACTCAGTCTCAAGGCAAGCTAAAAAAAAAGTCACACTTTTGTGTGCAAGGACAAAGAGCCTAAAAGCAGTTTTCAATTAGACCATGCTTACTTCTTAAACTTATTCCTACAGCTGCAGTTTTCTTGGATGACAGAAGTGAATTTCATTTCCATGATAACCTGAAGCCCAAAGTGAAATTCAACGAATTAAAAATTTTGTTAATTTAAAATACAAAGCAATGGGAACAAAACAGATCCAACAGTCCTGGTATCTATCAAATCACCTCTATCAGTGATGTAATTTTTACCTTTAATTCAATTATTTTGTTTAGTCCTGTGATTATTCCTCCCTCACCAGCTCAAATTCTCATTCAGTCTTTGTAGCTCAAAGGCAGCTGAGCACAGAGGGAAGAGGCAAAGTTTTGTGCAGACCAAAATCCCACCTGAGTGTTGCAGCTGGGATATATCAGCAATTTACCTGCAGGAAAAGAAATTTGTTCCCTGCACTGAAGGATATTTTATCTTTTTTAATGAAAACCCTGCTTAAAGCAGACAGAGTTGACTCAAAAGACAGGAGTGGAAAGCTGCCTTATCCAGGCAGTTTTATGTCTTGCTGGACACTACAGGCTTGTGGCCAGAGCAGTGAGTGAATCAGCTCCTCAGCTTAATCAAAATAAAGCATAATTAAGAAAAATATAAAACATGGCATCATATATCTCTAATAAAGCCTTTGCCCCCCGTTCCAGATTGCCAGGTTTCAGTATTAAGACAAAAATCTGGAGTTGGGGAACAAAATGCTATCAGAAGCTGTTGATATTCTGTCACTGGAAGAAAGAAATAATATTTTTTGATGGGTTTTTTGATGAGACCATTTTCTGCTTTAGTAAGGTACATTTCTCCAGGAAAAAAAACATTTATCTTAGAGCACACTTAGCGTGACTGCAAAACATCTGTCAGTTTGTCAGGGTGCTGAGTGCTCTCCTGTCCAAGCTGCTGAAATAAAAAGAAATGAAAACTGTTACTGCCCTTTCTGTAAAATGACTAGAGAGAAATTCAGTGCAGACCATTCATATTTTTGCAGCCCTTGTGTACTTATCTGATGCTTGGTATCTCTTTCATTTAAAGGTGTACAATCCTAGAATCAGAGCAGACTCTGTTCTAACCCAGCCTATCAGCCAAAGTCAAGCAGAGATGCATAAACAAATTCTGGGCATGTCTCCATCAGGTAGAAATATTAGCTCAAAATTTAAATCCATTAGCTCAAATTATTAATACAACCAACGTGGCAACACGCAGAGGAAGCATTTTAAAAAAGGTAATTTTCCTGAATTCTCTTTCAGGGAAAATCTTCTGCTTGTATCCTGAAGAATTTACTTATAAGGAAATGAAGCCACAAGTTCCAGCCAAAATTCAGGAATCCAACCTCACCAGCATGGTCCTGTTCCTGAAGAGGATGGACATAGCAGGCTTTGCACACTGTGACTTCATCAGCAGCCCAGGTGAGGGGATGCACCAATTTGCCATATGTTTATTATTATTTTAGAAATTATTTACGGGTTAATTTTGCCCTGTTGCTCACAGGACCGTTTTTTATTTAAGGACTTGTGATAACATCACCCTGCTTTTACCACTTACCTGCTACAGCAGTTCTCAGCTCAATAGCACTTAGAAAAAAGACCATAAAGTATCTGAATGGAATTGGAATGTTAAAAAAAGAAAAGTCAATATTCCAAATATCTTCTCATCTAGGTTCCATATTATTTTCCTGCAACCCACAAAGAAAATCTGTTCCCCATTGTACGAGGCATTGTACAGATATCCAACAGAATATATTCCTTTAATCAAAAGTTTACAACCCAAATAAACCACTGTTGTTACCTAGGGGACGTGTGTGGAGGAAATGAGCTTCCTCCTTATCCTCCAGCATCTCCCACCTCAAATTTACAATGGGCTGCCCCCTAAGGACAATATTCCTTATAAAATAAACCCAAATACACTTTCAGTACTAAGCAGGGAAGACACTGAATTCTGAGGTAAGGGTCTGAAGGAAGTTGCCTGGTTTTTCCCCCTGACTTCATAATTTAGGGTTTTTTCTATAGAAGGATATTTTCCTCTGTTCTGGCTTATCACAAAACCCAAGTGCCACTGCAAGTTCTGCTGTTGCTTTGAAACTCATTAAAGTGAGGGGAAATAGTCCTGGTTTCATTGGTTTGGGGATTGCTGGCTTCATTCTGATAATTTTCCAGTGCAAACAAGAAAAACTTTTGTATTGTCCTGCCTTTCCTCGTGCACATACACAAAATTGGAATGATCACTTCTCTTCTATGTGCTGTGCACTGTAATTAATCAGTAATAAAGTGTTAATCCCCACTGTTGGATGTTGCAATAGATAGTTAACTGGAATTTTTAAGAAGAATTTATTCTACTTTTTCCCTCATCTGCTTGTTTAGTAGAAACATGCCTAAAAGAAATCAGAAAAAACATGGTCAGTCTGATGGTAATTCAAAACCAATGAGAACTGGAGTCTTTTGGCTTTGAGAGTGTCACCTCCTGTGCTTAATCCACAAAAACTGCATGGAAAATGCTTATGGAATACAGTTTGCTTCCACTCAAATTTAAATGTATTTTACTATTTTAAAAAAATCTACTTAAACATATTTGTGTTTTTCCTGGATATGAAGAAAGTTGTTCTTGAACTGTAGAAGGAATTAGTAAAATTTTATTAGGGAAAGCATTTGGCATTTTTGGATTTAAAGGTGCAATGGGGAGAGAGCATGAAATGCTAGAGGCACTTAAGGGTTTCACAGATGTAGGAGTTCTAAGTTTTGGCTGTATTTTTGGATAATGCAGCTGAAGAAAAGCATTGTTCTGATGTGTCAAAAATGCATTTGATAAATGTATGGGCTTTACTTGGATGGACATTAAATATGACAAAGTTTTTGCTAACTACATCAAGAGTGCCCCATCCAGGTATTGAACAGTTTTAGGAACTACTGAACAGTGTGAGGAATGCTGGACAAACTGCCTGAATGAGGAAAAACTCCCACAAACACTGCAGGAGTCCTCTGAAAGCAGTGGAGAAAGTCTGCACAATTTCCTTGTCTCCTTCCTGTCCTACACAATTAAACATTTGAGAGAGAGCTTTAATGATCCAGCACAGCTCTTCTTTTACCCAGGATACATCACACACTGGCTTGCTTTCCACTTTGGAGCAGGCAGTGAACTTTTTTTCCTAGTAGCACTTTTAGATTGATCCCTACACGATCCTCCAGAGATGAGTGTAAAGCTCCCACAGTCAGAACAACAGAGTTTGAAGTGCCTGCTGTGAACTTGTCTGAAAGAAACTGGAATACTGAGGGGAGGCATTTGGCAGGGGAGTCAGTTCTTGTCTTAGACCAACTCACAAAACTCAAAACATGTCAGGCTTTCAAGCACATAAGCCCAAGAATGATTTGGGCGGGGAGGGACCCTAAAGATCCTCCAGTTTCAAGCCCCTGCCATGGGTTTGAGTATTCCATGGCTCTTCACCTCCTTGGAGCTGAGGTCCCTTTCAGTAAAGGGAGTAAAGACGTTGCAGCACCTCTCACGTGCCACGGGCTTTCCTCTGTCCAACAAACATTCTCACCTTTCTCTGCAGTTGAAACAGAGAGAGGCTTGAAGGCCTTAGGTTTGAGCTTTTGTATTTTTCAAATGCTGCACTGCCTAGTGAGTAACTCTGAAGTTTCCTGTTAACTACTGTTCTCTCACGCTGGTCAGACAAAACAAACCCTCTCTAGGTTTGCTCTCCAAGGACACCAGGCCCCAAAATGTGTAAACTAAAGCCTAGAGAAGGGGGGGGCAAACTGGGGGTTATTACATCATTAACTGAAGTTATAATTGGAGAATTAACCCTGATATGCAAATGAGCCAAACTTATAAAGGTGTGGAGAACCTGTGACCCAGTATAAATACCTACCTTTTATTCTCTTATTTTTGTGTAGCCTCTGCTTTTAGGTGGTCACCTCAAGGCATAAATTTTAGGTGAATTTCTCCTAAACAAAATAAAGTTTTCACTGAGATGGCAGAGTAAGGCACAGGCATGAACTGGTGAGCAAACAAATCAGAAGGATGCTGAAATTCAGAGCAAGAAGTATTTCACAATCTGTTTCCTGCACATCGAGAACATATAGCAGATAAGAAACAAAAATTACATCAGTAAAACATTTTATTTCTGCTCAGCAACAATGTGCACAAGGGATTTTTCTTTTTTCCACTGCTCTTTGAGGAGAAATAAAAGCCTGGATTAACTCTGACTCATTACTGCATTATGAAAGCAACAAACATGTCAGGCTTACAGCTGCTGCATTTAATTCATGCCATAATCGAGAGGAGCAAATGCAGCAGAGCTTGTTCCCCTTTCTGGAATTCATGAGCCAGAGGAAAATGAATCTGGCACTGCAGCTCTGAAGTGCATTAGTGGGATTCCAGTACCACTACAACAGGGATGTGTTTACATTTTGATCAGTTAATCAGATTGATCTTTGCTGGGGTTGATAATGGGACAAAAGAATTCCAGTCCCATAGATTGCAGCAGCACTGAGTACTTTTGTAAATCGCTGGAAAATCCTTACCTAAACTAAGCAAATCATTATAAAGATGAAGCCATGTAAAATTCCTGTGGGGAGTCAAGGTGAAAGCACTTACAGATTCCGCATTCATTCCCAATTTCCCTAAATAATTTTCAGGTTAAAGGATGTGTCAGTGGTCATGGATGCCATGACATTTGAGAGCTATGCTTTTACAACCCCCTGGAGAATATATTTCTAGAACATCCAGAATAACAAGAGTTGTATAAATTTATATCATTTCAAATGGTTTCAGAAGAATAAATTGGTGGCATATTTTCACTGGGGACTGTCAAAGACAGAAACTCAATGCACCATGTAAGGTCTGCTCAACAGAGACCATTCAGGGCAGATTTATTACCTTAAATTTACTCATTAATTCTTTGATGTTTTAAATTCTGGCTTTCATCAATGAAATGATGTGTGCAGACATCATTCAGTCTATTTTGTCAGGACAAGGCAGGTCAGGCCCTGTCCTGGCTGTCCCTGCTGGCAGAAAAGCCCAGCAGGGACCATCACCAGCCAGACTGGAGGAGTGATGAAGCAGCATGAGGGGGAATGGAAAGACTGCAAAGTACGAGTTTGGGAAAGTAATTCTTAATGATCAACTATCATTGCAAAATAATAGTTACAGAACTGCTGGCTTCAGAGCAAAACAGACACATAAAAAACCCTGACTCAGAAGTTACAGGGGGAAAAAGAGAATCAGGAGGAAATCTGACTCTTCTGTGCTTGCAGAAGAAAAACCTGTGCATAATATGAGGAAAACTTGGCATAGACTCCTCTGTCTCTTCAGTGTGCTATCCAAGGAGCAATGCTGGAAATCAGGAACAGCAAACACCGCTCCCCAGGACTGTTCTCCCTGCAGTAATTACTTTGGCAGCTCTCTGTGCTGTTCAGCCCAACAGAACCTGCAAAACCTGTGGTGTGCCAGGCAGAGAATCAGCTCTTTAAAGACAATATCCCTTCACCTGACATCCATGGCAGCTCTAACTTTTTAAGTTATTCCCATGGAAGGAAAAAATCTATCAAAAAAGGTGTTTTATATACCCAGCATTTGCAGAGTAGGAGACCAGAAAACAGGAGCTGTGGATGCCCCAAAGAAGCACAGGAGAGCAGTTAAATGGACTACTAAAAATCATCAAATTTAAGTTTCATTCCTATCTCTAATATCCACTTATTACAGAAATTTGACCAAATCCCTAAATAACTCGCTTCCTAATGCAACAAGAATAATACTTTAGAATTTATTTAATCACACCTTGAGCATTTCACTTTCAGCCATGTGGGATGTGGTACCAAAGACTACAGGTATACCTCCCTTTAGAGACAGAACTTACTCTGTTCACATCAAAGTTACAAAAATATGAAACCAAGAATATAATTTTAAGTAGCTTGGAAGTCTCAGATAAACGATTCCAGTGCTAACAGTAACATTTAGTTATATATTTGCTTTACTAAGCCTAAAAAGGATCAAAAGCAGGATCTGTATTTACATAAAACTGGTCTGCTTTCCTGAAAAGAGTCCAGAGCAACCCAGTCTTGAGCAGCCAAAGAACACAGACCAGGGAAAGAAAACAGCAGGTTAGGAAATACCTTCTAAAATTCCAGGGATGTGACAGTTTCTTGTTGAAAGCACAGGACACATCTTGAGAGGTTTTTTTAGCTTTGCTCTTCTGAAAGCAGCAGTGGAGTCACAAATCCTCGTGGTTCACACCTCGAGGCAGCAGTGGCTGGTGCTGGCAAGAAGCCCTACAAAGCCCTACTCTAATTTTTTATTTTTTGCTTTTTTACTCTTCCTTCACCTGCTCTAATCCACCTTTACTGTCTTGTCCTTTCTAGAGCAATAAAACTCCAGGAGTCGTTTTTTCTATTTTTTTCCAGAACACTCATAGCAAGACAGGGAAGTAATTTGTGCTTATAAATCTCAAGACAACTAACTCTAGGGCATAAAAATGCAAATTACTGATGCTATCAGGGGGTTGAAATTGGCTGCCATATAACCATATATTTTGTGAGCTCTAGCACAAACTACTTTGTTGACTTCTGGGAATTAGCTTTCCATGATTTCCTAGTAATTACTACACATCTGAATGACCCTTTTACTCTCCCTGTATTTTCAATCACTGATTTTTATTTCCTGTCACTGCCTCGTATTCATCATCAGCTGCTACTTCTCATTTCTTTAAAATTCTTAAGTATTTTTTTCTCAGATGCTTTAGCTTTTGCAAGGGCTCATTGTTTATGCCATTAAACCTCACATATCTGATAATAAATGTTCTCTCTCGATAGAATTGTACAGGCAGAGGTAAGAACTCTGAGACTGAAATGAAGCAGGTCCACAGTTTTAACAGGAATTTACAGGCTCCTGAGAGAATTTGTCTGAAAACTGGGTGTTTTAAACTTAACTGAAGTCACATTAGCAGATTCACATGCTGGAGAAGTTCTGGAGAAGTTCATGTAAGGGGAATTAATAAACTATTTTTTCCCTTCAGACATGAGTAACAGAACGAGGTTAAAAACAACAGGTGCTTGTTTGCTTCCCATCTTACTTTTTCCTTGATTATAAGTAGTTAATTACAGAGAGCTGGCAATCAACAGTTCACTGCCAATGAAGTTAAAACCCCATCTCAAGATTTTCTTGCAAAAAGTGTGGGGAATGTGTGGCTAAATGCGACCTAGCAGCTAATTACAGCCTTGCTTTGCTTTTAATCTTGGTGATGCCAGACACATTCCCACTCTTAACGAATGCAAGAAATTATTTCTACTCATCTACTAATGAAGATCCAAGTGCAAATACACCCCCTGCCTGTGTGGGCAGCTGTGCTTGTGGTCTGGTTATTTTATTCAGGGATTTTTTTCACATTAAAATGCAGACTGACAGCAGCCCACAGAAGCTGACAAATGGCCAGCGCAGCTTCTCAGGGCTGGGGACCAGGCCAAGTCCTGCTGCAATGGAATTTCTGCCACCAGCTTCAAGGGGACTGGAATTTAACTTGTTATCCATAGAACTGAGAAAATAGCAACCAGTTCCTTAGAATGGAGTAAGGAGAAAGTTGCTGCAGTGGTTGGAGAGCAGTTGTGAATATAAATGAACTGGCACCTATAAAAGTTATTGAGCATTCAATACAACCTGGAATAGAAATTTGCCTTTGAAAAGAGCTAGGAGGAAAGAACTTTAAAGAACCTTCACACTTCAAGAGTTCCCAAATTTCCACCTCTGTCTTTCATGCTCTGGCAACAATTTTTTGGAGTGTAGACCTGACAACTTCAAGTTCAGGTTCCCTCTCCCCAGCCCCAGAACTGGAGCCACATATGCTTGTTTGACCTACTTTTATCACCATCAGATTTCCTACAGACCTGCTCAAGTTCTAATTTTAAGTGTTGATTTGCTTAATCCTGTCCTCTCAGGACATTTTCCTATATTCCCTCATTATTTTTGCTGCCTCACTGTTCTCACTTCTACCCATGGAGGCTGTAAGGAAGTTATAACCCACACTAAGAGAAAACTGAACATTGAGTTTTGTGGAGTGAGAAAGTACAGCCAATTGCTAGGGAGATTCTTTTACTACAATCCCATTTTTCTTCTGGTATCATGAGAACCTATGTAAAAAAAGTATAATAATTAAAAAGGCAACCAAGAGATCTCCAAATACCTGCAAGAATAACAGTTACAACTTCTGTAAATGCTTCTCTGGTTAAAAAAGATCTTTCCTGTCCTGTATCTCAGCACCCCTCAAATGTGACCACCCTTCTTAAAAAAGAACGAACACAAAACAACCCACCTGAAAACTGCCAAAAATGGAAGCAGTTTTGACACAGTCTAGGGGCAAATACAGAATTCAGGATTGTGTCTGGGCTTTTGACAAAAATTGTTCTGACATAAAAAGCAACAACAAAGAGATGTGCAACTCTATGATTGTTACCTTGTATTTTCTTCCTCCAGAATTTTCTCAGCCTTCCATTCATCCATTACTTTTTGTTCTTACTCACTGTCAAATAAAAGAAGTTGATTCCTCTCATTTCCCCACAGGAAATACACAACTGAAATATTATAATGACAATTCAGACATTCATTTCTGTGTAGCCACTCTCAAGAACCGGAATTCTCTTCCCTTTTCCTTAGCTCCTGAAAGCCTGATGCAGGCTTTGGAAGATCTGGATTATCTGGCAGCGCTGGATAACGACGGAAACCTCTCTGAATTTGGGATTATTATGTCAGAATTCCCCCTGGATCCACAGCTGTCCAAGGCACTGCTGGCTTCGTGTGAATTTGAGTGTGTGGATGAGATGCTCACCATTGCAGCCATGGTAACAGGTACTCCCGGGTCAGCTCTCACTGCAGGCCTTGTGCCACCTGCCCAATCCAAACTCTTTCCAAATCTATCCACAAAAGCAACCCAAAAGCAAATTTTTGTTATTCTCATCCTGCTTATTTCAAGTAAATTAATGTCTGGCTGTGCAAGTCTTGACTGTAAGGATACAATCAAACCTAAGTAAGGAATTCCCACAGAGCATTCCATTTCCAGCCTTCAGCTGCCCACAGGCTTCCTCCCTTTTGTCAGAAACATCCCTTCAAAATGAAACATTCTTATATTAATCTACATTTGTTACAGGTTGGTGCAGCAAATTAGGGGAAGTTCTAATTATAAAACAACATTGAACTGTTGACCTAGAAAGAGTTTCTTTGTGATCTTGTCTCTGTACTTCAAATATTTTATAAAACTAACATAACCTTGGAGCCTTAGGCAGCAAACACATGAACCACAGGATATCAAGAGGCTTTAGTTGATCTCCTTGCAGGACAACTTTTTATGCCCAAACTGGGTTGATTTTTAACTTGTGATAATTTTTTAAAGTACATATAACAAATGTAAATGATTGAGCATAGGCACAATTCAATTTTAGAAAAGGTCAACCATCTCAAAAGACACAAAAGTAAAATGCACTGGAAAGCACAGATTTCAACACAGAGGGGCAAATTAAGGCATTAAATCAATAAATTTAGTGGTTTTCTATAAAAGAAATATTTTGTTTGGATTCTGGATAAATTGGTTTGTGCCATCATGCAGCATTTTTGGTATCAGCCTGGGAGAAAGCTGCTCACCTGCTTTTGTGTTTGCAGCACACATTAACTAAACAAGACTGAAAGGACACTCCCATAAATAAACCCTTAGTGAATGCAGCAGGTTCAGTTCTTCAGCACCAATCCAACACTGGGGATTAAAGGCAACTGAGGAAGGAAAAACCCAAAAATACCCGTGGGGTTTTGTGCATGCACCTCTGTGTCTTCACCAAAACCAAACTGACTTGGTTTTCTCCTCAGCTCCCAACTGCTTCCTGCACGCCCCTCCTGGCACAGAGGAGATCGCTCTGACCTGCTGGCGCCGCTTCTCCCACCCTGCAGGAGATCACTTCACCCTCATCAACGTCTTCAACGCCTTCAAGGCAGCCACTGCCAACCCCACAGACCCAGGCAAGTGTGCCCGAGGCAAAATGAAGCCCACTGGGACCAAAACCAAAAAAACAAACCCAAAGATCTGATGATTCTTTCTAGAATTGCTGATGTGCAGGAAGAAACCTATGGGAGTTGCTATTGCTGATGAATATTAATTAATTAATTAAAAACTACCTAAGAGAGCATCCTTTACCCAACAGGGATCTATAACCACTATTCCAATTGTCCTTTGACGTGATGCTGTGCAAAACCAGAATGATGGTTCTTCCTGTAGAAGCACAAAATCCAAGCTTAGGATGAATAAGAGCTGTTGAGGAGGGCCTCAATTCCCCCAACAGCCCAACAATTCTGGTGGGGTTTTGATAGCTGTGAACTGAAAGGAAAATGTAAGGGAAAAGTGGAAAGTAGCAAAGTCTGCATTTACAGGAGGCCAAATAAAAGGCAGGAGACTGCAGAGCAGCAGAAGCTCTTCACTGCATTTTCCTGTGCTCAAACATCCTGCTCTGCTTCATTTAGCCCGAGATAGCAGAGGGATACATTTGCACATACTGAGTAAAAACTTGAGACAGGGAAGCAGGATTTCTTCCTTCCTGTTCAGTCATGTGGAATGCTGAAGGGAGCTCCAGGAGAACCAGTCCTTTACCCAAATGCAGGATCAGCACCAGCACCACAGATGTGATTTCAGCTCCATATCCTGGCCTGAATCCTTAAGGCCTGAAAAATAGAATTGCTACTCATTCTCTGGGAAGCTTTACTTAGAGCAAAGAAGGGATTTGATTCAGAAAGAAATAGCTGCAGTTCTATAAAACTAAGTGAGGATATCAAGTATTGCCCACTTACTTTGCAAGCTGAGCCTAAGCTGTCTGTATGGCTCATTGCCAGAATTTTGGGCATCATCTGCAGCAGTGCAAAAGCATTTCACAGAGCAGCATCTCTGTGGATTGCACCCATTGGTAAGGTTCTGCTTTAAGTCAAAACACTGGGTTTTTTTCCTCCACAGACTTCAGCAATGAGAAATGGTGCCGTGATTATTTCCTGAGCTGTTCTGCTCTGAGCATGGCAGAGATGATCAGAGCCGAGCTGGTGGAGATTATGAAGCGCATTGAACTTCCCATTTCAGAACCAGATTTTGGATCAGAAGAAAATCTACTAAGCATTAAGAAAGCTCTTTTATCTGGTTACTTCATGCATGTAAGGAAAAACACTGTGGTTTCATCTTCCTGCACTGTTAAATTATGTAGAATGCTTTCAGAAAACTTAAGTTCATTAGTGAAATCTCTTGATCACCAGAAAGGATAAAAGCCATTTTTTTTCCCAGTGTATCAAACACTTCTGCCCATTCCAGCCTTTTCTCTGGGGTTCATCTCTCACTGCACACAGTTCACACACTCCACACAGCAATAAGAAAACTGCCAATATGCCTTTCACTCAAAGAACTCTTTTGCCTCAAAAAACTCTTGAACTTGAAATATTCCTTTAGGAATTATTCCCCTTTTGAAGCTGTTTTTGTGAAAATTGCCTGGAAATAGAGAAATGACTTGGATATATTTAGGTGTATGTAATACACAGCTTGTTCATCTCAGGAAGGCACCCTCTGATTGTAAATATAAACTAGATTGATTTATTCCCACCTGAGTCCCCAGGCTTTCCTTCACATCCCTGTGCTCCACCCCAACACAAAAATGACTCCTCCCAACTGCACATTTCATGTGCTGACACATTGTATTTAAAAGCCTATGACAAGTATATATGCTAAAGAAAATATGTTCGTATGTTTTCACACAGACCCTTCAAAGCCAAAGTCAGATACTTTTGCACTTATTTGTTGCAGCTTCCTTTCAAACACATATACCAACGTTTTCTTTTAAGTCTCATTTCATGGTATCCAGTCCCAAGTTTTCCCACACAAATTTGAGGAGAAGTTTAGCCTCTCCAGTTAAAAGTAGCTGAAGGGAAGTCTAATTTCTGATTTTAATCTACTAGGCACTGATCAATTAAATAATGGACAACTCTCAATTTTTTTTTTTAGATGGCTCGTGATGTGGATGGCTCAGGGAACTACTTAATGCTAACACACAAACAAGTGGCCCAGCTCCATCCCTTCTCATCCTATTACAACACCAGGAGGATTCCAGAGTGGGTTTTATTCCACGAGTTCAGCATCTCAGAAGGCAATTCCATCAGAGTCATCTCTGAGATCTCCCCCCATCTGTAAGTGAACTGTGATGAAGCTGCTCCTTCACTCCTAACTCCACCACAAAATCCTCACTTTAGGGGGATAAAAAAATAAAAAAGGGAAGATCTGTGATCTCAGGCCCTCACTATTCTATTTGCCACTGTAACTGTAATCAACTGAAAAACACCACATTATTAGCTGCAAAAGTTTCTTCCAAAGTAAAATACAGAGAAAATAAAATTCAGAGTTACCAGAGCAGTGTACTCACACATTAATCGAGCTGGGAAGGTCTTTGTTCCCTGAAAACCGATTTTCCAGCAAATCGTTTTCTTAACATATTTTCTGTACCCAGCCAGCTGAATCGTGGACTGTTTATGAATTCAGAGAGAGACCAGAGCCTTCCTTTTGCAAAAATCTCTTTACATGAAGAATATGCATTTCACTCTCCCATCTTTTCTATTTCCCATGTTTATAGGAGAGCTTTTTTCATAATGCTATTGAGCCACTCTGTTCTAAAGCAGGGAAATTGCTATTTCATGCAATCTGCAGCACTGGGAACTGCACTGCACCTCAAGTGCAGGCTGAGGATATTCAATGCAAGGCTGCTGAAAGCATCTTGGAGAGACTCTTGGATTCTTGCAGAGTTTTGGGTTGAAATATCAACTTTGTAGCTTCTTTTATATATGCCTGGAAATAATGATTCAAATATTTCAAAATTCAATTAAAAAATTAATAAGGTTTTGTTTAATTTCCTCCCCAGATTTGCAGAGCTGGTACCTCAGTATTATTTCAGCAATCTTCCTCCAAGTGAAAGCAAGGATATTCTGCAGGAAGTCATCAATCACTTGGCACCTGTTTCAGCCACAAAGGAGGAACAGAAAACTGACAATAACAGCAAAGAAAATGAGGAATTTCCCCAAACTCCTACTGAGCAGAGATGTGTTATTCAGTGATTTTAGACTGAACTATCACATAGTGGGCAACAATAAATAAAAGCAATATATCCAAAGTACCTCCCCACCTTAACCTATGAAAATATTTCAAACTTTTGATAGAAATGTATTTAACAGCAGAAACAAAAAGAAAAAGCACTTTTCTCAACAAAAGTGGTTGAATGCACTATTTTGGAACAAAGCCTCATGATTTAGCTTTGGTTAAAAATACATTCAGGAGATACTCAGGTTTTCTTTTGACACTGAGTTTTATTGACTGCTTCATGGTGTTAGCAAAGGAAAATAAGATGCAATATTTAAAAATATTAATTTGGTGGATATTTTGGTTGCACAAAACCGTGGACTCAACAGCAGTTATGAAAATATTGCCAAGTCACAGTCCTGCATGGCTGCTCTATAAAAACCTGGTGTTTGTAGGGAAGCTCAGAGAGAGAGATAATCTTTCAGTTTATCCATAATTCCATGAATTCCATCAGCTGGAACGATCATAACAGTCCTCAAAGGCTTCATTGGTACATCATCAAAGGACCATCTGCCACCCAGACAGGTGTCACTTTCCTCTTGCACAGAGTAGTTGAATTTCAGAAGGGCTTTCTAAACAACAGAAATAAAAGCATTCAGATTAAAATGTTTAATTAGCATGAAGATAATACATCATCCCAACAAAGTGAAAATAATTAACCTATTATGCCCATGCTTATTAAAAAGTTTTGTTCCCTCTTAAAGGGTTCACCAAAAAGACCAAGCAAAAAAATCCACCATTTAAAGTGTTTTAAACAATTTTCTTTTCACAGAATTTTTATCATCCATACTAAATTCTACAGTGACTGCTACCATTATAGTTTGGGATCAGAAAAACAAACTAGGAGAGAGGGGGGAAAAAAAAAAATCAATGTTTTGAGGCTTTGCTGTTTTCAGGGCCTACTCTTAAAACTGCTCAGAGTCCTAAAAATTAACAAATCTGTAAGAATATGAGAAGAAATCAAATACTAAGGGGATGGGCACCCATATGAATCCTGAGGAGAATTTCAGAAAGCTCTTGGAAAGGCTCCAGATGGTTGCAGCCACTGGAAGATCTATTTCTGCTTCTCCAAACAGGCAGTGTCTATAATGTGTGCTATTTCTTTACAGGGATATAAACTCCACACAGGAAGTCCCTTTTCATCAGCTTTCCCAGACAAAATTCCTGATGGATAAGAAAACTGTACCTAATAAATGTTTCCAGTTCTCACACAAGTCAGATTAAGAACTCTGAGCTGAACCATCAAGTAGAAAAACTCACCTGATTCCTTCCCTTTGTGGGAAAATTAAGATCCCCTCTCCTTTTAGGTTTGCTTTCCACTAACAATATATCAAGGCTTTAAATCTCATTTTGGCAGAATCACCACATTAATTGAGTGGCTTTGTTCAAGAACAATTTGAGCACCTTTAATCAATTCCAAGCCTGGTTATAATAGATTTTCTGGTTATCATTTTAAGGAACAGAATAAAGCCCAGGGAAGAGGCAAGTGCAGAAAAAGGCTTCTCTCAGTTTGATATGGCTCCAAGTGTCTGCCTCACCACATTTAATGCTATTTTATGGCAATCTAATTAACATTATGTGTAATCAGGGAGGACAGACACTCCAGCACTAATTTAACACACACACATTATTAAGTATGGAGAGACATTTAATTTAATACCCTACATAATGTTTAAAATGAATTTTTTTAAAACACTGGGAAGACTGTTAAAAAGAAAAACATGCTCAGTTTGAGTCTATCCTTTTGAGCCGAGAATTACTGGAGTTTAGATGAAAGCACCCCATTAGCCTTTAATACATAACAAAGCTAAATAAATACATTAATATATATATAATATATATATAGAAATAAATAAATATACTACATACAATATATATAATATATATTTATATATAAATTTATCATTTTATATATTTATATTATATAAATATATATTTATTTATATATTTTTTTATATATATCTAATATATAAATAAATAAAAACTGGGCCTTCTAGAACAGAACGACCATGGACACATGAGCATCACAGGCTTCTCCCGAGCAGCTTTTCAACAACATTTTACACAGAGTTCAGGTTCAGCTGTTTCAGCTGTTGTGGCAGGAAGACAAAAACAAAATCCCCAACTTGCTGCTGCACAGAGGCTACACCACCATTCCCTGCAGCTACCAGTGAATTCCCCCACCTACATTTCTCTCCTTCCCAAGAAATAAAATTACAGCCCCATCACAGCTTCTGTCAGAATGATGACACACAGGAACCTTTGCCATTAACCACCCCATGCATGTGCAAGTCCTTTGCCCTGCAGGCACTGCCAGAAATGAAAAATAATGGGCTCTTGACAAAGAAGTAATATTGGAGAACAGTAGTTTTAAAGCTTTGGGAACAAAAGAAACCATGAAAAATTCTTTGCATTTCAAAGCACATTTTTAATTTAATTTCCTGCGTTTTCCCCTCACCTGATCTGGCTTGGGACCAGCAGAATTTTGTGGACAGGCTGCCTTAGGAAATGGGAAGTAATATTTCCATGTCAGTGTTTTAGCACTTTTAATTAACATACTTGCCCTGAGCAGAACAGAGACAGAAAAGGGAAGCAAGAGCCACTTCTTGGGATTTCCAGAAGTTTTAATTCTGACCATTTTTTGAGAGTAACAGGCACCCAGGAGGAAACAGATAAATCAATACACAAAAAGAGTTTGATTGCTCCCCTCTCAAAGCTATTCCAAAACACCTTGGATTTAATTTAAAAGTATTTGTGATCATCTTGATAAAAGCTCCCCTTGAATTTGAGGTGAAAAATCTCCTGTTGATGATATGTAAAGAAAAAGAAGGATTTTGAATTAAAATAATCATATGGTACCTCATGAAAGAATTCTTCCTCTGCATTTGCAAACATTAATTCCTCCTTTGGCTGGTTTTTCCCTTCCTTCCTCTTAGAACTGCTCTTTGTGGCTTCTGTAAAGGTCTTGCTGATAAGGAGGTAATAGTGGCATTTTCCACAAGGTTTGTTTGTTCTCTGTGCCTCAGTCAGCTCCTTCCTAAAGAAGAATAAATGCTTACACACTTACACAATTTAAACCCTAAACAAGCATAGAAGTACACCTTATAATGTATTGGTATAGAAAGGATATTCAAATTACAGCTATTCTTTTATGAGTGCCTCAGAAAATCAATTTTGCAGATGCATTCCTCGTACTTAAGCATACTACTTGGACTTTTAAACTATGAAAATATGGAATTTTTTTCCCATAGTTCACAGGACACTCACAGTGCAACTCTCCTTAAAAATACATCACAGTATCACTTCCATGAGGAATTGTAACTGAAGAGACAGAAAATACTCTTGCCCACCCTCGTGTTCAACATGTTGTCACTCCAAAACCTTTAAGACAAAGAGGCTGAGATCTGAAGCTGAGCTGTGACAAGGGCTGTATTTGTGGTGACCTCAATCTGACTTCTAATCTCATCTCACATGAGAGGAAAGAAGGAAAAAAATGAAATTAAAAAAAAATTATCTTTATTTGACTACTGGAGTTCCTGATCCAACAAAATTTCCTTATTCCCAGTTCTCAGCATGGCACTAAAATAATGTAATGCTGTCTTGCAGTGGATTAATTTATTTACATTCACCCAGCTTTTGATATAAATCCATGAATTGGTAGAGATCAACCAACACTTTACTTGCTTTTTTCATTACTTGAAACTAACCAAAACACTGCATATTTACATGGGCCAGAACACAACCACCTTTTAAGCCTTTCCCTCAATCCAAATCTCCCATTCCAAAGTCAGACATTAACACAGAAACAGAAACACCCAAGCTGCCCATTATCAGCATGCTAAAAACGTTCTCATTTTTAAATGTTCCTAGATCAGTGTGAAAATAATCTGCAATACAAGGATAAATTGCAACATACACACAGCTATTTCTGTAGAACTGCACATGTTCTCAAATTATATCCTCTACAGAGTTCGAGAAAGTTTTGTATCTTTATAAAGATATAAAAAATATTTTAAAAATTAACTGAAGACCATATGTGAGACAAAATTATTTTTCTGTTCATGTTTTACTTATATCTATAGCATCAGCTGTCTTAACACAGCTCTATATACACAAGAGTTCTGAAAAATATGAAGAAAAAATACCATTCAACATCATGCAAGAAAAAAAATATATAAACAAACTTACTGGAGCTGCTGGTGCATGGGCAGAGCAATCTGTGGAGGGACATTGATGAACCTCTCACTCAGGATGAGCCCCACAGGCTTTGTGCTGTCGTTCAGGAGTTTACTCAGCTGCTCCACCACACGTTGGTCACAGCTCTGCTCACAGCGACTCAGGAGCAGCTCTTTGATTTGCTCAGCACACTGGGTGCCCTGCAATCAAAAGCTGCATTTTCTTTACCTGGTACAACAACTGTTTACACAAGAAAACCTTGAATGTCAACTTCAAGGGCATTTCCTACAGGCCTGGTGGCAATTTCCCTCAGCAGCCTCTAAAGCACTGAACAATTTCTCTGAAATTGTTCCCCAGATCTGGAGCTGAGGGCAAACAAAGGTTGTGAAGTGATGGGAATGAGGGACTGCAACACCACAGCAAAACTCCACACTGCAGAAGAACAAAGTGAAGAAATACACGAGACTGACAGCTCACTTACCCTGGAATTATTAGGCCTAGTTTTAACTCTATTCCATTCTTTGCTTTATGTTTGACCCTCAGCAAGTTACTACATTCAGAAAAAAGCTTAGCCATGTACAAGTTTTACAACCCCAGTCCTCCACAGTGGAATTCCAAATGCTGGTCCAGCTGTCCAGGCTTGTTACCCAGGGCAGAGAGCAGGATGCAGCCTCATTTAACATCACTGTTGTTAATGAGGAATACCAACCTTCCTTTCTGTTAAGTTCAAGCAGCTTATAAAACCAAAGACTTCATCATCATCTTCTTCATCATCACTACTGTCTTCCTGCACTTCTGCTTGCTGTTGAATGGAAGGAAAAGCAACAACTCATATTGACATTCTATTTCCACTCTGTAGCAAAAGATGTTTTTCTTTCTAGAAGATGCTCAGCACATGACAACCACCAAGGAAATCTGCACAAACACACACTGCAAATTCTGCTGCATCCCTGAACATCTCACTGTGCTCAGAGCCAGCTCATGCATCTTCTACAGCAGAGTCCTTTGAAAGGCACTACAAGTTGACAGATCACATTCAATAAGCAGCATCCTGGCCCAGGGGATGGCAGTATATTAAGCAAAACCAATTCCCTTCAGTTTCTAACACAGGGAAGTAAACCTGGAATGTCTTAACAACCACAGAGCAATGAAGATTTGATAGGGAGGAGGACAAAGAGCTGTGTCTTTGTAGGAAAGTAACAAGATCCTATTTCTTATGGAGATGGTAATAATATTTTCAGCATTACTACACCAAAATTCAGAGAGTGAAAAGCCTTCCACATGTAAAAAGAAACCAGCTATAATAATATATCAAATTCCTTCTTTTCTTGAAAGTGGCATGGAAAATTTCAGTTCCCATAGAAGAATTATTCTCAAAGCAAAAAAAGCAAGAAAGTACACAAATAACACAGACAGGATCCCCTTCTGAAATACAGAAATCATGTCATTTCAACATAAAAAGTACTGCACTTCAATTACAAATGTAAAATCTGTCTTACCTTGATAATACTACCAATATGATTCTGTTGTATTAATATATCAGTTAATTCAGCAGTGTTAACAGGAGCTTTGAGAAACAACTGGAAGACAGGAAACAAAAAAGTATTAAGTTTTAGGCACTGATGGTATTTCATGGACCACTTAGTAGAAAATAAAGTGAGGGTTTTTTATTTAACTTTCTTCATTATAATACTGCAAAAACTAATAATCAGCTGCTTGAAGTGCTTGCTCCTGCACCTTCCACACGCTGGTATTTCCCCACTGCATCCTCTGGAGTTTGGTATGATCTGAAAGCTGTGGCTATTCCATCCCTGGAAGTGTGCAAAGCCAAGCTGGATGGGGCTTGGAGCAACCTGGGGTAGTGGAAGGTGTCCACTATAGCAGGGGGTGGAACAAGAAGGGTTTTCAGGTCCCTTCCAACCCAAACTATTTTGGGATTCTCTAATTAAAGGAAGCAAAGTAATATATAAAAACTATAAATCAGTACAGAGAATGTGAACCAATGTCTGTGCATAACTCTTCAGATATTATTTATCAAAGGACAAATCAGCCAAGCTAACAGATAGTCACAGTACCTGATGTAGTAACTTCTTTATCCCATTATAGTCATTGTCTGATATGGAATGTGCTTCAAATTCAACGTTCACTTCCTGTGGAGTAAAACAGAGAATGTCACACACATTTGGCAAGAAGTTATATCAGAACAAAGCTAAACTGTAAAATACTTGAAGACGAGTAATGTCAAAGAGCAGAAACAGAACTTATTTCCACCTTGCAGTAATCTCAGCAATTGTTATCATTTCTCCTGTGATCTTCAGAGAGCATCTGTGAAATTAACTTTTCAAAACTAACCCACCAACTGTGTAGGGAACAAACCTTTAATGCTTTGCTCTTGCCATCTGGTTCACACAATTACACCTACTGTAGCCACACAGACTTCTTGCAGAGAGGCTTGATCCAGGCAGTTAAACCCAGGGAACTGCAGGACTGGGGTGTAATGCCTTAGCTAAAGGTGAAGATTGCTGCAGACATTTAAATAATTACATCAAAACCCCCATTTCTGCTATTTCCCCAAATCCTCCTGGCATCATTAACCCCAGTGTGGAACTCTGCTCAGCAGGCAAATGATGAGACCCAGGCACCACAGAAGCACAATGGGAGCTGTTGCTTCTCCTTCCAGAACAAATGCTGTGTGCCTACCAACATTTTTATTGGTATTCTATATTGAAAGTCACACCTGCCAAGGCTACCCTGCCTACCTATTCCACTGTTCAAGATCATTCAGAGTTACTTTGTCTTTTAATTGCCAGATTCAATTACACTTCCTGAGTAACCTCAACAACTCAGCCTTACTTTTGTCACCAATTCAGCCTCTAACTCTCTGCAATCCCACACCGAGGTCATGGCCTTTGTCGTCTACTGGAAGAACAGTGTTAAAGACCTGTTTGTAATGTAGAAAGCAGGGACACAATTCCTTGGGAGGCAGTAAAATTCAGGAGACACTGGCACAGGTCGCCCCATCCCTGCAAGTGTCCAAGGCCAGGTTGAACGGGGCTTGGAAAACCCTGGGATAGTGGAAGGTGTCCCTGCCCGTGGCAGGGGGTGGCACTGGATGGGCTTTAAGGTTCTTTCCAACCCAAACTATTCCGGGATTCTATAATAAAAGGAAGCAAGCAAATACAATAATAAAATATAGCAAAATATAATGAGAGAGCAAATCCTCTGTGCTGACAGCACCATTTCCAAGCAGCCGCCTCCAGCCCCACACCTGAGCGGGCACGCCAAGGGCCGGGGCTGTACAGCTGAGGCCTCGGGGAGCCCAACTTTTCAAAGACAGCTAAAAAATTTGAAAACTTTCAACAACAACGCAGCGAACACGCGTCAGGTCACCGACCCCGAGGGACGCGTCCCCGGCCCTCCCACAGGACACGCACCACGCCGGGCCTCGCCGGGCACAGCCCCTTCCCAACCCCTTCCCGAACCTGCTCCCGACTATCCCCCAATCCATCCCCGTCCCGAATCCCCTCCCGGCCGCTCCTTCAGGGGCCGCGCGGGGCCTCTCCCGCTCACCTCATCGACGGGCTCCTCCGAGTCCGAGCACCCCGAGCCCTCGGAGCCGCTGTCGGAGCCCTCGGAGCTGCCGGAGCCGCTGTGGGAGCCGCGCTCCCCGGCGGGGCCCCGCGCCCGGCGCTTGGCCGGCGTGGCCATGGCGCTGCGCAGGCGCGGCTCGGCGGGGGCGCTGTGGCCGGGGCGCGGCGAGTCCGGGATGTCGCCGAATGTCGCCGAATGTCGCGACAGCGAGGGGCGGGCAGCGCCGGCGGAGCGCGGAGGGGCGCGGGCAGCCGAGGAGGCTGAAGGGGGAAGCGCGTCCCGGACCGCCCCGGTCCCCACAAACCCGGATTTCCTCTTGGCGCTGTGGTGTCACTTCCTTCCAAGGGGCAGTCCTGCACGGGAATGGCTGTCAGGAATTAAATCGGGCTGTCAGGAGTTAAGTCGGGCTGTCAGGAGTTAAATCGGGCTGCCCAGGGAGGTCTGGAGTGCCCATCCCTGCAGGTGTCCAGGGAAGGGCTGGACGTGGCACTCAGGGCTCGGGGCTGGGGACAGGGTGGGCATCGGGCACAGCTCGGGCTCGATGATCCTGGAGGGCTTTTCCACCCTCAGTGGTTCTGGGATTCTGTGCTTTCAAAGGAACAGAGTGTCCTGAGCATCTCCGACATTAGCAAAAATTCCTGTAAGTAAAAACTAGCGTTAGTAAAAATTGCCAGCTGAAGCAGGAATCAGGCGCCCGCTGCTTGCTCTAAAAATTGTGTCCCGGCTTCCCGTGAACCAAATTCCCTGGATAATTCCAGACAAACCAGCAGAAAGGGGGGATAAAGAGAGCACAGTAAGCACAACGTGATTCTGGTCTTTGTAAAAAATACCGATCGGGAAAATGCATTGAAATATCCTAAGCACTGGAGAAATGGTCATTAATGATCAAGCCTCAGTTGTGTGGAACGTGTTCCATTGAACACTTCGTGTCTAATTTATGAAGAAAGGTGCGTGTTAGTGAGGCCATGGAAAGAAGAGCATTGGCCAGCCAGAAGAAACGCAAGGCACAGAGCCTTGGGATGTAATTCCAGCTTTGTAAATACCATTCAAGTAGGTTCAAATTTTCGTGTTCCCGTTAAAGTAAACATGCCAGTGTTTACTTTTTGTTTTTATTTTGAAAGCTGTGTTTGCTCTGGGAGCACTTAGGTCATTGCCAAAATTTGAATACTGATATCCAGGGGAAGAATTTAGAGGAAGATGAATTTTCCTATGTGTGGCATCTATCAGGAAAGTACCACACTGATAATCAGGGTCAATGTGCTCTAAGAAAGTGGATTTCTGTTTGTATTATTGGTGTATTTGCTTACGTTTTGTAACTCTGAATTTAGCCCCAAAGTCAGCTTTTAAGGAACTGAGAACTATCATCTCTCATTTTAATGGCAGAATAGATATTTTCAATCCTGCCTTGTTTCCTAAAGTATCAGAGAAGGCATATGGATATTAGCTATGTTATTATAGATGTATAAATGTGTGCATATAGACACACATACATGGAATTTTTAAAAAAACCTTTTTGGAAAGGGTGAGACCCCAAATGCATCAAATTAAATCAATGTCTTTGCGTACTCATTTTGATGAGCAGAGGGAGAAAGCAAGCATGGAAATTAACAGAATAAATAACTTTTTAATAGATAGGCGATGATTCCATTGCAGAACATGCTGCCAATTTAAGGCTTGTTACTGCTTTTACAAAATATTCTTTAAAATGTGTTCCCCTTGATGAGTTTCATTGGAGCCTCTTCCTCGAGCAGTGTTATCTAAAGGCAGCATATTATTTTCTGCCCTTATCAGGGTGGAGGCTCCTGCCCAGAGAATGCACACTAAGTGCTTACTCATTGTGTAAGGAGCAGTACAACTGGTAGCAACTGAGTTCTTGGAGCGGTTAAAGTCACTGTTGGAGTAAAAAAGTCCTCTAGATCTAATGTAGATAAATTCCATTCCTGTATTTCAGGGTTCTGCTGTGTTTCCTTGGTAAACGATGAAGGTTCTGCTGCTGAAGGATCCCAAAGACAAAGATTCAGGACCAGATCCATATATTAAAGTGAGTAAACTTTAAGAAAACTAAAAAAATGTGTCACTTCTTTATTAAGTGTGAATGCAACTGTTTCAAGTGGGAAAAGGTCCTTAATATTAGGAGTGCATGTCTGAAATTATGCTAAAAGTACCCCAGAAAATGTGCCCTTCCTGCAAAAAATATTAATTTTGGGACATTTGTACTGAATTTCTTGTAAAGCTCTCAGTAAAGTCCTGATATTACAGCAGTTTCATTTGAATTAATTAATATTGATGATGTT
This sequence comes from Corvus moneduloides, assembly GCF_009650955.1. NCBI lineage: Eukaryota > Metazoa > Chordata > Aves > Passeriformes > Corvidae > Corvus > Corvus moneduloides. Next base: position 2,986,921 of record NC_045483.1, read on the forward strand.
CATATGGACAGAATTAAGTTTACAGAAATTCTTTGTATTTTTACTGGGACTGTGATGTGAAGTAGAGGTTACATGATGCTGGGGTCCCTTCTGCTACTGCCTGTGGTCATGTGAGTAAATCTTACTCATAAAGAGTAAGAATTCCTGCTATAGGAGGATTATTTCTTTAGAGGAAGCCTATTGACAGAATTACAGAGATGTAATGTACAGGGATATTTGCAGGACTGGGTGGGTACCTGGGGACTCCAGAGTTATGTGCTGGTGTCTCCTGTACCTCAGGAGGCCACAGTCCCACAGCTATTTATTTAATAATATGTTGTAATATTAACTAACTAACTAAAAAATACTGTTTGGAACTTATTTCAAGAGCTGCAAACCTTTTCTTGATAGGAATTAGGATCACACAGCTTGGAAGCAACGCTGATCCCAGTTCTGTCATTTGAATTCATCTCTCTTGACAGCTTATTTGAGAAGGTAAGGTCGAAAGTCTTTCCCTTGTCTTATTTCCAACAGGACTTGGTTGCCAGGACCCCATTTAATCATCCTCTTTGTGGTACTTTGTGTTGTCACAAACCAGCTTTGTACAATAAAACTCCATGTACAACATCAGGGAGTTCGCCCCTGCTCGTTAAAGAATTAATTTTGTCAGACAGAATTCACATCTGAGTTGTGTGACCATAAATTGTCACAAGTACTGGGGCATTTCAGACAGTTACTGAAGCTCTTCTGTTCATCACCAGGTTATAAATAATTGATCAACTTATTTTTTTAATTAATTTACTAATTATTTTTTTTTTACTTCTTAAATTTGCTGTTTCTAAGTAGCTTTCTCATCCAGAGTGCTATGGAGGCCTAGTTTTTACCAGTCCAAGAGCATTAGAAGCCATCAAGATGTGTTTAAAAGAGAAGAGTAAAAAAGAAGGCAAGTACATATTGACGTTCCTTGGTCTTTTTCTTTCAGCATCTTGTGCAGTTTGGATTTTACTGAATTTTATTTCACCCACCAGTAGATATTTGGAGCATGGCTTTTATAAAGAAAACTGTATCTCACAGTTCTTTTGGTCTCATAAAGGGCTCATGCTACACTGAGCTTTTAAGGGTTGTGTTTTCCGTACTTCAAAATGAAAGGAAGGAGCTTTTGGTGCAAATTACTAATTAATGAAAGCTTTTTTAGCTCTGGTTCTTTCATGCATAAGGAGTATTTTGCTGCAGTGCCTGGTTTGCTTGCTAACTGCTCCCCTCCCTTAAAGAGAAGATCATCTCATAAAATCTGGCCCTTACTTTTGTGCCTGTATAATTCGTATGAAATGCTGCAGAAAAAGGGATTTCTCTGGCTTGAATAAGAAATTTCTCAAGTGAATTAATTATTAGCTAGAAAATGCTGAGGAAGTGCTGATGCATGAAGTGCTGATGCATAAAAGCCAACAGTGAGGAAGAATCCTGCTAAATAGAAATACCCATCACAGTGAAATGTCAAGTCCTTGTAAACTCTTCCAAATTCTTATGCTGGGTGATTCTGGCATGGAATTTCTACTTTATCTGCTCACTTTTGGGCTGTGGACAAATCAATGTCCTGTGAGTAAGGTTACACCCTTGAGTAAGCAGTAAATGCAGAGACCCTCAGCTTTTTGTAGCATTTGCAGCAGCAGAGGACAATATATTAAGATTCTAGGTCAAAAGTAATCTCTTATTTAGTTTTCATCCCCCATCTTGATTAGGACCTTGGGGAAATACATATTTTAATAATAAAATGAGTCTGTAGTTCTATTTGGGTTCCTTTCAAAGGCAATAAATCCTTGGTTTTTTCCTTCTGATTTTAATTTTTACTGTTGTAGTTTGTATTTCTTTTTTCTCCTCCAGGAGTACCAGAAAGAAACTCAGTGTCCTTTGCTGCTCTGGTTTAAAACAAGATAATAAAAAAATTTGGTATAACTATTTTTGATCCATTAGGATTGGTACATCCAGATTACTGCATATGTAGTGGAGTTTTAGTTATTATTCTGCTGTGTTTGTAGATTAAACAGAAGTCCAAATAGTCATTTAGCATTCACATTCTGTTGCCTTGTGCTTAAATTTTATTTAATTTAGTACAATTTAATGTTTTTCAGCCTGGTCAAAATCTCTTAAACAAATGTGGAATATCAAACCAACATATGTGGTAGGAAAAGCTACAGCTTCTTTAGGTAAGCTGGGGTTTAAAAAAAAGAAATCTTGGCTAAATCTGGCTCGTAAGTACAATTTTTGGAGGAGCAGCTGCTGTTCATGGGTGCTCAGAAAAAAATTTAAGTTTTAGAACTGGATAATTTGGAAGAGAGGTAATTATATAAACAACAGAATTATCCATGCTCCAGCTAAGGATATCCATGGATATAATCCAGCCTCTGGATTTCTGCTCCTTTTGTTGTAATGTGATGGTCACTGCTTGAAAAATTGGGTCAAAACAGAAAAAAACCCCTTTGTTCTTAATTTGCATGTGGTTTTGTCATTGCCTTTGGAAATGAAATTGGGTGAAAGGGATTCTAACCTGGTTGAGATTCTGCACAAATTATTTGTGTGCTTGGATCAAGCTGTGCCTCCCTTTTCATCCCGGGTTTCTATGACAGGAAATCCGAATTGTTGTCATTGCTTTCTGTATTTTTTCTTTGCTGCTTTTGGTTCTAGTGGAAGAGATTGGCCTTTTTCCACAAGGAGAAAAGTCTGGAAATGCTGAGAAATTAGCTGAATATATTTGTTCAAGTAAGTGGCTAAAATGTTGTAGTTAAGGTAATGTCCCTTCCATCATTTCAGAATTCCCCAGAGGTAAAATCAGGTGCACAGTGAGGCAAAAATACTTCAAAATCCATATACAAGATATTAATTTACATGGAATCTTAGACCTTCTAGTTGATCAACAAATACTATATGAGCCAGCTGGCAAAAGTTTCTTTTTACTGGAAGATCAGAGCTGTAGTGATTGGAAATTGCTGCTAAATCAGATGGTTTAAATGCTGGTGGCTTTCCCCAAAATTACCCTGTGGTTTCAGGGGGATCTGGTTTTCAGCACCAAAGCAGAGTGGGTTTGAAGAAGTTAAAGTGATGCATTAAAGTTTGTTTAACCATTTTGTTATGGTTAAATCTGTAATGCTTCTCAACCTATTATCAGATTATTGGGGAATTTTTAAAGTCCATGAGTTGACTTCCTCTGCTTTTACTATAATTTGTTAAAATTTCCAGTAGCAATAAGGAAGATTTTTAGACTTAGGAGCTGTTTATTTTTTGAGTGGATGGCTCAGTAGAAGCTGTGAAAAGAGAGGCTGAGGTTTTGTACAGATGTGAGAGAGCTGCTGAGCAAAGTCTGCACAGGAGCAGAGATTTATAGGGAAAAGTGGGATTGGAGCTGGCAAGGATTGTTTTTGCTGGGCACAGTGCTCTCTAATTCACTGACAAATACAATACTTCAACTCTAGGGAATATTTAAGGATAAAAATTATAGTTGCCAACACAAGATTAAATAATAAATTCTGAAAATTAAAAATACTTGCAACACAAATATATCAAAAGTAAAGAATTACCCATCTCCCCTGTTCAGCAGTATTAAAGCAAAGAATGGTTTCAGCTGATTTTTTAGTGCTGGACAATCTACTTCTTGTCATGAATTAATATTTGCCAGGGATTTTTTTTTTTTTTGAGTAGAAAGACAAGAGAGATACCTGTTTATTGTGTTGTGTGAAGGTGAAAAAAAATGAACCAAGCAGTGAATTTCAGTCACTGGAACCTGTTTGTTGTTGAGACATAGAAACATCCTCAAAGATTTATTGGGCTGTGCATATTTATATGCTCTCAGCTGATCAAGTGCTTTATAACAACCTTGGAAGTACAGATTAAATTACCTCATGTTCCCTGTTACGTATAAATTCATTTTTGTTTGTGCATAAAATAAGTAAATGAGAAGAACAGCTCTGAATTTCTTACATCATGAGAGGTTATGGTCAGAATAAAAATAAAAGCTGAAATAATGAGGTATTTTTTGTTGTCACCTTTTGTGCTTTGGTACCCACTTCAATTTAAGGGGTTGGGAAATAAAGGAATTTATACTCCAGAACTGGCTGGCTTTACTCTCCTCAAGGCAAATACTTGGTTACAGAAGCAGGAGATCCCAATCTTTGTTGTGTTGTTCAGGCATACCAAGGAATTTTTCTGTGCCAAAAGAATTAGTGTTTGTTTACAGGTATCACACTGATATTTCAGATGACTGACATGAATTTCAGGAGAATTGATGCTGAAGTATTTTGATTTTACCTTATATAAAATATTTTTTACATTCTGAGCCAAGTTCATTCTTCCTCTAATTTTTAATTTTAATTGAAGCATAGCTGTGGTTTCTAATAAAACCTCAGTGTGCAGTCAGGACACTCAGGTGTGTCTGGGTTGACTCCTAAAAGGGTCTTTCCATTTGATTTTCACTCTGCTGCCCTTTGTTTTTTTATCCCCAAGGAATCTCTGCTTACATAAAAGAAGGATCTCCTTCCAGCACTTGAAAGCATTTTTCTCTAGTAATTGTCTCTTAAAAATGTATTAACAAATCTGAATTAGGAATAAAATAATGTCATTTTGAAAGCTGAATGCAAAGCTGTATCAGTCTGCGTAGAATTTCATCTTGAAGTTTTCTCTGTGTTTCTTATTTATAGAAAATGCCAAAACTGTGCAAAGCAAGTCCTCTGTTAAATTCCTCATTTGACAAAAGCAAGTGAGGATATCCACTCCCACCCCAGCAGTGCAACCAGAATCCTTTTTCCTTGGGGAATTAAGAAAATGGAATTGCAGATAAGACTGAAACTTCTCAGCACAGTATTGTCCTTTTCTTTGTCTGCCTGAATAGTCTTTTATACAGAAAGAGCTCTGTCATTTATTGAGCGGGATAGATTTTAAATATAAAATTGAGGCAGGTTGTGTTGAGGAGGAGATAAACTGCATTTCTCTTCCCCTTGCCCTTCTACAAAGGAAGTTATCTTCTTTTTAGCCAATATTCATATTCTAGTTATGGAATATTTTTAATGTTCCTCCTAAGTAGCCTCTGTCCTCTGAATCGGGGCTGCAGCTGCACTGCAGATGTTTTCAGTCACCTTAGAGCTGTGTCTGGTGATAAATCAGCATTTGATACCTTTAAAATGTATTAAGTCACATTTACTCTTTATTAGAGGCCTGAGTTAATTAAAGTTCTTGTTTGTGTGTTTACAGGAGAGAAACCCAATTCCTCAGCTCTCCTATTTCCTTGTGGAGCCCTGAAAAGAGAAGTACTTCCTACAGTGCTTAGAGAAAAAGGTTGAACTTCCCCTGGAGACTCATTTTAATTAGTCAGTGATGAGAAAAGTTGTATCTAAAGCTTGTGGACCAAATTGGGAGAAGTAAAAGTGGAACTTGCTGTGAAGTGAGAGGATGGGAGTAAACACTGGGAGCTTGGATGGCTGCCCACAGCTCTGGGCGTGCAAATCCTTCACAGAGCTTTTATGTGTCTTTTTAGCCTAAAATAGTTACCCTTCAGTGCAATTAGGATGTTGTGAGTGCTGAATTGAAATAATAGAAATTAATGAATGAATTAATTATGACTGCATATCCTGATTGCAGGCATACCCCTGGAAAGCCTCACTGTTTATCAAACAACCCAACACCCTGATCTGCAGGCGTCTTTGAGCAGTTACTTCTCCCAGCAGGTACTGGACACTGATGTGGTTTGGGATTTTCCAAGGGAGATGACAATGCCTCCCAGAATACTCCTTTTTTGGAAGTAGTGTAATTGAAATAGCACTGGGTATCTTAGCTGTGTATCTCAAACCAGAATCCAGCAGTAATCTGCCCTACATGGTTTGTGTAAAAGTAATCATTGTTTTTAATTTTTCAAGATTGGCTTTCTGAATTTTCCATTTGTAGGAGCCTCCATCATAGGATGATACAATTATAGAAACATGGAATGGCCTGGGTTGGAAGGGACCTTAAAGTCCATCCAGTGCCACCCCCTGCCATGGGCAGGGACACCTTCCACTGTCCCAGGCTGCTCCCAGCCCCAATGTCCAGCCTGGCCTTGGGCACTGCCAGGGATCCAGGGGCAGCCCCAGCTGCTCTGGGCACCCTGTGCCAGGGCCTGCCCACCCTCCCAGGGAACAATTCCTTCCCAATATCCCATCCATCCCTGCCCTCTGGCACTAGGACATCCTGTCCCCAGGTGCCAGGGCACTGACACTGCTGGAGGAGGGAGGGAGCTGTGCCAGTCTCTGCTTGCTTTCACCCAGGGGATCCCTGCAAGCATCGTGTTCTTCAGCCCGTCCGGTGTCAAATTCTGTCTCCAGCACATCCAGAAGCTTTCAGGGGATTTGATCAACCAAGTCAAGGTATCCTCTCTTGGAAATGGTGGAATACAAGAGGCAGTAAATTTTGGGTAGGCAAATGGGATAGAAGGGCTGTTACAACCACTGCAAACCTTGATTTTCTCTTTGGTTTGTGTTTATTTCTCTGAAGAAAACCCCAGTTTATAGCAAATACAGATGTTATTATATAGAATTATAGAATCCCAGTATGGTTTGGGTTGGAAAGGACCTTAAAACCCATCTTGGTTCCACCCCCTTGCCATGGCCAGGGACACCTTCCACTAGACCAGCTTGCTCCAACCTCATCCAACCTGGCCTGGGTTGGATTTTAAAAAAGAAATTGTTTTCACCTGGAATGTTTTCCCCAACCAATTGCCCCCATCTCCATTGGGATAGACTTCATTTCCTCTTAGTGATGTGAAAGTGTGAGTAGTCGCTGCTTACACCAGGCTGCAGCTGATTAAAATTCCTCTCACTTTCCCTGTTCTATGGGACTCAGAGCTTTCCGTGTTTGTAATGGCAAGATAAATAAATATTCATCTTCCCTAAGTCATTTCTAAGTAACTGCCATTGATGGGTGGCTTTTAATACTGCAACTGCTCAGCCTGAGCTGGTCAGGAAGCTGAGCTGTGAGGACACAGACCTGCCTGACCATTCACAGTGTAAATGTTGTCCCTGCAGTTTGCTGCCATCGGTCCCACCACGGCCCAGGCCCTGGAAGCCGCCGGGATCCCCGTGAGCTGCACTGCAGGGAGCCCCACGCCCCAGGACCTGGCTGCTGGCATCCACAGAGCCCTGCACCCACACAACTGTTCTGTGCCCCAGTGAGAGCCCAGCCTGCCCAGCAAGGTGAATATGGTGCTCTCAGAGGGGTTTTCCAATTTGCAGAGCTGTTGTCCTGCAAGAAAGTGTTTTCTGGGAATATGCAGCACTGTCCTGGTCAGGGATGGGTGTGAGAAGGTTGCACCTAAATATCTAAGAAATCCAGGATCTGTCCAGCATCCTCAAAGCATCCAGCTGTTCCCTCTCCTCGTGTGTGCACTGTGAGCATTTTATCCTTGAAAAGCAGCTGTGAACACTGAGACACTGAAATCAGTCCCACACCTCACCTCAGGTATCCCCCAGCACACAGGCTGGCTTTGAATTGCTCTGTATGATCAGTTTAAATTGCACATCTTTTGTAGGAAAACCCCCCCCTATGCCAGTGAAGTATTTTCTTTTGTAAACTTGGTTGTTGTTCTGCTTTTCAAGTAAGAATGGTAATTGTAGAGTCTTAGTGGAGTAGGAGAATTCTTGCAGTGGAGTTGCACTGTGTGGGGCTAATTCAGGTCAGCTGCTGCCCCTTGTTACCCTGACAGTACAGTCTTAAAAATGAGGTTTTGGTTTCTGTTCCTGTAAAGAAGGAGGATTTATTAACAGGGAAATAAACTGGCTTAGCAGAGCTAATAATGGTGTTAGAGTTGTCTGTTTTGGATGTGGTTTATGCTTTAATTGTTTATCTCTGAAAGGAGAAAAATAATCCTATTTAGCACTAACGCTCCCTCCAGCTAATGCCAGCGGCTTCACAGGAGATTTGAATCATAATATACTCATTTATAATCCTCCTGAAAGTCATTTGTGTTGCTACCACAGTGCTGAGGTTCCTGAATTAACAGAGAAACTCTCAGTTGCTGCACAGTTCAGTTAAAGTCTGAGGATGGGACCTGAATTTCCAACGAGGTGAGAGGCTCCACACCTGGAACAAGAGGGAACCTGAGGCCAGTTCTGTTCCTACAAACTTAATTCCAGAGTGCTTTCATCAGTCACATGGGGCACAGCAGGACAGGTGTTTGGCTTATGAAACACTTCCATTTCTCAGGATGAAATGGAATCTCAGAAGGATACAAACTGCTGGAAGATCACAGAATCCCAGGCTGGTTTGGGTTGGAAGGGACTTCAACACTCATCTAGTTCCATATGCATGCATGCAAAACCCATTTCTACCTTTACATGAAGTGGTTTATACTGTTACCATGCAATAATGAGCCATTTATTTGTAGAAGAACATCAGGACTGCAGATGTTATACTCTGGAAAATGTTACCTTCAAATGATACACATTTACAAAAATCAGTCCTCAGGTGCTGAGGTAAAACCCCACTCAGTGTTAGAAAAAAATCTGTAAACTCCAACCTGTCTTTCAAATAGTTTTAATTCTGTTGAGCAGTTTGCTGCTCTGAGGAGGGTTATACCAAGAGGAACAAGGCAGACTGCTGAGTTTATATTTAATAAATAAACTTTTATTTAAAAATATCCTCTCCTTTATTCACAGTTTCAAGTCTGAAAAAGGTAATACTAGTCTTGATCAATTCCAACACAGCTGAAACCATTCACTTTCCAAAACAAAATCCCAGAGATGGCTGATAAATTGCAAGAGTCACATCAAAGCTAGAAAGGCACAGGTTTTTGTGCAGGATCCTCCCTGGGATTAAGAAGTGCATCCACATATTCCACAGAAATCTCCTGGTACAGCTTGGGCTGCCTTTAGCAGGGAAAGTGTTCCAGTGCAGCCCTGCTTACAAAACACATTTCATTAAATACCAAAGCAGAGCAGCTGTGAGGTTACATCTTTATGCAAAACATGGGTATCACTGCAAGAGAAAAATCAGTAATTTCCCTATGGTGAAAAAGTTACATTTTTATCTCCAGAACTCCAAACTGGCATTTCAAACAAAGAAACGCTGGGAGCCAAACAAGGAGAGCTTTGTGGGGATAAAAAAGAATCCCTGTGCTTTCCCAGATTCCAATGGAACAACAGTGGTGAGAACTCACCCTCAATAAACACAAGCATCCCATGGGAACACCCCCAGTGCTCCCAGCAAGGCACTGGTGCTGCAGCTCCGCAGCGCTGCCCTCACTGCATTCCAGGATTGCCTTCGGTACTCCTTGGAGCCAGCTGCTCCAGCAAATTCAGGATGAGCTCTGTGCGCTCCAGCAGGGACAGCCCCTTGTTGGCAGTGGCACGAAGCAGCAGGGAATAAACCTGCTTGTTTGTTTTCAGAACTGCTTCTTCTTCGTTGGTGCCCCTACAAAGAGAGCAGAGAATCCCAACTCTTTACCTGAGCATGGCTCTTCATTCTGCAAATTATCACGAGTATCATTAAATAATATTGATGAGGATCCCTGGCAATCCACCATTCGCTGCACTGCAGTCAGAGCATTCTGCTTATACTGCAGGCAGGAGCACAAAATATAAATAGAATAGAATAGAATATAAAATGTACAAGCAGCAGTCAGGTTAATTGCAAGTGCTTCAGGAATGACTGAGAAAGGTTGAAGCAAATTAAATTCATCACACACTTGGCAGGAATCAGGCAGGTTCATTTATTTCAGAGAACAGGTAGTCAATAAAAAGCCACTGAAATGCAAAGTATTTCTGGGATAAGTTACAAGTATTCCCAGAACAAAGTATTACTTTCAATTACTTTTCCCCTCCGATTTGCACAGCCAAGTTCTGTTCTGCTCATGATTCCACTTTGGGAGGGTAACACTGACTTCATCCATTTTTACTGCCGGGCTGCAAGTTTTGCTATCAAACATTAATTTCCCCACATGTTCTCCTGTTCTCTGCCAAAGTGCACCTGAGACCCTGAAGCAGCATTTGAGCTCCAATTTCCTCCCTTTTTCAGCCCATTATTAAAGCAGGAGGCAGAACTTACCCTCTGCAGAGCAGAAGGGAGGAAATGCACACGGGATGTACAGAAGGCACAAGAAAGGTTAAATGAAAGGTAGTTTCAAGCTTGGCCTCAAAGTTTCAAGAAGTTTATTTAAGACTCCCATTTCACAGCATTCAAACTGTAACAGGTTCCCTGTGTGGAATCTTCAGTGCAAAACCCCAAGGCAATGATGCCAAGGTAAATGTGGGGGTAAAAACCCTTCAAAACAAAAAATGAGTTGCCTGTGTTATGAGACAGCAGAACTAAACCCATTTACTCAGTTAGCTGTGCCATCTGCTTGGTAACATATAAATTACCCTGTATTAATCCTCTGTTTCACATATTCAGATTGCCACCTTGTGGAAGCTCTTTTTCAGGAGGTGAAAGCTCCTAACGTTGCCTGAAAAACAGCTAAAAACACACCCGGGCTGTGTTCTCATGTTTTTTATTTACCAGTCCACCACTATCAGCAGACAACTTCCTGGGTACAATGAACTCATTTCACAGTTTACTTTTAGCTGAACGACTCTTGCATCAGCAGTGCTTCAATCCCCAAAACATTAACCCAACTTCCAAGCCTAAAAATATCCTTTAAAACTAATGGCACATTTTCAGAGCTTCACTTTATGTAACATTGACATCACACACTTGCTGCTGCGGGAGTAAAAGGTATTTTCTGCATCCCAAAAGGAACACCACACACATTCAAATCAAACCAACAGAAGGAGTGGGGTAAGGAATCTGCTGCCACACCAAATCCCAACATCTCTTCCAAGTCAACACAAAAAGAATTCAGGTTTGTCCTGAATCCCAGCAGCAGGACAGAAGACTCCAGGAATTAGTAAATTAGGAATTAGTAAATTCTCTACACCAGTGCACATCTTCCCCATATCCATCCCTCTCTATTTGCAGCATTACTGATGTGCCTGAATTTCTTCTCAAGTGTTCTGCTTGCCAAACTCCACTGACATTTTATCAGCAAGATGGACAGAGAGACCAGCAGCACCCAGCAGCTTCTCCCCCAGGAACTCTGAAGTGCTCTGCCACACACCAATCCCACATCAGTCAGGATAAAGGACACCAAGCTTCAACTTACCCAATCTTTTTTTTGCTTGAAGTTAACAATTTAATGGATTGGAGGAGAAGGAAAGACATCCTGGACTCAAAAATCCCAAGCAGTTTCAAGACTTCCTCTTTGTTAAGGCCTGCAGGGGAATCATTCACTGACATGCTCTCAGCAGGACTTTTATCCTTGCTGATCTACAGGAGAGAAACAACCAAAAACCATTTCACTGAATTCCACCTTTTAAACACAGGGAATGAGCCAGGAAACCCCTCCTGCAGGTGAGCTGACTTTTCCATGTGTTGCCCAAACTGCCAGCAAGGGACACACACACACATCAGCACATACTGCAAGTAACTGGTGATTGAGGCTCCAGGAACATTACTCACACTGGCTACAGATAACCCTCCACATTTTGGTATTTAAATATTAAATGTACCAGAGAGAGAAAGAGAGAGAGAGAAAACTTTTTTTATTATTCACAGATTCTGAAGATCTTATAGAAGACTTTTAAGGGATAATAAGGGCCCTTTTAAGGGACAGCAGAGTTGCACAGGAAAAAGCCCATTCACATAGTAAGGCAGTCCAGGTTAAAATATGTTTTAATCCATTTCTGGATCATGTTCTAAAGGAACCTTTTTTATCCACTTCCAGGCTAGGGGAGAACAGCAATAGATTCTAGCTCTGTCCACACTCTTTAAGCAATTAAATCTGCAGAGAAGTAACCAAGGAATATTTTAACTGCCAAATGACCATTTGTTTGTGAAGGCACAAGCCAGAAGGGAGCAGGTGTCACACCACCTGACATTCCTTTACCTGTTCACTCTCTGCCACAAGATCCTTCCTGATGAGCTGAAATGCACCCCTGGTTTTGGTCATTATATCAAGGGCCCCAGACAGAGTCTTTAACTTCCCAGCACTGCTGTTCTGACCTAAAAAAACCCATAAAAATGAAGGACAAAAGGCTTAGGTTACAGACTAGATTTTTCTAACATTTAAAGATTTCAAGAGAGAGAAAAAAAGCACATACTGCCCTAGTCAGCTGAAAACCAGCAAGATAAAAATGCCCTGTCTCCTCTCTTGAGGAAAATTCCATTCTGAGCAGCAGATTGCTGCTGCTCTCACGTAAATTTAGTTATCTAAAAATGAAACTAAGTAGGTAGTGGTGGTTTGGAAAGCTGTTGTAGGCCGGAGCTACACTTACTGGCCATCTGGAACTCTGCAAAGGCCACTCTCTCCAGCTGCACACGCAGGAACTCACAGGGGGCATCCTTCAGGAGCTGGAAGAGCCGCACTGCTTTGCTGTAGTGGAGATCAGCAAGGACACGATGCTGCTTCCTCAGGTGTTCATCACCAACCTGCACTCAGAGGAGGGCACAGAGTGAATCCCCCACCCTCTGCATGTTCATGAGGAGCCACTGGAAAGGTTTACTTGGAGACTGTTTGTTGTGAGATAGCACTAATTTCTTTGGTTCAATAATTTAAATACACGTAGCCCAGCTACAGGTAGAAGGATAAATATCAAGCTCCACACATACTGAACATGTCAAGGATGGAATTTAGAAAACCAAAGCAGTCTGGAGCAATACCTGGTTCCTGAGGCAGCTGTGGTACATAGAAGCCAGCCTGTGGTGGATGGTGGCAGCCCGGTACTGGCACAGGGGCTGCCGTTCAGACACTGTATCAACATCACAGTACTTCAAGGACTTCATCATGGCTTCACTGACTTCCTTCTCTATCTACAACATAAATACAAATTTAAGGGAAAAAATCCCTGAAGAGGGGCTTTTCACTAGAGCATGTAGTGTAGGACAAAGGGGAAAGAGCCTTAAGCTGAAGGAAGATTTAGAGTAGATATTGAGAAGAAATTGTTCCCTGTGAGGGTGGGGAAGCCCTGGCACAGGGTGCCCAGAGCAGCTGTGGCTGCCCCTGGATCCCTGGCAGTGTCCAAGGCCAAGCTGGGCAGGGCTTGGAACAACATGGGACAGTGTAAGGTGTCCCTGCCCATCTTGTTCCATGGTGGAACAAGATGAGCTTTAAGATCTTTTCCAACCCAAACCATTCCATGATTCTACAGTTCCAATACCCATTTTGCTCCCTGTTCAGTTTTTCAGGACAACAACAATGCATTTTTTTCAGATACAATGAATGCTCTCTGTTACCTGTTCCTGAGCCTTTCTGGATAAGGGAGCATAATCCTGCTGCAAAGTTGCCATCGTGAAATACGTCGTAGACAGCTCCCAGTTCACAGAATCCCAAACAGCTGGATGCACATCCCTCTTACCCAGAGACCTCAGAGCCTTCAGGTAGTAGTCAATAGCCTGCAAAGGACAGAGCCATGCACACACAGTTTGCCTGCATTTGTAACAACTAGAAATTAATTTCCCTTTACTCAAAATATCTCCCTGAGCGTTCTTCAGTATTTCCCATTTGATGATCTCTTTAATCCTGACCATGCAGTTCTTCTCCCTTGTGTGTGGCACTGCATTATGTTCAACACCATCATCTGAATGTCCCAGCAATCAAACCTCAACAACACCAGCAAAGCCTACACAGCAAGGATTAGGATAGTATGGAAGCAGGAGAGCTATCCCAGGTTATTCCACCCAAATTTAAACATATTTACCAAAGTAGTCACAAATACCTCACAGTAAAAGGCATTTTGGGGTATGGGCCCTGCTTAAACCAGTGAGGAGTTACCTTATTGTAATAAAGGGCCTCTTCTGGGGAAAACTCCCTTTTGTAGTCCCCTTCAGCTGCACAGTGGGCCTGGGCACAGATCCTCATCAGCCTCCCCGTGTTGCACAGCAGAAGGGCAGCATTGGTGGCATCATCAATGGACTCAAAATTCTGAATTCCTTCTTCAAAGCAGGAGAAACTTTTCTTCCAGAGCTGCTGCTCAGTCGTGGAGACATTTTTACTCACTAGGGTGAAGCACAAGGCTTAGAGACTCACTCAAATTCCTCAGAGGTACTGAATAAACACTTTTGTCTCTCTAATAAACCATCCTTTAAAATTTAAGGGTGGTAAATGATTCTGAAGATCCAATTCACAGAAAATACTCCTCAGACTTCCATATGGCTGAGGGTTTAATACCTGAAGTGCACTATTACACCTACTATACTTCCCAAAGAATTCCAGTGAATTTGGGAGAGTCTGCCCTGATGCCAAGGCCAGGAGACTCACAGGATACACCAGATTTTGTTTTCACAGTAATGATTCAGGGAATTGGAGTTACTTCTATAAATTTTCCGTATTAAGCAAATAAAATGTGACTTATACAGACAGGTAGAATTCAGTATTTCAAAGCTTTGATTTCAATTAAATAACACCTGCAAAAACCCAGAGAGATTATGACAAATCACAAAATTTAAAGTCCAAGCCAAAATCCTTCAAATATTACTTGGACAAAGGTTACAGTAAACAGCTGATACTTGGGAAACTGGAGCTGTTGACACTGAACTACCAACACCTCACTTGTTCTAGTTTAGAGAACTCTTACTCCTAGACAAGACATTGGGTTTGCTTTCAAAAACAAAACCCTACTGAACACCTCACCCTACAAAGCTTTTCCTCAAAAAAAGCCCACCAAAAATAAACCAGAAGGAATGCTTCCAAGGATTTACTTACCAAAATTTCACAGGCTGACTTTACTGAAGCTATTCTTCTGTTTAAATTAAGCTGCTGCTTGTTCATGCTGGGCTAAACCCAACACATCAAGAATGCAACATGCCCTCCCTTTCACAACAGAGTTTAAAGTTTCCTTGATGGTTTTTTGAGAGCATTCTACACATTTTAAAGGAATTTCTCCAAATTACACATTCCATTACTCAGTTTAAGCTCAATTAACTACAGTGTACAAGCCACAGTGATGTGTTGTAAACAAATAATTACAGTGGACATTAAAAAACGACAATCATTTAAATGTCCTCTTTATAATCAGAAATAGATTTCTCATACAATTAGTGAACTTGATGACTGCTGTAGCTCCATGAAATGGTCAGGAATGGAAAAAGGATACTTGCCCACTCTCTCAGTCTGCACTGCAGCTGCCTGGTTCATGTAGAACACTCCAATCTCATTCCTGATATTACCCATCCTCTTGAGCACCTGGATGTGCTGCTCTGGGTTTTGGCTTTTTAAATTACTGAAGAGTAGGATTTCATAAGCTGCTTCATAGCATTTGCAGCTGACAGAAAGCTGGTATTCCAAGTCTGTGGATAAATCTGTAGCCCAGGCAAACCCTGGAAAACAAAATGCAAAGCCTTCATGTCAAACAGCATTCCTCTAATTAAGTACAAGAGTTATGTCAGTTAGGTTTTATTTATTACTGAGTTACTGCCTTTAGTTGTTTCACAGCTTCAGGCCATGTCATACAATACACTGACAATCCCCTTCTGTATGACAGGCAGGATGAGGTTTCTCTGAAGGAAACAGAAGTGAAGTGCAGTAACCCCTCTGCCACAAGTTCTCCTAGTGCATGGTTTTGAGGAAACCCAATGAGATTATTTCTGTCTGTCATGTATCCAAAGTCTGGCAGTTCTCCTGTGTCAGGATCATACCTTGGCACCTGGATTCTCTGTGAAGGCTGTGTAGTATCTCCTGATCTTCTTTAGTCTGGTAATTATATTCTTCAAGGTAAGCGGCTCTGTTGTTGGCATTCTGAGCCAGCATTAACTGGATATCTCCACAAAGGGTTAGGCACTGACACAGGAACACCAGCACCTCGGGAAGCATGCTGCCACACAGACAGCAGTAGGTATCTGGTGGGAAAAAAAACATGGATGAGGGAGGGGAAAGAAAAGAACTACACATCAAAAGGCTTGACACAGACTGACAAGATAATTGGGTTTTAATGCTACCTGTCTGCATACAGAGAGTAAGTGTGACAACACATGTTCTCCTCAGAAGAAATAACCTATTTTAAAGTCACAGTTGCTCTACACAGCTGATGGTTTAAAGAGTCCCTGTGTTGTCCAAGATGAGCAGTCACTCTGGCAACTACAAATGCTAATCTCAGATTTGACTAAAGGAAAACTGACTTTCTGCAAATTAACTCAAGTGAGATACAGACTGAAAAGCTGAACTTCCAGAATTTGAAGTTGAGTCTCGAGTCTATAAAAGACTGAAAGCTGAAGAGTGCTCTGAGTTACTGAGAGGTCTATGGACGCTTTGTGCTAAGATCAGTGGGTTTGCTTTATAAACCTCCTCCTGCCCTAAGACAGGAGCCTTCCCTTTCCTTAGGGCAGGGAAATAGCAGCACTTTAGCACTAAGCTACTGGCATTTCCCAGTTGTTATTCTCATTATGGCAGTATTAGTCTAAACAGCCTGATTTTACTTCTTCCCTTTTCCTCAGTAATACTTCAAGATGCATTCTATTTTAGAGGAGCATCCGATTCAGCTGATGAACAAGTCTGGTATTTCTCAGAGTCAAGGATATATTTCAATAACATGGGAACCACCAGGGAAAAAGTACCGGCTTGCAGCAGCATCACCTGGAGCACAGAACACTCTCCTGGCCTTGGCATCAGGGCAGACTCTCCCAAATTCAACTGCTCTGAAGCTCCCAATGTGCCCTCAAGTTCCCAATCTGTCAAAATGGGATCGTCTTTCTATCGATCAGTGACAAAAGTTATCCTCACTACAGACTTCTGTCCTGAATACTCAGCTGGACACTTAGTTTAAACACAGGCTTGTCAGACTCGTCACTGCCCACCACTGGGATAAATCAGGCACAGCAGTATCTGATATGGTGACAGGTATCTCCAGGCAGTGGCACAAGTGGCAAATCCATTCAAGGAACTTACCATGGCACTGCAAGGCCAGCTTGATGTATCGCAGTGCTCGCCCGTATTTCTGCAGGACCATAGCAGCATCAGATAGGACATAATAAGCTCTTGATGATTTCAGGATGAGCTGGAGTTTCATTTTATATTGCCATGATCCAGGAATCATTCCTGACTGGCTGGAATGCTTCCCCTTCTGGAAGGAGCCCACTGTAAGAGGAACAGAACCTCGTCAGTGATCTCCCCTTTGTAACAAATGCCTGAGGTCAGACACTACTCCATCAGCACAGGCAGAATGGGAATTGCCTGATTACAGCCCTGCACAAGCAGAGTTCTGCCAGCTTGTCTGCTACTTCATTTATCACCTGCAAAACAGACCCAACACATGGCACTTTTCCATGCACTCCACCTGATAGTAGGATACTGGAATCCAGTGGGACAGTGACAGTGCAGGTGACCTCTCTGACCTCAAACAGCTTGTGAAACACAGGGGCAAGGGCCAACATTACTCCCTTAGGGAGCAGAAGAAAAGAACAAGAAAGCCGCAGGCAGAATTAGTCATGTTCTCCACCACATCCTTAAGATAAATGCTCAGTTTCTGTATGAACAGTCCCAGTGAGAAAGCTTCCATTTGTGGGTTTAGCCTCCAGCACACGAGACCCTGGATAACCTGGTCCTTCCCACAAAGGAAACCAAGGACTTTCTCACACTCATTTCAAGATATCCTCTGCATAAGATTATGAAGCTTTTCTTTGATGCTGCAGTGGTTATGGAGCCCAAAGGAACAGGTCACTGTTCCTGGTTTAAGGCCTGTCCCTACCAAAGGACAGAGTTTTGCCCTGACCATATCTGCACACAGAAATGAGTCTCTTGCTCAAGGCAGACCTACAAGGCTTGAGTTGTAAACCCACTATCTTGTAATAATATACAAGTAGAAAATAAGCAGATACAGTAAATAAATTCTTAAGCACTACATGTTCTATTGGGACAAAAACAAACCTAGAACAGTAACACCCCACCCAGCTAAAGACACACACACTGCATCCATACACCAGTCCGGAGTAGTTCTCCTGAAGTTAGAAATTCCAGAGTTTAGAGCACTTAACCTTTCCATATGTATGTAAATATGTACATGTGGCAGAGAAAATACATAATGCACATCACAGGAAACAAACACGTGGACTGGAAAACAAAAGTGAACAAGTAGCACTGCTGCTACTGCAGGGATGGACAGAAGCACAGATCCAGGAATCTCTGTGAGTGTGAATAACTCCAGACTGAACTGGCTTCTTATTCAGAGATTCAAAGGGAGGAGAAAGGGAAAACTAAAGAATTGCCAAAGTAGGCAAGACAAATTTCTTTCTGAGCTATGCTTACAGGGCTCCTTGCCCTGCAGAGAGCTCTACTACTTTCAGAAGAAAAGTCTTTCCTGGAACTTTTTACATCACTCCAGAGCAAAATAAAATAGAGAGAGACTGTAGTCTGAAACTTCTGGATTTTGAGCATTTAAACAAACAAAACATCTTTTATTCGTCGCTTCCTTTCACAGTTGTAGAGGTACAAGAAAGGAAACAAAATCCTAGTTAACATTTTATACACAATTCAAGCAGCAAGCATAATGGAGGAGCAAAACCTGCCAGAAGGGAGAAATTCTTCCAGAAAACATCCAGGTCACACACACACAAAGAAATTAAGCCTATTTTTAAAACAACCCACAAAACTTAAGGTGCTCCACATACCAAACCTCAGAATACCAAGCCCTTACAGAAGTCATCTGAAAGCCACATCTAAATAGGGTCCAGTAAAATCATGTGTTGACTAATAAGAGATTCTTTGCTATGCAAAATAACTCAAATGAGTGTCTCTTTTCATATTTAAAAAGGAACAGACTGTTCTCCAATTTTCAGGGCACTTTTCCTTAGGCAATGGTGTAATTAGTGATTTAAACACACTGTTTTGACAATCAAAATAAAGTAGCAGCAGTTTGTGCTGGCACTGGAAAGGTCTTATTTGCACAACAATACAACTTACTTTTGTCTAGAAACAAGGCCATCTGTTTTTCCAGAGACTCAGGACCACCACTGGTGGATTCATCCTCATATTTCAACGGGATTGGAGTGCTGGGGTCAGCTGCAGGAAGGTCACCCTCTTTTTTAACACTGCTGTCAACAGACTTCAAACCCTGCAAAAGGAAGAAATCATTTCATTCACCTAGACAGCAATATTTAGCAAACAGAGTAGAAGAAGAATTGGATGGGAGGTGAAGTATCTTCAGGAAGCTGGCAGTGAACTCACCTCC
Source organism: Corvus moneduloides (assembly GCF_009650955.1). NCBI lineage: Eukaryota > Metazoa > Chordata > Aves > Passeriformes > Corvidae > Corvus > Corvus moneduloides. The sequence continues at coordinate 3,006,105 of NC_045483.1, forward strand.
AAGACGTGGTTGAGCACCAGCCTGCAGCGCTCCTCGGTGCCGTGGCAGACAGGGAATGCACAGCTGGGCTGCATTGAGGTACCAGGGAGGGAAGAGAAGAAATGTTCAACACAGAAAATACAAAAATTCCTGGCCAGAAGATGCCAATGAGAGGCAGCATCAAGACAAAGTGGAATATGGTAAGGAAAAATCTACATGAAGCCTGCTCTACCATAAAACACACACCTCAGATTTTGTGAGCAGCTCATGAACAGCTTCTCTGCCCACTTCAGTTAACCTGGAGACAAAAACTACCAGGAATTTCACTACCCAGTTTTGTCCCATGAACTGAATCATCCAAGAAGACCCTTAATAACACCACAGAGTCACTTACACGTATTCGATGCACAGACTTGTATTTTTCTGGTACTGACAACTCCCCAACAGATTTGATTATTGCCACTGCTTTATTGTCATCTGGGGGATCAGAACTGTTGCTGTAAGAACCATTTTCATCACTGTCTGGCATCTCTTCCTCTTCCTCACTGTAACTTTCATCAGAATTTCCATTTATAGGGAAGTCTGCACTGTCTTCTTTTTTAGGTTCATCCAGCTGAAAAAGCTCTGATAACATGTAGTTTGCTGAAGCAATAATCTTTACAGAGAAGAGAAAAAAACGATTCATTCTCAAGTTAAATTTTTTTTTAGAGGCAAGAACAATATAAATTATCTTAGAATAAGGAGTACAGATGACATGCAAAGAGGTGTTTGATAACCTGTAAACACAGCTTGAGCAAGTTCCCTGGAAGGGAAAAGGATCCAAGCTGATCAAGTTTAGAAGAGAATAAAAACCAACTGGTAAAGAACAAGTACTTCCTGTACTAACAGGCTGCAGATCACAGGAGACAACACAAGGATCTTATGCTAGCAAAAAAAAAAAAAAAAAAAAAAAATTGAAGGGATTCCTTTGGGATTTTGAAAACCTTTCACAACTTTAGAAGGAATCTACATTCTTATTAGTTAATGTGTGCCATGTCTCCTCTTGGAATCCATCCTAAATATGATTCAGATTTTTCACATCACATTTTTGGGAATTTTCAGTTGAAAACAGCTTAAAGCTAAATTATTTAGAGACTCTCTAGCCCAACCCACTTATCCAGGCAGGTTGTTCAGAACTGTGTTCAGTTGGGCTTTGAGTATCTGAAAGGATGGAGACTGTAATTTCTCCGTTTAGCCTGTCCCAGTTTTCAGCCATCCTAAGAGTAAAAATGTTCATATATTCACATCTTACACTTTTTATCCACGATCTGCTCCCAGAGGGCTCTCTGGCAACAAGAACAAGAGAGAGAATGTAATTAGAAGTTCCTTTTTAGAGCAGCACAGAAGACTTGTGCAGCAATAAGGGGCAGCAAAAACTACTAATTAAAAAAAAATAGTGTGGGGATTCTTTCAAAAATCAATTTTTTAAGTTTATAAATAAATTGAAATTCTCTCCCCTGGGAGGAAGAAGGAGCACATTATTTATTACCAGGTTTATTATGATTACAGCATTTCTGTTATATGTACACAAAAGTGGAAGAAAACATTGAATTCTTACTTGAGGATGTCTGCCATTGTCCAACAACTTCAGACAATTCAGGAGCAACGTTCTGATTGTGCCATAGTGTTTCTTGTTCTGGTTTTTCTTCAGCATCATATTGCAAGCAACTCTAAAAGAAAGTTGAACAAAATAGTGAAACCCCTGGACAATTTCTTTGTGCTAGAAGAAAAATGTTAAACAATATTCTACAACTGTAGATCTTCCAAACTTTATGATGTGTCTACGAGACTTTGTCAGCAAAAAAGTTTACATTGAGAAATGGTGAAAAGGAAAGTCTGTTTTGATCTAGTGGGACTGAGATTTAGCCAGTTTGTGTATGATTGTCATTTGATCATGAATTTTGGTCTGCGTTCTGAATACAACTGCACCAAGAATTAAGTACTGCAACAAAAATGATAAAAACTCACTTGTACAGCAGAATTGCCACTGGCATTGTAAAAGGGTTTTGGTATTTGTCTTCAGTCTCTTCACAAAGCGTGGTGAGGTCATACAGCTTTACTATATCACTCCCACTTGCTGAAAAAGAAAATCTCTCATTAATCAACATCACATTACTGTCAATCTTTTCAAACTGATCTAAACCTTCTTACCTTTAAACAACCAATAGGTATGTCCTTCTTTGGTGCAATTTGATTTCAGAAAAGATAAGATATTTTGAGCAATATCTTTTATCACTTTGGTAGAAAAATTAGAGTTTTCCAAATTGGGAATATCTTCAGTCTTGATCATTTCATATTTCTGCAAAGAAAAGAAAATTAAAACTCAAGATTAAGAGGGGCTTCTGACACCAAAATTAATGTATCAGTCTATCAACAGCTAAAAGAAACAAAGGCTGCTATTATGATAAATTGAGTTAATTTCTATGATTCACTTTAAGCAAGCACATCTTGACTACACTACTCAATCAAAGCTTTAAGAAGGATCCATTTCTGTCACAAACACGGTAAATGGAGAACAAAGGATGAGGAAAAGAAAGGGGGAGAAGGCACAACATCTATTACTTCAATGAAACCTAGTCAGCCTAGGAAACAACTCCAGGCTACCAGGCAGAACAGAAACACAGACTGTCTACAGTAAAACAGCATAAACAAACATTCAAAAGCTTGCATCTGTCTGGGCAAGGGAACACTGCAGATTTCAAGATGTAAGAAACAGATTTCTGTTGTTGCATTTTTTATTTTTGCCTTCACTCAAACATCAGGGGAAGAAGGAATCTTGCATGCATGAAAAGGAGGGGAAGAAAGAACACACTATTTTTAGATGACTGCTGCAAGCTGTCTAAGATGCTTCTCATTCTGCAACACAGGATTTTTGTCATCTTTTCTCAGAGCAGTGTGAAGGATCTGTTATAACTGAGGCAATTTCAGAAGGTGAAGAATGAATTGTTATTTTAAGGCATAATGCAAAGAGTCAGACTTACCTGAACAATTCCATTGACATGAAAGCACATCACAAGCTCTGGTACATTGCATATTAAGTTGTCCAACCAATAGTCAATTCCTGTTAGCACATTTATTGGCTTGTTGTTATCCCTAAAACAAAATATTTCTAGTGTTAGTTAAATCTTTATCTACCCTTCAGGAAATATTAGGGATGTTTACTAATGGCATTTAGGTTTAAGTCACCTGAGAGTGGATGAACACTAAAACAATTATTTGTGAATTCTTATGAGTTATAGCAAAATAGATGTGCTGCTCTCTCCAATGGAATATGCTCGAATTCCATCAGCAGTTTGGAATTTTTGCCCACATTTAACAGGCTTCAGATGTCACACCATTACCAAGATAATAAGAAGGAATAGCACTTTTAGCTGCAACTAATTATAGCACAAACCTTCTCCCAGACCGTCCAAAATTCACTGCAGAGCAAGGTACTGTTAATTCCTAGATGTGTCTTAAAAAGATGACAAATACACCAAGTGAGCTTCAAGTTTTTGCTCATTCTTTGCCTATGCAAAGGAACAGGAAGACTGGTAATGAAGGGATTAACATTAAATTGGGACTAGAATAGTTCTGTCTTACTGCTCAGTAACGTTTTAAAGTGCTTATGCCCAACAATTGAAATTCAGAATGCCAGGAGAAGAAATATTACTGGCCACTTTTATAAAAATAGCAAAAAATGCAGACAGCTAAACAGGAAGCAGAGTAACAAATCAGTCAAGGCTGGTATAAATAGTATCTTGTGAACTTCCAAGCTCACCTGAGACGCAGGCTCACAGCAGGGTATCTCCCACCTCCAAATATTGGCATATTTGATCCCACCAACATGTGGATATCTTCAAAGGTCCACAAGATATTACGAACAAAGTCATTTTTAAGTCCCTTCATTAAGAGAAAACAGAACTGTTCTGTAAATCAGTGGTATAACACTTGCTCTCCGTGACATTCTGTGGAATTATGAGACAGCAAGAAGCCAAAGCAGCAAACAAAAGCCAGCACGTGACGAACCCGGCTGCGCGTTCACAGGAGCTTAAAATTACAGATGCCACAAAAGCTACTTCTACAGGGGACTGAGGTTTGCCCTTAGTTCCAGTTTAGGCCCAGTTTGGAGGTGTTGGTTTAACCTGGGGGTTCAGCTCTCACATAAAGCATACCTGACTGTTCTCCCCGTCATTGAACAAAGGAGTCAGGTTTTGTTCTTTGGGCGCTGAGGCCACATGCCCCACTAGATATGAGGGTTCAAGAGGCACATTTCCCTGTGGAAAGCACAAGGATAAGGAGTGATTCTGCTGCTGAGGTCAAGTCAGGCCATTAAAAAAGATATGAACAACAAAAACATGTAAGGGAAAAACCTTTACCTCCAACATCTTTTAATAAATATGCATTAAACTACAAAAAGCCCCTAGGTCAGTGACTAGAATGCTTCTTTTTTACAGTTAGTGCCAAAATATTGTACTTTGTAATATTCTCAGAGGCTCTGGGAAGAAACCAGAAAGTATTTATAGGAGCTCCTTATTAACCCAGGGTCAACACCAGATTATCAGTGCCCAGAAGCAAAACCTCTATCCTACTGATTTATTTATAAACTGAAGAAAATGGCACTGTACAAATGCACAGCAGCTTCCTTATGATAAACAGTCTGCTGGATTCAGCACTAGTGCCTCAAGAGGGTGGAAGAGAGGAGTCCTTTTTCTAAAAGCTTTTCAAGCACTGAAGTGTTTCTCCACACAATACATGCAGTTACAATTTTATGGATAATGTAGGTTAGAAACTCCCTAAATTTGGCAGATCAGTTTTAATTCTGTGCAAGCATAACTGTAGCACCATTATTACATTAATGCAAACTGAAGACAACTGATCTTTTAACTCTCCAAAATTTAATCAATTCCTGTTTTATATTACTCACAAAAGCCACAGGAATTAAGTTTTCATAAAAATGTTTAGCCACAATACAAGCCCTGAACGAGAGCCTGATTCTAATCATAGTTTGTTGCATAACTGCTGTAAATATCTCCGCTTTCACTTGTGTAATCCCACAGCAAGTATTTTTAAGTGTTGCTTAACTGTTTTCCTTTTTCAGGAATTTTTCCTCTTCATCTAATAAATTCAGAGCCACCATCTTTTGATGGATTTTAATGGCAGATTTAAAAAGAAAGGCCAGAACCATAAACTTCCAAACATCTTCTGAGTATCAGGATTTTCCTACTTTTAGGTAAAGGCACTGATGACTACTCTTACCAAAGGCTTTGTTTCTCAAAGATGCTGGGATAAATAACAATTTAACATTACAGTGATAGAACAAACATCTGAAATTTGCAGCTCTGACCTACTGGCAAAAGCAGGAACTGCACCTCCTGCCAATTCTCCTCATGCCTTAGCTCAGCCCTTTCAGCAAAGGGAGCTGCAGCAGCACCTTGAGAACCTTTCAACATCTGTGGCTCTGCAAACACTGTGGTGCCACATAAAACATTGTCCACACCAACCTGGTTAGAGGCACCTGGGTCTTCAGATAGCGAGGAAGGCATTTCAAAAGGAGCTGGCCAGGAGGCCCTTCCTGCTTCATCACTCTCACCTGCAACAGGACCCCCCTGGTGCTGCTTGGAAGTGGAAGGAACAGGCTGAGCAGCTCCATCTCCATTAATGCTGACAAGGAAACATTTACAAGTTCAGCTGACAAGATGCAAACAGATCCATTTTTAGAGTTGTTATGCTTGATGCACTCTTGCCAACAAATGATTTGGCTGACATGCAGTTAATTAAGTCATGCTGTTTATTATATTCTTTAGTATTTCAATTTTAAAGTAAAATACTTCAATTTCTGTGAAAACATTTCATGTTATTTCCTGACCTCGTTCCTCAATTCCCTCTGTATATGGAGAAAGCAGAAAATAAGACAGACCATAATGGAATTTTAACATTTACTTCAAGACCAAGAACCAGGCAGAAGTAAATGGTGCAGAATTCAAGTTTCATGCACACAAAAGGTTACCTGTAATACAAAAATTTAGAAAGTATTGCCTTCTGGTACCAATGTTCTTTACTCTTCTTTTTTCTTTGCCACTTCTGATCAATCAGCCTTTGATAAAACTCTTTCAGCCATGTCCAGTCCCCTGTCTAGCCAACAGAAGAAATATGAAATTAATATCAAGAAGCATCTGCAAAGTAAACCACGTGCCTTATAAACTTAGAAATACTCATCCACAACAAGAAACCCAGAAAATAACTTCAGAGCTGAAATCCTGAATTGGTCATTTATTGAAAATACAGCTTTTAGGAAAGTTATGTTCTTACTGAAAATTTGACTTAATTAGAAAAATCAGATATATAAGAGGCTACATAGTAAGAAATACACATTGATAATAAAATCAATCAAATGGTATAGCAATAGTGAAGTAATTACACAAAAGTGAGACACAGAATATTAACCCGACAACACCATAAACACAGGAGATCAGATGTAGTTTGTGGGTAAACTGCTGCAGAACACAGCACCTTTGGTACCCATGCAACTCTCACTAATTTCCAGACATTTTCTTGCTGGCTACTCTATTCCTGAAATGATGCATTTTGACAACGTGTAACACTTATCAAGAACCAAGTGGTTCACCTGAGAGGATCTCATGAAGAGTTCCTGGATATCCAGCTCATCCAACAGGAGTGTCCTTCCAATTCTGTGCACTGCCATGCTCACGTGGGACTTGCTGTAAGGGATCTTCAGGAGTTTTTTAATGTTCTTGCAAAAGAAAAGTGAAAAGAGAGAACATTCAATACAATTATGCTGCACTGAAAGACAGTTCTCAGGAAACTAAGGCCCCATCATGTGTAATGGTGACTTGGGGATACAAACTCCATCACTCCAAACATCCCCCCAGCCTTTGGTCAGTCAGGGTCACTTGTCCTGGGTGTGTCTCTTCTCAGTTTTCCAGGCACTCTCACCCCCTTGCCAGCATGGCTAGATGAGAAGCAGGAAAGGCCTGGGCTCTGTGTAAGCCCTGCTCAGCAACAACAAAAACACCTCTGTGTTATCAACCTGTGCTCAGGACAAACCCAAAACAGTCCCATACCAGCCACTGGGAAGAAAATTAACTCTACCCCAGAGCACATGTGGTCAAATGAAACCTGACAGCACCAGGGATTTTAAGACCATTCCACAAGAAAATGCATTTGGTGAAGGCAGAGAACATGAATGACAGTGATAAAGAGGCCAAACCATCAGTAGAAAGCACACACATGGCTTAAACACATTCTCTGATTGGATCATCATGACCAGGTACCAACAAAAATGACAACAATATGGTTTGGATTTAAAACCTTTATTTTCACAGCAGGAATACCAGTTCTTTGTCAGGGGTCCAGAGCAATCCAGACAGAGACCTAAGTCTGAATACAAATCTGACAAATATTAACACAGTACATGAGTATGTGTTTCCTCTTCTGAGTAGCCTCATTTGAATTCTGCAGCTATTACCAGCACCAAAAGAGCTGACAAGCTGACAGAAATCAAATGAAAGAAGTTGGAGGGGAGCTCTCTTTTAGATAAAAACAGGGAAAAAACCATCTTAAGTGTAACAGTTTACATCAAAATAACCGATTTCAAACACACAAGACAACTACCTTGCAAGACTGATTTGCTGCATTCACTCAACTGCATATTTTAGCTGAAGATTATTTATAGACCTCCAGAGGAAATAAGATTTTCTCTCTACATTTCTTATTCAGTGATCACAACTCCCTTACTTGGTGATCTGTGATTCATTAAGGGATCTTTCCCTGTCCCCAAAGGACACAAAGATGCCAGAAGCCATGACAGTATCTTAAAATAAAAGTTTATGCAGTGCAATAATTTGAATGAGAGAATTTAAGATGTGTCCATACCTCTGAATCAGACACAACATCCACATCATTTCCAACCGAGTCAATGAAGTCATAGGCCATCCCAAAGCTATTTAAAAAAATATTACAAGTTAAGACAGTTCCAGCATGATATTACAGACCCATCTTTTGTATCTACTAAATCTTTGAAAGATTTCATAAAAAAAAAAAACCCCACAGCTAAACATCACCAAGTGTAATGAGACCTAAAATTAACAAAGTAATTTCATCTTCATATTCTGCAAGTTTTTCAAATATATCTTTGACAGTGCCTAGGTCTAATTTCAGGACATTTAAAACACTTAAAGTTTTGCTGAAATAAAAAAAAAAAAAAATCAGAGAAAATGAAGGATTCCTTTTAACACTGAAAATAAGAAGAGTTCTTCAACGAATTTCTCTTTAAGGTATTAAGCATGTTAAAGACTTTAATTTTAGTAGCTGTAATTTCATTTTACCTCTTATTCACATTTTCCAAAACTGCCCTACATGTTGTAACAGACCCATTGTCTCTTCCTCCACCCTCATTAAGGAAATTACAAAGTACTTAAGTTAGAATATTTCAATGTACAGATCATTCTTTAAAACAAATCCAGATACTACTATAATCCAAAACATAAATGATGTGCAAGTTATACTTTGGTTATCAGCTTTTTAATACTGACACTAGAGAAAGAGATTAAACTGCCAGCCTCTATTTGACAAGCACAGTATCTAAAATAAACATGAAAAATTCATAAATCCCTGAAAAACATGTTACTCTGCTCCAAAAAGTACAGCTCCTAAAAGAGATGATAAGGATGTAAACAGACACTTTGCACAAACTGTCAAATTTCACTGACTGGCTGATTTGGTGTGAATTTGCTTGTTCAGCACAGGATTTGAGCCTCCTGTTTATGAACACTCTGAACTCAACTTATTCAACAATTTAGCCAACATCCACACTGAAAGGGAACCCTGTTTTTTGGCTGTGGCCCTAATTTCATCTATAGTGTGTGTGACATAAATATGAAATTCTGACATAAATACGAAGCTTCATTTGCCATTTGCCAGGTCCAGTTTCTAAACATCCAGAAGAGCTATAAATTGGCTTCCAAGGGGAACCACATGTTCCATTTTCACCTGTTATCAAAGGCAGAAGGGCTGGCTGAACCAGTCTGGTTTGATTTGGGCCAACCGCGGAAGAACAAAAAGTCAGTTTGAGTGTCTGAGGCAAGGTGTCAACACACACGTGAACAGAGTAACAATCAACATCATTAATCATTTACAAAGGAGACGAGATCAGAGCACAGAGGCAAAAATTTAAGATGAAAAATAGAGGGGAAAATGGTTAAGACAAAGCAATATGCAGTTGCTAGGGTAAAACCTGTACTTTCTACTTTAAATGACACAGGATCCAAGTTCACAATCAGAATTATTCTTAAAGCCCTGGAAAAAAATATAGGGGCTGCTGTTATTTACCTTGAGAAGGGTTTACTTTTTTTGCTGTTGCCTAGAATGGTTGTCCCTGCTGGTCCCAGCTTGGCACTTTCCCGTAACCAGTTGGCAGGAGGCAGCTTCAGGTCTGTTTTCTCCTGCAGACGAGCAAAGGCTGCTTGTGGAGGGGCTGAGGAGTATTTCACCACAGCACTGCTCTTCACCTCATTGCCTCCGAGGAACAACACCGACCCCTGGTTTCCAGAGAGAAATTAGCCTTCTATTTATAAACTGCTGGCAATTAAAACTATCAGGCTTGCTCTATGGTAGGTTATTTTTAATGGTAAGTGAGCAAAATCCAGTCCTGCATTCCCTTATCTCTTTCCCCAGCACATACAGCTTTTCAGTTATCCCAATTCCAACCTGTGTCAAGCAGAAGCTCCACTTTAGGAATTATCACAGAATCATTTAGGTTGGAAAAGACCTCCAAGATTATCAAGTCCAACCTCTGATTGATCATCACATGGTCACCCAGATCAGAGGACTGAGCAACACATCCAGTCTTTCCTTGAACACCTCCAGGGACAGGGACTCACCACTGTCCTCAACTGATTGTTCCAACGCTTGACAACCATTTCCATGTACGAATCCTTCCCAATGTCAAACCTGACCTTCCCCAGCACACCTTGAGGCCGTTCCCTCTCCTCCTGTCCCTGTTCCCTGGGAGCAGAGCCCGACCCTCCCCGGCTGCCCCCTCCTGTCAGGGACTTGTGCAGAGCCACAAGGTCCCCCCTGAGCCTCCTTTGCTCCAGGCTCAGCCCCTTTCCCAGCTCCCTCAGCCGCTCCTGGGGCTCCAGCCCCTTCCCAGCTCCGTTCCCTGCCCTGGACACGCTCCAGCCCCTTCATGCCTTTCTTGACCTAACAGCCCCAGAACCAGTCCCAGAATTTGAGGCTGGACCTCAGCAGTGCCCGGCACAGGGGACAACCACTGCCCTGGTCCTGTGGCCACACTGTGGCTCATCCAAGCAGGTGACGGTGATCTATCTTCTCGCCCCCCTGGGTACACTGAGGAACGAAAATGAAGTGCCACTAAGGTCAGCTGCCTACACAACACAAAATCACTCAGAAAGGCTAAAATGAACACATGACTCCCACTGAAGTTTGTGAAAGTAGGCGCTTATTAACACCAAGTGTTCACTAACACCAACATTAACACCAACATTAAAACTAAACACGCTTCTGCCTTAACAAATAATAATAAACAAATAAGCCTCGTGTCTGCCTATTTCTTTCCAAACACAGCAAAAGAGGCAGCTATCACCCGTGTGCGAGGAGCTTTGAACGAACACACGTCGAGGGAAAAACAGCTCCACAGGACACCACTTACGTAAATGCCATGCACTTAAGCATAACAACAGCAGCACTACTCGCAATTAACGCTTAATCATAATTAGCATGTTCTCTACCGCACTCCGGCCCTGACAAACTGGAATGAGGATGAAAAACACCGCTTCAATTAAAACACCACTGAGGGCTGCGTCGGTAACCACGGCTCGACCCCCCCCACTCCGCCCCGCTACCTCACCTACCACGGCCCCCCTCAGCGCCGCTCACCTGCTTGGGCTCCTCGGCGTCCCCCCTCAGCGGGGCAGCGGCGCCCGCGCCGCAGGGCTCCTCCATGGTCCGGGAATGGAGCGGGGCTGGAGCCGGGAAGGGGCAGCGGCGCCGCTTCCCGGGGGCGTCCGGCCGGGAACCGCCGCCTCTCGCGAGACTTTTCGAGAAGGCGCGGGAAGGGCGGGCTCTGAGGGCGGCGCCGTGAGGGGCGGGAGGCGGTGGCGGCTCCGTGAGGGGCGAGTGTGGCGCTTCCAGCGGGGTCGCGGAGTTGGTGAGGTTCGAAAAACATATGGAAGGAAGATCGTCGAGGCCAAGCTGTGACCGATTTCCCCCTCGTCAATTACACCAAAGCCCCCTCGTTAATTACACCAAAGCACGGAGTGTCACGTCCAGTCGTTCCGGTAAACACCTCCAGGTATGGGGACTCCACCGCCTTCCTGGGCAGCCCCTTCCAATTCTTGACCACTCTTTCCATGAATAAATTTTCTCTAATATCCAGTCTAGACCTCCCCTAGCACAGCTTGAGGCTGTTCACAGCTGAGCCAGAAGATCCCCCCGAGCCTACTTTTCTCCAGGCTGGTTTGGTTTGCCTGGATCACTGGGACCTTGGTGAAACAAGCAAAAACTTGATGGGGTATATGTCAGCATGGGAGAGGATTGAAAATTGCAGTGTCCTGCCCTCTGCTTGTACTCTGAGTTCGACAAGAGCTAAGCTGTGATGGCCTCAGCAATCAAGTAATGCCTAAATAGTGCCCATGGGACTTTTAGTATCTATTCTTTTCCTTGTAGATGATATTCCTCAATCTCTAAACCACAAGAAGCAGTACAGTTCATGACTGGTCAGAGAGTACAAATGCTGACTGCCTCTTAAATTACATCTATATCTATCTATAGCCACATATATCTTTTTATATATATACACACACACACACATACACATACATATAGATCATGGAATCACAGAATGGTTTGGGCTGGAAGGGACCTTGAAGATCATCCAGTGCCATCCCCTGCCACAGGCAGGGACACCTTCCACTGTCCCAGGGTGCTCCAAGCCCTGTCCAACCTGGCCTTGGGCACTTCCAGGGATCCAGGGGCAGCCACAGCTGCTCTGGGCACCCTGTGCCCAGGTCTCAGCACCCTCACAGGGAACAGTTTCTTCCTAATACCTAATCTATACCTATTCTCTGTCAGTTTGAAGCCAAAAAGGACACAAGTGTCATCTTCTTTACAGTCTGTCAAGGCCAAGGAGGCAAAGTTTTGGTTTGTGCTAAACTGGCCAAGTGTGCTGACAGTTACGGAGTTGGGATGTTTCCAAGTCAGCGCTCAAACTCAAAAGCAAAGAAACCCATTAAGACGCAGTTAGGTCTTCTGTAAATACTGGTTGTGTGTTCAATTAAGATGTGTGTATGTGTAAAACCATTTTCAAAAGAGAAGGAAGTTGCATCTTAAAAATTCTGTCCCTAACGTCCTTGGGGTTTTCCTCAAAAACAACTCTCTGCGTGCATTCCTATTCAGGCTGTAAAGTGTCACTGAAGTGATTGTGCAGAACTGATTTGTTTTTAACATTCAATGCTTTTATGAGCTGTTATTTCCCCCTTCCCGGCAGCACATGGGCAAGAGCAGCGTTGCCCAGAGTTGCTTTTGGTTGTGTGGATCTCACTGAAACACCAGGGAGGCTCTGAGGTCACAGGGGAGGATTCTACACATGCCCCAGTGTGTGAGCAGGTCACCAAGGAGCCGCGGTGGCCCTGGCAGAGTGTCCAGGGGTGGCAGTGACACCGAGCCATGTCTGAGGAGGGGTGCGAGCAGGCCGGCAAGCGGCGCCCTGGTGACTGGGTAAGGGTCAGGCAGGAGTCCCCGTGTCCCCCACAGGCCTTCTTTATCCTTAAACTCTCAAAGAAGCACTAAGGGTGACTTTGTCCTTAAACCAGAAATGAATCTTCCCATTCCTGAGCTTTATAAGGGAACGGTGTCCTAGGTATTCAGAGGAAGTGTGCAAAAGTCCTGGCTTGCTAACTAAGCCTGGCTGGATTTTTTTTCCAGTTTTCCAGCAATGCTGGAGGTCTCTTATTTGATAGTTAGCCCTGGCTGATTTTCCTTCTCTTCTGGAGGACTCCAGCCAAGGTTTGCCTTGGTTTTCGCCTCCAGGAGAACACTGTGATCCCATCGGAAGTGCTAGGCTGGGATGTCTTGGCATCCCAGGGCACTGTGACACTCCTGGCACAGGCTGTTCCTCACTCTCTGAACTCTTTGGCTTGATGTTTGGTTAAGCTGTTCCTGAAAATTTTGTGTTTTCAAACCTGTACAACAGTAGGAGTAGCATGGGGGGGGGGGGGAGGAAGGTCGTTGTTTTCCTTGGTGGTTATTGCTGTATAAACAGTTTCCAGAAAGTTCCTGGGCATTCTTGTCTTGAAGGTTCCTAAAATTCTTGTCTGGTTATTTTATCTACGTTCGAAGGTCTTTATTGTAGGGTTTAGCTTTGTGTGTGGGAGGCTCCTCATTTTTCCAGACGCCACTAGGTGCTGCTGCAATCCAAGTAATAAAAGATAAATGGGCAAATACCATTTTGCCCACATTTCTGATCATATTTATTTGTGGGGTTGTTTTTGTTTTGTTTGGGTTTTTTAGTTGGATTTTATTTTAAAGGGTCATAATCTTCATTATTTTCTAGTTTGCTCACGCTGGAGATGGCCAGGGCGAGCTGGAATCAACAACAAGCGCTTCACTTAAACACGTCCTGAACTCGGCAGCCGCTCTGGGAACGGAATTTAGAATGCCGCTGGAATACAAAGCTCGGGAGCAGGTGAGTCAGTTCCTGTGGCAACACAGCCGATTTTCGGAGCTCTTTTGCAAGTTGTCACTCGCGAAGTTGTAAGTAAGAACAGCACTCAGGGTCGTTGGCGGAGCAGTCACAGCGGGCTGGCAGACTTTGTGCCTCAGGGGATGGAGTGATTGCTGCCTGTGCTGCGGAGGAAACATATTTCCCTGTTACTCACTTATCATTTTGGTTGCTCAAAGTCTTGCTGTATTATTGCTGATTTTCCCTTTTATTATTGAGACACCGAATACACTGTGATCAATCTCAGCCCACAGACTGTGTGTAAAGCCCTGTAAGGACGTTTAATGGAAATTTGATCCGCTGTTGGAAATTCAGTATATTCACACAAAGGGTTATTCTTTTGGTCATTAAAAAGTTAGAAGCTTCTCATTTGAAGCATTTTTAAGGCTTGCTTTAAAATTTGTGAAAAATTTTAGGATGAAAAGAAATACATTATTTTTTAAAATCACAAGTATTTAAAATGTTGCAGTGTTGTAAGCACGTTTTCATGTCCTTATTTTATCATCACACTGAGCTTTGCTTTACCCACCCACTTTGTGCACAGAACGTTTTCTATTTCCATTTCCTATAAGCACAGCAATTACAGTGGGTTCATTTCGCAGGTTTTGCTATAATGAAGCGCAGAAATGGACTTGGAAGGAATATTTAAAAGGGAAGCTTGGGGCTACTGAAAAGGAGAATATATTGTAACATGAGTATACACTGTGTTAATATTACATCTACCTTTCTGTGGAACATCTGGCCTTAGCCACTGCCTGAAAAGGAGAACCAGGGTGGAGGGACCTTTTATCAACACCAGTGTGACTGTTCACCTGGTGTTTCATGCCTTGTCTTTACCAGCCCTCCACTTTTAAATAGAATTAGGGAAATTCTTCTCTGTCATAAATTAAGAATTCATCTGAGATCAGTGACGAGAGCATGAAGATGCACTAAAGGCTAAAATGGAACAATCTGAGGAAGTTTGTTTAGGCACTGGTAATAAACACTATTCCTGAAATGTTGAGATTGACTTTTAATTGCAGTAGTATAATTTAGTAAGAAATTTTATACGCTCAGAAGGTGCTTATTTTTAAACACATGTATGAGCCCATTGAACTACAGTCTGGTTGAATCTGTATGAGACAAGTGAACATGTGAACATACCTAAAAAAAGGTAGAGAATCTGCCTAGTAAACCAAATATCCTGAGATCTGACCCTGCAGCTGACCCCATGCAGGCAGATTTTGTGTCTGGTGAATCTTCTTGCTGGATCAGGTCTCCAGTTGCATTTATCTTTAGAACTGATTCAGATTCCCCTCCTCTTGAAACACCTCTTTTAGACTGCGTTACATTAAAACTTGCTTTTTTTGTTTGGAGGGGAATATCATAATTGGAATATTGCAATGATATATAACAAACATTTAAAAAGCCAAATATGTTCATTATTTCTAAAAGAGCTTTTTTGTTGTCCTTTTTTTCTTCTGAAACTCTAGTTTCATTTAGAGACTGGATGAACATCATGTTAAAGAATGAGATTATAAATTAGTTAAGCAATTAATACCTCCTCCACTTCCCCTGCAACAAGCAGTGTCCATGACATTCAGTTCATAAATCACAGACTAATTCAGTTTTGAGGTCCCTTTTGTAGTTTATTTTAATTAGCTTTAGGCCTACTACTTAATCAAGCAAGGCAATCCTGACATATATCCAGCATTTTGCTGCAGACAGAATGTATCATTTCTTATTTGAAAATTCCCACTTTTATATTAATCATGTATATATTCAGCAAATCCTCCTGATGATTTTATTAAAAAAAAATACAAAGTCCACATTACCTCTAGAAAATAATGTGCAGTTGAATATTTAACAGAGGAATATGTGTTCTGTGCTAGAACAAAGGCAGCTGTAATTTCAGACTATAAGAACTAAGACTAATAGACTCCAAACAAGGTATAAGAAAATTCATAATTTTTTGCTGTCATTTCTTTTCTTTCAGAAAGCAGGAAACAACCATTTCCCATTCTCTTCTCATGACAACAGACACGACATATGCAATGCAGCAGAGTATTTTGACTTGGTAAGTACCCAGTACTGAGACAAATCAAGCAAGTTCAGATCTGTTGGTCTGCCAGAGATTAAATACAGCATCTTTTCAGTCCCCTGTAAAAAAAAAGAAAGAATAAATGCTAAGATTTGTGAGAAGACAAAAATGTAAATAGCACAGAAAAATACACTTTTTATTGGTATAGGCGTGGGACTTCTCTGGGACTGTCATGGGTGTGCAGCAGCTTACACAGTCACTGAGAGTGGCACAGTTCAAAGGGAAGAAAAAAGCCATGATTTGTGTCTCTGACAGGCATTTTATTCCTGTTTTGGTTTTGTACCCAGTTACATGCCCTGTTAGTCTGCTAGAAGTGATTGGCCTTGGAATGAATTTTTGTAGAGATCTCAGCCACTTGTAATTCACAGTCCCAAATATTTTGTTCAGACTCATCTTTATCACAAATTTAACCAAAGGACCTTAAGATACCCACAGTATATCTCAAGAATGCATTCTCTTCCAATCCACATCTCTTTACAATACTCCTGTTTAAATGTATGCTGCAGAAGCCACAACTTTGACTAGAATTTAAATTGTTTGGGGCTTTTCTGTATGGGCAACAGTTTCATGTTCTTCCACTTGCCTTAGATTGTTGATATCATTCCAGGCAGCAAAAGAAATAGTGCAGTTCCCAGGATAATGAGTAAAGCAGTGAGTTGTGATATAGGGAGTTTGTCTGACTTTGGGCTCTGTCAGGCCTAGACTTTTTGGAATTCATTATTCACTGAGTAACCTCCATTTCTGTGCACTTTGTGCAGTGTCTCATAGTTTTAGAGATACTGATCAACCATAATTCCAGATAAATTTCCTGCAGGCTGTGGAGTGTGAAAATCAGGCTCTGTCTCTTTGTGTTTTGACACACAAGGGATAGCATTGAAGATTCAGATTTCATGGTCTGTCTCAGTTTCTTTATTGCAGTCCAAACCTAGAATTATTAACCTATTTCTCTGGGTGCCTCTGAAGATTAATTTAGCGAAGTGTAGCTAAATAGCCTTGAGTAGATGGTGTGCTACAGAAATGCAAAGTAAAAGTGGTTTATTAGCACTGAGAGGTGGAAGGTCAGCAGATTTCCCATTATATATGCAACCAAAAATGTTCATACAGGCAAGTCTGACAATATTATTTTTAACTTGCTAAAGATCGACCATGAGTTCTTGAAATCACTGTGGTAACAGCTTCGTTCACTTCCCAGTGGGGTAGTGACTGTTACAAGATTCATCTGTGAAGCTGTGACTGGAAGTCATATGTTTGCATGAATTTTTCTTTCCTTTTTTTTTCCTAGGGCATGGGCCTGAGGAAGTTGGATCCAGAGAAACAGAGACACACCTCCCATAACTTCTTTGAGTGGGCTCATGCACCAGACCAGAGCAACAGCAACAGCTTCTTAACCGTTTACCAGACCTCATTTGTGGCAGATCCGACCCCTGGAAACAACGAGGGCCGGGGTTGTAGGCGCTACCCGAAACACCACACCCAAAACCAGTGCAGCAACAAACCTGCTCCCGAAGATGAAAAAGCCGTGCAGCCATACAAGTCATCTTAATTAGCAAAACACCTCTGGAGCACTGACCTAGCAAACCTGAACTGTTCACTACTCAAACCAATGGTGAAGGAATAAACATTGGTGTAAAGCGCACGTGGCAGTACAGTTGAGAGTTCATTGTGATCAACAACCTTACATTACTCTGAAAACATACAGTACTATAAAAACTTTAAAGAAGAGGAGCATTATAAGGAAAAGCAAGATTGTGCATATTTTTAGACATATCTCTATTAGGAGAACAGAGATAGGGATTGTGCTTGTGTCATCTGATTCTGGTTGACCCCCATCTTGATACCTAAGCTTCTTCAGCTTCTGAATCAGTGGCAGGGCTGTACCTCAGGCAGCTGACAGCACCTGTATTGACACAGGAGCATAATGGAACTGGATCCTCGAGGGATTACCACAGCAGGGAGCCAAACCCGTGTGTGTTCAGGTAAGAGAGAAACATTCCTGAAAGGTTTCATGGCTGAGGAGGCAGGTGACCAGCCATTAGAGAAAGTAGGTAAAAAAAGAAGCTATGCATTAGATTGCGGTGCAAAATAAGTGTCCTGTTTGGTTCTAGCACAGCAGTTGTAGAAGTGAAAAAAGAAAGAGTGTTGTGAACAACATTTGTGCACCCACAAATTTGATTCATGGCTGTAAGGGGGGAAAAAAGCTTGACCTGAAGTGTTGCATGGAGGTTTGAGTTTGGGGTGGACTGGATCTTAAAATAATTCATGATTTTATACTTACATGTCCCCAAGGAAGATAATTCAAACCCAGTCCTCCAAGCACTCTGCTCCCAGAATATTCACTGACGTTAGGATATGGCAGGCAGTAGAGTCAGACCTCCAGATGATGTGTTTTCCTCTTCTGGATCATTTCCATTAGTATCAATAAAAATAATAAGCCAAACTGTGTGTCTTAAAATATCCTACAAATAAGCTTGTTGCTATGTAAAATAATGTTGACTAAAAAAAAATAAATCGTAAGTTTATGAGATAATTTCCTTTATTTACAAGATAAATGGGAAAATAAACCCTTGACCCTTAGAATTCCCTGCATTGTAAGAGCTTCCTTGAACATGAGCTCAGTTAAGAAATGACATTTCTGCCTTTCAGTGAAGAGATACATCTTTTGGTGTCAGCATGCAGTGGCTGATGGCCTTTTTGTGTGCCATCAAAATAGATGGGATTGGACTGCCCAAACATGTAGCAATTTTATTAGCACATGTTGAAATAATAAACTAATTTTTTAAATGAAGTTGCCCCTGTTAGAGTTCTTGGGGTGCTGCACAATACATCAAAATCCAAAACATCAATGAACAATGTAAAACCAAATAAAAAGCCAAGCAACATAGTGCTATTAAAATGAATTGCTTTTTCTCAAAGTAAAGACAGCCTCCCTGACAGCTCCAGAGTCAGAATTTCCAGAGCTTTAGCCAACAATTTCATCCCCAAACTGATTCAGAACTGAAGTGTGTGCCAATCACATGGTGAATGAAGTGCCCCATGCTGTTTGGCAAACTCCAAAAGGCAATCTTGGACCTCCATCAGAAGGAAGGAACACATTCTTGCTCCATTAGTAATGTTTATCTGTGGTTTAGCGTTACAACTGGATGTGGTGAAATAAATTACTGTAGTTTGTTATGCCTTAAAACACCGACAGAAACATTCCAGATTTCTTTATTTTCACCTCTTTTTCTTTTTTTTTCTTCTCATTTTCGTTAAAACGTGATTAAAAAAAGAAAAAAGTACCTTTGGATTAATACATATTTCCAACTATATTGTAATAAAGATTCCAGAGGAGAAACTGAAGAGATCATGAAACTCTTATAAACTGAAATACAGTGTGCTGGGTTGAATAAAACAGGTGATTCTGACAGATCTCATGCTCTGCCAGTGTTTCTTGGGTAAATAACAGGAGACATGATACACTGAATTTGGAAATGAGTAAGGAATTCCCCAGATAAATTTGTGTACTTTGGCTAGAAACCATCAGTTTGTTTAATCTTGTGATGATAATGTCTCTGAGAAGAAGGTCCTATTGAGTTAAAACTTTTTTGAACATGGATTTTTTTGCTTCTTGGGGAATGGAAGAGACAAAAGTAAGGCTGGTAACTCCCCTAAAATTTTCTAGTCAGTGCAGGAAAGTGCTCCTGGCTAGGAGTTCATTGGGATCAGATGGGTGTAGGTAGGCTCAGCAGAGTGAGCGTACTGTGGGTTAAATCAGCCTAAGTGTTCTTAGTGGTGTTGATAAGGATGGACTTTTTTTGTGCCTTGTTTTATTAAAAAAACCCAAACACCCTCTTTACAGAAACAACAGACTTCCCCCTATAATCCTTTCCAAGGAGTATTGTTGCCCTCTGTTTTTCTCCTGAGCCTGCATCAATGTAGGGACTGTCTATACAGCACTCTTAGGAAATCTTTTTTGTGTTAATTTAAAAGTGTTTTCAGTGTGTTACTTAAATTCACAGAACTCAAAATCAAACAAAAAAAGTTAAACCAGAGGGCTGAACAGGCTCCCCAGGGAATGGTCCTGGCCCCAAGGCTGCCAGAGCTGCAGGAGCATTTGGACAATGCTCCCAGGGATGCACAGGGCAGGATTGTTGGGGTGTCTGTGTAGGGCCAGGGGTTGGACTGATGATCCCTGTGGATCCCTCCCAGCTCAGGATAATCTGTGATTCCGTGATTAATAGAGCTGAGCTGAAGAGTAGCAACTTAGCCACTGAAGTTTCCATGCCCTGGCTGAAGCCAGCTTGGCTCTCAGGTGGCTGGTGGAGCTGTACTGGGTACTGGGTAACAGTCTTGTACCTGTGTCTGCAGTGTTACACCCACTTGTTTACAGTGTGCTTGGGGTTTTTTCCTTCTTTCTGCCCTGCTTGCTGATAACAAGATGTGAGGACATGGTCTCCACCTCCACCAAAGCTGCTGTCTCTCGGCCCATGATGCCCCTGGTAAGCTGGATGTCACCTCTTGTGGCTGTGTCATTTATGAAGTGTTGTGACCAATGAAATGCTGTTTACAGTCATTAGAGACCCTGATGTTGTATGAGTGCTGCTGCTTGTGGAGCTGGTAATTCAGTGGGGATGCAGCAGTTTGACTTCCAAGTCATCTGCTGTTAATCTGATCACTGTGTTCATAATGTAATCACTCCATGTAGCTGAAATGTTGTTCCTTAGCTTGTACTCTCAAGGTTAGAGTGAAGTAACTTGATGCGGATGTGGCACTGGAGATGAGACCTTTTCCTTCCCTGTGCCGCAGTTACACAGTGGCAGCTGTGTCCCAGCTCTGTCTAAACCCAAAGTTGATGCTCATTTATTTACAGTGCTATAATTCATGTGTGGATAATATTAAGTTTCTTTAAATGCTCTTATCCTGGTTTAATGTTTCCCCAACTGAGGAAAATGTTGGTGTAACTGTGGTGGTGCTGAACCAAGGGTACAGGCCTGTATCTAATGGAAATGTCTGTGTTGATACACTGACCATGCTGAATGAAGTTTCTGAAATTAAGTAGAAACTTCAGATTAGGCATCTCTATCTTTAAGTTATAGTACACAAACATTATTATTATTATTATTATTATTATTTTCCTTAAGACTTCCCTGCTGCTGCTACATTATCTAATGAGCAGTAGATGGCAAGGACAGAGACCCGTTCCACTCCAGAGTGGGAAAAAACTATGAAGAGCTGCCTCATCCCAAATTTCTTGGTTTATTCCTGCCTCCCCAACGAAGTAATAAAATAACAAGCTGTTAGAACATTATCTGTGGAATATCTAATTAAAGGGAAGGCCATTTAACAGGGAAGCAATCCTAACTGACCTTAAATTGGATGTTTAGCCATAGTGAGTGTGAGTGAACCAGTAAAACAACCAATTTATGATTTGGACAAGCAGCTGCTTTTATGGAAAGCATGCTAACTCTTGTCTGATCAAGCTTGTTGTTCTTCACTATATTCACCTGAAAGTGAAGTATTTCAAATTTTCATTTTTTAATGTGGTGCACAGAAAAAAAAAAGTAGTTTGAAACAGGTAAGTTTAATTCAAACAGAAGCAAAGAAATGCTTGGAGGCGACCTCTGGGACTGCAAGGACCGGAACTCAGGAATTCAGGAATGCCTGCTCACAGGTGAGTGCCCAGCCCCCTGAACCAGGGAAAACCCTGTGCTTTCTCACCAGGCCAGTGTTTAACTATTGCAAACAAAATGCAGCTGCTCTGGCAGACCAGGTAGAGGGTGATGGTTTTCCGGGTTGCCTGAACTGGTTCAGAAATTCAGAAGAATCTTAGGAATACCTTTTCTTTTAATTCCTTGCTGTAGGATGTGTAGAAATAGTGGTCATAGAGCACTACTCTGATAGCAATGTGTATGTATTTTTGTGATCCTTTTCAATATTCTATGAAATGAAAGAAATTTTGTAACTCAAACCATGCTATGAAAATAAATTTAAAACTCACCCCACCACTCGCAAAAAGGAAGGTTGTGTTTAGACTGCCCAGTGTATTCCAAAATGGCAATGTTCATATGCAAACAGAGCAGCACAAGTGTCAAGTCCTGTGCCCAGATGTAAACTTTTGTGGGCTCAGGCCCTATAATACTAACCAGGCACTCATGCCTCAAATGGCATTGTAGGCATGCATTAATGACCCTAAGTGACAAACCTCCTCGTCTTGTTGCTCAATTAATCAGTGGCCCAGTGGCACATTGGCAGGGCTCTTTTTCAAGCCGTGCCTCACCTCACAGGGTAATCAGATGCTATATGGCTCTGTCTACCTATGGGAAAGCCAAACCCAATAAATAAAGTTTAATTTCCTGATTCCCCTGGGATATAGTGATTCTTTTAAACAATGCTTCTTCAGTTGAGTTGAAATTAAAAACCAGCATGATCAACATATTGCAGAATATTTAGTGGACCGAGTTAAGCACCCGGTTTAAAGACTTAAAAAAAAAAAGAAGAGGGCTTGAGGGGAAGACTGTTGATACAGAAGCACAATATTATCCATAAAAAATGCCTAATCTTATCTTTGTTCCTGGTGTTAAACTCCACACTTCAGCTTTTCAGCATTGCTGTGCAGGTTTTCAGTGCATGTGGGATGTTAATTTTCATTCTGAATTAAACGTGCTATCATTTAGATGAGAATTAACATTTAATTTTCAGACTATTTTATGACATGCAATGCGGTTTGGTTCCATAGGAGGGCAGATGTGTTGAACGGCTTGATTTTTTAATGTGTTATATTAGTGTAAGAACTTCAGTTGGGAGTTGAATTATCAGATTTATACTGGTATCAGTGAGCTCTCAAATTGTGTCAGAGAAATGCAACAACTTGATTCCGACATAAATAGAAATATTTCATGGGGTTGGATGCTGACAAAGTTCAAAGGTTTTTTCAATAGTAATGTATTTTATTTTGTCTCAGAGAGACTATAATCTGATTACAGTTACTTATTTAATCACTGACGGTATCCAGCAAATTCACAAAATCCGTTTTTTGGTTTACTACTTGGATTTAAACCAACTTTTTATCTCTCTAGCATTGAGTTTTCAATATGTGCTAATTTATGCTACAGTTTTCTTTATGCTTCAAGCTAAATTCAGGCTTAAATATAAAACAGCTTTAGCCTCTGGGTTAAATAATTCCTTACAAAATTTGAAATTTCAGTCTATATCTGCCTTTTCAAGTGAGTTGAAAAATGAGTGAAACTTGTTTTTTTGGAGGCAGAAATGTGTGTGTCCCCTCATGGCTTAGCTGATCCCTTCTTGCAGAGCAACTGGGAAGGGCCCTGTGGCAGCAGTTCCTCTGCCCTGAGCTCCCCACTGAGGGAGGGCTGTGTTCAGAAAATAGCAGGGATCTCCCCATTCTTTCCTTGTGGCTCTGTTATTCCTGACTCTCAGTACCTCCAGAGGGGGATCCCTGCGGAGCCGTGAAGCAGAGGCTGCTCTGCAGCCTGGGAATGCTGCATTCCTGAGAACGCTGTCAAGCAAAGGCTTTCTGTGGGCAATACCATTTCTTCTGAAACTGGAGAAAAATTCCCAGCAGCTGGAGCTGGGAGAGCACGATGAACATTTCATCTATTTCATGTAACAGAGTCCCTGAAGTAGAAGAGGGTTTATTAACCAGTGAAGACATTAAGAGCCCAAATTTCCAAGAGAAATCAAATCCTTCAGCTGCAGGAATGGTGGCATGGCAGCCTGACCCTTACTTGCTGTTCAGCTGACCCCTCCTCTTCCCTCTGAGCTTGGCTGGGTCTCTCTCCAAATACACAGGAGCACCTGGAGAAGGGGTTCAACCAGATTTCCTGCAGCATGAAGCAGCTCTGAATTGCTGTGGAAGCAAATATTCAGAGTCAGTGGAGGATGATGGGAGGGGAGGTGTTCTCTTGGTGTTCCATTGGTGTTCTCTTGGTGTTCTGTTGTCCCCAGCCCCAACAGCCCACAGAACCTTTAAACCCCACTGTCCTTTAAAAAGAAGTTGTCACAGGGTCTCTTAGTAGATGGATCTGCCTTGCTTGCAGATGTGGACACTTTTGTTCCGTATCCTTCTTCTACAGCACAGCTTTGGACTATCAAGTTGTCAAAAAAAATGTGTTTGGGAATTACATAACTTAAGGAGGAAGATTTTCCTCACCTCCAGTCCTTCACTTATTCACAGGTTGCTCTGATGTTCAAATTCTCTAGATGCTGATCTTGCTGCCAAAGTAGATATCAGAAGCCAATATGGCAGCTGTCAAACAGGCAGAGATCCTGCTGAGATTTGTGAGATAATTCATGTGTCAGAACACAGGCCAACTGATAATTTTATTTATCTTGATGTGCAGATGTCTGGTTGGATAAATTCAGAATCATTTCAGTCCACTGCTCAGTGTATGGTCTAAATGCTGGTAACTAAAGACAGGAATAGAATCTGTCACAACTCTTGATGTCCTTAGGACATGACACATTGGGAGTCTGTCCTCACGTTTTCCTTGCACTCTGATAATGAGCATCTACAGCTGCTTTGTCTGATGGAAACCTCTCTCCCCCTTTCCAGACTGGAGGCAAACATGCCAACATTGCTTTTCCAGAAATGCAAAAACTTTTCCAACCAGCTCTGGATTGTTTTTTCTTCCTCACTTCTCCCTACTCCCCTTGAACTTCCCCAACAGGATTTTTGAAATCCATTTCTAGAAATATTCCATTCACTCTGACACAAAACAATATCTTTGGCTGTGATAATAAATTAGGCGCAGTGGGAATTGAAGCTTGTTCTTTTGTCCAAGGTGATATAATGGGAGTCATTCATAATGAAGAAAAAAGTAATTGTTATGCAGCATTTTTGTATTAAACATGCCTCCCCAAATTATCCAGAGTATAAAAGAGAATGTTTGGAGAGCTTTGTTACAACCATGCTTGAGCAAAATGCATGTGAATGTGATCTTATTTGCATAAATAGGATTTCTTAAAATACAAACCATTCGTATTGCACTGAGCTCCCTCAAGCCCTTCTACCTTACAAGGCGGATCATAGTTTTATCATTAATCAAAACAAAGCCAAAATCAATAAACATGCATAATCAGGACTCTCTGATTCCAGTATGCAAATACACTACATATTGATGAAATGTTTCTGAATCTAAAATAGTTTTACTCTCTTCTTTCCCCCCAGAAGTCCCTAAGCCTTTTAATTTTAATATTTTATGCACTGCAATGCAAACAGTATAAGAATGAGTTTGTGTATCAGAGATAACAAGTTAAAAGATAAATGTTGGATGAATCTCCTAATAGTTTTTGCTTGTTCTGCTGACTTTAAAGGCAGTTTATGCTTCCGAAAGGCTGGTAATTACTTGACCTTTCAAGTCCCAATCCTGCCAAAGCTGTTGCTCTGCCGTGCTCCTTCCAGCCGGTACCGGAGCACGGGCAGTCGGAGCCTGGGCCCTGTGCCAAGGCTGTTTGTTAATTAGTGAAAATCATTTGTTCCTTGTGTTTAGGGTGATGGAAGCGTTACCTTGCAGGGGGACAGAAATGGTTTCAGGCAGGACAAGTTTGTGTCCTTGGTGTATGACTGAGGTGGCGATCAGCACCTGCAGCTCCATGGATTCTCACGCTGGTCAGAGCTCAGCTCCCCTCACACACTGCAGATCATGCAGATATTTCCTGATACATATTTAGTGCTGCCTCCTGTAGTTATAAATTCCTTATCAGACATACCTACAGTATGATACAAGGCACAATATCACCTGAAGATGCATCCAAATGTAACCATTCCACCAAGAGTGTCAGTAATTTCATACATTTCAGAAGCACTGCACTACTGCTGTTAAGAACCTCTATCAGTGCATGGCTGAAATTAATGCTGCAAATTCCTTTAATCTGAATCACAAATTTCTAACAAATGAGCTATGATGGGGTGAATCTTATCAGCAACTACACTTACCTCATTCAGGAGCTGTGCATATCCATAGCAGGTACAAAACAGATCCAAGGAATGGGCACATCAACAACAAAAGAATTAAAATAAAACACAATTCTATGAAGGCTGTAGTTAAAGGAGAAGAAGGATGGAAAGTTCAGCATTAGAATAGCCAGGCTGCAATTAAGTTGAAAAAGTTCCTTGTTTGCTAGTTAAATAATAAGCCATGTCAGAACTCAAGAATTGGCTATTCCAGCGTAATTGCATCTCTTGTGTATCTGTGGGACTCTGCTAACCACAAGCATGATCCTCTTGTGAGAGTCATCCCCTCTGAGCTGATTTATCAGCCCTGGAAGAAGTTTAAAGGTGTGATGTTTATTTTATATCGTCATAAACTAAATGTGGCAGCCATCATAGATTAGGAAGCCCAATTTCAAACAGTGAGAGTCTTTTAGGCTGATTAATTTGCCGTGGATGGGTTTCACAGTGGGGCTGTCTGTTTGCCAAGTTATGCTTATTTACGTTTGCTCAGTGCTTGCTTCCACAACCATGGAGTGTCTAAATAAATAAATAAATAAATAAATAAATTTCTATAGGTAGGAATAGGT
The DNA here is from genome assembly GCF_009650955.1 of Corvus moneduloides. Classification (NCBI taxonomy): domain Eukaryota; kingdom Metazoa; phylum Chordata; class Aves; order Passeriformes; family Corvidae; genus Corvus; species Corvus moneduloides. The sequence goes on from NC_045483.1 coordinate 3,032,462, forward strand.
GCTCACCTGAAAAGGTAGAACCTATGTGTAACTGCACTGCTTAGTTCTAGAAGCAAAGTCAAGAGTGTCGTGTGTGTGTTTATGGCATAGATATAGATAAATATATAGGATGAGAGGTGCAGTGAGTTCCTCAAAGTCAGTTACTGCTTGATTTTCATTTGCTATGCAGGTGGTTTCCAGGAAACTTTGTACTTTTGCTTTTTAAATTGATTCTTCAGTGATCTAAACTGAAACTTTTCTTTTAAAAGTAGGATTTTCATGGCAAATTCCTGCACTAAGGTACTTGCCAAAGGGAAGAGTAAAGGTTACTGCTGAAATAAGTTGATGATAGGAGGAACTGATATTCCTCAGCATCTCCCTCACTGCTCAATTTTCCAAACCAGCAAAAGGAGGGAGAACTGTTTATCTTTGTTTCAACCCATGCTTACACAGCCTGAATCAGAATTTAGCCTCTTGCCCTTTTTTTGGTAGCTGTAGTCCATTCCTGCTGGACCATCACAATCTTACAGTGGCCGTGGCTGCTTTTGTTCCTTCACTGCATCCATGAGATGTAATGTTGAGTCTTCTACCTGTGCTGCCTGTTGATTTTAGCTGTGACTTGTCATTTTGGCAGGTCTAAGGCTAGTGAGTAACTGATATGAGCTGGTGTATCAAACCAAGTTCTACATTAAATCTTTTTGTACCCAGTTATTTTCAAAAAGGAGAAAGAAAAATCCATCAGCCAAACCAGGAGAAACAAACTATGAAATCTCTCTGCATTTGGCAGGGGTGGTAAAGGAAAATACAACTGTGGCCATTTCCTTATTGCTTGTGGAAGGTATTCAAATAAATAAGAAACTGGACAGAATGAGAGTAGTGATGCGAGGGATTAATATTTTTAAAGCCCTTCGGTTTCTTTGGCTCAACCTTTCTGCAGAAGGGTGGAGTGTTTACATTAACCACCAGCATCCATCTCCAGGGGTGGCAGCCTGGCACCTCATCTCAGTTTTGCATTTAAAAAGGACCAGGGGAAAAAATGAGCTGGTGATCTCGAAGGAACAATGAAGAGGGTAACAAGCTGGTGTGAAGGACAGCATGATCTTCTCCTCCAGGTCTGAGGGCTGTAAGTTTTAATGTCAGTGTGTACTGCAAGTCAAAGGCTGATCCTCCTTGGGTTATTAATCTCTGGCTCCACGGACTGCCATTTGCATTTAGAGCTTTGTGACGTTTTGTGTTTTCAAAATATTTTTCACATGAGACTTGTGAAGTGCACTGAAGAAAACAAATGGACCTCTCTCCACCCACGGGGTGTAATTGACTGCTTGGCACAGATAGGACTGGAACGAAAGAAACCCCCTCGCCTTCATCTCCTTACCCTACTCTGAACATTTTCATGACCTTTTTTGGAGAAGTCTGGCAAAAGTAATATCAAATGGGACTTTTTTGCCGTGTCCTCCTCTGTTTTGTTGCACAGTGTGGTCTGTTTTAAATAAGCTCCACAGTGCAGTCATTTAAGGGAATGAAGATATTTCATAGCATGCTTAGCATTTGCATTTGAATATAGGCCACCCTGCTGTTTGATTAAACTGGAGTTTAAGAAAACTATAAGAATTGAGGTTCATGTGCAGTGCAGTACTTCACACTCGGATTGCAAAGGTTGTTGAAGGAAAAAAAAATGATAATATCCTTGGAAGTACATGACTAATGAGAATATATATAGCACTTCTGAGGCAGCTCAAATATATAATTATTGTGAGGATTTCACAGACACATAAATATAATGATCTTCAGCTAAGTAAATTGCTACCTACCAATGAAATAAATATGGTCCCTTCAGAATTTGAAATAATTCAGTGCTGTAGGTGGTGGGAAATGATTCACCTTAGCTGTTATCTCTGGAACAGTAATATAGAAATATATCTGCCAGTACTGTTACATTTACATTGTTCTTCATATCCTGTGGAGTTTGTCAGAAGATCTGCAGTCCCTGCTGGTTTCCACCCCCTTATTTTGATAAGGTTCCTCACAGCATGGCTCAGCCATGGGTTGGAGCAGCTAATATTGTTTACCACAGTAGGCATCCCAGCCATAATATTTTTCCAAGAAACACTGATGTGTTTAAAGGTCAGATTGATACTGATTTGACTGCTAAACATGAATTCATTTTTCTGGGAGTAAAAGGGTGTACATGCCTTGGGATAAAGGTTAAACTGTTGTTTATGCACTCGATAGGTGGAAAACACAAGGCTTTAATACACAAATCATAATAGCCTGGTCGGTCAGTCAGGGAGATGTGGTGCTTTACATGGAAATGGAAGCTTGGAATCCACAGGCTTTTCTGACTATTGCTGTAAAAAAAACCTTACTGGTAACTTCAGTGCTTGCCTGGAATTTGTAATGAGTTTAAACTCCTTTCTGGGCACAGTTGGCCAGAACTCATCTAGGTCTTTTGGCAGCACCGATAAAATTGATTTTTGCTGCCCCTGATGAGGTGTCAGGGACTGGATCCTCCTGCTACAGCAAAGGGAGTGAAAGGAAGGAAGGTGGGAGAGATGGACAGCCCTACACATTTGGATTTGCTGCTTTTGCCATCTTTGGTGGGGTGGGAGTGATGTGGTACTGTCTGCTTTTGCCAAAGGCAGCTCCTTCTCTCCTCTTTAGCTGCCCCCTGTCCTTCAAGTGCCTCTTTCCATGGCAGTGAAATCATGGCTAGGAGGACTGGCTTAGCCTCAGACATGTCTAGCAGGCAGCTGAAGTAAACATCTGGATTTTAAGGAAGAATGTGATGTGTTCTGAGAGCTTTGCCTGGGCTGGCTGGGCTCCCCAGGGAGGCAAAGCTCAGCCAGGACGTGCTCAGCTCCTATTTCCTAGAGGTGACCTCAGATGGAAGTGTGAGCACTCGGAGCTGAGCCGAGCTCTCCTGCAGAGCCCTCTGCACTCCCCCTGTGGTGTCTCCAGGCCAGCTGGGATCCCATCACTGAGAGGAGCTCAGAGATCAAGGATATCTGAGCATTCTTACCTGGCTTCTGTCTGCCAGGAACTTGTTCTTATTTGAGTACCATTCCTTCCAGTCTCTCAAAAAATTATGCAGCTCCCAAGAGAGATTTTAACCAAACCCCGCACTCAGTTTCGTGGGAAGTGGTTTTGTTTCCATCAAAGGGTGTTCTTTGCCAATACCCTCCTTACATTCTTGCACTTCGTCCTTGTCAGTCACCCCCTCTCTTCCCATTTCTCTCCTTTTCTTCCAGCCTCTCAGAGCCTGAGTCACCTCACTTACCCATCCTGTAAATACCTTTCCTTCCATCTTTCTTCTTTCTGTCTGTGATAAGGAAATCTTTATTGTCAGGTTGCGAAGAGGTGGCTGCAGCCATGTGGGATCACATTATGTATGTCCTTAACTACACCTTTTGGTATTTTGGGGTAGAGCTTTTGAAACCCTCAAAGCCCATCCAGGGCTGTTCCCATCGAGTTATCTTATCAATGTTTTCTAGATTTGCTGTCTTATTTATTTCTACAGATTTTGTCTCTGCAAAGACTCCAGTCCTGGCATGGCAGCTCAGGTCACTCGTTTGATGTGGTTTTCAGTGGGATGTTCTGACACCTTGACCATCTTGGCATTTGCTTTGAGAACAGATGGAGGAAACAGTCCATAATACTCCTGTTGGCCTAAAAGCAGAGACTCCAGTAGTGCCGTGAGTGGCTGGCTGACATCAATAGCACAGGATGTGTGTTTGATTAGCTTTGCTCTCACAAGAAAGACCCACTGTATTGTTTTGAAGAATGTGTTCAGTTGTCTTAGCAAACTGAAAAATCCCCCGTGGCTCCAGAAATAGAACATTCAAGTGAAATGACTCCCATGGCAGGGATAAAAAGCCTTGCAAAATGTTTTGTCTACCGATCACCCTTAATCCTGAAGCTCTATCAGTTCAGAAAAACTTCTGGATTTTTTTTTTTTCCCCCCCAGCTGCTGAAGATGGATAAATCTAGGAACCCTGCAGGAGGATTTCTGTCTTAGCAAACAGTGTTTGGCTGCATTTTGGGTTGGTATTTTAGCTCAACATTACAAATACTTGTGTCAAAGATCTTGGCTGGAATCCTGGAATTATTTCAGATGCGATGGTGTGATAATAAGAAAAAAATCCTCCCTAGGCTTTCATGCCTGCCTCTTTATTTCTGCCAGGTTGCCATCGCTCTCTTACTGAAAAAGAGAAGCTGTAAAAATTACATTGTATTCCTGACGTTTCTTACAGGAAGATGATTTCTGTGGATGTTGTGTAAGAAAACTGTTTTGCTGTTTTTTCAGAGGAAAATGTGGCACAGAATAAAAAAGGTTCACTTGAGGAAAATCCAGCACTGGACTGGAAAGGAGAATTCTCGTTTCCTCTCTGTTTTTCTTCTTCCACCCCCATTTCTCACACTCAGGAATCCCATGCCCTGTTTCCCAACCTTATTATTAATCATTCCCCTGCACTGATAACTTCTAATTGCTTTTGTGGAAAGCCACCTCTTTGACTTCCTGATCTACGGTGCCTTATCCCTTAAACATCAAGCAGGAGCTGCTCGTTAGCTTAATTCCATGTAGGTACTTTTACAGGGCTAAGTCCATATTCCTTTACTAGTTTAATAAGTATTTTTAAATACTACAAAGGATAGATATAGTATTTATTATCTATACTTGTTTGTACAAGGAATTTAAGTGAGTGTTTACATGTGGCTGATATTTTAGAAATATAATCCAACAGCTTTTTCTAGAAATCAGAAAATTGAATTAAAATTCCCAGTGTTTTTGCAAGAATAGCACCAACCAAACCTGTAACTATGAGATGTTGCTTGAGCAAGTTTAAGGCCTGTTTAAATGTAAAAGGAAAACAAACATCTCAGAATTTAAACCAAAAAAAAAAAGGGGGGGTTCTTGTTAATAGTAAAAGGCAAGTGTTGTAGACAGCTTCGGATTAGAAAAGGCAATTAATATTTATTTCATATCAAAGTAGATTGCTAATTAGGGCTGTGCTCTTCCCATTCCCCAGGGAAATAATCAGGCGAGCGAATCTCATCTGGAAAGTTCATGTATGGCAATGAGGAGCTCATCAAAAACCAGCACAAACCTGGCCGACCTGATGAAATGCTCAGGCTGCCTCACAGACTTTGCTCTCTAATGGGGTCTAAAAGACCTGGTATTAGTGAATTTATTTTACTGGTGTTCTAAAAGGCCATGATTATATATAGCTCAGTCACTTGTCAGTGTCCTTTCATTAACATGCCTAAGGAATCTTAATTGCTCAATCAGCATCACAGATTTTTGGTCTGCTGGTACAATTTAAGAGGTTATCCAAGCCAAACAGAGAAAATGGAAATCCTGCCCAAATGGATCCAACAGAAAGAACAAACATTACAGGGAAAAGTCAAGCAAGACTAAGAAGGGAATTTGAAGAGCAAACAACTGAAGATGGAAAGATAAACAAGAAATTACTTCAAATATACCCAAATCAAGAGTGGCAGGTAATAAGGAACAAAGGCAAGGCTGGGTATTGGTGTGTCAAAAAATGGCAGAGCTGAAACAAACCAAAAAATTGAAAAACAACACGTAAGCTAAACTAGATGGAATTCAACATTCAAACCTTTAAACTATTAAGTAACACTTCCTTTTTGACAAAATCTTGTCTGTATCCAATGGAAAATGTCAGCTCTTGTCAGCCTTCCCAGTAGCATCATCAAGGTCCTCTCTGTTGAAAACGGAATGGATGGGGTTTGGATGAAGAGTTCATATTTCTGTCTTAATTAAAAAAAAAATAAAAGAAGTTTGTGGGGGGAATTCCTGTTTCCAACCAGATCTAATCATTACTGTGCTGTAAGGTTTTTTTGAAAATTATAGCTAATATGAAAATCATGCCTTTCTGGTCTAGTAGAATTTTTTTGTTATGGTTCACTGGTTCAGATAATAAATTTGGATTTTCAAATGTCTATTGTAATCTGGTAGAACAAGTAAATTGTCAGGAGAGAGCTAATTTTTCTTCAGTTTGGTAATTACTTTTTAACCTGGAAAAAAAACCCTCAAAACATCAGAACAGTCAACTTCTAATGTGACAAACAATTACAGAAATGTATCCCAAGAATTATTATTGCATCTCATTCAGTCTTTTAACAGTGAGGATACAGAGTGAACAAAAAGATGTTAAAATTTGCAGATGAAACAAATGCTGGAGTGGGGTGCATGAAATGAGGGAACCAGTATATGTTGATGTTTGGCCATCATGAAAGAAGTGAAATTAGGTGTTAAAGTTGCATCAAAGCATGAAAGAATCATTGTAACTCCCCACATGGATATAACACAGATAGTTTCTAAATTCTTTCCAGACCCTTGGGAAAAAGATCCAGAAGTTCCTGTAAGAAGATAATGGATATAATTTCAGATGGATAACTTTCAGGAGTTAAATATAAGACTATTTTCAGAAATGCATAAAAGGGAACTGTTTTAATGCCTTGTGTTGATTCTGTGCAGAGCAGCACCTGAATTGCTTTCCCTGAATCTGATCAAGCTGTATTAGAAAGGGTTTAGTGGGAATGGAAGAGCTAACACAAGTGATTACAGCAATTGGGAAAAACTTCCCCAAAGAATTTAAACAATGAATAATAAACTCAAGCAAAAAGCCTTCAAAATAGTTCAAATAAAACCTGGTAAATTTAGTAATAGATTCATGCAATTTTCATTATGTTTTCCTGTCTGGATGTGCATTTAAACTTCTTCAAATCAATTCTTTGATGTTTTGTAGATTGGGTGATGTGCTTTGAGGTATTTGTGTGAGGAAAGGTGAACAGCCGGAATTTCTCTGTCCCTTCTTTAAATGCCCTGTTTGCTATTTCAGGTTTAACTGAAAGGTAGAGGTTGTCTCCTAGAAGCTTAATGTTACTAAATCAGCAGCAAGATGTCTGACATGGTTTGCCATTATTCCTAAAAAAAATAATTAGCCAGTGTAGTGGAGTCAGCCCCGGTGGGGTACAGGTATATCTGCTTTATAACCTTTAAGACGTGAGCTTTAATTACACCTTGGCAGAGTCACTTTAGCTGGGTCCATTTTGCTGGATGTTGACATTACTAAATTATCTCATGTTCAAAATGCAAAGTAGCTGATTTTTTCCAAAATGCATTTCTTGGCAACCAAGAGATAAATTGGTCTGGTTTCATTTTTAAGAAGGGTTTTGTCCTTTAATGGACCTTAGGTTAATCCCGGTAATTCCACCTGAGAGGATGGCACTTCTAGAAAGCACAGAACAAAATTGTGCATTGTATTGCCAGCTTGCACTTACAAATATTCTGTAGTCTGTTCACACTGAAAAGAGATTTCTACAGTTATTTAAGAAGCGAGGTATAAATAGATGGATGTCATTAAAGATCAGCCTTCCTGCCTTTGAATTTAATGGCAGAGCTTTAGATGAAGTGAAGGACAGTTTGTCCTAGAAGATTGCAAGTTCCTTTTCAACAGAACTAAAGCCTTTAAATTAGGAGATGGGCACATGTTTATAGGTATACAGTATAAGAATTTTTAATACCTCTCCTGCATTCCTTAGTCCATCTAAATTGTTTGAGTGATCTTTAGAAAAAAGAGGCTGTTAGTAATTGTTTCATTTAATGAAGCTATCAGGATCAGTGTTTGGGAATCTACACCTTACTTACTGCCTTTGCTCCTTCACAATAAGACATTATTTTAGGCACAGACTTTCAGTGTTTGTTCTGAGATTTTTTTTTTTTGAAAAAGGGTGTTTAGGGGAGCCAGCGCAGAACCCAAGTCTGTCGCACGTTTCCAAGGTCTCTCCAGAGTTCTATTTTAAATCTATGATCTCGTAGTGCTTTACAAAGTATTGCTTTGAAGAGAAGTGGATCCTGTGTTTACCAGAAGGGAAACCACAGCACAAGAATCTAAAGAACCAAATCTGCGAGGTGCCGATGCCGAGAGCTGGGCTGGGTGCTCCCACATCATCGGGTCCAGCCACGCTTTCTCCTGTCCTGCCGTGGGTGCATGGACCCAGCTGAACAGACCCAGCGCCCTCAGCTGCTCCTCACACGGCCTCTCAAGGCCCTTCCCATCCTCAATGCCCTCCTTTGGACACTCTCTTATAGTTTAGTATCTTTTTTACATTGTGGTGCCCGAACTGCCCCCAGGACTGGAGGTGAGGCCGCCCCAGTGCAGAGATCTGGCTCTTGAGGGCCCCTCTGAGCATCGCGTGTGGCTGTGGTCGGTGTCTGCCGCTTGAAAGTGTTGTCAGCGCTTCTCCTTCTCATTCGGAGTCCCTGGAAGAACACTCGGTGTGGCACGGAGCGAGGGGCTCTCCGGTAGATGGTGCTGCTGTAAACCTTTGAGGAACCACACACACCTCATTCCTCATCCCTCGGGGCATGCAGGGAGGGCAGCTTGTTCCTGTACACACAGTCTTTGGGCAGGGATGTTCATCACAAATGTCCCAAAGAGGCTTTTCCAGCTGAAAAGTCTCCAGAAAAAATCTCTTCCTTTACTTAGCATAGCATAATGTGTTTTAAATACCCTAATTATAGCTACATATGCCAATTCATAAATAAAACAATGCAAAAAGTTATTCAGCCATGTACCAGCTCCATTGTTTAAGACCAGGGAGACATCAGTCTTGGTGCCTTCAAAGAAAGAATTTCTTTACTGACTAAAAAAAACAAAACCAAAATCAGTAGAAACAATTAATAAATCTGTAACAGTGTATCAGAAAAAAGACAGGACTCTGCCTGCTCCCTTTGGCTTGGTTCTGGTGCTGGAAAATCTGTATTGTGTGGTGTACAAAAAAAAAAAAATAAGTAGAGGACTTGAAGGGTTTCTGTATATACAATCCTTTTCTGTAAAAGCAGTTCTTTACAGTTTTGGATTCCAGGCAATGACAAACAGCTAAGGTTAACAATAGTCGTTCAAACCTTCTTCCAAATGCTTTTTGTCTGAAAATTCAAATAGCAAATTTCCATCTTGGCCACGCAAGTAATGAGGAAGCAAAAAGCTTTTTAAAAAGTTGAACTTTCGATTCAGTATCTGAACCTTTCTCTGAAAATCTAGGCCAGGCACTGGAGGTGTTAACGCTGTCTTTAATCAGCAGGATCCTGTTCCTTCAAGAGGCCTCAGAGAATTGGATTTGAAACAGGGAAGTATTTATCAGTTCAAAGATTAGTAGCAGATTAAAGTGTCACCTGTATCAGACTTTTGCAGCTACTGCAGATAAAGTTAGCATGATATGCTACTTTTGAATGGATACAGCCAAAGTCCCGCCATCCCTCGCTTTGAACAAACCCCCTGTCAGGAACAGAGCTGGACTTTCCCCTCTCTCCTGCCATGCCCATTGCAATGAGGGCAATTCAGTGAAAAGCAAAAGCCACAACATTCTTTCCACCTTTGTCTTCCTGATTTAAAGTTCTGCATTGGTTCCTTTGGAAATGAGAGATTTTGTATGGAGTGATACCAAGACCTGGGAGCAGAGACCTGCCCACCTGGAATAACACACAGAGACAGGCAGAGTGGATGCTCCAGAGAGTTTTGTGTGTGTGTGTGTCTTCCTACTTACCTTTGATAAGATCAGGGCAGTACCATGAAATAGTTATTTTGCAACTGAATTAAAATAGTTTAAGTCCACAATGCTGCCAAAAAGAGGGTCTGGACTTTCTCCTGGTTCTCAGACTCGTGGTCCTGGTGTGTCCCAGCACTGGCAGTGGTGCTTGAGGAATTTTGCGGTCACTCAGATCAGCAAGGTGATGCTGTCAAAAGCACACTCATTGGAGAAAGTTTAGTTTAGTTTAGTTTAGATTCTTGCATGGACCACTAAAGCTGAATCTGAAGAAGTAGAGGAGAAGCACTCAGGGTGGAGTAGTCAGGATCACCCCTCCAAGAGCTAATATGGTCTTAAGTGCACTTCAGCTGGCTGCTGCACTGTACCATGAATATTAAGTAAAATTTGCTGCCTAACCCAAAAATAGGGTTCCCAAAAGTTTTAACTTCCAGGCTACGTAGACCTGAAGATGTCCAAGTCCTTAAGTGCTCATGTTCCTTACTTGTGTTTGCCAACTGCCTGAAAATCCTCCTTGGGCTGAGTATCAGCTTTGACAAGACCAAGTGAAGAGCTCCAGGTAGAACTCAGAGCTGATCCCCAAAACAGTCAGAGCTGTAGCTGGGGAGGGATGGAAGGACAGAAGAAGGAGGGAAGTGAGCTGAGCACTAAAATGTCTTTTGAATAGCTGTGATCAGACAGCTATTGTAGTTACACAAGTAAATGTAATGTGTTGTATAAACAGATGTATGTTCCATCTCCTCCTTTGAATAATGAAATTCAAATCTCATCTCTCAGGTGCGTTGAGTTCTAGATGGATGGGGCAGGAGCCTTATTAGTTTTTCCTGTTGGTCTAGTGAACAGCAGTAGGAAAAGGAGCCAACAACCAACACATGGAGTACTCAGTTTGAAAGGGAGAGGGCTAAGTGGGATCTGTCTTGAGTCCAATGACTGTTTGCTTTGACATACAGGGGAAGGATGCTCTAAAGGAAGTCTGAAACCTATTGCATGTTGACTTGCAGCATCTCTGGGAAGCTATCAAATCCTATTAATCTTAAAATCAGGCCTTAATGTAATTTATTGAGGGACCAACTTGTGCATTTATCTGCTTGCTGAACTACATACAGTAGTGAGCTCAGTCTTTTTATGACCCTCTGTGGTGGTATCATCTGACTAAGAATGTGATGAGCCCCTGGACAAAATGACTGCTGTAGGTGAAATCTCTGCTGGTGTGTGGGAGTGTTTATGCTGCAGATGAGTTCCCCACCTACCAGGACAGTGGAGCTCTGAAAATCTCAAATTTCAGGCAATCCATGTGAGAAGAGAGTGCAAATGGTTTTGGTTGATTCTGCTGAAAGATTATTCGAGTCAAACCGAACCGTGACTTTTTTTAAGACCAAACGTGCTTTGGAAGCATTGTCTCAGAGATTGAGGCTAGAGGGTGGTTGGTTTATTTATGTGGGGTAAAGGCAGAGGAGATTTTGGAAGGAATGACAGTATGTGCATAATGACATTGATTTTAGTAAAAACAGACTCTGCATCTACTTTTGGAAGATAACAAAAAATGGGACTTTTCTCCCATAATCGTGATTAAATAACTGCCCTGTGGCTGCTTTTCTGGTGTCAAAATTAACTAAATATATTTTGCATTGCTTTTATTGCAACTGGCAAGTGAGCAAGTCACTAATAGTAGCAGAGCTGTTGTGTAATCAAGGCTAACCCTTACTCAGGGTAAGAATCAGAGCCAAAAGCCTATAATCCTACTGAGGCCACATTCCTCTGTAGTTTTCCTCTTAATATCTCTTGCTTTTTGCTCCTTGAAAACTTATTTTTGGGTTAAGTTCTTGACTTAAATTTTTTATTATTTCTTTTGAGGGGTTTTTTTTCATAGGGAATGTGTTCATTGATTTTGCCTCGGTGCCCTCTTCACTGCACTGCAGCCTGCCTTGATGTCTCTGAAGACAGTAACAGCACTGCCACATTGCTCACATTCCAGGTTTTTAGATTCCTGCTTTATTTCTGAGACTCACAGATTTTATATAATAAAAGAAGAGGAAATAAAGTCTGTGGAGACTGTGGAGAAAGGTCGACCATAAAGGCCTGTAACAGAGAGAAAAATAAAAGGCCTTCAAATTCAGTCCTGTGTTGTTGAAGACCTGACTCAGAAATTTTGAATAATTCCAGCTTAATATCCTGATGTTTTACACTGGGTTGTGGGTAAGAGGGACATTTGCACGTGCACACATAGGTGTTTGCAAAGGCTTCTTTGCCATTGTTGAAGAAATTCGCTGGAGTCCTCTGCTCTAAACTGGTTCTGATAGCAGTTGCTGGAGATTAGTTATTACTCTGGTACCTGTATATGCCAATTTCCTGGTGTAGTGAGTTTATTGTAATTAATAACTAACAGCTGCTCTGTGGCTTCTTGCACAGAGTTATTTTATTGGAATAACTTAGATCAGCTGTTACCCCCAACTTTCATCTACAGCTTTGGTGCCTGTACTGCCATGGCCTGTGGATACATCCAGGTTGCTAACAGCTAATATCCCAAACTGCAGGAAACTCCCAGGGTATTCCCCAGCTCTGTGGGAAAGTTCTGCTCTGAGACCTGTGGGTGATCATCTTACAACCTGGAGCATGGGAGTGAATACTCCCTTTTATCTGGGTTTGAATGGGCCCGAGCTCTATCAAAGGTGGGGGAGTCCCCCGCCCTCCCCTGCCTGTGTGCCTGGCCTGTGGCAGGAGGGCTCTCCTCAAAGGCAGGCTGTCTCTTTGAGAAACACGATCCCAGGAAACAGTGGAGAGCAGCCAGCCCAGGCAGGTCCCATCGCACTCTGCTGGGAGTGGATGCCTGCTGTGGCAGAGATGGGGGTGCTAAAGGGGAGAATTAGCCAGGAAAAGCACTGTCTAAACTGAAGTTGAAGATTTTCCACACCATTTTTTTCTTCTTCCTTTTTCTGTCTGTGCATCCCTGACTGATCCAGGTAATAGGAGAAACCCAATCCCGAAGTGGCAGCACATTAACAGCAGCAGAGTCACGTAGCAGCCGAGGCAGGAGGTGACTTTTGTGCCTTGGTGTATCCGATCCCATTCAGCCATCGGATCCCTTCTCCTGAGTCCCCGGAGTAGCCCCTGGAGGTTATGCTCCAAAGCACACTGATGAGCCTCTTCCAGCTCCTTCCAGCTGGGAGGGCGATCCCTGGAGAGGTCCCTTTTTACAGGGGTCACAGTTCCTGCCTCTGGAGGCATTTGCTGTTGTCATTTTTCCATTTGGGCTTGGTGTACCTTGTTCTGTGGGAAGGACCTGCGTGCCACTCAGGTTACCCCATGGCACTGGAAGTTCCCAGGTGAGCTTTGAGCTAGGACAGATGGATCATGGCTCTAGGCAATGCCTCAGCCCTTCTAAAATCACCAAAAATCAATTTATTGTTTTCCTCTCCTGACTTTCTCCCTTCTCCGTTTTCCCCATAAACTACTTAGAATTGCTCATTTTCAGGTATTTTTCCTCCCTGAAATTTCATATAATTCTTGTAAATATAATCCTGGGAACTGAAGGGCAGTAAAAGGAATCACAAATCCCTTTCTAGCCGAAGAAGAGCCACCACAGGAAACAAAGCTGTGTTAAGATCTTTTTTTCTGCCCAAGATAAAAATATGGTTTAAACTGAGGGGAGATTGCAATGTTAGCGATTATGAATTGAATGAGGAATTTTGTAGCTGGACATGTATTAGTCATTAATTCAATCAGAAAGCAAGATTTATGACCAGTCTGCAATGTACTCATCCTGGTTTAAACTGTATTGAAATGATGTAATTTTGTATTAAATTTATGTAATGCTGGTGGAACCAAGATCAATATCTGTTTCAAGTTTGTTGGTTTTTTTCTAGTTGTTTTAGGTGGAAGTGAAGACTAGAAAATAATTTATGAAGTTTTGTGCTTTTTAGAGCTTCAGGCACCAAACTCCCCACTGGATACAGTGCCATACTCATTCCTTCACCTGCAACAATCAACACTTCATTATCACTTGCCTTATAATCTGGGAACTTAATTACTACCATTAATTACCACCACTGAACAACAATTTCCCACCAATACATGTACTAAACTCCATACTCAATGTAGAAGCTAGGTAGACATTTTCCATGGAGTCTCAGACAGGTATTTGGGATTTGTCTGGTCGTTAGAGGTGTCCTGGGATGCTGTGTGGTGTTATCTGTCACCTCTTCTGTTACCAAATAAACTGTGGTAGTGAAGTGTGAAACCAAAACCACTTGATCCTCTGCATCTTGAAGTCACAGGGAATTAAAACGAAAAGCTTTATTGTCTAGTGAAAAATTCCTGTTGCTTGTCATCAGCAGCGATGGATTTCTTCCTTGCTCTTGGAGTTTGGGAATCTCTGCCAATACACAGCCATGCATGAAGAGCTTTTACACAGACCAGATTCTTTTTTCCTTTTTCTTTTTTTATTAGTAGGAGTTTTGTCTGGTTTTGAATGCAAGACTTGAAGCCGTATTTTAAATCATCTTAAATCCAGACGGGTTTTACAGAGGTAGGCAAAGTATTGGAATTGCTCTTATAGACAGCTTGTAGCGTTGCCATCTGAGGAAGTGGGTTGGCCTCAGAAGTCATTGGGTATCATGATCCTGTTTGTGCCTTGGGATGAACCACATGACCTCAAAAAGTCCCTCAAAATTCTATTATTTTGTGATTAAGCAGGAACTTTCCAAAGTTTGCTCTCACATTTATCTTGTATAAACCCAGGCTCATACCACTCTGATGAGATTTATTCCAGGAAGTTTCAGAAGCAGATTAGGAAGCCCTGGAAGAATCCAATGGCAGTTGTCTCTTCTGGCACCACATTTGTTTTTTGACTCCACAGTCCTAAGAGGCAATGAAAAAAAAAAAAAAAGACACAGAACTATAAATAGAAAGACATCAGAGGAAAAACTTGGTGGATGAGTATAATGAATGGTAAAAGATGGTTCACAGGGAGGAAATGTCAGCATGTTTTATACAGAGGGGACAAATAGCTTCCTAAAATCAACAATTTATTTTGCTGAACTTTCTTCATGGCAAATGTGGAAGTTGAAGGATCAAAAGGAGTTAGGATGCACTTCATTTCTGGGGGTGTCTGCTAATAAAGATTGAATTGGTGAATATCAGGGTGAGTCTCCACCAGTCCAACTCATTGCCTGTCCTTTCCCATACCTCCGTTTTCTAAAGTGTAGCAATTAACCCTTGTGATCCTGAGCAATCCCCTTCTCCTGAATTTTTGAAGTACTAACCAGTGTTACATATAATCCATCTTTCATGCAAGGGAAGGTGCTTTGGAGAGCAATAAACATCCTCTTCCTGCTATCAAGGCCCTGTGATCTGTCTTTGCCTTGTAGCTGCCTTGCTCTTGTGGGGCTGGAGATGGGAGCTGGTACTTGCCAACTTCTGGGGAGACACCAGTGGAAAACAAGAGCTCCACGGAGGCTCTGCAGCATTTTGCACACATTTGATGTTTTATTCTTTCCCAGAAGAGTAATTTTGTGTTTAAACTAAGCAGACATTTTAAACTGGCTAAACCACTTTTATCTGTCAACATTTGTGCTTCCTGTCCAACCTTGCCCTCCAACGGCCTTGCAATTTCCTTTAACTATCACACATTTGCAACAGGTAGATAGATGGTCCATCTGCTACATCCACCAAGTCTTTCCCTAGATTTAAGCCAGAGTCATTCAATCTAGTTCAGTCCTGCAGGTAACATCTACTCCAGGATTTCACCTGGCTATCTTATTTTTGAGTGCAATCCTTTTTCGTTGAGCAGGAAGAATCTGAGTTTCATTTATTAAAAGAGTCTTTGTTCTCATGTAAGAGGAGAATGTAGTCAGAGATAATCTTTATCTCCCAGTCTCCTGATAATACAGAAAAGCAGCTATCTTGAGAGCTGGCTTTCAAGTAGAATGGAAAAACCAGGGTTTTTTCCTCATGAAATTTCATTTTTAATTTTTAAGTAATTGAAAAACGGGAACAAAAAAATAATTGGAAGAGTCTCAGCATTTGAGATTACTGCAAATATACTTTAAATAAATTACAGATGGCTGTTTTATTTACAAAATCCTCAAAATGCCTCAATTGACAAATATATTTAGCTGGAGTGTATGATAAAGTGATAAGCAAGTCAACAAAGCAAACCAAAAATAAGAAGTTATTTTCTTTTTCAAGGATGCCCACAAATGGCAAGTGTTGATAGAGAAGCACAGTCATCAGAACCAGGGGATTAATATGCACATAACGAGGACTGGGCTCAAGCAGGAGGAGAAGTTTCAATAACAACAATGGGAGCATTGTTGGGAAAAAAACTGCAGCAAACCCATCTGCTGGAGCCATGTGACTGAGTCCCACACAGAAAGGCAGAGGAGAGCTGAGCATCCCAGGGAAAATCTGGTGCTCAGCTGAGAGGAGACCCGAGCTGGAGACTGCCTGGACCTGCCTTAGAACACCTTTCTGATGGGGACAGAAAAGAACAGGATACTGCAAAGAAATTTCTAATAAAAAGTTCCCACTCGCCCATCCAGTTGATGGAGTGACCTTTCCAGAAACTCTTACAAACTTCCAGCCTCTGAGTCCTAGGTTTGAAATATGAATTTAAAAGGGAGGGGGGTCGGTGAGAGGGGGAAGAGGTAGAAGGGTAGTGTGTCATTTCTTTTGGTATTTTGTTTCCAGCTCTATCCTTTGATCTCTGCAGCAGTGTAGTTCAGACAATCTGTAGAAATATTGCTAAACCAAGTTACTTTGTTATATTTTACCTCAGCCATTTGTCAGCATATGCCATAAAAATTTTGGTTTTCTCTCTTGATCTTTATCAGAGATTGCTGTTTCTCTTTGATGTCTCCCTCCTTATTTGACATTTGGATCTGGTTTCCCATTTAATTATCTAACTCTCTATTGCTATTTTAGTTTAAAAGTTCACTGCAATATTTTACTCCTCCTGTTTCTCGGTCCATTCCTCTGTGCTCCAGCTGAGACACAAGAAAATTATGAGGGTACTCTCTTTCTTAGGGGGGTTTGTGCCTGAACCCTCCTGTGAACAGAGGGGAGCACAGACCTGTGGTCAGTGAGTGTGGGCAGCAAACATGATGCTGGGGCATGCTGGATCTCCTAAATCAAAACATCCAGAGGCCATTCTTTGATTAAATGGTAAATTTAGACTGTTTTCTGTAGTTTTGAAAGTCTGAAATGTAAACAGCAATGCAGTCAAAATAGCTGTAAAATGTCATTTAATACAGCCCCAGTTCCTACAAACCATCTTATGAAAACACCATCCTCACTGCTTAGCTGTGTCGGAAAACAGAAGGAATTCCTCACATTTTGTAGCCCAGAGAAGGAGATTTGTCTCCAGAGAGACAAGCTGAAGCACAGAAGACTTTCTACCTCCTTATTCCAGAAAGTTTCTCATAATAGCTGGAAGCTCTTCAGGGCAGCTGGTTCTTGGGATGTTTGATAAGCCATAGGCCGCTGGATGAGGTGGGGATGACCAAAAATGACCAGGGCCCTGTGTAGGCAGTTTATTGCTACAGAGTGTGGCCATGAGTGTAGTGCAGGAAGGACTGTGTCTTCTGGCATGGCTGGAGAAGTGGGAACCAGTGAGGTAACTGTGCCACACCACTGATGGGATGTGATGAAGTCCTGGTGAACTCCTACACCAATAGAGAGATTTCAACTTCATCCAAAACACAACAAGCTGGAGGAGGAGAAGTCTGGGCACTATTTCTTGCTCTGGAGTTCAGGGCAGGTTAGAAGAACCTTGCTGTGGGTGCTCTGAGACAAAGGATCAAAATATTTCCATTGGTTGTTGTTAAGAGCAGAACTGGAGCCGTGCACAGCCATGGGTGAGTCCTGGCATATGGCTGAGGGGCTTTAGAGGAGGGTGTGCAGCTCCATCTGGCAGGCCCAAGGGAGCAGATCCACTGGAAGCCACAGCAGACTGAACATATTGTGCTTCTGGCTGGGTGACCTCCTCCCCCAGCCCAAATTTGGCAGCCAGACTAAAACTGTGGAGGAAAATACAACATTTGATCAAACCATTCTTTTTTTTTTTTTTTTTTTTTTTTTTTTGCTTTGCCTCCACTTTTCAAATGAAATCTTTGAAAGCAAAGAAGAAACCAGGGAAGTGGTGATCCCAACCTGCCTACGTTCAAGGGTCAGATGCTTGTCTAGCATGAAGCAGACCTAGGTTCAACCCCCTCTTCTGCCTGGGAAGTCTGGAATTTGCATTTCCCACCACTTAGAAAAAAAACCCAGCTGCTGAGATATTCAGAGATGTGTTTGGATATATGGAGACATTTCTGTGTCTTCTCTGTGAAGCCAGCTCCTCTTTGTAGGCAGTACTCAAATGTTGATGGAGCAGAAGAGAAGGACTGTGAGAGGGACTACCTGGCATAATGTTTCCAGCCAAAAATATGGAGGTAATTTGCTTCATTTTCTGCTCTTTGCACTGCAACAGCTTATTTTTGCCTGCCAGATAAGCACTTCCCAAAGGATGGTGCTTGGAAATACACTCCTTTGAAGACAGGCAGAAAATATTCTTTCACCTCTGGATTCCCTGGATGTGGCCAAGGTTTGAAACCCCCATGTACCACATTTGAAGACTGTTGCAAGTAAATTTGCTGCCTGCATGGAGATGAGGCTCTGAATTTATTTACCTTGCCCTGATTCACCTTATCTCCCAATGGGAACTGGGATTTAACAGTGAAACAAATAAAATGTTTGAAACCCAAACTAGTTTTTTGGCAACAAAACGTAAGTAAAA
The DNA here is from genome assembly GCF_009650955.1 of Corvus moneduloides. Classification (NCBI taxonomy): domain Eukaryota; kingdom Metazoa; phylum Chordata; class Aves; order Passeriformes; family Corvidae; genus Corvus; species Corvus moneduloides. Next base: position 3,050,784 of record NC_045483.1, read on the forward strand.
TAAGGAATTGTATAGTCCTGCTCCATAATTGAGAGGAAGCTGTTCCCAAATCTTCCCTGTGTGTTTTCGTGGATATTTCAGATGAGTTGATCTCCCTGGGTAGTACAAGAAACTTGATCCCAAGCCGTTGGATTTGAAGGAGAGTCCTCTTGTCTTCCCATGAAGTTTTATTATAGCTGAAGTAATTCAAGATTTCTTGGGCAGTTTCCAGCTTATTCTTCAGTTCAGTGTTCAGGGGACGGGAAACAGAGGTGCCCCTGTTAATTAGGAAGAGGTCAGGATTTTATGAAGCATTTTTCTAAATACAGGAAGGAGTTTGAATACTGGGAGAGATGATTTGCAGTAACGTTTTTGGTTTTCTGTAGTATTTTCTTTTCCTTGGTATAATTCTGCTCAACTCAACTTTCAGCACATATAAAACCCCTCATCTCTGCTGGGCAAGGACAGTGATAACACCAAGGACTTTGGAAAACACAGCCAGGTTCCTGGCTCTGCCTTTGGCAGTTCCCTCAGCATGCTCCAACAGCCGGCGCAGAAAGAGTGAAACCACAGAATCACGGAATGGTTTGGGTGGGAAGAAACCTTAAAACTCATCTCATTCCACCCCCTGCCATGGGCAGGGACACCTTTCACTATCCCACATTGCTCCAAGCCCTGTTCAGCCTTGGACACTTCCAGGCATCCAGGGGCAGCCACAGCTTCTCTGGGCACCCTGTGCCAGGGCATGCCCAACCTCACAGGGAACAATTTCCTCCCAGTATCCCATCCAACTCTATTCTCTTTGAGACACTTCAGCTTCAGGGTTGTATTTGCTTCCCTTGCATGTCCACATGGAGAAGAGAGTTTTGTTTGCTTTGTAGCCATGCAGTGATTTAAAAAGACCACTAATATGTTTCTAAGTTTCTTTTCAAAGTTTTACAGGGTAAAAAAGAGAGGCAAGGCATTAAGGGCTTTACATACTCAGAAGGACAGCGGCAGAAAAACAAAGACACTTAATCTGGGATACACAAAGCAGGAAGGGGGGCAGCGTGATGTAGCTGTAATGAGAGACGGCGAGATTGACGTGGAAAAGATGGGACAGGCAGCAGAGTATAAATAGAGCTGCAGTTTATTTGTAACTTTCATTTTTAGGTGGGGATGATTGACACATGGATGGGCTGGATGAAAGTAACCTCCCTGATCTTTAACTTGCAGGTCACATGGAGAAAACTTTGAGAAAATACTCCAACATGTAGATGTCAGGTTGAGTGACAGCTGCGTGTGAGGTGAATTGCATTTCCTGGCTTTTTTACATGCATCACTTCACAGAAATGATGGCTGCCATTGGAACAAAAAGACGTCCTTCCCAGCCGGGGTCAACAAACTGACAGTGCCCACCCATTAATAGAAAACACTGTCATTTAAAATAAAATGCTGTGGAGAAAACTTCAAAAATCTATTAGCCAACACAGCAGATAGTATCAGTTTCTGCCCATGAATTACTGTATACCATTCCAGTGTTAATGTACAGTGCAGTGTGTGGTACAATTTTCATCTGTAACAATATATATAGAATGCCATATGGCTGACAGCATGCACTACACATGTCAGGCTCTTCTGTTTTCTAGCTCTGTACATCTTATTTGCTTCTGTCTAATTATCTTGTTCTGTGAAGGAGAGGGAGAGAAAATAAGAAAAGCCAATGGGAATTCAAAAATCAGGGGTAACAAATAGTGCCAATTACTTAATTCCATTGTTAATGTGTTCTTATGTTTCTTGAAATGCAATGCTTTTTAAAAGATGCAGTTGGACATCATTGCTGGAGGTGGAATGTGGGGCTGTGATAAAGGCTCTGTATGTGGCATTTCAAAAAAAACCCCAAACAAACAAATCAGAAAGAACAGCCCTGCTTTGTGCTGTCCACTTATATTGGTTAATTCTAGGCATAATTTTTCCAGCTGCTAGAATGTGCCCATATTCCTTCCCTATTCCTGTCTGTGTAAAAGTAGTGCCTGTATTTTTTTTTCCTCAACAGAACCAAAATAGTGCTGAGAAGAATTGCTCTAAAAGTGGAACCCTGGATCTGAAGCAGTCTAAAGAGTTCCTCAGAAGTTTAAGCCTTGAATTTATTTTTTTTTTCTGAGGGATTTGGTATTGTTTAAAGGTCAGAGCCCCAAGATTTGTCTTCAGAGATGTAGTCCTGGCTTATCCGTCAGTCACTCACCCTTGTAAAGGCCAGAGGCAATTGCCAGCACTCCCCATGCTGTGCTCCCCTCTTCTTGAGCACTTGATCCACAGGGAAATATCTTGTCCTGGACTGGAAGGCAGCTGCCATCCCTTCTGTAATGGAAAGTAGAGAGAGAAGGGAAAATTGGTACTGCCACCTACATTCAATGGTCCTGAGTGGGGCAGAACTACTACGAGTGCTGCAGCCTTCAGGCTTCATGTCCTCACAGGGCTGAGAGGCAAAACCCTTCACTCCATGGCTAGAAGGGATTGGTTGGCCCACCATGAGCTTAAAATAGTATCATTTTTGGGTCATTAACTTTTCCCGGCTGCTGCTTTGGAAGTGAAGCTCAATGCCATGCTGAAAAGCCAATATAGTTAGAAAGGAATTGTGAAATTGAAAAGCAAATGGCACAAACGAGTGGCTTGGTGCAGCCATGGGCTGGCAGGGGCTACACAGGAGTGGTTAACGTTGGTCTGCCTTTATAACAGCTCATGACTGAGGGGCATAAAGTAAACTCTGGTTTTAACCTGCACTGCATGCTTCTCCAACAGGGAAAAATACTTAATCCATGAATGTGGTGTTCAGAACCACCTTGATGCGATACGTGTGTTCTCTGGGATTGGGATGTTCCAAAAGGGGGCATTCTTTGATCAGCAAGGTAATTTTTTCCTTAATGTTTGCAATGGCAAAATGGTTTTTATAGTAGAGATCTCACTGAAAATTCAGGAAGCAGCCAAAGTTAACAGCAGTCTGCTCTGTTGTGTGAGGACCCCTTGCCATATTTGCTTTTAAACCTAGTTAGACATGACCATCCATTTAGGAAAAGAACCTCTAGTATCATTTTCCTAAAAGTTTTCTTAATTCAATGCATTATCACTTTATACCATGACATTTTACCCAGTGATGGGGCTATTTCTGCTAAAATTATGGCACGATTGCAGCTGGAGTTTCCTGTGTGTTCTTCCTATGAGCTGTCATGATCTCCGTATGAATTCCAAATACATGATATTTCATTAACACACATGTCTTCTTCTTCATATTTTTGTCGATTGTGTCAGATTCCTTCTGCACAAACTCCATAGTAATTATGAGGAAGAAGCATGTTCCCTGCTTCCTTTTTGGTGTGAAACGTGTTCCAGCAAATGGCATATGATTCTTCTCTCCCAGTTAAAGTGTAGTTTTCATTTTCACACCAGAGGTGTCTGAAATTCCAAAACGGGGGCATAGTGCAGCAAGGCAGAAATAGAAAACTTTTAACAGGGGAAACACAAATTTAATACAATGAAAACCAAAAAACTGAAACTTTAAAAATACCACTCTGGATAGTTTTTGAGTCGTTCTTGCAAAGCTGAGGAAGAGATTGCAACAGCATTGAAATACTTTGGGGGAAGGAATGGCCTTGGGCAGAAAAGTGAGGCCAGAGTGGCCCTGGAGCTGCAGAAAAGAGAAACAAGCTGTGCTCTCCCATGTGTGTATTCACTCCAGGACATGAACACAACTGGCTTTGCTCTACACTTCTATGCTTTCCCCCTAAAAAATAAGACTATTTAGAAAAATAAAGGTATTAGTACGTGTTTGAATCTCAGCATCTTACTGGAAAGCCACCTTGTTGTATACATACTTCTATAAACGTTACATACCATCAGTTAATTTCAGCTCTTTCACCCACAGTCATGGAGATTCAGCCTTTCCAAAAGGAATGGTTGACAAGATGTGGTATGAATGGAAAAAATAGCTCATTTATCCATGGCAAATTATGGGATCAAGTTCTCCTATGTTTCATTAGTGCAATCCATAGTACTTCAGTTATTGGACCATCATTTGTCTGGCTTTCTACCAGGGCAGCTAAAGCCATGGAGCATCTAATGTCTGTCAGACTGATCAGACAGAGGCGTCTTTTGGTACTGAATAAATTATTTTTATGACATCTTGAAAATAGCACTGAGTTCAGTTCCCCTCCAGGCTCAGGCAAATGAGGCAGTTGCCGGGAGCAGGAGATGCAGTGGAATGGCCAAGGCCCTTTCCCAGTGCTACAGCAAAACCCCTGCATGGCCAGAGCAGCTCCTGCTGCTGAGCAAACCATCATCCTGGAGGGAAAACATGGCAGGTACGGCCACCAGGAATAGGGGCAGGGAGTCTGCTCAACAGCAACAGGAAATCTCTTCCTTTTCCATCCTGTGGCCAGCAGAGAGCCACACAGACTCCCCAGGGTCCTTGCTCCTCTTCCTACCCCAGTTCTCTGTTTCAAATACACCCTCTGCCCTTTTCCTTCTATCTTGCTCCTCTCAGCCATGGCTCAGCTAAGCTCTGGCCAAACCCGGTGCTTCTGTTCCCAGGATATAAACACCAGGCCTTTGCATCTGCCCTCTGCACCAGAAAAGGCATTCCTGCTTCCTCTCCTTTGTGACTATGGGAGCTATTCTGTGCACCTCACTTGTGCCAGAGTCTCCCTATTCCCTGCAGCCGAGTTCCAGGTGAGCAGTGGGCTCCATGCTGAGGCCTCTCGCTATGTTGTCTCCTCTTGGCTTTGGTTGCATGTGAAAATTCAGTTCTCTCTGTTTTACTCACTCAGGAACTTGAGTCTGTTCTGGGACAGGAGGTGTATTTAATTCTCTTTTTCCAAATACTGCTGTGTTTCTTCTCTTTCTGTTAACTTTTAACCTGCTGTTGGATCTGCCTATCCTATGGTAATTTTTCCAGCCCCTTGTGCATGTACCTAGTTGGTGGGGAAGACAGTTCCCAGAGCAACTGCTGCAGTAAATGCTTTTTGGCATCCAGATGTGTATTCTGTCATTTCCCATGCTGTGCATGTGCTATCTCTCACATCCAAGGATCAACAAGTGCAGACAGGTCTGGAGGCATCTGGTGCTGTTATTTCACTGCTGACACTGAAGAGGTGCTTCCTCATAAGAAACAAACCCACTCCTGTGTGACACCTGCGTTGTTACAAAGGGACCTCTGCAAAGTCAGCGCCAAATCTGCTTTTTCCTTCAACTTTGGCTGCCTTGCAAGTGGGCAACTCACTCTCCATTTCAGCTCCAGATACAGTTGGAAGTATCCCACCAAGAGATCGTGTGGATGCACTTTGCTGTTTAAGATTCGCAGACAGGTCCACCAGGCTGGGAAGCTGATCCTGACGTGACAAACCCAAGCTGGCACAAACGTGCTGTCATGAATCCTGCTCTGTGTTGGATCTCTCTTCCAGACTGACCCCAGGTGACAGAAAGTGAATGCACAGGAGGTCTGGGATCCTTGGTGGTGCTTTATGCCTCGCTCCTATAACTGCAGAAAATATTTAATCCATTTTATTCCAGCAAAATGAAATTTAGATACACAATTAAGAAAAATGCTTCTCATGGGATTTCCTCTAGCCCCAATAGCTGGATTTGCTTTCTGCCATTATGAAGAAATTGTACAAAGGATCTACAGATTCAGAAGCTATAATGGGGAACTTTCAGCTCTTTTAATTACTTTATTATTCTTCCTCTATCTGTACCATATGCTAAATAATGCTGTTACATTTGGCTGTGATTTTTATTGTTTTACAGTCTTGAAACATTCATAATCTTGGCTAATCCTAAGAGTGTTTGCTTGGGAGCCTTATTCATTATTTAGGCCAAAATATTAAAAAATGTCTGTTTGCTCTGGTGCCTTGCTTTTTTCTGAGTTTTATTGGGGTTTTCTGAACTTGTTTTTTGCAGCACTGCAGAACATCCCACTTCCACTAGTGAGAGCAGAAACTTCAGAGGAATGTTTCTGCTTCTTTTAGAGGAATATCTCTGTATTGCACTGAGTAGCAGGTGCATGATGGGGCTTTTCTGTAGGAGATGGGATTTCTTGTGGTTGCTGGACACTGGACTGGACTTTAATGAAAAAACTAAGCCGTAGGGATGTGGAGGGAAGGGGATGACACACAGGCAGGGCAAGTAGCACTGTGGCAGCAAACAGTGTGTCAGCTCCATGGCTGTGTGGTGCTCTGAGGGAGAGTGGGGCTGAACACCAAAGAAAGGAGACAGAGCAGAGGACAAGTGAGAGAAGGAGTGAGCTGAGCCTGGGTCTGCAGGAGGAGATTTGAAGTGAATCACAGGAAGCAGTAAGAGCCCTCTTGCCTGACTCACAGTGCCACGGCAAGGAGAAGATGGTGCTGCTGGAGCTCTAGAGCTGCACGTGGAGGAGCAGGAGTGTTTCAGTGCTGGACATGCAGCAGTGCTGATCCTCACCTCTCCCGTGGTACCTGGTTCCTTTTGCCAGCACAGCTCTGCACCTGCAGCCCCTGATCTGAGGTTGCCATGTGCTTTCCTTCCCCTGCAGAACCTCCTGCTGAACATATCCCTGTGCAGCCACAACGTGAGGTGCTGCGATGTGTACCCAAGACTGTAGATTAATAACCTGAATAACCACAGCCTCTAATGACAACAATCTGACCAATCAACCAGCCAGCTCTGGGAAGCAAGCTTCCCATCCTCAGCTCAAAGTGTAGCAGTGATCCTTGACATTAATTATACAGACTTTCACACAGCACATGTACTTGCAGAGAAAGGACATCTACTACAAAACTTGTTGTGCACAGCCAAGCCTTCCCATGCTGGTGATGAATATTTATGCCAAGAATGTAGAGTGCAAGGTGGCATCTTCCTTGATGAATTGGGGGCTAGATGCTATGACTACATTATTTAGACCACTTTATTATAAGGGTTACAGTTTTTATTGCCTGTTGCAATGCAGAGATACAGTAGATCTTCCCAAAGATCAAAGTGTGTCTCTAGGGCAGCCAGTAAATTAGTGGAGATTATAAATGAGTGCATAGTCATTGATGTCTTGAGAGCTCGGCTCAAGAGATCAGAGAGTATTCTTTCCCCCTTTCTGTTCATAAGTGTCTTTCCAGAATAGATTACTTTTTTTACACTTAAAAGCAATATTCATGGACTTCATAAGAACAAGTGTTTCAGTAGGACATGCTCTGATCACATCACTCCCTGTCGTATATGGACTTATTATGGACTGATGCTTCCCTGTAATACAGACTCCTGGAGGCTGATGTCAGGGATATGTGTTCGGAGAATCGTATCGTTTAACTAATGCCGTCATATTTTACAGCAAGTACAGCCTCTGTAGGAATTCTTTCAGCAGAGTGGGAGCTCTTCAAAGCTCTGTTATGAGGTGTAAAGAGTGTATGAAGCAAAATAAAAGCCAATTAGAGAACACTTCACTATCCTGAAAGGGGAAATTATAGCTATGGTGGGGAAAAGTAAATATAAACCAAATCACACTATGCCAAAAACTGCATATAAAAAACCCCAGAATAAACATCCATTTCATGGAGGGATTTGAAGTTAACTTTTAATATCCAAGCTGGGAGAGGAGTCAGAATTGTGTCTTTGTGCAGAAGATGGAACAGAGCTCTCATTTACTACTACAAATCTGGAGTCTGTATATTGTAAGAACAACCTCAATCTCAAACATTTGAAAACTTTTTTTTTTTAATTTCTGTATATTCCACAAAACAGAAAGACCAAATAAAAAAACCCCAAGACAGAGTTTCCTGTACCACTCAGCTTTAGAGAAATGCTTTGTGTGGAAATCACCACTGCAGAAATAAACGAGTAGGATCACACTATCGAGTTTTAAGGCAGTTATCTGGTGGTGTCAGTGGAGACACCGGCCTTAGGTTTTCAGGGATGGCTTTGATTAACTCGTTCATCCCATTGTCCTGTTACAGGAATTTTCTGCTGCTGTCCCAGTGGGTGCTCTGGGCTGGTCAGTCTGAGAAGTTGAAGGCAGGTGAGATGTTCCTGGTGGAAGGAAAGACTCATAGTGCAGTATGGAAAGCAATGAGCAGATCAGTCCATAGTGCTTTCCCACCTGTCTGGCTGCTCCTGTAGTAAAGTGAAGGTCTCAGACATCATTGCAATTGTTCATTTTTCTGCCCTTGGGCAGCTCAGTCAGTTTTTGTTAGGAATGTGCTACTTTTTCCTTCAGGTGTGTTCTGAACCTTGAACCAAGTTCCTCTGGGTTCAATAAAACAGATGTTTTTCCATTGCAATGCTGGGAGGGTCAGTGTCATTTGTTTTATTGCTTGTTTAAATGAGGATTCACCGTCATGAAAATACCATGCAAAGGCTCAGGTAAAGTAAACACAGTTTTCATAGGTTTGGCAATCAGAGTAGTCTGAATATCTGGTTAAGTGGAGAGTTTGTTATTGATCTTCTAGTCTTGGCTTTGCTTGGTGGGGCCAGGTCCTGTGCAAACAGTGGGAGGATGTTTTACATGAACTGTAGCATTTTGTGACTGGCCGCTGAAGCCCGTGTGGTCCCAGGGTGAGATGTTACCAGCCCTCAGCACCATTTCCAGGTGAACTGTAGATTCTCTTTTCTAACTTCATCCATGCCAATTACTCAAAGGAAGCCAAAGATGTAACAAAGATGCCATAAGACCCAATTTGACTGAAAAGAACGAGATGAAATGCCATGGCAGACGTAGCTTCTTGCCAAGGACAGGTTTGCCAAGATGAAATGTGTCATTGTGGTGCAGTGCTGAAATGATTCACTCCTCACTGGAGAGACTTTGGATGTGCCTTTGCCTTTAATCTCCTCTTCCCGTGACTGGTAGGACTGACGAGGACTGGCAGCAAGCACCAGCAGAGCAGTGGATTTTGTTCTGAAGATCAGCGTGTCTTGGATTGGCTCCAAGTCACAAATTCCGTTAGCTGAAGCAATACTACAAGTTGTAGACGTCCCTTGGCCACTGTAGCTGCCACAGGAAAATTGGATGTGGAAGTTTAGAAAAAAAACACTCTCTCTTTGAAGATGGTACCATTTTGATGAGGAAATCCAGTCTGTAAGACACCTCTGATGAAACCTGTGACTGTGGTAAATGGCATAAAACAAATCTCCAGCTGTAAATAAAATTGTGTGGGCTGTGTTTGCTGTGTTTTTACTGGAACCGACCTTGATGAGTGACAAACCACGGAGTGACACAGACCGTGCTGTCTTCGGTGCAGAGCTGGTGCATCTCAGTTCCTGAGGGCTTAGCTTTGAAGGCTCCGTTTCGGTGAGCAGCATAAGCTGTAAAACATCTGCTCAGAACTGTAGCAAAAATGATGGTATTAGTTCTTACAGAAGGAAATTCCTACTCCCCAGGTGAATTCCTTTGGAATTTATTTCCCTCTGGACACAGAGGATTTGATGAGCGACAAAATGCCATGTCAGGAACAGGTCTGATTATTGATCTTTTTCCTATGGAGAGGAGTTGGTTCGTTGGGGAATTTCTTCGCTTGAAATGTGGATCCTGTTTTCTAAGATGATCCCAGAGGGATTTAATTTTTGTCATTATGGTCTTGTGCTTTTCCACCTACCCTTACAAAATACTTACAGCATTTTTTGAGACTTGACGTAATACCTTCTTAAATGTCAGTTTGTACCAACTTTGATGACATCTTTTGCTGCTTTCACAGAAACCCCAAACCCTCTAGTTCCCTGTCTTTGTTCAGAGGCCTTGATTACCCACTTTGGTTGTTACACAGTGTAGCTGTTTGCTTTATTGTTAAGATCCATCTGAGGACAAGCGAGGTTGAATGGCCAATGCAATGTAAACATGTGTGACTAATCCCTTGAAATGGTGCTGTTTGGGCTTTAATATTCCAGGCTGAAAGATAATGTCCTGTCAGAAGGGCTGAGAAAGGGGCAAGAAGCAGCTTCCTTTGGATTTGATGAATAGTCTTGCGAGGCTATAAGGTGGTAGATTGAGATTTGGACTAATGATTAAAATATGTTTAATTGCTGGGCTTTTTTGGGCATGATGAGTGTCTGAGTCAACCTTTCATTCAGGTTTGAGTGTTCTAGATATACTTAAATAGGTAAATTACCCCTTTCATGCTTCTGGACAGAAGGAAAAATACACTTAAAACATTGTAGCTTTGAAAATACACGTGAAAAAATTCTGTCCCTGTCTGCTGTGGTGGAAATGTGTGGGAATCTGACCAGAATTATCTGGGATGACATGTTTTCTCCCTGACACTGGATTGTTACTCTGCTTTTCAGTTCCTTCTCGGTGAGGAAACTTCTACACGAATCACAGATTGCACACCAATGTTTTTCTTCTGAAAACAGGGGAACTGACTCAGTAGAAAAGCATTTGGCCTCAGAAATTTAAGTGCTACTCTAGTGTAGTAAATGCTGCAAAAAGCGATGGGAAATTCAGATATGTTTGAGTCAAGCATGAACAAATCCTTTTCCTCTGGTGAATGTAGTATTGACCAAGTTTGGACAACACCCTCAGGCACAGGGTGGGATTCTTGGGATGTCCTGCACAGGGCCAGGAGTTGGATCTGCTGGTCTCAATGGGTCCCTTTCAACTCAGCATAATCTGTGATTCCACGATTCCAGGTTTCTCCTGGAACCGGAGGGAAGTGATCCACTTCACAGGATATGGAACGCTGTGTTTGCAAAACAGTGAGAGAACAGACAGAGCGAAAAACAACGTGTTTATCTCCGTGCAGAGCGCTGCTCCTCGGACAGGTCCCGTGTCCTGAGCCCTGCCGAGCAGGCAGAGCCGGCTCGGGCGCACCTGCCCGGCCGCGGCTGATGGGCCGTGAGCCGATTCCCATTGATCGGAATGCTGCTGGCACCCGCTCCAAGCGCCCGCTCCATCGCCATGGCAACCAAGAGCCCGAATACTTGTCCACATACTTTAGGAACCTCATTAAATCAGGCAGCAGGACAGCAGCTGTGGGCTCAATGTGTTATGGTGACAGCCAGGGATTCAGTTTATGATGCTCAGGTGATTTTTGGCCCTCTCTAGGCCAAACTGTTGAGAATGTGGAGCTGGTGGGACAGATGGCAGAATAAATAAATATTGCCAATATGTTTAATGTGCACACATCTTCTGAGAGGTGCAAAGCAACCTCGCTCAGTCTTATCAACTCTGGTAATTTTAAACAAAGCATAAATAAAGGATAAAGGAGCTGAGCTGAGGGTTTTCTTAAAAATTTATTTAATAAGCTGATTTTAAGAGCAAATGGATTGAACTGCAGGCTCGTAGCAGATCTCATAGCTACAGGCTTGAAGCAGATCTCATAAAATGTTGCATAGATATAAGCAATTAGAGTTTTCTATTTTGATATATAATCATGGAAATTCAGCTATGCAAGGCCCAGATTTTGAGAGGTTGATTCCATTTTCACCACTTCCATGAGGCTCTGCCAGAGGTAACGTCAATGGAGTAATATCCAAGATTTCATAGTCAGAGGAATTTCTCATGCACCAGAGGAATTAAATACTCCAGTCACCCCCCAAATTTGGCTTTCATCAAGCTCTGTTGCACTCCCCTGAACTGCGGTTTGGAATTATTAGCACAAATGGGACTTCATACCATGGGGCTAAGCTAAAGATAGATTTAGCCCAAAACCACTCTAAAATCATGTACAGTGCATTTTATGTGATACTGATTGCAATTATTTCATGTTCTTCATAGTTCACCTACTTTGACTTAAGGTGATAGCAGTAAAGTCAGAATGTAATTAGATGCTTCGTGTCCTGGTATTTTGCATAATTCTGAGTTGGTCTGGGCTTTCACATTATTGCACAAATAAAGTGGAAAAATGGTGGTGTGGAGTTCTCCTTCTCCTTTTTAATGCAGATAAAACTGGTTGTATTGCTGAGCAGTGATTCCCTTTGGTCAAAGGTTGTCATCCAGAGGATATTCATGGTTCCAGTCATTTCCAAAGGACCAAAGAAACAAGGAGAACACCAAACCATATAAAATAAACATGTTATAAACTCCAAGATCTCAAAACTGTTATGCTCAACAAGAGCTGAAAAACAGTGATACTGTCATCCAGGTGCTTTAATTTTTTGTGAAATGGAATGGCAGATGCCCCAGACCCTAAATTATAACTCGTAGATTCTAAACAAAGAACCTCAATTAGTAAAGCAATTATTAATATTGGCTGGAATCCATTCTGCCCAGGGTCTCAGACTGAACCCAGTCCAGTTGGCTGCCCAGGACTGTCTGACCTGGAAGGAACCTAAATTAATTTGATAATTTCTTACATCTTTTGAAATTGCTCTGGGTCCTTAACCATAGAGCCAGGACTGGGTCCTTTGTTTTGCATTTGGTTTTTTTGGTAGCCATCGATGGTGTCATTTTAAACGGTCACGGATCTTAGGGCACAGGCACCAAAACGTGAGGGTCTCCACCTGCTTGGCTGGCACGCAGCGTTCAACAGGGAGGAGATTTTGTCTGGGCTCATGAGCTGTGGAGGCTCACCTGCAGTGCTGGGACCAAAGACAGAGTCCTCTCAAGCTGAGCATCTCCTGGAGAGGATATTTTCTTGTGGAGTCAGTTTGACTGTCCTCAATGCCTCCATCACAGGGCCACCTCTTTTGTCCCTGGACTTGTTTGCAAAAGCAGAGACTTGCTGTTGCTAATCTGATGGACAAGCACTCTCGGAGATGAAGGGACCTAGAAAACCTGGAAGAGGAATTGGTGGAGTCATCATCCCTGGAAGTGTTTAAAAAACGTGTAGATATGGCTCTTAAGGACATGGTTTAGTGGTGACCATGGTGGCGGTGCTGGATTGACTGTTGGGCTTGATGATCCTAAAGGTCTTTTCCAACCTGAATGATTCTGATTTTAAGACCTCGATCTAAGGTGGAGAATGGCACCTGAAGGTTCATATTGCTTCCCATAGCCTCAAAGAGGCAGAAATGCATCTTCTCATGGAAAGGAAACCCAGTGAGGGATTAGTAAATACATAAAACCAACCTCTTGTTCAAGAAATCCTTCATTTCCAAATGTTTACTGGAACACTGGTCTGGCCACTCTAGAAGAGATGACTCTGCCTGAGATGAATTTCTGGTCTCACCTGAAGCATGACCATCCTTACATTTAACTTTCGTGGATTGGATTTCTGTCTAGAGGCACAGCTATACTTTGGATATCACTGTCGGGAAGATGGGAATGCAGACAGGGGACAAAGTGAATTGTCTCTGTGGTGCTGCAGGGTTTCCATTAACTGCATTAAAGATTAAGCAGTTCCATGAGATGAACCCACCTGGCCTTGCTCACTGACTCCAGTGCAGGTACCTAAAATCTCAGTCAGGCAACAATTAAGGTACATCTGTCAGGGGGACTGTCAGGGTACATCCCTTAGAATAACATTTTCAGACTGCTCCAGCCATTTTAGGAATATAATCTGTAGTATGCATGGTAAATTGGATCCTTTCTTCTTTTGGCAGGTGTATTTTCTCATTCACCGTCTTTACATCTTTTATGTATTTGGAATTCCAAATAAATGCATTGCTTTATATAATTCATGATCAAGGACACTTGTTATGCAGCTAATTTTATTCCATCCATTGAAAAGCAAAATGATACAAGTACCTTTTTTTGACTGTGTGAATAAGATGAGAGAAAAGAATCTAAATTTAATGACCAAATCTGGGTTGCTTTTCTCCTGCAGTAAACTCCAGGGAATCTGCTTAAGTAACCAACATGTGCAGAATCAGGGTTTAAATGTGGCTGTTTTACCTGGGACAGCTGAAGGACTGACTTAACAGCATTTTCCATGAGTCCTGCACAGGAGAGGAATAATGCCATGGTATCTGCAGATAATATGTGATCGTCAGCTGCAGGCACTGGGTGATAAAAGAGGCTTTTGGTCTCCAGCACGACCCATAAGAACTTGAGGAAAGCTACTGGGGCATTCCCTGGCCAGCGCTGCACAGCATCACTGATAAACAGCCTCTCTTGGGCCAAGCTGTGCTCTGCCAAGTGCAGCACAAAATGTTTGGGACACGGCCCTGTCAGCACTGCTCACCTCCACTCTACAGGGCATTGGAGACTGTGTAGGTGTTGACCCTGGAAAAGTACATTGTAGTCCTGACTTTGAGAGAATAAAATTACACTGTGAGTCATACATGAAGTGCTTTAATGGTTAGTCCCTACAAAAAATAACCAAAATAATGTCATACAACAGAAGGGAAAATCTTATTTATAATGGCCAACCATTAGTAACTGACAGAGAGTATCTCCATTCCATCACTTGTAGTGGCACCTTTATTCATTTCCTGTATTCATTTTACGGGTCCTCACTTAACAGATAAATATTTGCACTGTATAATTAAAATCAATTAATTTAAAAAATGACTAATTTAAAATGGCTTTTAGTAAAACCAATTAAACAGCAAGTATTTGTTTTGCTTTATATCAGTAGTTTTTAAATGGCTTTTTAAGCTAAGCAGTGAAATACAGCACAGTGAATGCACCTGTATTTCTAATTAAGCAATCCACATTGAAAAAAAATAACAAGAACACTTTCAAATGATAGCAAGTAAAAGCCAATTCAGCTTCCATTTTAGTATTTATTGTGCCCAAAGATAATGCTGAAATCTCATCAACTCCTGAGACTTCAGCAAAGTTATTAAATTTCTGTTTTTACTCCTGGACATTGCTGAAGAGTTGGCTTAAATTAAGATCCATGACAAGCAGGAGTCCCGTGGGAGTCACCAGAGTTATATTAGCATGGGAGAAAATCAGCTGTCCTGGTAATCTCTAATTTCTTTTCCCAAATCCTGTAACAAATTCCATTTCATTATGCACTGTTAACGCAGTTCCATGATGTGACTGATTGGTTTCCTTCTCCGTATTTCAGTGGAGCAGCTGGAGACACGACAGAGTCCACAGACCATTCGTTTAGAAGAATTACCTAAAATTTCTTGTTCTTTTTGTCTCAGAAAGGTCCAACTTACACTGTAGAGGGAACGCACCATCAGATAAAGGGCATCCAGTTGGGAAGAACCATTTCCCAGGTTTTTCTGGAAGCATGTGAATTTGTGCATGCTGCAAACAGACACCTCACTTGTTCTCGAGTAGAAATGACCATTTCTTCAGCAACAAATTATTCATTAAAAAAAAAAAAAAAAAAGTCAGTTTCTGTAAGACCAACCCAAATTTTACATAAAAATGACGCTTCATTCTGTATTTACAAAGCTCTGGTCTGTTTTTCTTCTCCCATGCTGACCCCATGATGATGGCAATGAACCATAGAAGATTCTGGTTCCTGCTGGTGTGACTAATTCAAACACCCAGGACAACCCAACAACTCCCTGCAAAGTATTTTAAGGTGAAACTCCATAACTCCTTTGGAAATAGCAGAGGATAGGGGCTGGAAAAGGAGTGTGCTGTGGAGGGGGTCTGCACCATGGGGAATGTGCTGGATTGAGCATCTGGTCCCTTGAGATCAGGATCATCCCACCACGACTTTGTCTTGGAGATGCTGCCTGCGAGGGATGTGTCCTCATGTGCAGGAAGGGATGAAAAGCAGATTCAGGTTAAATTTATTCTTTCCAGAGCTTGTATGACTGGCAAGATGACGTGTTTGGCTCTCTGCTGGCCCAAGGCTAGTTTGCACATCCTATGGGAAGGGGGTTGGCCACTTGGCAAAGTCCCTTTGTGAGCCGGTAGATTATCAAACAGGCTCTCCAAACCTCATTAGCAGCAGCACGTGGACTGATCTGTCCATAAATACTGGGGAATTAAGAGGTGGAGGTATTTTTCAGCAGCTGTATCATTTTACAGATTAGTTTTCAAGCACTGCCATACTTTGAAAATTAATCTCTTTTAAATGAAATGTTCATTTTAAAATGATGTTTAATGATATCTAATGCATCCTGAGATGCTGGCAGGAGAAGGTTTGTTCTGCAGCTGACAAAGGAGGGCGGGAGCTAATTAACAAAGACAATCAAACTTTCATTAGTATTACTAAGGCCTGCACGTTAAAATTTTGATGCAAACAACTGCTATTTATGTTTCCAAAGGCCATCCTTTTCTATCAGTGCTTCTTTTAAAGATGCTTTATTGTGTGGGTTTCTAGGTGACACCACATGTAATAGATTTCTTGGAAATAGGGTTTAACCATTAACCATGAGGATGTGTGTCATTATTTTCTTCAGCTAATGCCTGAAGGTGAAGCTGAGTGAATTTAATGCATTAAGAAAGGTAATTATCAGATAATCTTGATTGCCAAGGTTCTTCCTTCTCCAGCAAAAACTGATGGGGGCATAGTCTGTGTACACAAGCATCTCATTTTTCCTTTCTGACTTTGATTTAGGTCTGACAGCATTATACAGCATTATTTTTGTATTTTTCTTCTAGTATTTCTTCCATATATCTCATCTGTTTCCTTGTTCACCCACATAAATTACACTTCTTTTACCAACTCCTTTCCTTTAAGTAATAATTATATGGTCAAATGGATTGCTGTGCATTAAGGGCTAGAGGGAAAAAATTGGCAAAATTTCCAGTAACAGATTTTTTTCTCTTTTTCTGAAAGCTGAGGTGTAAGTTTGTCACAGCTTTCACAAATCTTCTTTCTCAGCAGTCATGCATCAAAGGCTTAGGACTGCAAATGAATTATTTTGATTACTGCTGCCCTGGGAAGATCTCCAGGGATGGGAGGTGGTGGGCTTAGCTACTGTCCATCCCTGCCGGGCCAAATCCTGCTCCCAGGGGAGTAAGGCATTAGGAATTTTGCCACTGACTTCAGTGGGGCTAGGATTTAACATGGAGAGCACGTTTTTCTTTGGGAAAAATAAATTCAAAAATCAGGCTCAGGCTCCTGTGAGGTTGACTCCCCAAATTTGGTGGAATTCAATATTTTGCTTCCCTGTATTAGGCTAATATTCAGGTAAATGAGGGAAAAGAAGACAGAATGAAGGACACTTGAGGAGTGAAGAAGAGAAATGTAAAAAAAATTTCTTTTCAGTTATATTTCCATCATCAAAGGAAGAAACAGCTTCTCCTTCCCTGAGTTTTTGCTTTTGTCTGATATATCCTTGCAAATCTGATTTTGCCACCTCACTGTAGGAAAAATTAGAGATGAATCTATGATAAAACTAATGAGGATCTAGAGAAAATAGTCACACCCAAATAGATTCAATATTTTCTGCAGAATATTTTAATCAGTTCACGAACCCCTGCGCTACAAGGCATGTAAGGTTGTTTTCATTACATTTTTTTTTTTCTCCCCTTTGTAACTGAAAAGGGAGAAAGCTGGGACGGGAGGAGTTTCCAGAGCCTGTATCCTCATGTCTCCTCCCCCTTTCCTTTGTCGCCCACCCCTTGGGGCAAGCAAACCTGACAGGAGGGGGCAGCCAGGGGAGGGTCGGGCTCTGCTCCCAAGGAACAAGGGACAGGACAAGAGGGAGAGGCCTCAAGCTGTGCCAGGGGAGGTTTAGGTTGGATATTTGGGAAGAGTTGCTTCACCCAAAGGTTTGTCCAGCCCTGGCACAGCTGCCCAGGGCAGTGGTGGGGTCCCCATCCCTGGAGGGATTTAAAAGCCCTGTGGATGTGGCCCTTGGGGACGTGGGTTAGTGGTGGCCTGGGCAGTGCTGGCACAGTTGGACTCGATGGTCTTACAGGGCTTTTCCAACCTAAATGGTTTTGTCATTCCACGTTTCCCTCTCCTTTTTCAGTTTGGCTGCCCCTGCCTTACTCCCTGTGCAAGGAGCTCCGCTGTCCCCAGGCTTGTCTCGGCCATGGAACCAGTCCCTTGTCCATCACTGAGCCAGCCCAGCTCTGCTTTACTGGCTGCTCCTCCCTGTGTGACCTGGGGATGCTCAGGCAAAGTCCAGGAGCTGGGAATCCCCAGGGGAAATTGCATCTTAAATCACAAAAAATCCATGGAAACGATGCAGGACCAGTAAGTATTTACATGATGGCAGTAGTGGATTTGCCAGGTACAATGAGGAAAAGTTCTTGTCTAGGAGAGCAGATAAAATACTCTCTTATTTTAATTAAAGTAATTATTCATGGGACTCCAGATGTTTAAAAAAAGAAAAAGAACAAACCCCTTTGCCTAACAGTGAATAGTAACATAAATCGCCTGAGTTCTCTGTGCCAGGACAGAATGGATCCACTAATCAATATATCTCTCCAGTTTTATGAAATAACGTTAATTGCTATTGCTGTCAATACTTCTATGGGAAATAATTTAATAGAAGATTATTGTCGATCTATTCCTTTTTTTTTTTTTTAATCCCATTCATTAGAATTATATCCTTCTGCGAGTTGTCTGGAAAAAAAGGGCTCTGAAAAGGACTCCCTGCTGTACTAAATTCTATAGGCCTTCAGAGGAAATTCCATAGAGCTGTATGACATTTCTATAGATTTAATTCCTGGTGCTTTCTGTGGGAGTTTTTCCCCAGGAGGACACATGTGAGAGATCTAATGCTCTATTTGTATGTGCTTCAGACCTCAGTGGTTTTCATCCTTTTTTTGTTTGTGGGCTACCAAAATATTTTCCACTAGAACATGTGGGCTCTTGTGTATTGAATTTGCGCTCAGTGACCATAGACTTCACTGCTTTATGTGGGAATTACTCCAGTGAATCTCTGGACAACAAATTGGGAACCGCTGCTTTATTTATTTCCTTTATGCTGACCATGGAATAGAAAATGTAACCACCACTCCATGTGTCTGGAAGCAGCTGAGAATAGCTCGTAACACATTACTGTAATCATCACTATTGTCATTTATTAATTTACACAGATTCACATCTGCTTTTCCAGAGTGAAGATCAGGCTGGAAATACCCCTGAAGTAAGAAAACAGGAACAGTTTGAAACCATAAGCGCTATTGCTGCCATGGTTTCGGTTGTCAGAGAAGCAGCATTAGGGGAATGGAGGGGGTACCTGAGGAAAAAAATATACCCAGACTGCTGGGAAACTCAAAATATGAGAGTGTGCAGAAAATAAAAAATCTACAACCATCGCAGAGAAATTCAGTTTGTGTTTGAATGTGTCCAGTGGTTGGTTCTCACCGATACTCATTAAAATATGAGGATCAGTGGCCTATTCTTTCCAACACCAGCATTTTGCTGCCATTTAGGTATTGAAAGACAAAAGCAGAACCCTTATAATATTAGATAATTAGATTTTCTTGACTTCTAGGCAGGGAGTGTTTGCTGTTGTATCCCTCTCAGTGCGTAAGACAGACAAATCAGCTGTGAAAGTGTTTCTTTCTGGCTTGGAGAAATCACACAGATGAAGGAGCAGAAGTTTTAAATTATCCTCATGTAAAACAATTCTTGAGTTGGGGTAGACTTTTTTAAATGTTGCAGGACCTTTACAAATCCCCATGAATCAGTGCATTTGGAATCTTATGGAACAGGTTCAAAAACTGTCAAAAAGGTCTATTCAATATTGAATATGCTTGCACTGTGAATAGCAGAGAGGAAAATCCAATGTCTGCCAAAGGAATGTAAAAAGAACCGATAAAACAAGCAGAAATCGGTTCTTTCAACTCCACAAGGTTTTGTTTCTTTTTCTTTTTCTTTTTCTTTTTTTATTTTAAGTAAAAAAGACATAAACACAAAAGCTGCAGTTGACAGTGTCTCTTTGACAGCACTTTTGTAGCCATTTAAGCAAAACAATGCAAAGCAGCTTTCTGGAGACCACTGGCAGAACATACTGTAGCTTTCAAACTTCACACAGGCTGCTGAGAAATGAAATGTTTGACTGAGAAGCTGATGTGGGTTTGGCAACATTGCTTAATTGATAGTGTGAAAAGAGAGAGGATTCTGCTTCCACCATCTGCAACAGTAACGGGGACCAGCTCTTTGTCTGACAGCATCTGTAGCCTTTCTCCCACCTCTGCCTCACCAAAACAGGGGAATTGCAAGGAAGGAGTGCAGCACGTGCACCTGGGAGGATCAAAGAGTGTGGATTTCCTTTCAGGTTTAATTACCGATGTGAGGCTCCTCTTTGGTCTTGCCTTATTCCTGTTGGCAGAAAGGTTCTTTGGAACTGGAGTTGGCTGTGCTGCGTTGGCCCTTCTGAGGCTCACAGGTCGGTGTAAACCCCAGCTGAGAGGGGTGAGGGGCTTTAAGGTAGGACTTCTGAATGTAGGACTTCCAGGGCCACTTGTGCATTTGGGAATGCGATTGGGATCTCCTCTATTTACAAATTAAAAATCTTTTCCAAGCCACTCATGGCTCTCATACCAATCCTTGCTCCTCTGCTCTCTCCTTCTCCTTTGAGAGAGAGGAATTTCTTGACTTTCCTTGATGGACTAGAGCGTGGCCTGTTTATTCCAATAGCCTGTCTCTGGCAATGGCCACTGCAGGGAAAATGCACGAAGTATCACCATGGCCAGCTAATGAGCAAGCCAGACCAGTGCAGAGCACTTCTGCCTAGTACTCATAAATCGTGAGCTAAATTAAGCCCTATGACAGAAAGTTTTCAATCACTCAGAAAAAAACCCAACATTTATTTTCAGGTAACAAGAGTGGTCTCTTGTGCAATTTTCCACACTTTTTAATCTCCTTTCCTGTTTTCCTTTTTCATATGGAAAGGGTCCCATCTAGCCCTGATGTGCCAGAGCTTAAGCGAAGACCAAGTTTCCCAATTAAATTACTTGAGTACCTGTCAGACTTAGGAATAAAGTGCTTGGTTGTCAAATTTTTATATGAAAGAGACTTGCAGAAAGTCTCTGGTAAGCATAAAAGTTTTATCACACCAGCATTTCAGTTTCTGTAATGTTTAAGAGAGGAACTGTCAGGCAGTTCCTGCTATAGTATAAACATCATCTGTGAAAATAATTTCATGTGATGAGAGTGTTTGTGACTAAGAAGTTGCACCATGCCTTGCCATTATTGGCTTAATCCTCCTCTGTGTCCATCCATCTGAATTCCATTCCCAATCTGCCTTCAAGCATGTTATGTACAATTAATAAATCATCCTGACTAACACTGTTTTTTTCCATATATGTAATTTTGGCTGAATTGTTTTCACAAAGGAGGACAGTATGATGCTTGATATCCAAAGCCTGTATTTGTAATCTCTCCTTTATTTAGTAGCATGTATCATGTTGCTCAGACAAAACTGGAATCCTAATAAATCTGTACCCAGAAGTAGGGAACCATGTGTTGGTCTAGAAAGCCAATGACAGATCAAGTAAGGAATATGCTGGAGGTGGCAGTGAATAGTTCAAACGCAGGAGAAAATGAGTGAAATGTATTGAAAATCTATTTTCAGGAAATTTATACCCAGCTCTTATTTGGATCCCTGAGCACAAATCTTGTCCCGCTTGCTCTTGACAGCATTCCCAGCAAAGATTCCTTGACTTTCTCCCAGTGCTGCCCTCACTCGGACTGCAGTCCAACCTCAGTGCTAAAGTAGTTATTCCCATTTTTCATAGAATGGTTTGAGTTGGAAGGCACCTTTAAAGCTCATGTATTTCAATCCCCCTGCAATAAGCAGGAGCACTTCCACTCTTCCACTAGAGCAGGCTGCTCAGAGCCCCATCCAATCTGATCTCAGGTGTTTCCAGGAATGGGGCATCCACCACCTCTCTGGGCAGCCTGTGCTGGTGTTTTATCACCCTCAGAGTATAAAAACCTTTTTCCTTACATCTAATCAAAATCAACCCTCCTTCAGTTTAAAACCATTCCCCCTTGTCCTATCACAACAAACCCTGCCAAAAAGTTTGTCCCCATCTTTCTTACAGGTTCCTTTAAGTACTGAAAGGCTGCAATAAGGTGTCCTTGGAGCCTTCTCTTCTCCAGGGAGAAAAACCCTATTTTAGGAGTTACAGCTCAGAGAATGACCAGGCTAAAAGCTGGTGAAGTGCTCTGAGTCCATCAGCAATGCTGGGAATATAGGTTCTCTTTGGAAATGGGATGGGATTGTGGAAGGAGAGAATCCCAGCAAGGCTTTCACTCAGCCTACCCTGCAGCTCTCCGTGGGAAAGAACAGAGTCTGCTGGACATGGCCAAAGCCAGGTGGCCATTCCCTGTAGGAGCATCAGCACTCATGTCAACAGCAGTGAGGAAGTGACACTGTTTTATAGGTAGCTCTTCAAGGTGTAGTCCTTAAATGCTAGTAAACATCTCTGCATTTTTACACAGACTAGCTGCAATTCAGACTTTTCCTAAAATGCTAACACCAAAGTTTGTAACTTTCAAAATTCATACCTTGAAAAACCTATTTGCAGACTCAATTTATTTATTTTTCTGAAGTTCTAAATAGACAAATACATTTTCTTGTAATGGTGTAACCCAGAGGGAGGCATTCAAATGTCCTGGCCTCAGAGGAGATGACCCCTACTCTTGTGACTTGTAATTAAGAGCCTCTCATTGAAACTGCCAGGAGTGTCTGCTCATTCTGGCTGTCACTTGTTTTAACTCCAGCTGGCTAACAAGAAAAAAAACCAGTTTTCTTCCAGGTTTTTATCTGCAAAAATCACAGCAACCTGTTGTGACTGGTATAGATCTGTGAGAGAAATTATAGCAATGTTTTGATGTGTAGTGGTAATACTTCTGTCATCGACATCCGATGCTGAAGGCAGAGATAACTTCAGCAGGAGAAGGATTAGATAAAGAAATCTGCAATAAATAAATTTGGTCTGGGTTGTAAATCACTTCAGAATTCTTCACAGTGTTTTGTCTTCCTCACTGGCCTTCAGAAATCTGGTGTCTTCACTGAACCTGACAAATGTTTGTGTCTCTTCCTTAATGAGGTATTTGAGTAGGACAGCAGTTGGGAAGGTTCTGAAATACAAGTTTAGGTTTTTACAATTGAAATTTTAGGGGGTTATTTTTCCTCCCCAGAAAAAACCTAAGAAATGTTTTGGGGGTTACTTTATAATCAGTAAGGCTGAAAGAAAAGACTGCAGGGACAGCAGAGTGTGATTCAATTGAAAGTTTTCTGAATACTTGGAAAGTTGATTTTAGTTTAATGAAACAAATCTTAAGTTTTGAAAAAAAATCCACTGAAGATAAAACTAGATTTTCTTTCCTTTTAGTTGACAAAGTGCTGTCTTTTAGTGGACAAAATCCTGCTGCTATCACTGCTTATGTACTGTACATCTGTGTTACTTCTTCCAAGTTCTGTACACTATTTAAAGTCGTGCATCACCTTTCTTACCACTTCTTAATAGAAGAGAGAAGACAGTTCACCACATTTTAGAGTGTCTTTTTTTCCTTCCATGGGACACAGCAATGTTTCTGTAGAAGAGGTTTGTGTGTTCATGGTACCCAAGAGCTCATGAGGGGCTAAGTGAGCACCAGAAGCAGCCTGAGGAGCCTGGACCAAGCCAAGCTGTGCTGTTTGAAATCGCCTGGCTCTGCCTGGCACAGGCAGCACTGTTACCACCTCCTGCAGTGATGTGCTGCTGGGGAGGCCTCCCGGAGGCCACCCTGGAGACAGCAGCCCAGGAGACCTTTCCCAGCCAGGCTCCTCCGTGCCTGGAGCCCTTCTGCAGCTCCTGAGCCAAGCGGCACCTGCCCCTGCTTCCTGGGACACCCCATGGCCCCAGCTGGGCTTCCTTCCCCTTCCCCTTCCGCTTCCGCTTTCCCTTCCCCTTCCCCTTCCCCTTCCCCTCCCCTTCCCCTTCCCCTTCCCTTCCCTCGGTGTTTGCTCCTCCCGAGATGTGTTTTTTACTTCACACTTGGCTAAACCTCCCCTGGATACGAGCATGTCGCCGTACATTTCCCCACTCCTCGTGTGGCAAGCCTTGCAGTTAGCTCATTCTTTCTGCTGGATAGAACCTCAATGCATTAAGAAAAGGATTAGTATGTGCAAAGCACAAAAAAAATCAGAATGCTGGAGAGCACTTAATTGGCCAACTGCCGTCAACCATTTCAGCACTTGCATCTTCCGAGCTACTTGTACCGTATTGTTAGGGGAGAATAAATCATTTGACACAACTAGGTTTTCGAAAAATATGTGAAAACCATTCAGGCAAAAAATCAGTTGAAATGTATGAAATTTTCCATCTGAGTGCTCTCTGCTAAGAGAAAATATTTCAGTGAGGCACAATATTTAATCTTGTTTTAAAATAAATAGTTTACTATATAAAATCACTTGGGGTGTGATTTTTTAAAATGCAGTGTAATTTTATTTTAGTTTTAAGGTTTGTGCTGAGGAATGCTGGAACATAACAGATCAGGTCCAGGCAAAGTTGTGTGTTAGAAATAATCCTGCTGCAGTGGGGTTGTGCGAGGCACATGCACAGATTCAAATATTTGAAACACTTAAACTGATAGAAATCTGTGAACATGGCTAACACAGAGCACAGCCCACCCTTGCTTTGTACAAAGTGGGATTTTTGCATCTCTACAATGCATGACCTGAGTGAGTTTTTCCTTATCTGTTGCATTATCCTATACTGTTGGAAATGGTGCATTTCACAGAACCACAGAATCGTTTGGGAGGGAAAGGAACTTAAAGCTCATCTCATTCCACTCACCTTCCACTAGCCCAGGTTTCTTCAAGCCCCATCCAATCTGGCCTTGGACACTGCCAGGGATCCAGGGACAGCCACAGCTTCTCTGGGCACCCTGTGCCGGGGCCTGCTCACCCTCACAGGGAAGAATTTCTTCCTAATATCCAATCTAAACCTACTCTCTTTCAGCCTAAAGTCATTCCCCTTGTCCTGTCACTCCATGCTCTTGTCCAAAGTCCCCCTCCAGCCTTTTTGAAGCTCCCTTTGGGTATTGGAAAGCTGATATAAGGTGCCCCCAAGCCTTCTCTTCTCCAAGCAGAACAGCTAAGAGAAGGAAGCAGAGCAAGTAAATGACAGACTGGAGGTCTGAGCCCAGGAGGCTGTTCCCATGTTTTGCCAAAGCCTGGATGGTGCTCACTGATGTTTGGGGCCTCTGACCCATGCTTAGAACATGGCCTAAAAGGACAAAGCTTGTGCAAGATCACTTTGTACAAAGGTTTTATTACAAACTCTATTTTTTGGACTGAGATTTAAGTATAGAAAAGAGTGTGTCATACCTGAAGTACTGCATTGAAAATGTCCACTATGGAACATTTAGCTAATTAAGTAGGTTATTAAAACTACAGGGGTTTTGCAACACATGCATGGGTATGAGCCAGTCATGGCTCATTAAAGTCCTAATCCTGAAAGCTGCTGAGAACAGGAGACATTTCTCTGAACTGTGCAATCTTTTGCTCTGAAGTTTTATGATCTACGGGAAAACAGCCCCGTATCCGCCGTCAATACACGGCCGATACAATCAAACACTAAGTGGCTCCACATGCATTCTCTTAATTGTTAGCTGTCGTATTGAGATTAAATTGGGCATTAAATTAAAGAGAGATTAAATTGTGACCTGAGGTGTAGGATTCATATACGCACTTAAGTATAAAACCCGTTGTTTATTAGGAACAAAAGAACTCATGTTGCTTTGTTTGTAGTGTTCGGTTTATTCTTCTTAATATAGAATAAGGAAATTTAAAAATAACTCCTGACTGCGTAAGTCTGTGTTTACTCTCTCAAAGGAAGAGAAAAGGAAAAGCTTCACCCTGCAGCTGCTTCTGCAACACTCTCCCATCCTCACAGGTAGTGATCACAGGAACCTGTGTGCAGAAATCCTCTGCACACAGCTGGGCATCTTCAGTTTTGTGGATCTTAGAAAATGAATTTTATTCTTTCTTTCTGCACGTGTAGGGGAATATGTATTTTGTTTGACTTTGTTGTTGGAGGTTTTTTTCTTGTTGTTTTTATCATTGCTTTGGTGATTTGATCATCAAATCTTCTCTTTGGCCCTTTAGCAGGAGGGTTGGCAACCTACAGAGCAGGTGCTGAGAGGGGCGTGGTGGCAGCAGGTGCACATAGGCTGAGGTTTGGGAGCTGCAGCATCTGGGGGGGCTGCAGATCACAGCCCCCATTCCCTTCTGAATTTGGGACAGAAGTGGCACAGGCAGCCCTTCTGCCCTACAGCAGCAAGGCATTGCCAAGCAGCTCCTGGGCAGCACCTTGTTTCTTTGGGAGGGCCTGTCTTCCAGCTCCCACCAAATCCCACCAGTGCAAGTAATCTCTAACTGAGAGGAGAGAGATGCAGTCTGGCACATGGCTCCTGAAAGCTGCTGATCTTCACATTAACAACCTCATCCCCAGGTTTATTTTGTTGCTGCTTGTGCTCTGCTTGCTGTGTTCCCCCTCTCTGTATTTTGTTATTTCCCCATGGTTCTTTGTGTACATCAATCGCTGCCCAGCTGAGATTTCCAGTGGTGGCTGGGAAGATGGTAATGTACATTCATTCAAAGCACTTAGGGCTTTTTGGGAACCTTGTCCCTAAATGACTGTCTGTGAGTGGCAAGCCTTGGTGCAGGAGATAGACCTGGCACAATTTATCTCCAACACCAGTGTGGCATTGCCCTGCATGGATGAGATAGTTCTGTCCATGAGGCTTGGTGTTCCTTAGTGAATGTACAAGCAGGATGATCCCAGACATGGGAACAGGAGAACTGGGTCATGCTCAGACTGTGCTTGGGTGAAAGGGGCGACTGAAGATCCAACCTATTATCTTTTCTGTTCTTTTGAGGCTGAGAATAGTGCTGATGTGAAATGGGGCATAAAGTTAAAGGAAAAAAACACATCGCAAATTTGGGTCTTTTAAGCACTGTCAGACAGAGAACTCAACAACCTCAGATGAGATTGATAACTTGCTTGAGACAGCAATCTCAAGCTGGGTCTAATCTGGACTATCTATTGAAGGTTTCTGGTTTCCTGTCCAGTGGTCTGCTCATCAGATCACACTTCTCAGCACTTCAAATAAGCAGTTCTACAGCTTGCTCATTTAAAACCCTTTTGTTCCTACTGCTCCATTTCTAATTTATAAGAATGTTAAATTAAGCATCTACCTTAAATTAAATCCTGTAAGTCTATTATATACTTTTCCTTTCATGAAATATTATGATGTAAACCATGTCATATAAACAATTAAATCAAAGAGCAAATTCAGACACATTCTTGACCTTGAGCTGTCAGTGAATGACTGAAATGACATGCAATGAAATGCAATTTTATTCACAGAAAAATAAATGATGAAATTACATAATAAAACCCCTTACCCAAACAGACCCATAACACACGAGCTGATCTATCAGAGCTCCATGAGATCAGTTCTCAAACTGTAGATCCAAAGAGAAGATGATACAATGGCTCTCATAGCAAAAACCTCCCACAAAATGGCACAATCTACAGGCATGAATTACTGTAATTACAATTCATTTAGCAAAATTAGGCTGTATATTACTCATAGATTTGAAAGTAGTATGGGTGTTAAAGAGAAAAGGTGATGATCCCATGCTCAGGGGAAGGTAGAATGTTCTTGGAGTCAGTGGGATCCCCAGGACAGCTCCTGGCCATCAGAGCTTGCCAAGGGCTCCAGCATGAGAGCCTGGCTTTGACTGACATGAGGTTATTTGAGATTTAGATCATTTCTGTCAGCTTCTGAGCCAGATCCTGGGCTAATCTGTGCTTTGTGCAAATCCATGAGCTTGTAGTGTTGAAAATTAGAGCCAAATTGGATCAATTTATGCTAAAAAATACCACAGTAGTGGGTGATGTGTACTTGTTCCCTTCACTTCTGTTGATCATGTTTTTGTGGGATCTAAATTTGCTTACTCCATCCTCCACTTAATTGCACATGTACAGCATGTAGATTATCTTGCTCCCAGTTGGTTTCTATAGACTTCACAAAAGGTGTTTTTTTCCTTTCCACCTGAAGACTGAATTTCATGCTGTTTTCATAGAGGTTTTGAGGTTAAATACTCCAATATTTCTATTGCTATTCCTGGGCTTGGAGTAAAGTTTTTCTCTGCTATTTCCTCACTGACCTTTTTAGAAATTGAAATTACTTTGAGCTCCCTGTTATGTTTGCAAAAGACTTCTGCATTCTCCCCCTCTGCAGTGGCATATTATAAATATTTCCTTTGATGTGTCTTTACTCCATTCCCTCCCACCCTCTCGTTTTCCAGAATGGTGTACTGTTCCCTTTCTTTTTCTTCCTCACCACGGCTGCTTATCTGCAGCCCAAAGCGAGGAGGTGGTTCCCTTTAGCATGTAAATAAAGCAACATTTTTTTTTCCAGCAAGCAGCTCAGGCTGGAATTCCATGCCAGAAACTCTCCTCTACACAATGATGAGTTCAAGTTCTGCATTGTGCCAAGGGTTTTTTCTTTCACAGTAGGAAAGGTGATCAGTCTGCAATTAGTCCTCTCCTTCCCCAATCTTTTGTAACTCCGTCTTTGTTAATTTCTCATCTCCCAAGACCAAAGCCAAAGGTAACTTTTGGGAATCCATTTAATGTGACAGTCCTCCCATCATCCAGTTCTGCATAAAATTAGCCTGTCCTCCAGCTGATGGTAAATGATGTGGCGTTAGAGCAATATTTGGAAAGATGTGCCTCGAGTTCTCTATTCTGGTCAGATGAGAGGGGAACATGCTTTTGCATTTTAATTTGAAATTCAGTGAATATTTTGAATGCCACAGCATGTCTATAACATTATTTAAAAGATCCTGTGCACTCAGGCATGTAATGATTGACATTGGCTGTAACTTGATGCAATGTTGCACTGTTTTAATTCTTTTGGGGGCAGTGTTATCTTTGATCACTTCGTATTCACTGGAAAAATCCCACAATTGCAATCCCACATTATGTTTCAGCGAGGATGCCAAGTTCTCTATGGTGCGTAGCTATTCAAGGCACTTTGTCCACCCTCAGGCTGCTCATTAAAGTGATGGCAGTTTCTATTTTAATGAATAAGGTAGAGTGCAAATTCCCAACTTCATTCATAGACCTTGAATGGTCAAAAGGAGAGGGTTCTTTTTTCAGTTCCCGACTTCTTTGTTTTCTTGGAAATTGTGTAAATGTGTTCATAACCATGGCCACAACTCCATGTGCATGCAAAACCCATCAAATTACAAGTTTTTATCTTGTGCCCAGGGCTTTTATTATTAAAACCTCCGTTTGTGACCAACATCCCCCATCCCAGATTTCATCTCTAGACACAGTTACATGTCCATATTGCAAGAGGCAAGAAAGGGAGATGCCTGACAAGAGTGACTTAGTTCCCTCTTTTCATTCTCTGTTATTCCCTCGCTAATCGTCAGTACCATGCCAGAAAGCCTTTCCATACAACCCAACATTCCTTGCTTTCAGAGGCTGCCATTTCAAAGGCTGCACTTGCCCACAGTTACACAGCAGGGGCATGAAAGCTGCTGCACGTTTCCTCTCCAGTTAAAATGCAGCACTTTAAGGTAAAGCATGAACTAAGTGCAGCGCTGAAGTGCTGCACAAACGCGAACAGTCGGTGTCAGGGAAGGAGGCAGAGTTCCCTGCTTGCTCTCCTGCCTATTATCCACGTGCCATTCAAGCCTAACAGCCTGGATGCCTTCTTTTGACTGCTCTCACTCTTGGTTTGCTGTGAAAAACCCTTTTCTCCTGCCCATTACCCAACGGTTGGGAATAGCCCTGGCTGCCAAGGAGAGGTTTTTTGAAGGCGGTGCCGAGTTGCTCCTTGAAACTGGGTTAAGGAGCACATGTATTTTTTGCTGTGCCCACGTTTATTCTGAACCCCCTGCCAGCCAGAGGGAAAGGCGTTTGGAGGTGCCTGTAGCTGCCCTGGTGGATAAGAACATCCAGCGGGGGGAGGCACCAATGCGGAGATTTGGAGCGCTGGGCTCACCCTTGGGTGTCAGCCTGATGGGGCAGCTTTGGCTTTGGGCTCCGTTCAGCTTGTGCTCAAACTCAAGGAATAGCAGCAAAAGCTGCTGAAGGGCCTTTGCAATCCGCCAGCACTCTGGTGCAGTGCTCTTTGTGCTTCCCAGAGCTCAGCAATCCCAAAAAGTGCATGTTTTTTCACAAGGCCAAGCTGTGGGGCAGTTGGAGACCCACCAAGAGAACTCTGCCTCCATCTTCCCCTGCCCACAGCTCCTTGGACCAGATCCATGTTTTCTGCAGAGTCTTTGGCTTTAGCTGGAAGGTACAAGTTTCTTTGCTTAGTGCACAATAATTTTACTCAGTCGTATAAAATCAGAGAATCAAGTACAGGCGCCTTTTAATATTTTTCCTTGAGAAAAACTGAAGATAAATATTGAAATGAAAAAAGGGTTTGCTATTTAATAGTATTAAATCACTGCACGCGGTTGCAGGAGACTAAGGAATTATTTTAATATTATTTCCATTTGCATATGTTCCTCCAAAATCCTCTTGCTGAAGCACACAGTTTCAGGGGAGAAGCTGAAACATTTAATCATTTAATAAAAGCAGCTCTTGCCGTGTATTTTTATAGTCATGGATTTCGCACACTGGAGGATCTTTGTGGTACACAAAGAACATGATCCAGAAGGGAAAAGTCCTACCTCTTTTTAGCTACACTAAAATAAGTTTACTCCTTAAAAATCTTCCCCTTCTTTATCCATGAGGCTTAGGGCTGCCCAGATGAGGAGTTCATGCCAGCGAAGGCTCACCCCATCATTGTGTTGCAATAGAAACTATGTTTGACTGGAAAATGTGATTTAAGGTAGTAGAATTTGTTATACTTGGGCCATGGAATGATGACATCCCTCATCCCAGACTCCTCCACTGGGCAAGTCAGCCCCAAGGGGAAGAATCAAATAAAGGGGCTCTTTCCCTCCTCCTTCCCTCTCCCTTTCTGTAGAGCCTGGGGTTTCCCTTCCAAGGCTCCCAGCTGTGCAGAAGAGAGTTTTTTACTAAAGCTTGCAGTTTTGGTAAGGTTGGTGACTGTTCCCAGGGAGGGAGCACTGTCACCACTGAGCAGTGGTGCTGCCTGGCAGGCAGGAGATGCGTCCCAAGGGAGCCGGGCTCACTGCAGAGCCTGCATGGGAAGATTTGGCTTGCCTTGGAGAGATTCCATGGGATGAATCTTGATTACTTCAAATCTGCTGAAATTAAAATTTAAATAAAAGGTTGGCTTGGGGTTTTTGGTTTTTTTTCCCTTAACTGGTAGCTCTGTCAATTCAACAGAGAAAGCCACTCAGTGGCCTTTTTGCCTTGAGCATCCTCAGCACAAAGATTTAGTGTTCGGAATTTTAAATTATGATCTGATGATTTTCCATGTGCCACAACAGATATCACTCACTCTCCTAGAGCTGCAGGAGCTGAAAAAAAACAACCCAGAGAAAAAGCAGGAAGGCTAAACAAACAAACCTCGGCATATAGAACTTGAGCTTTTTAAGGAGCAGACACCTAATGCCAAGGACTTTGGTCTTAGCAGTGTGTGACCCCTAACAAGCAAAAGGAGTAGATCATTGAATTAAAAAAGAGCCATTTTCCAGAATGTAATTGCACCTTAAGGGCAAATAAATACCTTCTTGCTGCTTAGATTGGTAGCATTCCTTCCCACAACTGAAGCATCAGGAATAATTATGCTAAAAGACACTTAAGCTTGTAGAGAAAACACATATTGCATTTTATGATGCTCTTGCTGGGCTTCTTGTGTAACATGAGAGAGATTATATTAACACTGGTGCTACATCGGTGTAGAATTACACTCCCGTGTTGGTCTGAACTGCATTGTGCAGCTTTCCTCACTTTTTATAGCTCTATTAATGGTTTGCAAAAACTGTGGGCTAAAGGAGTATTAAAATGTCTTGGCAATGTACAGTTGCTCAATCTTTTTACTGTGGGATTACAGATACCTTGTTTCTATTTGATTTTGATTGCTTGCTTGGCCTAGATTCCCTGCAAGCATTTGGTATGACTGAATAATTTTTAGTTGTACTTTCTTGCCATGCTTTATGCTAATCTGCTGATGTTTTGCAGCCGCAGCAGTGCCAGTCAGTGCTGCAGCCTACAGTCTTTATCCTTCACTGGATTTTTAAAAGGGTATTTTATTGCCTGTCATTGCCATTCATTGTGGCTTTATGGACTGTGCTCTGTGCTCCCGCTCTCCCGGCGCTGCGGCTGCCGCTCGCTCCCCACCGCAGCTCCCGCGCCTTTGTTCTGCCCAGCACAAGTTTTCTGTGGGCCCTTCTGCCTCCCAGCCCTCCAGAGTGCCTCAGATATAACTCCCTTTCCAGGGGGCAAATGGAAGAGTGTAATTTCAGCTCCATGAATTAAAGGGAATTGTTTTTTTTCCCAAATATCGCTGGGTAAATGTTAAATACAGGATGCATAATACGCTGTGCTACGGGAGTTTTGGTACCTCTCAAGCAGCTTTTTATTATGCTAATGCACACTTGAAGGAAACACCAGTGTTTCATCTGAATGACATAATTAAATCAATAATTATTTATAAAGAGCACATAAAATTTCTCATGCCTTGCTTATGGATATTTTTCAGCTTTATTTAATAACATACGGGTGTAGGCCAGAATCAAACCCATAGCTGCAAACTGCAAACCCATTGCCTCAAAACTGCTGGTTCACATAAAGCAGAACTCAACTCTAAATAAAATTACTGCACCTTGAGGGTATTCTTCCAACTCAGTGCTCACCTTCTTTCATCTTTAGTAGGGATACAATTTTGAATACTTCATTTTAGTTGAAGCTGCTTTTGGGACAGTTAAGTCATTAGGAAAATATTGAAGTTGTATGAAAATAGAGCTTTGTCAGTTTAACTCTGAAAAAAAACCACAAATGCAATGAATCAGAATAATTTTTTTAAGTGGATTGGACCTCATGCCATGCTCAGCCCAGAGACCCATTGGGAAATGTGCATCGACATCTCTCTGGTCGCAGGAGATGGGGCAGAGGGGGCTGAGGCTGCCAGGCAGGTCTGATGTTGTTTGTGTGCATCACTTTTTCAGTGCTGTTGTCCTGTGAAGGTCTGAGATCATGGAAAGGAGGGAAGGCTGGAGATTTACTGGTTTAGAGTTAGTTAGACTTGAACAGAGGAATTTATGTATGAATGCAAATATGCATAAATCGTTGCCTGACTAAGCCAAAGGAAAATGGATAGTTTCCTGTAGCAACACTTAATGTTTTGATTGGTGTCTTTAAAGTAAATGAATCATTCACTCTGTACTTTTTCATGAAGTGATTTATGTCCCTAAGATGCAGAGTTCTCTCAAAGCAGGCTGATGTGCTAGACAGGGAGAGCAGGAGCTGTGCTGTGCAAGCCCTGCTTCCCTGCTCGAGGATCTGCAGTGGCTGTTAACCAACAAGGTACCCCCCTGAGCTGCAGACACACTCTGGGAAATGCCTGGAACGCTGACTTCAGTGAGAGCTGAGTGCTCCACACCTCCCAGGATTGGACCTCAAATACTTATCTGTAGGAGCTTTCCATTATTCATTCCACAAATGAAACTGGTTGTAATGTAAATTATAGAATGAATCTTTCTACGGCTTAAGATCCTGTAACTTAAACCTCCTAGGCTGCTTATCTGCCTTCTGCCACCTACCTACAGTTTATCCAGTGCACTTGGCATTCTTGATTGTTCTGTGCATATAAATTTCAATCATACCCACAGGGTCCCTCTATTCTATAATAGCTTGCATTGTGAGCAATTTAGCAGAGAACCGCTCTGCCCAAACACTGAGTGAGACATTTGCTATTGAGAAAAGCAAAACCCTTGGGAAGTACCATGCATATTCCTCACATAATGCTGTAATAAGGCAATTGTATTGAAATTAAAAAAAGAGATTGAGAGATTTATCTCCCCTTTCAGTCACACGGTATCATGGAGCTGTCCGGGCGCCTCTAAGCAAAGCAATCCCACGTCTGCAAAATCAGCCGGCTCGGGAAGTCGGGCTGATTGGCTAACGATGGCTTGATACCTTCTACCAAAGTCATTAAAATTCCTCCTTATCTCAACAGAATAACTTCTCACTGTAATAATCTCATTACACCCCAGTTGTTCTCTTGCAGGTTACACACAACGCCTGCCTCTGTGATGCCGTGCCTGCCTCTCATCCCACTTGGTGTACAGCCCCAAGCCAGCCCTTTCCAGGAGTTTCTCCAAAACACCACAGATGTTGTTGCACAAACTCCTTTGCCACAGGAAGGAGTGAAAAATGGTCTCTGGCTAACCCCAGCATGGAGACCTGAGGAGCAGGGAGAGTGTAAAGGAAGTCTCTGTGGGAGCAGTGCTTTCCAAGAGAGGCAGCAGGGAACTTCATCCTCTCCCCACCCTCACTGTCTGTCCTTGGCATATGGGGATAAGAAAAAACACAGAGAAGATTATGATGCATCAGGGAAAAGAGGTTTCTGTCTGTAGGATGAAAGTGGAATGAGTCTTAAAGCCCGGTGGTCTATGAGAAAGCCTAAGGAGATGGAAAAGGTGCCATTTGTATGGTCACAGAATGACAGAATGGCTTGGGTTAGAAGGGACCTTAAAGAACATCTCATTCCAACCCCCTGCCATGGGCAGGGACACCTTCCACTATCCCAGGCTGCTCCAGGCTCTGAACACTTCCAGGGATCCAGGGGCAGCCACAGCTTCTCTGGGCACCGTGTGCCAGGGCCTCCCCACCCTCACTGGGAAAAATTTCCTCCTATTATGTAATCTAAACCTACTCTCTTTGTAAACCTACTCTCTGGTTTAAAGCCATTTCCCCTTGTCCTGTCACTACATGCCAGGACAGTGATTTGGAGCACTCCTTAAAGTCTCCCAGACAGACATGTCCTTTTTAAGTGATTCCAGAGAAGTTTTGACATTTTTGATTGCATGATTACAACAATTTCTGTGTAGTTTTTAATTAAAAAATAAGGAAACCCCCCACTTATAAGTAACAAAATGATTGCCCATGTGATTTATCATCTTGTGGTACCTTGTAACAGCACGGTCAGAACAGAGCAATTTGTTTGGAGATGCCACAGGGGATCCACAGCAGGAACAGTTTCAGGGCACTGTAGAAAAAGAAGTCCATGAAAGTCTTCAAGGGAACCTAAAAGATATATTTAGTGGTTCCTACCAATATTAAAAAACATCAAGAAGGATTATTCTTAAATCTATTGCAAGTGATTTCCTTCAATAAAGTTAAGGAGATTTCTCTCCGTAATACTCATCACGTTCCTCCTGAAGTTCATTTTATTATCATCCTCACTGGTAGTTCCATGAAGCCTCCCTAATATGTATGAGTTGAGAGAGTTCTGGCATCAGGTAAGGAGGGGTGCATTTTAGGGAGGAAAGCAAATTTGTCTAGGGATGCAATCCCATGGCAGAGTGCTGGTGTGTCCTGCTGGCAGAACCACAGGAAGAGTGTAAAAAATGTGTTTGCCAGTTCAACAAACAAATAAAAATGCAGTTAGCTTTTTTAATGGTCCTTTCCAATCTGAACTGAAAGTATTTTCTCACTGAAATAAAAAACAAAAACCATCTGAAATACTTTTTTTGGGTCAAAAGTGGAAGTGGTTGAGAAGGTTGAGAAGATGTCTCAGAAAGTCTGTGCTCTCCCCTCATCCCTTCTCCTGTCAGCCCTCCCACCCACGATGCTTGAGTTCAGCAAGAAGAATCAATCTGCAGAAACAGAGAGACTTTAGGGATTTTTACTGTGGCCCTCAATTTATGAACTTTATGAAATAATTCTCTTCTTTGGCTTCACTTCACCATCTGTAGAAAAGTAGGGAATACCCTTTATCCTGACCTATCCTTTTAGACACAGACTATTTTTGCCTGCATTTAAGAGAGAAGCTTTTTGAATAAAATTGTAAGGAATGATCAACTTGTTATGTTTTAGCTGTCATTTGCAGTAATCCCTGGACACACCCGATAGTTTGGAGTCCCAGTGTGAGACATCTTACAATCAAGTAGTAAGAGAAAGTGCTTAGCTGAAGAAGCTAATGGTCTAGAAATTAAAGAAAAAGCAAAAGCAAGCTGTTTATTCCACATGGTCACATTGGGATTTCAGGCCCACGTTGAGCAACTGATCCTGGGTGACTGCTGGAGTCTCTGGTAATCTCAGTATACAAAGCCAGAACTTCCACCTTTAAGTGCTCCATGCCTGCTCATTTCTTTCTCTAACAGGTAGAATGATCAGCGTTTCTGGAGCACTGCCCTTACCCAGCTCTAAGCTGCTTCTGTGGAATTCAGAGGGCGACCTCCTGGCTTCACGTGGAGCACCAGCACAGTGAAACACAGCAAACACAAGGGGGTAGTAATTACACCTATTTCTTTGCTGCACATCTGTGTAGAACTTTCCTCTGTCTTTGTCCCATGAGCTACAATATGTCTTAAAATCAATAAAGTCAATACCTTTAAAAAAGATTTGTCGATGTTGGGACTACACATAAAATTAGATCCTCTGATTAATGCCACAACAACGTGACAGCATCATTGCATTATGGTTAGTGAAGCCCTTCGTCGTTCACCTACTAACAAATAACTGTATCTTGGAATAATAAAGACTAAAAATTACAGCTAAAAGAATAGTTATTGACTCACAGAAATAAACTGCAAACTACTCCCGTTGTGCTCCCTTCCATATGCATTTTATTGTCATTTATTCACGTCCTTCCTCACCCTGGATGTCAGAGCACTTAACAAAGGAATACTTAACAAACAAACAATGCAGTCCCACCATGGGGTTCATGTGGCAACTGCTCTGCTGTAAATATCGGCCCATCATAACCAGCCCCTTGGTTCAGCAGCTCCTTGGAAAAACAGTGATGGACACACTTTGGAGTGAGGAGCCCTCTGCTCCTCTGGGGCTGGTGACCATGTGAAGCTCCAAAAATTTAACTCTCTGCTTGTAAATACTGGACTTGAGGATTTGTTTGTCTTTTAAAAGATTTATCTCAGTGGTAGGTACTTTTTTCCAAATTTTTCCTGGTTTCAGCTTCCTCCCCAAACTCTCCTAGACTGTCTTCACAAAAAGGAAAAAAAAAAGACAAAACCATGAAAAGTGGAGAAGGATTTTTGATAGGGACATGGAGTGATGGGACAAGAAGGAATGGCTTTAAGCTGAAAGATTGTATTTTGTGTAGATTGATACTAGAAAGAATTTCTTTACTGTAAGGGTGATTTTTACACACTGATACCTTCAGAGACATTGTCCCTGCTTTGTGTTAACATCAGAAGTTGGCTTTGAGTTCTCCATCATTTCCCTCCCTACTGCTGTAGATGTGCCACAACCCGAGGAATTTCTTCTCCAGTGTCTTTGGGCTCTGGGGGTGTTTCTGGGACCAAGCAACTGGGAATGGTTTGCATTCAGATTGGGTTGTCTGCACTGCTTAGGTTAATTAGATCTATGTCTCCTCTTATAAACTTCTCCACCATGTTACTGCAGTTCTGTAGATTCACCTCTCAGTAGACCGGGTTTAATTGCTGTGCAGTCTTTCTGAGTTTTGTTATTACCAAATGTTCTTCTTCATATTTTAATTGCAGTTACAAACCTGTAGTCCCTATAAACTCAGTCTTGATGATATTTTCCTGCTGGAGTAGCCCATGTTTCTCTTGTGTCTATGTAAAGAGAGACTGTGTTCCGTTCCTTCTGAAAATAATTATTTCTGTCCCCCTGACTTTTGAATCTTAAATAACCATGTCAAAGTATATTATTTTTTAAAGCCTTGATAAGAAGCTATTTTATTATTCTTCTGAAAAGCAATCAAAGTCATTGGAGACTGCTGAAACAGAAGGAAATAACAGGCTGGAATGCAGCCTTTTTGAAGAGAACAAAGCAGCTGATAGGTGGCTGCATTGTCCGAATTTGGCTGTTTGGTGGGAGGAGCTGCCAGGCGCAGGGATGCTGGGGGAGGCACCCAGCAAGGGTGGTGGTGTAAACTGGAGTAGGGACAGGCTCATGGTGTGTCCAGTGGGAAACCAGGAAAAGGAAGGAAGGAGAAGAAAATCTGAAAGAGGTTGGAAATTTCAGAACATGGCCTTTGCAATAAATTGTAGGAAGAGAGCATGAATGGCCTAAAAAGCCTCACATTGCAAGTTGCACTCAGTTTTACAGGAGAACACAGTGCCAGAACTGACAGTAAACCTGGGATCTCAATGCCAGCTCCAAAACCAAGCTTGAGTGAGCAGCAGCAGTGGGTGCTGTCCCAGGCAGGGAAGGTGGGCACGGAAAGGGGATTGCTCAAGGACCCTCCAGAAGTGCTTCCTACTTCAGTGATTTGCTTTTCAGCAAGAGAACTTGTGCTTGTTTTGTTTGTTTCTTCCTCTCTCTTCTAAATAAAAATGGAAGATTCTTATCACAACCTCATAGCTTGAATTAGGGGTCAGCATGGCCACGTGAAACACTTGTTAAGATGGCTTTGAGCATACTCACACAATTAAAAGACTGACCTGGAGCAGTCCTCTTGTTTTGAAGGGGCTAAGTGTTTGTCTCTGAAGTGTGCAACATTTAATTTCATTTCATCACAGCATTGAGTGCAAAAAATAAAAGAAAAAAGACAATTGCATTTGCTTCCATTCAGTATAAAAATGAATAGAATGTATGAAAATTGAGGTTTTGTAATTAAGGTCTATAACATCAGGAGAAACAAATATGTCTGTGAAATGTGTGCTGGCCCTGAGTGGATAAATCCAATTCTGTGAGATATTGTGTGTGCACAAATACCAATATTTGTGTGTCTTTATGTACACTCAGACTCTCACCCTTGTGCATGTTTTCTGCTAAATACTGCCCTTCCCAAGCACGTCTCTGCCAAGGAGCCCCACACAGACCTGGGTGCTGGAGATGATATTTGCATAGAGAAGAAGTCATTTGAATGGGCATTCCCTGTGTTGTTGGCAGGAACCACGTTTGGAGCAAGCTGCTGCTGTTTGATCACGAGAAGTCTGAATCACAGTGAGAGTCACCTGCACCTGGGATGCTGGAAGAAGGAGAGGGACCAATTCTGCCCTCATTTGTGTGCAGCTGCACGGGGTTATGCTGCTGCAAGGAACAGCCCAGGTCTGTGGGCTCCTGAGGGTGCTCTGAGCACTTGGGTGATCCCATTCAGAGGGCTGGGCAGAACAATTCAGATAAAAATAAGAGCTGACTCAAAGCTTTGTCTGCATGGTCAGTTGTCCTTGATTTTGCTCGTTCCTGAAGATCAGCAGACTCAGCAAGGTTTTAGGTAGAAGCGGAGACAGACTGAAAAATTTACTGCAGCAGAACTTCACATCAACCTTTGTAGAGGGCTGTCTCTGGTATTGAGTCAACTGGTCCTCATTATACTTAGGAATACTTGTATTTGCAGTAAAATTCTTGCTGCGCTTGGTA
The DNA here is from genome assembly GCF_009650955.1 of Corvus moneduloides. NCBI lineage: Eukaryota > Metazoa > Chordata > Aves > Passeriformes > Corvidae > Corvus > Corvus moneduloides. The sequence continues at coordinate 3,089,905 of NC_045483.1, forward strand.
ATAGGAAGATGGCTGTTAGGGGACTGTCCACTCATTTAATTATCCTACATGTGTGTCAGTAAGGATGGGAATACTTAAGAGAATTTAACAAAACTCAGAGATACTCAGCTAGGTGTTTTTGTCTTGTTAAACACTTATTCCCTCCTTTTTCCCTGTGAGCTGCACAGGAAGGCTCAGAGAGTTCACTTTTCTTACAGTTCAGGTGACAACTGAATCCCTCCTCTTGTTCCATCCAGGCTTAATTATCATTTTCGTGTGCGTTTCCTTGTTCTTGCTGAAAAGCCTGAGATGAGAGTGAAGATGTTCAGATAATAAAGTAATTATGAAATACCCACCTCTTTCTTTGACTGCCCCAGGGAAATTTGCCAACTCACTAACCTGTACTGCTTTGTAAGGTCCCCATTCAAGAAGAGAAGGTTCCAGGGAGACCTTACAGAAACACAGAATCATAGAATAGCTTGGGTTGGAAGGGAGCCTAAAGATCATCTATTTCCAACCCCTTGCCATGGGAAGGGCCATTTTCCCCCAGAAGTGTCCAAGGCCAGGTTGGACAGTGCTTGGAGCAAGCTGGGCTAGTGGAAGATGTCCCTGCCCGTGGCAGGGCGTGGGATGAGATGATCTTTAAAGGTCCTTTCCAACCCAAACCATTCCGTGGTTCTGTGGAGTTTCAAAGGCCAGGCTGGTTCTTGGTACAGGCAGATTGGTGAGGAGATGTGTGGGAGTGTTTCCTGCCAGCTTGGCATGAGACCTCGGGGGAATTGCCACTGCGTTAACAGGACGAAAGGCAGCCCCTGTACCAGGCTGGAGCACGGCCAGGGAGCGGATCTGTGCAGGGTGTTCCATTGCCCATCAGGCGCTGGATGGGTCACCAGTGGATCCTCAGCCTAGGGACTCCAGGGGGGTGTTGCTATGGCTGAGAGGGGCAGCAGAAGCACATCAGTGATCCATGTTGGACTGGACAGTTTGGCTTTTGCTGCCCTTCCCCTGTGATTGGCAGCCTGGGTACATTTATGGCACTTTTCATACCTCCCTCCAAACACTGAAATTATAGCTTTAGCTGAAAGACAGCCAAAACGTCTGAAAGGCTCATTGTTTCCCAAGTAATATTTTCAATACAAATTGAGCTGAATGGTTCTTGAAAACAATTGTATATTAAACTCCAGCAAATATCCGTGCTGTTCAGGCCCACACAGGCTAATATAAACGCCAGCATGACTTGATAAAAGCACAATGAAAGGTTCTATTTTTGTTAGTGTCAGTGACCTTGCGTGGCTGTTTAAGGACTGTTCAATCTCCTGTTCAGGATGTATAAAATTAATATACCTAAGGGGGAGGATGTTATTAGGAGTTAGCTCGGAAATGCTACAGGAAATGCTGCAGATAGATGGCTGAAATTACCCTGTAGACATTGTTCAAACAGATCTGTGTTTAAAATTAAACTTACAAGAAAATCCTTTTACTAGTTAGTTACCAACATAATAAGTATCTATTGATTGCATCTCCATTTGTCGCATCTTAATAAAAGAAAGAGTTTTAAAACTACATAAAAGAACAAGGGGGGGAAGAGTGTTAGAAGTGTTATTAACATATTAAAAGATAACCACAATGGATATAATAAAATACATTATTCACGAGGCATGATAGCAAAACTCGGTGAGAGTGTCTTTGCCCCTGCACGTTCTTAACATCATTGAAAAGAATTATTTCTCTTCATCTATTTTCTGCTGCCTCCGCTTTACCTCAAAAGCCATACATTATTCCCCCAATCTATTTCATTGAGCAAGATAATTATCTATGCATGGATGCTGTAGCATTAAAGACATCTCCCAGGAAGTACAACTTTCCCATTTATTTATTTCATTTTATATTTTTTTAACAAAAGGGCTAAAAGAAAGGTGTGTGGGAGAAGGAAATAAGGATCAGTGTTTAAAACATAGCTAATGACGTGCTAATGTGCCCAAATGAATATTGAAAGAACTCAAACATTGCTTTGAAATTAATTATAGCACTCCCTTTGTCCTGTAGAAATGGGAGATTAAAACCTGTACGGAGATGTTTACTATGTTTAATTTTCAATTGTTTCTTTGATGTAACAGATAGAAAGGTTTGCACCTGCAAAGTAAAAAGGCTGTGAACAGATTGCAAACATTCTGCAAACACTTCATCAAGAATTTTAGTTGTCAGCCTCCCCAAGCACAAGGGAGCCTTGATGATATCTTTGTGTGCCTTTGACTCCTTTTGATTAATAAATGCAAACAAATTTCGCTCAGTAACCTCTGGTTGCAATCCATGCATGTCAATTAGGGACAACCTCTGGTGAAGGGAGGCACTGAAGTCTGTTCTCCCTCCTTCTCCTACACAATAAATAGTTGATCTTTAATGCTTTTTGACAATTAGAGAATGAAATCTTTTGTAGTTGTGCAATCCTGGCTACTCTTCATTATTTTGTTCTCAGCAGTGACAGATCAGTGTTTGCTGTAGTATTACAGTGTTGGGGTGGATGAGCTAATTCTTTTTCTCCTTCCTTTTCTTTTCCTAATTCTACTTCATCCCAGTATTGAAACTTATAGTGCAAATACTGCTTGTTTTTTACTGAACATCCTTGTGAATTTCATCAATACAATGGATTTCAGGAAGAGCTGTTCAGAACTTGCATAATACCCAACTAAATTGCTGTCTGACTCGGTGGATCCACCTCAAAAATAGTACTAAAACTGTCTTTAAAATGGTAGGGAAAGTCCCTGACAACTCGAGCAAGCAGCAGAACCTGTGTTAGGGCTGTGGTCCTGTTCCTGCACCCCTTATTCCTGTTTAGTTGTGTGATAGCAGGCACAGAGGCCAATTCAACCCCCCCTTGTACGTGGCAGGGGCTTATCAGATGAGGCAGATGGTTTTAGAAATGAATGAACTGAGCTGCTTTGTAGATGGGAACAGATGCAGAGACAGAGGCTGCATAACTTGGGGGTTTTTTTATAAACATTAGGTCGTAGCAATATAGTTAGGTGCTTGAAGGAATTCAGGAAATGTAAGGATAAAGTAAGTGAAAAAACGTCAGCCAAAATAGACTTTGCAAGGAACATTATAAGAGATACCAAGGATTTCAAGGGGTAAGAAGAAAGAATCCCAGAATCCCAGAATCCCAGACTCACAGAATAGTCTGAGTTGAAAGGAACTCAGAAGCATCATCGAGTCACAAGAAATCAAGACTATACAGAGAGGTTTGTGTAGAAATAATCAAGGTATGACCCCAAAAATGAGTGTCTGTGTCTTGGTTTTCAAGAAGAGTGTGGGACAGTGGCTGGATGGCTGTGGGAATCAAGCTGTAAGAATTTATCTGGTCTCAAGTAGAAACAAGATTCAAGGTGCTCGGTGGGCTCAGATGAGGAAGGGTTAATACATCTGTCCAGCTGGAGACAGGAATGGGGGGACAAGGGGATAGACAACATTCTCAGCAGCCAAAACCTCATTTTCTGATCTCAACACTACACAGGCTTCAGATGATATTTGGAGGAAAACCAGCATGTAAAACTTTAATTAAATAATTTGCAAAAGAGGAAATAAATGGAAAATAGAATAACACACTTCTTTTTTGTCCAATGCTATCACATGCCACGCTAGCCTGATCTCTTTCTGTGGTAGGATAACTGATTTTTTTGACAAAGAAAATGCACTAGGTCTCATCTTTATGGACTTCAGCGAAGCGTTTGATATAGCACCACATGGGAAATTACCAGGGAACGTGGAGGCAGTGGAGATTAGTAGAAAACCAGGAAGGTTGATAAGGAACGAGCCACAGGTTGAAATGAAAACAGATTGCATTAACAGGGAAGACATCGTGTTAGAAGGAGGTTACCAGGAGCATTCCCCAAAGACTGGTCCTGACACTATCTTGTGCAATATTCCAGGGAATGGCCTTGGGGAGGAGGATTGTGCTAACGGAGTTCGGAGATAGCACAAAATTAAAAACACCATCAGGACAAGAACTTGCTATGCTGCCTGCATGGAATTTGGGACTGGAATAGCAGAAGAGGATAAGATGGAGCATCTGCCTGTTGGGACAAGCAGGAATGATTTCTGGGATAAGATGAGGCTCACAGGTTAGGGGTATGTGGGTGGAAGAACAACTGAGCCGTGCTCAGCAGTCCCAGAGGATTTTGAGCTACGATGTGATGCTGGGAAGGTATTTGGAGTAGTTCTAGTGATATATTCCTGTGTGTGGCCATCCTGCTGCATCTGCTGGACTGCCAGCTGTGACTCTGATCCTGCTCAAGAGGATTCAAGAACCTGGATCATTTAAGTCAGCAAAATAAATGCTGAGATATGATCTGATCATTTGCTGATAAATGCTGAGGGAATGCACACAAGCGAGGGAAAAAGAACTCATGGACAATTTTGACACAAAACCAAATGGATGTAAAGTGAACGTTTATAAATTTCCTGATCACAATTGGATTCCCAGCCCTCAGAGTCCTGATGGGCCTTTCAGAAAGAAAAGCAGGAGGGAAAAATATAACGGTTTAAAAGATGTTGCTTTATCAGATTATTTGGTGTTAAGTAGAGACTTAACAGCTTCATCCCATCCCAATGTTCCTGTTACTCTGAGTAGTGGATTTTGACCCCTTTCTGTGCTGCAAACACCCATCACTTGCTGGCAGTGCTGCAGGAACATGTAGGGAATGAATGGGAACATTCCCCAGGTCTCAGAGGTATCGGTCTGAGGTGACTGTGGAGAGGTGACTGATTACAGGACTGGTCATTCAATCCCAAAAGCAGAGAGGAGGCAGCAAGGCCACCTACATTAGGGCAGCATAGGGAATATGCACCTTCCAGGGCTTTTCCTCAACCCCAAAAAATACCTCCTGCATCCAGACCATTCCCAAGGCTGCAGTGCTGGAGATGCAGACATTCCTGCACATCCTGAGACAGGACAGGTCCTGGTCCCACACTAACACCACGTGTAGTCTGCTCTCAAAACCTCTCCGTTTTCTCTTTTCTTTCCTTATTTTTAAGCCTAAATTAGGAGTGGTGCCTGCAACATTTACCAGACATCAGAGGGAAGCAGTAACACATGCTGAGAGCCTTGTGTATCTCACAGATGTATAAAATATCTCCATCTCTAGTAACTCCAAATGTTTCCCTACCTTCCAGGTGACAATAGCTCTGTTCCACAGATCTCAGTAGGGATTAGGGATTTAAATGAGATTGATAGTTTACATCAAGTCAATTTTAATTTACAAATTGGCTAAAAAAGAAAAGGTAATTTTCTAAAGGTGAAGCATCAACAGTTTTCCCAAGTTCCACAGATCTGTAATGATGAGTCACTGGGAATTCAAGCATATAAAGCAGTTGTTTACTAGGCAGAACTGAAAATTTAGCTGGGAAAGGTTTTCCAGAATACTGGAGGCAATGAGGTGGAAGACTGGTCATCCACTGGGACCAGTTTGTCAGCATCAGTCTTGCAGGAACAGCTCCTGAATCCTTAAGTCACCATTCCTCACCCTATTGCCTCAAAATGATGCCAGTCTCAGTGTAGTTCTCTCTCTTTTTTTTTTTTTTGTTTTGTTTTGTTTTGTTTTTTGTTTTTGGAAAATCCTGAGATAAGAAAGATCTACAGTGGGTGTGAAATGTTTATGTAAGCAGTGAAAAACATTCAAAAAATAATTAAATGAAAAATTTCCTTCACATTTGCTTAGTTGTCTCCCTAACTGTTGTTGGTGTCCTCCATCTCCATTTTTGTCCCCTGTGTTATGGCCTCTCCCAGGACACCAGTTCCCAACAGGAAGGTGCTAAAAGAGACTCTGGTCCATGTGTACTGATAGTTATGGAGAAGGGACCTGGAGATGGTGCCCAGAAATGTTCCTGGGTGATGTACACTTAGGATAGGGGTTTTCTTCATGCATACAGTTCATGTATACAGTCCTTTACATCCAACTCTTAATAATGCCCAGGTTAGTAGTGTTGGGGCAGAGGTATTTATTCCCTGTTATTTAATACCCAGGTAACGACTGCTGGGCCATTTAATGAGTTCTTAAAAAACAAATCCAGTGAGCCACACATTCCCACACACCTCCAGCCTTATTTCAAGTGCTTAATGGACTCCAGCCTCTGCTCTGGTAGTTAAAAATCTTCCATTTCTATCACTGCAGCGTTTTTACTGCTTTTTTTTATTTGCTCAATCATTTCACAGTCCAGTTGTTCGGTTTTGGTCAGGTGGGCTATAAAATATTCCTGTAACAAGTTTAATCTCTGCAACATCTCTGGCCTCCATCTGTAACGACTTTGTACCAATGGTAGTTTCTCCCAAATCACCTTTTTCAAGAACTAACAAATCTTCTTTGCAGACCAACACACATCCCAAAAACACACACCACCTTCCCAGCAGCTCCCAAACAGCAGCAGTGTTTAATACACTTGGTTACTCTGTCCCTATTGGGAAGACGTAATTTTAAATTATCTGGATTTGAATAAAAGAAAACTTTTAGTGGCTGAGCACCAATTCTACATCCCCATGCTGTTAGGCTGCTCTTGGGACTGCTGTTCCATAACCCTATTTTGGCCTTTGTGTGTGTTTATTGCATCCAGACCAACCCCGGTGTCCCTGAGTCAATCAATGCCACTGAGTTCCAAACCAGATTCGGGCCCTTTCTGGGGATTCTTGTTGGCTGTGCAGGCTCTGAACCTTTTAATGGGCACAGATTCCTGGGTATTCACATGTGAAATAAAAAATGGGAGATTTAGTAAAGGATATATTAGGGATTTGTGGTGAAGTTGTGACACTGTGTTGCTCCCCTGTGATGGGAGGAGGATGTTTGTGTGGCTTGGACATACCTGGCACTCACTCCTGCCCTGCGGTACCATTTGCATGCTCACAAGAAGGAAGATTTCAGCACCCTTCTCAAACATGCTGCAGTTCTGCTCTTGCTGAGGAGGGGCAGTGGAAAGGCTCAGCCTCTAAGCCTGCAGAAATGTTAAACACGGAAAGTTCCTTGGCTCCGTGTCTTGCATTCCAATAGTGGCATGTTCCCATGAGCCAGACCTGCATCCCCAGCCTGTCGAGCTGGCAGCTCCTGCTGGATGGGCTCATTGATTTACTCCGTGTTGTAACTCGTTGGAGTGGTTACAATACCGAGGGGGGCTAATGCTGCAATCTTCCTCTGCCTTGCTCTGCCTGCCTGGCCCCGACTACCTCCCTCCCTGTCTATAGCACCAGTCAAAATCACTTCCCAGTCCTTTCCCACAGGTAAACATCATCTCCAGCCCGTGATGCATTTTGTATCTCTCCAGAAAGTAATACCTATAGAAGTCAGCACTTCAGTGATTTATGTAATTAAAATATGATGGATCAAGTCGTTAAAATTCACTAGCGCTGGTACGCGTGTTCACAAGTGCACAACTTGTCTCCAACTGTGCCTGCCCCATCAGCCCACCATGACCTTGTCTTATTATTTAAGCTTTTACTCTGTATCAGAAAATTATGAATAGCAGAACAAACTGAAGAGTGGAATTAAAAACAAGAGCGCCTGGTATATTTTTCTGCTTGTGTTTACTTTGTCACTTCAGAATGACAGGCTTGAAATTCCTGCATGATCTTCAGCATGTTCTAAAAATGACAGCTACTATAATTCAAATTTACTGCTGTATTTTTTTTACTAGTAATGAAGTTGTAAATGCAGCATTTCTTTCATTACCTATTCATTAAAGATATGACATGAAAACAGAGTTACCATGGAAATGGCTCTGTGAATTCTGAGTACATAATAAGAATTTCATTGTTTACACTACAGCATAGATAACTGATGGGTGTTGTTGTTGCTGGTAAAGTCTTATTTAGCCTCGGGAATGCTTGTAAGGGGAAAAAGGTTGTGCAATTGGTCTTCCACTAAGTGCCTGCATACAAGCAAAGCTCCGTAAAATCATCACTGTAAAAGAGTTTTATGATGAAAAGCACTGAATATGTTTTGAGCTTTAAATTTTTGAGCATCATTCGGAACTGAATATTTAAACATTCAAAGTAGAGATAGCCTAGTTGGTGTGTTACTAATAGTCTCATTGCAGGGCTAATGCGTACACAGCTCATATAAATAAATTAGCATAAAGAGAATTTAGGAGTTTTTATACTTCAGCTGAAAACAGTAGGTTTTAGTAGCAGGAAAGTGTCAGATTTAACAAATAACAGCGTCAACAGCTTTGCCAAAAGGTAAAGGTGTTAGAAGCCTTATTTTTGCAGCAATTGCAGCTTCAAATAAAATCAGGAGCTGCATCCTCTAACTGTGTAATATATATATTATATATTCTATTATATACAGTATAATAGAGCACTTTTGTGTTACATTGCACCTCTGAAATGGGTCTGATTTTATACATAATAGAACCAGGAAGGTTCTTAAATACCCAAATACCAGGGTGACCCTTTTTGGCATCTGAAGTGACAGTGACCGTCAGCAGCACTTCTTCAAGTGAAAAGGTTTTAATCTGATTCTGCACCGCTCTACAAAACCCATGGAAAAGGCTAGAGCTCAGCTGAGAATCAATGAGTCAGGATTGTCATTTGTGCCCAAACCCCTGAATGTCTGTTTCTCATTTGCAAACCAGTTCATTCCAGGGAATGAGCCATAAAGAGAAGCATTATGGATACCGTGTTATAAAACAGAGTGATAATGAGATCTCTTTTGTGCCTTAAATAAACATTTAACTGTTCCTAGTCTTAAGTAATAAAATATGTACATCTGCACAAAGATGAGCAGTCTGAATGTGACTGGGCACGTCCTGAGCCCTCTGATGACAAGACTCCTCTGATGATAAAGGCACTGAATTGGGGTGTTTGATGTACATCGGTGCCCTCCTGCTCCAGAGTCATTTGCACCAGGCAGAACTAATCACTCCTAATTGCGATTGACTGGCAGAATAACTGTAATGGCATCCCTGAAGCAGCCTCTGCCTTCATCTTCCCAGGTCGTTTGCAGAGGGACTCGTTCCTCCCAAATCTTCCGCTTGGTGAGATCATGGGAAGGGACTGTCCCAGTGACCCTCACAACAGTGACAAACCAAGTGTTCCCATTCCCAGCCCTGAGCCAGGAGCTCACATCGACTCTCATTTTAGTAGAATTTGGCAAGTTTGGGGAAAAATTAGATATGGCAACAGTCAGACTTCACAGGGTAAAACAGTAACACTTCAAAGACCATCAGCTGGGTCACCTCCATGCAAAGAGCAGTTGGTGCTTTCTCCCATGAGCTTGTCTGCCACAGTGCAGTGAGAACCATATTAACCCTGTCTTTATGAATAATTTGATACTTCCAGGATTCTGAGGGACAGCCACAGACTGCAGTTATTATTCATAGCGTGAATAATAATTTTGTGGGAAAGGATTAGAGTGTTATTCCTCAACACAGCTGAAGCTGCTTTAGAGGAAGAGATTTAGGCAGTGGGGGGAATAGGTGCTACAGCCACACATTCACCAGTAACTTATTGTCTGCTTTGGGTGGGAACAGACAGTTAAAATCTGGTGTCTCACCTGCTCCAGGTCAGAAATATTTTCCACCTTCAGGGATGCTGCTGTCCACACACTCACCTGGTGAATATCCTGCATCCCTCTTGCCTGTGTTCTGCTGGCACATCGGGATGTGCTTTGGCTTTGGCTCAGCTGGGTGAAGTCACAGCACAGCTGACGGGTGGCCAACAGCATGCAGCACGAGAGGGAGAAGGATTTCACATCTTGCTGTTGATTACCAAATGAAACGTAACTCAGATTACTGGAGCTGCTCAGATTAATGATCTGGTGGTGTTTTAACTTTGCAGAGCATCTGCACCGTATGTGATCCCACCAGTGTTTGGTGGGTTGAATCACTGCTGTGACAGAGCAAAGAAAAAATGTTGAAATCATATTTTCTGTTTGAACCAGTAGGCAATGTTTTGTTTTTGGGAAAATTTGTCAGGCACAAAGAGAATAATGAAGGGAAAAAGGAGATCTACTTGAATAATGAGCACACTGACCATCACATGAAATATAAAGTCCTACACAGTAGGTTACATTTTGGATCTAAATTATTTGTTTGAGTCTGTTTTGGCTTAATTTTTTTCTTTTCTTTTGCAGTCTCATGAACTATTTTTACTAACTTTTTATTTATGGTCAAATTTTTCTGATTAAATAGAAAAGCACAAAGACAAAAATGTTCTTCATCTGCCTCCTAAATGGACTGATGTGCCACAGCCCAAAATCTATAGGAGCCCTGTCTTGGTCTGAAGAGTTTACCTGGCTCCTTGCACAGTTTTCCTCAGCATGGTACCAGAGGGAGAGAATGAGCAGGAATTTCAGCCCTCTCTAAAGCCTCTTAGAGGCTTTGGGAGTCCCAGGTGCTGCTGCTGTCCTGTTGCTGAAGGCTGCAGAGGCATTTGTGCTACATCCTTTATTGCCCTGGATCCCTGGCAGTGTCCAAGGCCAGGCTGGACGGGAGCAACCTGAGCTAGTGGAAGGTGTCCCTGCCCATGGCAGGGGGTGGAACACGATGAGATTTGGGGTTCCTTCCAACCCAAACCCTTCTGGGACTCTATGATTCTATGATCCAGCATCAGCTCAGCCCACATTTAGCTGTTGCATGGGATCCACATTAGTCTCTGGGGCCTCTACATGCTCCTCATCACAGAGAACTTGCTGCAGGATGTATAGATGAGACTGGAGGTATATAAACAACACAGGTATTGCACATTTTAATGTATTTTTCAGCTTTTGGTTCTCCGGGCTTATTTCCTACGCAGCAGGGGCAATTTGCACATAATATCTTTGCTGCTGGACTGTGAACATTTACGCTACATGAAGTTAAGCAGCTGGTAGAAAGCCCTCAGAAATCGAGTTTTCTAAGAAGTGCTGACACACTTTTAATTGGAGTGCTGGATGCCGTGGGAGCACTGTGCCATAAGCCTGGGTAGTTAGTTAGTGTATCTTATTTTGCAGCTTGCCATGTCCAAGCTATAGGGCACGACTGGCTTTATTTTTAATGCAAATTATAGCTGATTTCCAACTGTTGAATTGCAGGTACTGGGAGCCTTTCGTGCTCTTAAAACTATGTATTAGTAATTTGAAGGAACTGGTTATCTGAAGAGTAGGCAGATCCTTGCAGGCAGGGGATAAACACAATTGTTGGCTTTCTGGGTGGTTAGTTTCTTTCAAACATTTATTGAAAGTGCTAGAAACCATGCAGGCTAAAAGTGTACTTTGCAATTTTCTGAGTGCTGTATGTCTCTCTCTCAGAATAATTCATTATAATAACAGAGTCGCTGGGCTGGCTCTATTTGTGTAAAACAACAGACTCTGGAGATACTGGAGGGGTAACAAAACAAATGTACAGTGTCCTGATAGAAATACAAGTATTGATCTGATGAATATTGCAGCCTAAAGACTACACGTTATTAGGGTGTAATGAAATCTTGTTCTGGCTTCAGAGCTGTAGCTCTGCTGCTGGTCACTACAGCACTGAATTATTCAGAAATCACATCTCAGAGGCTTTAGAAGATGCCATCAGCCTCCTTGTTTCTTTTTGTTCTTCTCTCCCATCCAAATGTTCTTTCTTGTCTCTAAATATTTCATAGATGCTTGAAATAAAGCCTTTCCCTCTTGGTTTTGCTCAGTTGGACAGAAGCTGAGGTTGTGGTTCATCAATACAGTAAATCTGGCGCTAAGACTCTTGATATTGGATCCAAAATGCCATAGGCAAGTGATGCAAAGTGCTGATTCAATCCAAACTGCATCTCAGAGTTCAGATTTATCTGAGAATTTGTGATAGATTCTCGCATAGGGCTTTCTGCTGAGTCAGGTGGTGTCTGTACTCCCACTGCTGCAATAAAGTTGGCCCGAAACCAGCGTGAACTTCATCTCATCTGCTTTGGCTCCTTCCACAGGAACAGGACCATGTGCCTGCTCCTGTCACGGATCAGATGTGTGTGCTGGGAAGGCCGGGGCTGTGCAGGTTGGGGTCACCAGCAGCAGAGCCTCTGCCTGAAGTGAAACCTCTTCTGTCACAGGGAACAGAGCAGGGAGAGGTGTTTGAGGTGCCATATCCCATGTCACAACTTGTCCATGGGGCAGCCACTCTGCTAGAGCTCCCTAAGACACAGGTGGTATCAGATAAGCTGTGAGTTGAGCTTTTTGGGTGATCAGCCCTTCCCAGCACCCTCAGTCATTTCCCCAGAGTGCAGCTGATCCCTCAGAGGATTTGCTGCTGGCAAAGCACTGTTTCTGTTGGTCCAGTGTGGTGGACACAGCAGGCAGTGCTCCATCCCTTTTCCCTCAGCTGTGCTGCAGTGGAATTCCTGGCACTGAGAGCACTTCCCAACTCCGCGTTGACTCAGGATATTCGCACCCTTGCTGCTCACAGACACCCACTCACGGAGGAGTGCACATCCCCAGTAGTCCAAGCAGCAGCCCCTCCATGGACTTCCCTCCCTTGCACCTAGTCATGAAGTTGGGCTCATATCCAGCTCTATCCACAGCTGTGCCCAATTCCATGTCTCAGAAATAGCTGAAAGACCACCTGAAAGTTTCAGAGGGAAACAGCCCATCCAGTGCTGCACGCGATGTCTCCCTACCCTTCCAGCCTTGCTTTATTAACACAAGTGTCCTTCACTGCTCTTTCACTCGAAATCAATCTCTCCAGCACTGATTGCTCTGTCACATTCCCTCTGTAGGCAGGCTGGCTGAACACTTTTATCGTGCTGCCCGCAGGCAAAGTGGTCCCACAAAGAGCCCTCTAGACTGAGCTCAAGGTCACAGGTCCTAATAGCTTCCTTAGGATGGCTGCATACTGTGCCACAAATTCACTTTCACCCTGATCTTCCTGTGGAATTAAATCCCACTCAGCTTTAGCACTGGTGAAAGACGTTGTCCAGAACAGACTGTTGCTTATAAATGACTTTCCTGCAGGTTTCTCTGGAGCTCTGGTTCTTCCCTACAGGGAGTAGCTTCTGGCATCAGGAAAACTTCTGCTTCTCGAAAACAAACATACAAACTCCGTGGTGAAGTGTTCCCAGTTCAACATCTAAGTACACATTTCTATTCCTGAGTGGTCTGTTTGATCCCTCTCACCACTGCAGGCAGTGATGGATCCCCTGCAGCTCGCGCTGCTGCTGCTGCACCTCACTTGGCCTCAGTTCAGCTGCAAATACGTAAATCTTGGTTGCTAATTACATCAAACCTTCATTTAGGGCTTCATTTAGGAACAATACACAGGGTGCTATTCCTTCAGCAGTGGTGTGGAGGAGAGGTCCACCCTATCCCAAAGCCAGCAACTTGTGTGCAGGGGATGAGGGATGTACATCTCCTCACTGAGAGGACTTGCAACAACTTGGGCCAAACTTTTAGCAAAAGACAACAAAATAAAACTTCATGAAGAATCTGTTGAAGATATATGCCGTGTTGACGATATCAGAGTGGCATCTGTGTCTCTAAGGCAGGGATTTGTTTGTCTGTCCACCTAAGATGCAGGTATTAATGCAGCCTTTGGGACCTGACTTCCCAAGACAGTGTTTTGGAGTTGGTGGTCCTGGCAGCCAGGCAGTCTGGCCTCTCTCCTCCATTCCAGGCCCCCCTGCACATTGGTTAAGGGGGTTCACACACGTCCTATAGGGTAGTCACTACATAATTGTGAATTAATGCTGTGCTCCTTGCGTTCGTTGCATTTGATTGACTTTGGGTCAATGAATCCACTTCTAGAGAATCTATCTTTCTTTGGGAAAACATGCTGAGTTTTAAAAATAGGAGGCATTTAAACATATTGTACATCCTGGAGTGGATAAAAAGGTCGGGCTGGTCACTGAACTACATAAGGATGAAGTAATGGATAGAAGCTGGACTTTCTATGCTGTCCCTTAGAGCACCTGTGTAGCATCACAGGGAGCAGATCTGCTCTAGAAGACCCAGCAAGTTCTGGGCTTGCATGTGCGAGGAGATCAATAGCACACCAGGATATTCCCCCATTATGATTCTTTCCCCCTCTGCTAATTTGGTGTAATTTGTCCCTTTGTCTTAGCTGCCTGTGTCCAGTCCCACTCGTGGTTATCTCCCAGTACACAACAGCTTGTCAGTCTGTTTTACCACACATCTTTGTTATTGCTTTTGTTTTTGTGTGTAACTGTCAGATAAAGGAAAATAGCTCCCATTTATCTCTGGAGGACTTTAGGATATTATTGTTTTATCATACATACAGCATTATCTTCTTGTTGTTTGGGGTCATTTTATGATACAGTGCACTTCACCTTTCTGTTCCTCACATTCCGAGCATTTGTGTGTGACCTTTCAACACCAATACAGAGAGAGGCTTCAGGAACAGATCCACTTGTGCTGTGCATTGTTCACCTAGAGCCAGGCTCCTCCCGTTTATGACATGATAATTTGCACAGGAGGCACTTTTCAAACAGCACAATGCAAGTAAACGTGGCACTGCAGCATCCCCGTACCACTCACACAAAGTTAAGTAGTTGCTTTAATGGAAATGTTGCAGCAAGAAGGTGTGAGGGAGAGACAACAGGAAAAAATTTGATAAGCGGTAGGTATTGTATGTCGAGGTAGAAGAATGACTGATAAAGGATGGCAACATGGAAAACAAACAGGGAGCAGAACCTTTGAATATTGGATTTTTCTGGTTTGGTGACCAAGGTACAGGAAACACTATATTAGTTTAAGTAATTATCAAATAATTTAATATTAGATTTTTGTCAAAATGAGAACAAACAGAAACAAATAGCTGAGATTAACCAAATGTTTTGGTCAAGCTGCAGGAAAGAGGTTATATATTTTCCAAATTTAATGTAAATGCAGTTTGGGGTCCCTTTCCACTGTGCCAGATGTAATGTCATTCTCCTAGAAATTTTTCTTTTAAAGAAAATATTAATTCACTGAAGCTAAGGAAGGTGGGTTAAAATGTTGAATGTACAGTGGAGACTGAACTTATTGCAACCTAGATCTTCTCGTTAGAAGAAGGAAAGGAACTAATGTTGCTACCATGAGCACTTACAGACACGAAAGTCCATGAGAAAACTCCCAGTACCTTCCATTATATTTTGATTTAAGTCTTGGAGAACTATTTGGAGAGAGACTATTTACAAGACCATGTAATGACAGGACAAGGGAGAATGGATAACAGAAAAAGATTCTAGACTGTGAGGGTGGGCAGAGAAGCTGTGGCTGCCCCTGGATCCCTGGAAGTGTCCAAGGCCGGGTTGGATGGGGCTTGGAGAACCCTGGGACAGTGGAAGGTGTCCCTGCCCAGGAGGTAGAATGGGATGGAATTTAATGTCCCTTTCATCCCAAACCATGCAGTGATTCTATGACCCTGTGAACTGCTACAGGATGTTAGCATCCGTGGTAAGAATACTCACAGAGCAAAACATATCAGACAATGAACAGACCCGTGTGTAAAAATCTATGTTAAAAAATGCCAGGTAAATACAGCCACTGCCAGTGCAGCCATTTCACATTGACTTCACAGCTATTGTTGTAGCCAGATTATTTTCCTGTGTTAGATGCTTTATATGTTAAGCAAAGATGCTAAATGCTTTCCTGGGCACGCTGTAATCTTGCTTTTTAAGTTGGAAGCTAATTTACTGTTATAAAACCATGAATGTTTAAAAATTGCATTGCTTGAAAAATTTAGCTTTTCATGTTCACTCTGAATTACAAGAAGAGAATAATTGACTTATTTTTCATAACACACTGGAATACCCTTAATATTTCTTCTGGAGTTGCCTAAATTGGAAAATCTGGGGTGGCCCCAATCTTTCTCCATCAAAGACAAGAAAGAACCTGTGGACATGCAGGCTCCTTAGCCAAGATACCTCCCTAAAGTACCTGCAGCCTGAGGATGGCTCAGGATAACAGCAAAAGGAATTTTCCCTGGCACATCCCTGAGCCTGGGGTACCTGCATTTGTAGTCTCTCTCCATCTATGTCCTTTGCAAGGAAGTGTGTTGCTGTAGGTGAGGGTAAAACCAGAGAGGGTGAAGTTAATGCCAGTGATGGTGTGTTTCCTGTGCACACAGACCAGCTGATGGATGGTAACTTACTCACCTGATGTAATTTGTGGTTTGTGAGCTGCAGCCCTCATAGTCTACAGTAATGAGGTTTTAAAAAGACAGATGCTCCCTCTGCTCCAAGGTCTCTTGGAAATGTTGTGTGTTTGTGATGTCTCTTTTCACAGCAGAGCCGATGTTTCCTGACGAGTTATTATCACTGCTCACCAGGTCCCGCTTGACTGTGTCTGGCTAGTGCATAGCGGCCACCCTTTTATTTGCTAATTAATTCTCTGATGCATTTTGGGGGAGAAATCCATTTCTTGGGAATCTGAGTGTTATAATGCTTTTATTTATGCTGGGTTTGCATGTTTAGTTGACACACAAAGTGTACTGCTATAAAAGGGCAGACAGCTGTTTGTGTCCTCACAGCAGGACAGGCCTGAGCACCTTTCCCCCTGTCAGGAGTGGTTGGGTGTCTTGTGACACCAGGAACCAACCTTGAGGTTGGATATTGAGTGTACATCTCAATACTCAGCAACTTCTCAACCCTGGGGGTTAGAAAACACACATCTTTTGGGTTTGGGGATCCAAGGCTGGAGCAACCTCAGCTTCCCTCCTCCACAAAGGAGTATTACCCAGTGTAATTCCTTGCTGGGTTACATGGGACACCAAGTTACTGACTTGAATCCTGGCAGCAGTACCCCCACAAGGCTCCTTGGAAGGAGAGCTTGCTGACATGTCCATGTATTTGCTATCTGCTGGATCAAAACTGTTTAGAGACAACCACAACCACCAGCTCTGCCTCACACAGAGTACAGCCCTTCTGCAGGCCTTTCACCACCTGGGCAGATGGAAGGTGATGGCCCCACCTTCATCAGTGAAGATGGAGATGATGAAGCTCCTCCTGGAGCTCTGGCAGCCTTAGGGCCATGCCCATTCTCTGGGGAGCCTGTTCAGTGCCCATCACCCTCTGGGAGAAGAGCCTTTTCCTGATAGCCAACCTAACCCCCCGCCCCCGGCACAGCTCCGTGCAACTTCTTGGGAGCAGTCCCACCTTCCAAATCTGTGGTGCTGTACCTGGAATCAGAGGACATGGAAAGACTCCTCAAGGAGGACAGAGACATCCAAACAACTCCTCCTCATCCTTCACTGAAAACATTTCAAGTTCAAGAGGCATCAGTATTGTCTGGAATGTCCTCCTTCAGTAT
The DNA here is from genome assembly GCF_009650955.1 of Corvus moneduloides. Lineage (NCBI taxonomy): Eukaryota > Metazoa > Chordata > Aves > Passeriformes > Corvidae > Corvus > Corvus moneduloides. The sequence continues at coordinate 3,107,112 of NC_045483.1, forward strand.
GGACATGCAATACCCACTCACAGACTGAAAGGCAGAGGTCTAACCCAGTATATTTGGCAAGTTTCTCTTGCTGAAATGTGTAGTTACAATAGATAGACTTCCATGATTTATTTAGTAGTGGTTTGTTTGTCATTCTTTTTCTAAACTCAACCCTGTTGCTTCCGTAGTACAAAGGAAGAGTCAAAGTGACTACTTAACCAACTGAATACATCACTTGGGATGTTTAATTCTCTGAAAACCTGGGTGGGTTTTTTTTCAAATTATTTACACTTCAGAATGGAAAAATAGCAACATTACTATAGCATTAGATTAAATTTCCCCAGGTTAATGGGCTCAGTGTCAGGAGTGAATAATCACAAGTGCATTGCCAATGGAGAGACCATAAAGGCACATTCCTTTCACAATATATTCTACTCCATGAATATATTAAAGTATTTTTCCCAGTATGAAAAGAACAGAAATAGCCTTTTGTTTTCCTCCTTCCATAGCAAATGCTCCTGTCATCCGCAGCACAAGTTCCTTGAATCTGTACCAGTCAGTTTTTATCCTTCCTTCAAGACCCAGAAGCCACTGGAAAAATCCTTCACATGGCTAAACTTTGCTGAATGTATTTAACCAGTAAATTATTTGTCTTCTGAACTAGAAGAACCAATACCCATTTATGTTCTCAAAATGGTTTGTTTTACTTACTTTATGAGTAGGAACTGCAACAGTAGCAAAGCCAAAGGACGTTTAATTAAGTTATATTTACTTTTTCATGATCTTTTAGCTTTAGTTTATAAATCATGAATCAATGAGTACTTAATTTCCTCATATAGCATTAAAAGTAATTGCTTCATAAATTTGTTTTAGTAATCCAAATATTTGCACAGAGAGCAGCACAAAGAAGTTGTTTCATTGATGAGAGTTCTCACTTCCCTTTCCGCTGTTGGAGGAAAATGGTTTTTTGCTCCTTTGGGGTCCAGTCTTTTATGGTGCAGAAGTATCTGAACCTCAGGGGTGGTATTGCTATGAAATATTGATGTCACACTGATTTTTTTGGTCATTGGTTTCCTCGGCACTTGAATTACAGTGACCTTCTCCTGAATCTCCAGTCTGGCAATCAGAAGACTGTGAGTGGGTCAACAACCCTGTGCAGGGCCCTCAAGCAATCTTTAGCTACAGATATTTCTGCTTTCTCCCCAAAATCCAAGCCCAGATGTGGGGAGATGCTTCAGTCCTTCGATATTAGATATGGCATCTTGGAATTCAATTTCAGCTTAGTAACATGAGGCAGAGAAATCCTTCCTGCACCCTCACCACGGTGATGAACCATTTGTATACAGAAACAGGTGCTTGAGAAGCTGCTCCCTTCCAAACTGGTGGCCGGACCCAGGGAACGGCTGCAGCTGTGCCAGGGGAGGTTTAGGTTGGATATCAGGGAAAGGCTCTTCCCCCAGAGGGTGCTGGGCACTGCCCAGGCTCCCCAGGGAATGGTCCCGGCCCTGAGGCTGCCAGAGCTCCAGGAGCGTTGGGACAGCGCTGCCAGGGATGCCCAGGGTGGGATTGTTGGGGTGTCTGTGCAGGGCCAGGGGCTGGACTGGATGATCCCTGGGGGTCCCTTCCAGCTCAGGACATTCTGTGATTTGTGTTTCTATGATACATTGCATGTATGTGTTGGGTCCTGCCTGACTCCCATGATTTGTTTTCAGTCATTGTTGGGTTCCCCAAGTGTAGGATTATTTTATTGACTTGTGGACAGTGTGCTGAAAATCAGGATCTTTCAAAAAACAAAATCATAGAACCACAGAATATTCTGAGTTGGAAGGGCCCAACAAGAATCATCAAGTCCAAATTTTAAGGGAATGGACCATACAGGGATCAAACCCACAACTTTGGTGTTATCAGCACTGTATCACAGTAGTGCCATGATCCACATCAGATGCAGCTCCATGAGAGTAATTTTTCAATAAAAGGCTTCATTTGAATTGGAAAGCTTTTCATGAATTGTTTTTTGGTGGAAAAAATAGGAAAAAATCTCCAGTAGCTGCCATATGGAAAAGGGTCGGCTGTCCCAGGACCTAAAGTCTTGACCGATGCTTGATGCCATACCTTGAACCCCTTTCAAATGGGTTTTGGTGGGCTTTGCATTTCTTGTCAGCCACAAAGGTGGAAGCAGTGAGCTGATACAGTGTTCCATGCAGGAGCAGAGCTTGTGAAAAGCAGCTGAGCTCCAGCATCATCTGCTCTGTGGTGCTCCTTGGCACGGGAAGAGGGAGGGCAGCCTAAAAAGCAGCTGTGGAGCGTGAAGCACACCTGAGGTCTGGCTGGTGGGGTCCAATGCCCTTGCTCCAGCTGGAGCTGATGCCATTTCCTTCATTCCTCATGCACACCCACTCTGTAATTCCAAGTGGGATATGCCCAACATGAAGAGTTTCCCCAGCTGGACTTCCAAGACTTCCCTCAGCTATCCCTGTGCAGCCATAAATCAGGCAAAATCTCCAGGGGAGTGAGCAGTAATCTGGGCAAAGCAGAGGGGAAGGGAGGCGGAGGAGGTAAAGCAGGAGCTGCCGTGGCCTTAATTCCCCAGTGTCTGGTAAAGGTTTTGAGAAGGAAGTGTTTTATTTCTTCAATGGAGGTGTGGGTGGCAGGGAAAGGTCAGAAAAAGAGGCCTGGGGTTAGAAGCAACTGTTATATTGGACGAAAATCTCTGCTGGATTGCAATGGAATAATCAAGATTTATTTATAAAATATTGCTATTAAATAAACATTACAGAAACTTTCGAATATCAAGCTTATTTATAGCTTTAGGCGTGAAAACCCACATTAGTATGTTGAATTATATGAGTTCACTGCTGCCTGCTAGCTGACAGCACGTCAAATTATTTGCAAATATTTTCTGGAACAGTAACCTTGAAGGATGCCAGCACCATTCAGTGTAACTTTATCACGAGACAGGAACCAAGTGATGAGATGAGGACTGAGGATACAGAGTTTTTAGCAGCAAGTGACCTCTGACTCGCTGCCTAAAAACAGAGTTCACGTGGTACCTCCCTCAGCACAGAAAGATGCTTTTTTGTCACTGACATTTACACTGATTCTGTGCAGGGGTTTTGGAAGATGGTGTGAGTGATGTCGAGATGAGAAACTGCTCAGGGCAGGAATTTGGGAGTACGTTGGTCACATTTAAGTGGGTTTATCTCCTCCAGCTTGCAATACCAAGCTTCTGCAAAAATTATATAATCATTTTAACAAAGTGTTCCATAATTGACATGAAAAAGGCAAAGTAAAATAAAAATGAATTACTCTGTAAGCAGAAAGGTTCATTCATTTTAACTGCAATCTGTAAGAGGGAAAAGGGGAAAAAAATCCCAAATGCAGGCTTTTTATGGAAATTGTGGCCTCGTTGAAATTATAAGCTTTCTGCTATTTAAATGAATAATGTTCCCTAACACAGACTATTTTCTCATTTAAAAGTCTGTTGGGGTATAATTTCATCCTTTTACTGTCTGCTGTGTTTTAACTTACAGCAGTCTGACTAAATATTGTATTTTCTATCCATCAAAAATCATCAGTACAGTTTGTGCAACAAGCATTTGTTGCTCAATTAGAAGGCTCTGACTTAAAAATGTAACATTTTGCGTGGAGGTTTTCAGGGTCCTTGTCACATGGGAAGCAGGTGGCACTAAAAGTCGTGTTCTGTTCCCTGGCAGTGGCCAGCGGGGATGATGGCGATGATGCTTGGGCGCACAAAATGTGGGAGGACAGAGAAGTCCAAGTGGTTGCTCATCACCTCTGGGCAAGATGCAGAGAGTCAGAATGTCCTCCCTGTGAGGGAGGGACGGAGGGGACAGGCAGGATGAGTGACCAGCTCTAACAGTGGGCAGAAGAGCCAATCTGAGCAGTTGTGGCTTTGGCACATGCAGGGCTCCCTTGGGTGCCGAGTGCTTCTTCACACCAGATTCAGTCCAGCATGGGTAGCCAAGTGCCTTGTAGCCAAAACCAATGATTTGCATATCCCACATGCTCCCAAAATCTGAAGTCAGGGCTCCCAAACCTCACCTAAAAATGAGACAGTAGTAAAGACAGGCACTTGCATTTGACCTTCGGTTTTTCAGGCCATTTTCTATTCACCCAGGCCACATCCCATGGTTTTATCCCTAGCTGTGAAATTGAGTCACTTCAATGTTAAAACAAATGCTGAGGTTCTCCTGGACTCACTTGGCTGGGAGTTGGGGCTTTTAAAGGCACACCGTGGGGCTCATGATGAGAGCAAGCAACTCGCAGCATAAATTACCTTCCATCTTTGGAGGGCATCTTTGTTTAGCAGAAGGACACAGCAGTGAAAGTTATTTAATGACAACAAAAATGCCTTGCCTCAAAGATGCAATTAACCTTGACAAATAAGTATGAATCCTCTAAGGAGCCATAAAAGTGCTCCCCTGGTTTATGTCTGTCAGTCTGTCGTTTGGATGCTCTATCAATTCTCACAGTACTTTCAGTAGCGAGGCCAAGTGGCTTATAAAGTTTTACGTGCTGTTTGTTTGCTGAGAGAATTACAGCCGTGGCACCCCTGCTGCAGCAGGGAAGGAGTTCCCAGGGGCTGCAGGTGAAGCCTGGGCTGTTCAAGGCAGGTGTTGGAACCCACATGGAAACCAGGATACCCAGAGTGGGCACTGCCTGCCATCGGCAGTGGGAGCCCCACCAGAGAGCCTCCAGCAGGAGGGCCATGGCCTAAACCAAAGTTTAGTGGCAGCTTCCAGGAGCCTCCTCTGCTTATTTTCCAGTGGGAAACACCTTCTGGATACCTACCCATAGTTTAATAATGCTGAACTCCTTATCCCACCCACAGGAACAACCCCAGCCAAGGACAGAGCTCTTACAGGCTTGATAATAAAAATTAGGACCTCTGAGAAGCCACTGTCATCGTCAGAAGCACCAACAGAATGGTTTGGGTAGGAAGGGACCTTCCAGATCCTTGAGCTCAGGTCCTCTGACCCTGACTTCTGCAGGGGGATCTCCGTTTGTGAGTGGACTCAGTGGGTGATTTATGTTTTAGCTTAATATTTGTCTAATTGTTTATATTTTGTCTCAGCCCAGCAGTCCCAACACTTCTCTGGCCACACATCCATCTTGCTCATGCACTTTTTGTGACTCTTGCTCTTCAGAGCCCCAGACATGCAGTGAGAGGTGGGAATGAGCTTGCCTTTCAATTGCCACAACATGTTGCTTTATGGTATTTACTTAGTTTCTGCTTGAAATCTTATTCTTCTCTTGCTTATTGTCACTAGTCCCAGCAGTTTGTTTCTCCTCTTATCTCACCAACATGAAGTTTGCATAAAGAGACAGCCCAAGTATGTGAGAAACAGCAGCCGTAGGAGGCCACAGCCAACGAATTTCAATTCTTGCCTTTTGCATTTCCTATTGTTTTTATCTACAGATACATTTTAGACTTCACGGGCCAAATTCATCCTTTTCCAATGAAGTTACCTCAGAGACACACTTGGCTCTGTTGCTTTAAAAAAAATAGATAATCCCAAACAGCAGGATAATTTTATGACCGCTAATTACATTTGTTGCTATGCAAGCTAAGATAATGATAAGAGTAATCGTATCTCATGCTTCAGGGCATACGCTCATCACCTGTGGACATCAGGAAGGAATTTTTCTCCCCATGTGCAGCACTGTTCAATTAACTAGATGGATTGTGGTGGGTTTGTTTTCTCTGTGTTTTCTTCCTCTGAAGGATCATTTATTAGCTGCAGCCGGAATAGGTATAGCAGATTGAATTAACCAACAGTCTGATCCAATATGGGGATTCCTAAATCCCCACCCTGGGAAGTAAAATCAGCTGAGGAAAAACAATGTGTAATCTTTTGCAATTCGGAAACTGTCTGTTTTTCAAATGCCTGAATATCCTGCCCATAACCAAAGTTGCGAATGCAGCAGAGCTGAGCTTTGGGCTACTGTGTTGCACAAAATCTGGCTCTGAGAGTGTCCCAGTTTGAGGAAAGTTGGAGGATTGCTCCTCTCTTTTGACTTTCTGAGTAGCATCTGCATTTGAGCACCACTGGGTCCTATGGATTATGTTTGTGGCTACCCGTCACGTTGCATTAGAATAGCCAGCCTCAGCCAGAAAAGCAACTGAAAGCCATTGGAAATCTGCCTCGCTGCCCACATCCAGGGAATAAGCTCTCTGATAATCCTAATAGAGAAGATCAAATTTGCCAAGAAAATAGAAGCGATTGCTTGTATTTTGCTTCATTCTCCTCAACTATCTTTCTGCTCCTCGCAAGACTTAATCAACAGCTAATAAACCTGAGCTTTTCGGTGCACAACAGAGTATTGTCTTTCTAGTACTTGTGTTGGGACTGGGATTTATCTGTTATTGACTTCATCCCTTTCCTATCCTTTCCTTTTGTTTGGTCCCCATTCCCCTTTTCTCACTAGCGCTTGCTTTATTTTTATCTCTGGTAAAGCAGGTCTGCCATTTAATTAGCAAACTGGCCTCTACCTAAAGCCAAATGAAATGTAATCTCCTGCCGACCTGAATGCAAGGTAGAAATTCCATGTCTGAAAGATATCAACATTTGTCTTGGCTTATTTCTGGAGAAAAGCAGAAAATTTCCTGGTCTGTTTCTGGGAGAAAATTCTGAACACAAAACAGTGTGAATTTGTCAATACTTGTTGGGCATTTGTTTCATGTTAATAAACCAGCCGAAAAGGAGCTATTTCACAGCAAAACAGGAGCAACTCTTCATTGATTCTACTGGCGTGGGTAGCAAAGACCTTTGTAGTATCATGCTCAGCTGCAGCTTTGGGTGGTAGGTAAGACAAGGACTCACAGAACTATTAGGATTGGAAGGCACCTCTGGAGATCATCCACAATTCCCCTGTCAAAGCAGCATGACCTACAGCAGGTGACACAGGAACACATCCCGGTGGGTTTGGGGGATGACTCCCTGCCCTCCCTGGGCAGCTGTAAAGATCAGACTCCTCAGAGATCAAACCCGACCTGCCCTTTGCTCTTAGGCTGGTGTGCTGTGCAGCCCCCTCCTGACGCGGGTGGCTGGGAAGAGCGGGCAGTGCTGGATGGCTGGGATCAGTGTCCTCATGCCATGCCGTGGCTCTGCCCCTGCCTGTGCCAGTTCCTGGTGTTCCCGCTGCTCCCCGGCAGTCTCCTGCCCGACTCTGGCAGCAATTATGGGGAATCATGAGCTGTGGCTCTTCTTAACCTCTAGACACACCTCTGTTATTAACCATCCATAAAACTCTACGGCCCTTTTAAAACAGCCAGCTACTGTTATTTAATTCTCTTGACTTAATAAAAACGAGACGGGAGAGGATGGCCAACACCTCCCCAGGATTCAGCCCCACAAATACGGATCTTGCAGGGCACCTGAGCTCCTGTGGTGCTCAGCATCGCTGAGCATTGAACTAACATCACCCCAATAAACCCTCCTGATTGCCTCAAAGAAGAAAAGTGTCATACAGGAATCAAATAGCTCAGGTCAGCGTGAGCAGGAACAGCTTATTTTCATTGCTGAGCTGCACTGCACAAACACCTATCTGTCAGCACTCCACTGGTTTAGTTCCAGGCAAAATGACTTGCTTGCTCTCCAATCTGGCGTGCTGGCAGTGCGGGAATGCAAACAGCCAGCCCTTTGTGTTCACCTGCAGCTTTATTCCCTTCATCAATAATTGCTAAAGAGACAAATGAAATTTTTCATACATTGGTTCTGGAATTATATCACAGCAGTGCTTTTGTTTGATCAAAATTGCTAAATGTTTTCTGTAACTTGGAACAGCATAAAAATTGCAGGCTTGAAAATTACACATATGCCTCATCCTATCTCGAGGATTTCCAAAAGCTACTTGTGAGACAAGAAATGCTCACCATATTCATTAGGAGTTGTCCAAAAATAGTGGACCAGTCTATTCTGATTCTATCCAAAGCAATGGCATAATGGTCAGTGCAGTTGGGAACACACTGCTGCGATGCAAAATTCTCCTTTGAATTTTGAATTTAAACTCCAAGACCTAACATTTGCAAAAATTAAAAAGACCATTCAGATGCATTAACAGGCCAGAGCATTGACCTGTCAGTTTTATCCTGTATCCTTAAACGCACAGGACAAGAAATGCTGCTGTTCCCAGAGGCTTTGAAATGAGAAGATGCTATCAGTCACAGAATTATAGAGTAGTTTGGGTTGGAAGGGACCTTAAATTCCATCCAGTCCCACCCCCTGCCATGGGCAGGGACACCTTCCACTATTCCAGGGTGCTCCAAGCCCTGTCCAACCTGGCCTTGGGCACTTCCAGGGATCCAGGGGCAGCCCCAGCTTCTCTGGGTTATTCCTACCTCAAACAGAGGCTGCCGAAGCTGAGGGCAGTTGATACCAAAGGGGAATGCTCAGTATTTTGCAGGTTGCCTCCAAGGGATGAGTTGCCTATTTCTTTGGGTTTTTCTCAAAGCTCAAAAACATCAGAGCTCCGTGCAGTTCCCTTAACCTTTTTCAAGAATTCAGAACCAAAACTTGTTTCTGGCTCAGCTCGAGTTTTTCAGAGAGCTTTGCTAGCAGAGAGTGGGGAGAGAGTTGTGGCACTTGGAGAAAGAGGAATTATTGGAGGACTACTAGAAAAGAAGAGTAAATCTGGAGCTGGAAGAGAGGTGACACAAAAGAAAACTAAGTTACCTCTGGAACATCACAGGTCCAGAAGGACTTCAAGGAAGCAGTTCATGTGATCAGAATAACAGGGGGACACAACTTCAGCAGTAGAATTTCAGCAAGATTTCAGAAAAAGGGTGGATGGAAAGTAAAAAGGAGACAGTTCATGGGCTTTGGCTTCAAAGGGTAAGGGAAAAGGATGGAATTAGCATTAGAAAGAGGAGAAAAACCTACGAAGTGGGAGCTCCTCAGTGCAGAGGGAGCAGAAGAGCCAGGACTAAAGCTAAATAAACCCCAATCTGTTTGCGTGTAGTGACAAACAAATATCTGAACAGGAGCTGGGAAATTCAGTTCTCCTCTCCTTATCCATGGGAAGTGACAGTGCCCAGACTGAGACACCGTGACAGAGGCTGAACTGCCAAATGGGAATTGTTGGGTGCTGGGTTCCTGCATGCAGCCACGTTTATTGCATCCCAATGTTTAATGTTCACAAACCATTAGATACATGTATATTTATGGTTTGATAATCAGCTGTCATTAACAGATGAGTAAACAACATAATGTTCATATTTAGGAGGAATATGCAAACTAAAGAGAAACTGCCAACTCCTAAGAACATTTATTTTCTCTACACTTAATGGGGGGAAAGGAGGCAGAAATACTCTGTCAGTAAATTAATTATGGGATATTGGCAATGCCTCCGCTACTGTACAACTGTAATTATCCCATCTCTGTGCGTGGGACTGTAGTTGTGCAACCCCAGCTATTCTCATCCATGGGAGTTAGGGATATACCCATCATGCACATTTCCCAAGTTAAATCCTTTTTACTGTCTCTTTGAACTCAGAAGAGCAGGCAAAGCATGATCTTTTCAACCAGTGTCATGCCAAGATGGTGAGGCCTTCTGCCACGCTCCCTTCATGCAAATCAATCATGTTTCCAACTTCAGGAGAGGATGGAAACTCTTCTTTCCTATGGGAAATGCCAGTTCAAGTAGAGCTGCTTGATTTGAGTGAGGTTTTCAGGCAGTTTTGCAGACCTCCTTGATTTTCTTGCAGATTTGCTGTTTTCCATCAACTGCAAGCAGGGAAGAGCATGAAAACACATTTTTGACCCCTCCACAAATACCCCTGAGCTAAATGTGATCCAATGTATTTGTGACTCCCTGGTTATATCTTTAATCATCCCTGACACTGTTTTGCATCCAAAGACACTTTCTTAAATGTATTCTTATCCTATTTTTATGGATGAGGGAAACGGAGGCCCAAAGCAGGACAGGATTAACCCAGGGAGGAGGCAAAAGAAGGAGAGCATTATAAGGAAAGGTCAGATCTGGAAAGGATTAATTTACAGCAATGAGAAGATGCTTCATTAGTCATGGCTGGGTGAGCTGAAGAAATCAAGTGTCCAGCCAGGGATGAGGCTGGGAACAGAGGTCAGCATCCTGACTGTCATCTCCCCACTCTCCCACCGGTTAGACCACGTGCTTGAAAACTGATCCCTGTATTTATAACCATGGATATTTGACAAAAAGCAAATGAATATCAACAGGAGTTTCCTGGACTATATAACCAGCTTTCCCCCTTAGCTGATCCTTCCTCTGCCTTATAAAATTAGAAAATTTTGCAATCCATTTTGTAGATGGAAACAGATCGTGTACAGATGCAACAATTTGGCAGGTTATCACACCAGGATTTTCAGCCTGGGATAGCACAGCCTCTCCAGCTGCTAAGGATCAGTCCCTTCAGCAAACCAAATTCACTAATCTGGTGCTTCCTCCTGCCTATAGCCAGGCTTATTGGGGAGGATTAGCTCGTTGTCCAGGGGTAATTTTCTCAAATAAATGGGTCAAAGCCTGTGCTGGCTTCCCTCCTGCAGCCTGCTGAGTTCAATGGCTTTGCTCAGAGCACAGCCTGGTTCCTCATTTCCATCGAGATCCTTGGGCCGTGGCTGAATAACGAGAAGTGGCAGGTGAAGCCAAAGGTTTTGGCTTTGTTTTTTGTAAAGAAGAGAGGAGTGCAGCGGAACAACATATGGTACAGTGCCTGGCTAAAAATGATTTAGTGGGAAACTGGTGCTTCATTTCTGTCTCTCTGCAACCACATACACTAATGTAGTGGTGTAACTATTCATCTAATAAACTGCTAATATTTATTATTAATTGAACCATTTAATCTAACGGTGGATTAGGGGAAGGCAAATGTAGGACTTAATGACTCTGCTGATTGGTATAAATTTTAGCAGTGAGCTCAGGCTGTATAATACAAATTGTGTTGCTGCTGCTGATAAATACCTTGTAACTGGAAGAAACTGTGCCCAAGCAAAACTTGCACTGGCTACCAAGAGGTTGGGGTTTTTTAATCTTTTAGTGAAAGCTGTAGGACTTAACTCCGAAAGAGCTGGTCACTGTCACCAGCAGTTTATTATATTAATGGCAAAGAAAGTGGTAATTAGTAATGTCTGCTTAACTTTAGAGTCCATCTTCCATCCCAAACAGCCCCTCAATGGATGGTTTAGTGCTGCTGCGATAACTGAAGTGCCAGATAATAAACTGTAATTATCTTGCATTTCTAACCAAATCCTCTGTGTTGTCTGGAAATCCATCATTGCCAAGGCTCTCTCCAGCCCACCCACTGCTCCGAATTCCTGGTTTTCTGGAGCTGGAAGCAAGGATGCACCCACATCTTGTGCAAGACAAATTTCTGCTTACTGCTAAATCTCATTTCCCAGGCACTGCTGGATGGGAGTTTAGGGATATTCCAGTTGGGACTGGAAAGATGCTTCAGCTCTTTACCTTTCAAGCCTATGTAGTCAAAAGCAATGTCTGTGTCCCGGGGAGAAATTAATGTAAAAGCTCAAACTTCCTAATGGGATGAATCTTGCTCTAAGCTCTTGGAGGACCTGAGATCTTAGACTTTATCATTGTGACATTAAGGGCTTTAGACAAGCTATTTTTAGAAGTTTCTTTAAAATTTGATCAGTTATAATTTTCCCTTTATGGTTATAATTTTCCCTTTCATGGGAGCTCTGTAGCTGAGACAGTAACTCTTGGAAACACAGCAGGACCCTTTCTAAGTGGGGTATAAAAGCCCTCCTAATTGGAAATATTCTTTCAAGCATTTGCACCTTTTTTTTTTTTTTTTTTTTTTGTTACACATAGGACATATGGTGATGTTGTGTGGCTCTCAGGCATTTGAACTTGCATGAGTTATTGCAGCAGTTCCAAATTTCATGCTGAGGAAATTCGGATGCCACCTTCCAGGTCTGATGAGAATTAAGGGCATGTTGTCATCCGTGGCTATCCTACCTTAGATCTCCTTGAGGCTTGATGCTATCAGAGAGTCTGGTTCAGTCTACAACTTCTAGAGCTGAGACCAAAACACAAGAGGTCACCTTGCATTTGGTGTATCCCCTGCCCTGCTTTGCTCTCCATTCTCTACAGCTGAAGGAAACACGCCCTGTGCTTCTGCTATGAAAGCAAGGATGTGTTAGAGAATCTGGGAAACACATCTATTTTTTTTTTTCTTCTATTTGTGGTAAGTGAGCTGGGACAAGAGATGTTTCTTACCCTCATGGCCTCTGGAAATCATAGGAAAGGGAAATGGAAAGGAAAAAAAGCTGAGGGATGAATTAGAAGAAAATAAAGAATTGCTGAAAAGATTGAATCAGGGAGGAAAGAAAGGGGAACATCTCCAAGAAAGAGATGAACTCGCAGCTTGCTTACCTGTTTGAGATAGAAATGTGCCAGGAGTTTTGGCAGAAGTCTCTTTATAAACTTTCCTTTCTTAGGGGCTCTCTTGATCGCCCTGCAGTCACCCTACTGACACAGCTACACCAGCTCACATTTCCCACTGTTATCCCACACCCTCTGCCCCCACACTCCCAAATCAGCTGAATCTGGAAGGAGATGCAGCTAAGAGATGGGAACCAATGGGAATTTGACAATGGCTTTTACGAATGGGAAAAGTGAAGGGAGGAGTTCAGCAGGACAAACACACTAGAAAGATGTTGCAGGGAGAGAACTAAAGCAGAAGAAACTGTTACAAAAAAATAATCAGCGCTTGAATGTGGAAATCTGAAAAAGGAAAGACTCAGCAAAGTGTCCTCAGTAGCGAGTAGCAGCTGCCAAATTGTGTTTCCTGGGTGAGTTCAGAAAAAGCCAAGGGGTGCAACATGTTAGTGAAGGTGTGGGTGTTCAGGCAGGGTGAATGCTGAGAGTCGAGGTCAGTGCTGCTCTGGCACAGCCCCAGCTCTGCACTGGGCATCTCAAAGTCCATCCTAAGTGTGACTCCACACTCTCCAAACCAGCCCAGAGTCCATGTCTCGCTCAGCCAGGGCTGCAGTCCTGCCACGAGCAGCAGTTCCTTGGTGCAGAGGGAAGTAGCTCTGAGGGTGAAATTTCTCACCTGCAAAATCTGAACTACAAACCAGTTTTAGGAACTGGTGAAGTTATAATTTTTTAACTTGTGAGGGAAACCACAGCTCTTGGTGGGACCAACACAAGAAAGAAGCTCAGCAGGTTTGCTAAATGCAGATGGAGTTATCAGGATACTGGTCAGAGCCTGCATCTCTTTCACCCACAAAAATTGCCCAAAATTTCCTGACCTCCATGGAAGCACTCTGTTTTGCACTGTGCCTCCCTCTCAACCAGTTTTGTTCTTCCTTCTCTTAGTGCTGGGTGGTGTTTTACAGGTGTTCTTTAGCTCCTAATGCTCATTTAGGTTGCCAGGTTGCTTCAGCTCTCAGTTATTCTCCTGCCCGGCAACAGAATGGGGCCATAAAAATTTACTTTCTTGTTTACATTCACTCAGCAATTTATAAGAAGAAAAGTAGGGAAAACCATAAGCAAAGAATCAATGCTGCATTTAATAGTTAAGCATAAAAGTCATTCTTAAACAATATTTTTATTTCAGTTTTAATGAGAGACCAGAAATACCACTACTGGGTTTTTAAGGCCCATAAGGTGTTAGTACTCTTGTTATCTCTGATGTTCATGGTCTCTCGCACACCATTTATGCTGGGCATTATTTTTGACAATGCAGTATGGCAAATGCCTGGCCTGGGATTCCTTGGAATGAATAAAAGATTTATAGTGGAAATTCTACAAGTAATACCTTGTTATAATACATTTTTGTGCTAACTGCAAGTGACAAGTGATTGCTCAAACTTGTTCCTGCAGCTACCAGGTTTTCCTCTTTAATCCTGTATTAGTTCTGCAGAAAAAAATTTGAAATACAAGGAGAGCTGTCTTTTCATTTATTTTATCTTGCCTCTATAGGAATATTTTCATGGTAAATTCAATATACTTTGTCTGAAATGTAAATGGAATGTTCAATATATTTTTAACTCAAGCACTGTTTAAACATTAAAATCCTCTTTTGCAAATGCCATTGTGATAGAGGTTCAAGATTTCGCGGGGGCTTAATAACTTCCTGGGGGGAAAAGAGGCCAGTTTGGTAGTCAGGACTTGACTTTAGAGGCTTCACTTCCTTTCAGCTCTGCAGGATTCCCATAGGACTGGGGCTAAATTAGGAATTTCTCTGTGTGGCATTTCCCCATCCATGAAGTGGCCACTGTGCAATGGGTGCTCTGCAGTCTGTGGGACAGGGAAACAAAAGGAAACACCAAAAAAGACAAAGTTAGGAGAACTGCAAGTGGGCATTGATGCAAATCAAGATAATATAATTTGAAATCTTTTATGTTTGTAATGTGACCGCCATATCTTGAGGTCATGAACGCAGAGCTTGGGAGCTTTGTGTAAATTAGTGCTGGGATCATCTACGTGAAGTTACCAGGCACCATTTGAAAATCTTTACATGAAAGAGGAGAGCGCCAGTGAAGTTGGGACTGGTGACATGGTGATGTGTCACTGCACACAAACCATGCAGACACACTGCCCCACCAAACTGTGTTGAATACCCAGTATTTCACTTTGGGTAGAGCTCACTTCCAAATTCCAGGCAATGCTCAAGAACCTCCTCAAGTGTCAATTAACAGCAAACTCTACGCCAACTACATTTTCATCCCAGTTCCCAGGCTGTTTTGGCAGTTTATGTCCTCGAGGTTGATTATGCATCCCTTCCATCCCTTTTTCCTCTCTAATCTAAACACAGGATGTTATCTTTATTACCTCTTTTCAAAACTTGCACGGGATTTTATTTAGCTCCTGTGTGAGAAGAAAATGAAGAGAGAAACTGGCTTGGGGTTTTGGAGAGTGAAAGCAAACTTGAGAGGCACTTTTGGGAAAGATGTGAAATGGTCTCATGTGCTGTAGGTGGTCACTCAAGGAGCCGTGAGCAGCAGCTCAGTAATACCTGGCTCCATACTCTGTTGCCCTCAACAACCCTCTGTGTTCTGGGCTAGGAAAACACTTCCAATTCAATAGCCAGATTCGTTTCTGAGGTTGCCAAAGGTGCCCATTTGGGTCCTGGTAATGCTCTGTGGATGGATGGCTGCTTCCAAAAAACCTCTTTGATAACACCTGCTGTGTCTGTCAGCTTTTATTTCTACCGGATGTAATTGGATTTAAGTGGTAACACAGGAGTGTGAGACAATCTGCCCCTTCACATGGGATCTTCTGGACACAATAAAAACAACACAATAGAACCTTGGTCTATCCTTTTGTTAATCACCCATGTCAAGATTCCTGTCTTTCTTTTGGATTTCTCACTCTGGTTTATTCCCACCCAAGCCTGTTTTGCCAAGCATACACCTCACATCTCCATTTGCTTCTATTTTCTCTTTTACATTTTCCTTGTTGTACTTGGTACCAAAATTTTCTTCCAGCAGAAGTATTTCAAGAGCCATTGGCTTTTCCTTGCTGGCCTGAGTGTTGCAGGAGCAGGTCGTATCCTAATTGTGTCCTCATGCTTACAACTAAAAGCTGGGCTCTTTGGTTGTACGGATTTCTTGGTTTGTAGCCAAAATCAATCTGTGCATATGTTTGTCGTGCTGTGACACAGTTCCTGGTTTTTTAAAGCAGTAGTTTCTCTGACAGCTTGGGTCAGTGTCCTCTGAATAATATTAACCTGCTGTAGGTAGAACTTCCTATGGAGTCCAAATGCTTCCAACTCACCGCAGTCAGGGCTGCACCGGCCCACCATTGGTGGGGCTCTATCTGTTGCACTTTCCTACTCTCAGGTCTCTTCCCAGAGCCCAGTCTGCAGTTCAGACACAGAAATGGTGGCCCAGATTTCTCCCTCCCCACGTTGTTTCTGCTCTCTCGTTGCCATCTCACGCCTGCCTTTGTGCACAGCCAAACAGTGCAAGCAAAGCAATGTTTCACCTCACTCCCCCAGGGGCTGCACAGCAGCAGCTTCCCGAAGCAGCAAATGCCATTGTGCTGTCCTGGACCTTGGTTTCATCCCTTTTGTGTATCCATGGCTTTGTCAATACCATACATTGGGAAAACCATCATAGCTTTACTTCCAGGCGAGTTTTAGTGAGTACAACAAGAGCCACTCTGCAGAGAAGCCCCTGCCATGGGGCCATCTCCACTGAAAGATAATTCCGTGCAGGGCTTGGTCAGCTCTGTCTTGGCTTCTCAGAGATTCCCCACTGGATATCAACCTCCTTCCTCAGGCAAGTGGTTCTGAACACCTCACAATATCCTTGTGGTGGATATTTCTCTGTTTGTTTGGCTTCAGATCAAGACTAAAAGCACTGCTGGAAATACACTTTAGCCAACGATTGTTTAGGTCAATTGTTCCTTCTGGTATTAAAGTTATGAATCATCTTGGCATCAAGGTGTGACCTTTCCTCTTTACACTATTATGTCACCAAAAAGGAGGCAGAAATGGAAATAGGAAGATGATTGCAATAAATTTCTCACCACTGATATAATGTCTCATGTGCACCAGGAGTACTGGACTTGTAAACCTCATCTTCCTTGGCATGGATCCACACTAAACTTTGTTTCTACTAACAAAATCCAACATTCCTTTTTTTCCACTACATCTTTCTCTGCATCATAAACCACCTGCTGGACTGAGTTCTCTGAAGCGACAGTGCAGAGATTTCCATCCAAAACTGATCCAGGCAGTCTGAAAAGCTGCACTCCTGCAGTGCAGAGTCCCCACAGGAATGATCTTTCCAAACATAATGTTTTGATGTTGCTGGTCCAAAGGCGATAGTGGATGAAAACGTTTGAAAAAATCTAAAGTGTAGGTAACAGTAAGGGAATAAATGTCAATTCTTGGTCTATATCTGCCTTGGAAACAGTTACATTTGCAGAGCAGAAACTCAGTGCTGGTTATTTACTACAATTCTAATCCCTCACTAAAGGAAAAAAAAAAGATTTTGTCCTACACTAAAAGCTCTTGGAATTAAATTTGACACTTCAGAGTCCGAAATAAACTCTATTTCGAATAAAATTGTATCTTTGGAACAATATACATCAAAATACAGAGGAAAATTGCAGGGAGATTATGACAGGATTAAGCTATTTCCTGCGCAGAGCACTAGCACTGCAGCCCTGTCAGGAGCTCTCCTCCAGGATAATGCAGGTGTTCTCCATAAAGCAGAGCTCCTGGAAGATGCTATTCCCTCTCCAACCTGCCAACAGGAGTGGTGTTAAAAAATATTATGCTACCAGGAATTTGTCACTTCATTTTCAGTTTATTTTAGTTTCCCTGAGTTCAGGTGGACTGTGTTACCCCAGGCTGGCTCTCCCAGCTGGAGTCACCTCCAGGGACCCAACACTGGGTTCTGGTGCTCATGGGGCTTTCAGGAGAGGGAAAGGTGCTTTGGGTGAATCTGCACTGACTGAGCAGATTTGCTCACTGACTGAGCCCTTTGCTCAGTCTGAAGGGCAAGGAGGGTGAGAAGGGAGGGCTGGCAGATGAAAGGGCTGCATAGCTGTGCCAGAACATCTGGATGCAGTTGGTTGACCCTCGGTATGGGAGAGCAAGAGTTCCCTGGCACCTTCCTCCCATACTCCTCAGACACTTCCTACAGAGCTGGTGCATTACCAGGATTTAATCTGTGCAAAACCCTCCTCTGTCTTGCAAACCACTTCTCCCATTCACCCAGAAGACTTTACAGCATCTCTCTCTGAGTGTCAATCAATCTTCAAACCAGATGTGTAAAACAGTAACAGACTGCTTGATTTGAAAAGAAACTTGTGGTTTTCCTCTGCTGCTGTGAGAACTGCTGGGAGCATAGGAAACAGCCAGCTTTGTACGACAGCAATCCTGTTGTCAGTGCTCCCAGACCTCAGCATCATTTCCCACTAACATTTTAAAGAAACATAAGTCATGTAATTCTTTGTGTGGGAGGAGGGAGTGCCTGCATGTTGGGACTGGGCAGATGAGCCATTCCTGATGGATGCAACAGTGCTGACAACGTGGCCACATCTCCTGAGCTGGCTCTGGTGGGCAGGGGATGGTTTTCCTGGAAAGGGCAGGAGGAACCATGCAGGACACTGTGCTGGGGAGCATTCCTGCACCAGCCTGCCTTGCAATTGGTAACGAGAATTGGACTTTCTTCTCAAACTGGGGAAATGTTAAATCCCCCTTCTGTCTCTGCTCCCCAAATATTTTGTGGTGTTTTATTATTTGAGAGCATTATACATATGGCTCACCAGTCCAGTGTGATAAAAATCTGAGAATTAGATCATTCTGATAAAAGAAAAAGAACCAAAACAGGCTTCCTCTAATTTTTATTTAACTGTTAGTAGGGGGCTAATTACTGTGAACTTTTGTATAATGGTTTCAATAACTTGTTTAAAAAAATATAGTTATCATCTGATTCCTCTATTCTGACTAACCAAATCATTCGCAGTAATTAATTTTCAGGATTAATAAAAGTAAAAGGAAGAAACAATGGGAGACTAGCTCCATATTTTAAGCATACATCAGGAATTGCTCCCATTTGCATTTAACTTTCTATTCAGTTTGTAGCTGTTTGTTGTGGATGTCTTATCCCTGGAAGTGTCCAAGGCCAGGTTGGACAGGGCTTGGAGCAACCTGGTCTAGTGGAATGTGTCCCTGTCCAGGGCAGGGAGTGGAATGAGATTATTTTTAATCACCTTCCAACCCAGGCATTTTATGATTCTGTGATTCCTGGGGTAAAATTAACACAAAGCAATGTTAATAATATCTTGAATTTACAGAACATTTTGATACACCCAAATCCTCCCTGGCTTTTTCCTACTCCAATAGAATTGGATTTCTGCCCTGCCATCCCATGAGAGCTCCACCTTGTAAACCATTACATTGTCTCGCAAATCAAAATTTCCCCTCTCCAGATCATGTGAGTGGGATCACTCAGCTGCACCTCAATTCTGAGGCCTTGCTTTTAATTGTTTCAGAATTTATTTCCAAAATATTTGATTTGATTTGAGCAGGCAACTGGTTCTGTTGAAATCAGCTGGTACAGTCGGGGTTTCATCCTCTGATAAAAAGAAATTGCTGAATTCTATCTGTGTTCAGTAACTGACATTCTAGATCCCTGTTTGCTATTGATGAGGTCAATATGTTTTGTGTAACACTGAACATAGAGATCCCATCTATCCCTGCCCCAAGGAATTTACTTTCTAAGCAACATTTGTTAGTGGATTCAGCATTTGCTGAATTAATTAAAACCCTCGTTAGGTTTGATCAAATAATCTTCCAGTTGTGGTACATCTGTGGAGATAATAGTTTGTGGTTCCTTAGGGTCACCTGAAGTGGATGCTGAGGTAGAGGTGTGGGACTTCAGCCCAAGTTTTCAATGAATATGTACAGAGAATCATCACAAGGATGGTTTGGATTGGAAGGGTCTCTAAAAGTCATCTCATTCCAACCTCCCCTCCCAGCCCTTCCAGATTGTTATTGCAGCCATCAAAAGGTCACGTGTCGACGTCACAGAGTGACAATTGTTTTGTGAGGAAATACATTTAACACTTCTAAAGTAAGATCATCTTATTCCACTCCAACATCTGAACCACTACAAATATTTATCAACTCAGTAGAGCTGGAGGAAAGAACATCCAAATAGTTGAAATAAAAGAGCAGGAGTGGCTGGCCCTGATCATAAGGATAGATTTACCCTTCTGAGTGCTTTCACCTGGTACACTGAAATCCTCCTTGCAGAGGAGAGAGGCCTCCTGAAAATGCCACCAGCCATCCTTTGTACATGGTTCCTGTGTTTGTCAGTGGACATTGACATGACAAGGCCACTGCTTATCCCACTTCCAACACGTGGGTTTCCTAATGAAGCCAACATGAGTTACACCATAAAGATATAAGATTTGTCATGTCACTTCAGACCAAAGATTCCCACAGCCCCATATCCTCATATCTGCTCGGTAACTGTGGCCAGCACACAATGTTTGGTGAACAAGAGTAAGTAGAATAAGAATGAGCAGCACTGAGTCATCTTTCCATTGGAATATGCTCCCAGCTCCTAGGGAGTTTTTGGGACTTCCACAGTCCTACTACTAAAAATTATAGTCCTAAATCAATTATTTTCTTGTCCTACAGGCAAAAAAATCATCTGTTTTCCATTTCATTATTATGTTCCCCTAGAGAGAGCAGAGCAATTATTATTATTTTAGCAGAGTCTTGCAGATAGAAGGTGCTATTGAACTGCAAAGCTTTTCCTACCAGCTGGTGCATGTTCAGTGGCAGCTTTGCTCCTAAGAAACGAGAGTTGCACTCTTTGCAGGGCAGTAAATGTTTATTGGCTCCATTTCTCCAAAGAAATGGAGCATAGCTGGCCACCAGCATTTGCCCCAAGCCCTGCATGACTCGTGAGGCTGTGTCATTTCTTGTGCCACCCTCATGCCGTGCATTGATGCACTTCAGAGCAGTGTATTAAAGGAGATGAGTAACATCCTTCAGATGCTTTCTTTCTCCTGTCCTCCCCTGTGGAAGCAGCCTGGTGTTTTATTTGGAAAGGGTTTGTTTCTGTTCCTGAGGTACACGCTTCTGAGCCTTGATGACTGAGGAGGCAAGTTCAGGAGTACATCTTGTACTTTCACTGGAAGGTGGTCGGATTTCTGATTGCTGCTCTTTCCTGCAGGAGCTGGCTGTCAGAATTATCTGCCACAGCACAGTGCAGTGACTTGCAAAGATGGGAATGTTACCAGCCCTGCTGGAACATTGGTGTTTTAGCAGAAATAGCTGGGTAAAGATCATGTCTGAACACCGGGGCACAAATCAGAGCCAGCCCCTCATCCCCTTCCATACCAATCACTTCTCCTTAATTAGGTATAACTTCTCATCCATTAAGCTCCATAAATTCCAGGAACAGGTCAGGAATTAGTATGCCAGATTTACATACGGAAATCCAAACCCATGGAGAATCCATTACCCAACATGATACAGGAAATAGAATACAGATTTCCTGACATCCACGAGGGTGTCCTCTCAGCCAGTTATACAACCCTGGGTTATGTGAGCATTTAATAGAGACAGTGACAGAGTAGGACTGACAGCAAAGTTGCCAGTTCATATAGTAGAAGATTGCCATAAATATGCAAAGGAGTATCCAGCTCCTTGTGTCCCACCCTGGGCAATGCCTGCCCCAGCAAAGCCAGGAGGTTTCAGGCAATAATGAATGACCGGGAGCAGAACCTCACCTTAAGGACAGACATTTATCTCAGCAGTTATTAACTGATCAATTCCAATTGTCATCTCTGTTCCCACTGCACTGATTTGTACAGATTCACATTGCAAGGACTACACAAGGTACCAGAGGATTTTGCACTCCTAGGCAGAGGAAAGCAGGAGCTGTTGACTGAGTGTCAGCCTCTACAGGCTGATGTGGCCAAGTGGAGAAAAGAGGTTGTAACAGCAAAAAGCAGGATATCAGAGCAGGGGTTTTAATCCCAGCTGAAATACATGGAGTGATCCTCTGTTCATTTAATAGGCCCAGCAGTTTGATGAAAGTGAGACAAACCAGAAGAACAGCAATGATAAAAAACATCAGTCTTGATAAGGAAATAAAACCCCTCACAGCCAGTGAAGTGCTTTCCCCTACTCTGTGCTGTGCGAGGAGGAGCAGAGCGGGAGAGAGCGATCACCTCAAGGAGCAGAGCTGATTAAAAGTACAGTTCCCTTGTCACACTGGGTGATATTGTTAGCACATTTCCTCAAACCCTTGTGCCCTGGCTTGAGGCTGGAAGGCTGCTCACTGAAATCGCTGTGTGCCGCTTGTAACGGAGCCAGCTTGGTAATAGAGAGATCCGTAAGCGTTGGCACCCTCCCTCCATTTTCTAGTGGAGAGATAGCTACCGCCTAAAATCCATGCTAGGTCTGTGACTGGCACTGAACTGGGCAAAGAGACTGATTTTGGAGCTGCAGCAGAGGCAGTGCCCCCATCCCAGCCCTGGCCTGGCTGCTCCCGGGCTGGAGTCACCGTGACGGGGCAATGGGAGGAAGCATTTGTCCTACTGAATAATTACCTGCTTGTAACAACAGGCTTTGGTCCCCTGAGCTATCAATCTGCAGCCTTTCAGCAGCATTAAATTAACTGGGGAAGGATCTGCGAGAGTGTCTGGAGAATATATAGGAAAAGTTCAAAAGTTTATTGTGCTGTAGAGGCTGCGTGTTCCCTCCACATAGAGAGAAGGAGTCACAGAATGCTTTAGGTTGGAGAAGAGCTCTGAGATCATGGAGTCCAACCATTCCCCAGCACTGCCAAGCCCACCACTGACCCATGTCCCCATGTGCCACAGCCACCCAGCTTTTAAATCCCTCCAGAGATGGTGATTTCACCACTGCCCTGGGCTGCACAACCCTCTTGGTGAAGAAATTTTTGTTAATGCCCAACCCAAACCTCCCCTGCCACAACTTGAGGCCATTTCCTCTCATCCTGTCACTTGTTACCTGAGAAAAGAGACTGACTTGCACCTCTCTACAACCCACTTAGCTCATGGAGAAAGGCTTCTCTAGAAATGAGGCATTCCTGGGCCACCTGTTGGAAAGAAAAAAGGCAAAGGAAGGAGAATGGTGATGCTCCTTCTGGAGCCAGCCCTCGGGTTTGCATCCAGATACTGCTGCGGAAATGTGCAGTCTAAGTGGCATTGCAACAGTTGTCTGATTTCTACTTTTTGTCATCCATGTCCAACTATAAAGGGGAAAAACTTTATATCAGAATTTTTAATAGTTATTGGAGCAGAAAGGAGTAAGGAAAGATGAAGAAATGTCAACAGAATCCTTGTTCTCAATGTGGTGTGTCAGGATAGATTCTTACATTGGCTACGTATAGATTTCTCTAAAAACATATTTTTAATAAGAAATGAAATCTATTTCTTTATGGGAGATCAAGTGGTAAGATTTTTGCAAAGCTTCTGCAAGTTTTTTGTGAAAAATCATGTGAAATATGGAGTCTGATTGCTGACAACTGAAACACCAGCAACAACTGGAGCCCAATAACCCCACAGTACTTACACAAAACTCCAACAGAAATCAGACCTCAAAAATAAGTCTGGTAAACTTAATTTTACACCAATTTCCTTATCTAGAAAATTATTCATTCTTAATTAAAGATAACGTGGGTGTACACTGTACACACAGAGAAAGTACACATCCTTATTTTTTGTAGAAATTCACTTCGAAAGGTGCATTATACTTTGTCATGCTACAGATGCTCATTCTGGACATCAGGGTATAGTAAAAAAATTCACAGTCCCTATTTTACAAACCTGATGATGCCTTGAAGATCCTGCAGGGTAGACAATGACTTGAAGAGGATGTCAAACCCATGTAGGGTAAAGAGACCTTGCTGTGGTCATGCAGTGGATTTGTGGAGTAAGGAATAGGTGCAAGCTTCTACTCCCTGCTCCAGACAGCACATGTTGGATCATATGAGGCAGTCCTTGGGACAGACACCTTTCTTTTGACTTTTTACCTAGTACATTGGCTCTTTGTACATTTTGGGTCCTGCAGCTGCTCTTAGATGTGAGTTTTGCAATAGCAGGAAAAGCCCTAGAACTCTTCTTCCATTTTAACATTGCTGCTGATAAATGTATTCTGATAGACTACTCGGTTTCTCATTCATGGAGATATTTAGTTCATTCCTTTAATGGTTGGTGATGCACAAATCGGTTTTAATATCAATAATGAACAATTTGGATGACATTCAGATTCAAGATCTGCCAAAAAAACTTGCTACATGTCAGGATTTATTGAGTACAATACATTGAGGTTGCCAAAGAGGCTGGAGTTCCTTCAGCAGAAAAGCAAACAGATGGTCCCAGGAAAGTGAGCACATTCTTAAACCCTGGATTGCATTTGGACAGAATGGAGCCACATCTGCCAAAGCCTGCTGGCCAGAAGTATGGCGGAAGGGAGCCATCAGAAACTAATGTGACATTCTTCAAGCTCTTTCGCTTAATATTGATATTAGTAATCTAACAGGAATGTTCCAGAATTGCCAGGTGTCCTTCGAGTTGGCCAATTTAGGGGAAGGAGATATGATTAACAGTTAGTAACTGGATACACACATGCACCCTGGTCTGAAGTGTTCCCTGCTAAATATATCCTCTAGGTCATCCATGTCCACCTGGCCTGGAGATAAAAAGGTAGGAGCTGCTCATTTCCAATAATCTGTTTCTGATTTCTGCTGCCACAAGCCAAAAGATAATCTTGCAAATGTGCCTGTCCCTCCAAACAACTGGCTGTGAGAGAAGATGCCAGACCTGGAAGTGCAGAGCAGCATTATCCCAGAGATCTTCTCAGGCTTAGCATGGCCCTGGGTTCAGGATCGGAGTTCAGGAGGTAAAAAGGGCAGGATATGTCAGGAAACATATAGATGGGATGAATCCTAATGGATTTGTGCTTGTGTAGTACTTTGTAAAAATAAACTGCAGCATAAGGGAAAAGACTGACTTGTTCTTCAGCTGCATTTAAACAGCAGAGTGGGAAATCCCCCAGGGTGGTTCTGTATGGGAGGGAGACACATCCTCTGGTCTAAACAAACCCGTCAGAGATGCAAGGTGAGCTTCTAGCTCGTGGTCTAGCTTTGCAAAGAGTAAAAATGTCACTAAGTCTGCTCCATGGCTCAGCTTCCCGTCATAATTTAGGGATCATATAACACCTCACAGGACTTTTACAGAACTTAATTTATCCATAAAGAAGAAATGTGAGGTCCTTGTGCGAAATGGTCAGCAGGAATGCACTGACTGGGCATCACTGTGGATCACAGGGAGAAATCACATCACTGATGTGATGGAAGGGGTTGTCTGGAGAGCAAGGAGCTCTCCATGGTTGAGGTAAGATACCAACACACTCAGGGGGTTATAGATGGTAAAATATTAGAGAAATGTTAGGGTTCAGTTTGAGACTGGCACCTCCAAAGACGTACAGAGGAGGCATTGCAGTACACTCACTCAAACAGAGTTTATTCCTTCTTGCATACAACAAACCAAAAAATGAATTTCACTGTTTCCTACCCCAGAGCTGGCACACAGCAATGGTTCAGTGAATCTCACACAGAGCTGAGTGTCAGCACTCATGGTTAATCTGTTCTTGTGCCTCGGCTGTCATACAGGTGTTATTCCTTGGGGCCAAGTGGTTTTTAGGACGGCAATGCTAACCACTGCCAGGTCCTTTCTCTACCTCTGCACAAGCCTTTCATGTCTAGAACAGGTGAATTCATGCTCCAGTCTGCTCTCAGGACTTCCCACCTCAGCCTGTGTTCACCTCACTGCAGAGAGGAGCAGCACATCTGTCACAGGCACAAACCCTCCGAGGGGAAGTGCTCCCAAACTGGGTGCAATGAGGCCTTTCAGCCTCCATCTCCAGCCCCTACAGAGCCAAATGCAGCATGAACTGAGTGAGCAAAGCCTCCCACTGCCATCGGGGGTGAGGGGAGGATGCTCAGCACTTCCAAGGTACACAGAGCATCTTCCCACAGCGGTTCCAAACACCTCCCCTGCCAAGAATGAAATCTTTCAGTCCATCAGCTGGGTGTGATGGGCAAATGGGTGAAACCTTCTCACCCTGTTTCTGCAGGAAGTCAGATGATATGATCCTAACAGTCCCTTCTGGCTGCTAAACCTATGAACATCCCTCTGAGCTTACTGGGGTGTTTCACGTACATGTGGTGAGCCTATTTCATCTCTGGGTTAACCCTGCTGACATCAGTGAGTTACACCAAGGATAAATCTGGCCTTGCCACTGTGTTTTGTACTGTAATTCAGTTCCTCCTTTGTTTGAAACTTTTGGCAGTTTCATGTAAGTGCCATGTACGTATAAAATGCATTTCTTTGAGCAAAGGAAAATATGCTAATATGCATATTCCTACTTTGTCTCTTTCTTGTTACCAGTTAATCAATCACACAGAATGTTTGTGACACTTATTAAAGGGAATGAGTAGATAAAAGCACATGGCTTTCATTTATGAGACCCTGATAAGTTGGAAATACAAAGGATCTTACCAAAGGGAGTCAGTGTATACTAATGGGTAGAACAAAGAGCTGATAATGAAAAAGATGTTGAATGTGGATCCCAGTTCCATTAACTCCCTTTGTGATCTTGAGTAACTCAGCTATTCCCCACACTTTATACATGTGACCAGCTCCAATCTGGAGGCCATGCTTCCGTTGAATACAATTAGGCCAATCATTCTTTTAAATAAAATACTTTTGTGCAGTCAGCTTTTAATTGCTATCAGCCAGAAATCCAGATTAAAATCCTGGAGCCTGGATCTGGGAAGATTATGTTTTTAGTCTGTGTTCAGATGCAGCTTCAAAAGGAAAGCAAATCCCAAATGCAGTGAATATTACTTATCTCTTTTCCTCTGTCTTCATTTCCATGTGTATTCAGACTGAGTGGCAGATCTGCAAATCTCTATTCACCTGGTTGCAGGGTATAAACTGAGGAATCTGCTCTTCAGCTGAGAGCTCTGAGGCTGTAGATAAATAACCCCCTGGAAATACCAACTTGAGGAGCAGAATGGGTATTGATCCCACATGCAGTGTTTCTCAGAACACATTCCTTTCTTTTTCTGAGGAGAGCAGGTCTTTCCAACAGCAGGAATGCTGTTCCCATGGCAGATGCTCCAGCACAGGCAGTGAGCTGGGGTGAGGGATGTGCCCTGCCTCTGCAAGGCTGGGAGGAAAGCCAGAACTCCAGCCAGGGGTTGTCCAGGGGATGGTCATTCCGCTGCATCTCAGCACAAGGAACCCCAGGAACTCTCATGGACTAATTGTTAACTTATTCATGTTTCTCCCTACAAATACCAACTTCAAATGTCCCTGTCACACGGTGGGGAGAGAGGTGGAAGCTGTGTCAGTCTCTAGTGTGGGAGTGGGCAGATCTTGGCCGTGGGATTGGCCCTGAGGCACAGTCCCATTCCTGGGGATGAGTAAATTCACAGAATCACAGAACCATTCCACGTTGGAAAAAAAACCTGAGATCATCCAGTCCAAGCTGTGCCCAATCCCCACCTTGTCAACCACCCCACATTCAGTCATTCCTTAAACACCTCCAGGGATGGGGACCCACCACCTCCCTGGGCAGCCCCTTCCAGTGCTGCTCTTTTAGCACCAGGAAAGTAATTTTTCCCCTCTCTCTCTTCCCCATCTGCAAAGCTGGGATTATGACGATGTTCTGCCCTGTTTCATACTGCTCTTTGAGATTTGCAAATGAGCAGGGATAGCATTATTAATGAACATGTAAATCTAATCATTCAATGTTGTGGCAGCACAATAGCACACAATACCTTAAATATGGTCCTTAGGTGGCTCTATGAAACATATGCTGTTGTTATTTTGACTTCTTTGTATATTTTCTAAATTCCTCCCTTTTGGTAAGAACAATTATGTTGCGAAGTTTGGAAACTGAGAAGAAGCATGCAGTGTAAATGACTAATTTGGAGAGTTTTTTACAACAAAGAAGTTCAAAAAGCAGTTAAAGGCTTGACTGTTAACAAATGAAGAAAGTAATTTGGATACTACCGGCAGTGCAGGAGGTACTTTTATGAGGTAAAGCAATGCATAAGTTTGGCATGGGTTCAGTAATAATAAAAGAGCAACTATAAAGAGTTAATTATCTCTGATCCCTGAAGGAAGTATATCTTTCCTATCATCATTGAGGCCCTTTGTAGTGCAGTGTTGGGAAAAACAGAGCATTTTGGCTGAGAGCCCAACACCTGGCCTGGGAATCATGTTTTACAGTGGCCAAAGATCATCAGCTTCTCCTAGATAGAGTGCTAATAATGTGAAATTGGGGCTGAAGTTACCTCATTAGGGGCACCACTAGTAAACTCCATAGCATTCTTTTATGGGGGAAAAAAAGGAATAGATTTGGAGTCATGGTGTTTTCCTTGCTTTGATCTTTAAATAAAAGTGTCAGTGTTGTTTCCCAAATAAGAAAAAAAGGTAAGGCTGTTGTTGGCCTAACCCTTCCTTGTCAAGTCCCCCTCACTGCAAAAAATGGGACATAAAACCATACAGGCTCATTGTGTTATAAAAGGGAAATGAGGAAGGAAAAAAACCCTGTAGAGTTATTTGGAAAATGCTCCCTCTTCTACCATTCACTCCACTGAATATTTCTAATGGTTTTTGCCATAAAACCAGATATTGGTGGAATATTTTGATTCACATAGAGCCAGTCCCAGTGGTGCTGCGAGAGCAGACTGGCTCCACACTCCTTGGCAGCCTGGTTGGGGACAGGCTTGGTGCTTTCTGCTCCCCAGGGATTTGGAGAAAAAACTTCATGTGCATGGATATGTGCATGGGTGAAGCAAAGGAGTTTTGAGAGAGCAAATAGCACCAAAAAAAAAATTTCCCCTGACAGCTGTAGAGCAGGCACACAACTCCTGCCCCATCCCTGGAAGTGTCCAAGGCCAGGCTGGAGAGGGTTTGGAGCAACCTGGGATAGTGGAAGATGTCCCTGCCCACAGCTAGGGCTGGAATGGGATGAGCTTTAAAAGTCCCTTCAAACCCAAACCAGTCCGGGATTCTGGGATTCCAACTGCATGTGGAATCTCTAACAGGTTTAAGCATTATAAAAATATAGATTTTAAAAATAAACATTATAGAAATATATGTCTATGGACACTTTTTACATACTACAAGGTGTTACAGCCTGGGGATTTCACAGGCTTTCTCCAGCCCAGAAGGGCTGAAACCTCTTGGCTGAGAACAAAAAGCAGCATAGAAAGGAAAGCTGCACGGTCCTTTACAAAGAAATGGTCTTTTTTCCCCCTGGTTTTCCAGCTGAATGGTCGCATCTTGCTCATATTACCAGGGAAGTGATTAACCTGCAGCCTTCTCTTAAACCTCTCCTGTGTTGTGGCACTGCTGGGAGGCCCTGGGAGGCCAGAACAGCCAAGGAAGGTTTAGCAAGGCTGAGGATCTCAGTGAGGGTCACACATCTCCAGTGGAAAGGGACCCAGCTCCTTCCCTTTGCCTGCTCCTGCCCCGCAGGGATCCCTTGGCAAAAATGGAGTTCCCCATCCACAGCAGCTCCTGGGAGAGAGGGGAGAAGGGAGGCCCCCAACAGCAAATCCAGGGCTGTTTCATCCTGAACCAGGACTCACCAGTTTCATGGGAGTAAAATTAAAAAACAGAAGTAAAATAAAATAAGCAATGTTTCTTAAAAAAAAAAAAAGCAACAAATGTGGAAAACAATTTCTGTAGTCATTTGCTTTGCTGAAAAATAATTCTTTCTTTCAAATCAAATGAATAAATGCCAAAACTTAAATTACAAACCTAGAACAAATCCTTCCCAAAACAGTGTGAAATATTTCTGTTTGGTAAAGTTTTCGCTTATTCTGCCCCTGTTTAGAAATTCGAGTTGGAAAGCAAGGCCACCCTTTATTATGCATGCCAGCCACCGAGTCCTTCCATCCTTTAGTAACTGTGTCACAACACCTTTTTCAGATGCTTGATGGTGTAACGCAGAGGTTAATTGCTTATGGAAATGGCTGCTAATGTTAGAAGGATGAGGGTAATTTGTTCCCCCGAGCGGGAAGAAGACGTGGCAGCAGCACATGAGCCATTGCAGCCCCCTCCAAAGGCTGCTGTCCCTGCTGTCCCCACCACTGTGGTCATGGGATGGTCTCCTGGTGACCGCCCCCCTGCCCCGGGGTGCCCAGCACTGCCACACCAGAGGAGGATTCGTATCCATGCTGCTCAGTGCCTTCCAAACCTCCCGAGAGGAGCCAGTGAGCCAGTCTTGCATGGGCCCCCATCCCTAAGGAATTCCATGTGGGTGCATCCCTCCTGCCCAAAATCAGCCCAGTGCCCACGCTCTGGGGATGGCAGCGCTGCTTGCACCGCATCTGCCATGGACGTGCATTCAGGATCTGCTCTGCACTGCTTTCACAGCCAAGTTTCCCATAGGGAAAGTCCTCCTAATGGGCATGAACAGCAGTCAGGTACAACCTGGAAGGGTTTGGATGCTGTTCTGCTTCCTTGGTATTTGTATTTCCTAAGGGATGTCCTCCCTGTGCTGGTATTTTCGGGTGTCCATGTGTGTATCAGGTTCACAGAACACTCTGGGTTGGAAGGGGCCATGAAGATCATCTTGTTCCAACCCCTGCCATGGGCAGGGACACCTTTCACTATCCCACGTTGCTCCCAGCCCTGTCCAGCCTGGCCTTGGACACTGCCAGGGATCCAGGGGCAGCCACAGCTTCTCTGGACACCCTGTGCCAGGGCCTGCCCACCCTCCCAGGGAACAATTCCTGCCCAATATCCCATCCAGCCCTGCCCTCTGGCACTGGGAAACCATTCCCCCTTGTCCTGTCACTCCATGCCCCTGTCAAGTCCCTCTCCAGCTCTCTTGGAGCCCCTTTAGGCACTGGAAGAGGCTCTGAGGTTTCCCTGGAGCCTTCTCTTCTCCAAGCTGGACAGCCCCAGCTCTCCCAGCTTCTGTTCCAATTGAGCAGTGCCCAGTCTGGCTCTTCAGGGACAGTGTACCCTGTACTGGGCAGATCTGGTACACCTTAAAATCCATGCTTGGTTTTGGTCGCTCTCCCTGGCCCAGAGCCCTGGGATCAGTGACTCCCAGTTCTCCATGAGGGAGGTGCCCAGTTCCTGGTCTGGGGGGTGCTTCTCACCCCCACAGCAGAGGCTCACTGGCTGTTGATGGGAAGCGTGGCATGATACACGATGGACTGGGCAGCAGAGGGGTTTGGAGGGGCTGTCTGGGCAGCCTGGACAGATCCTGGCAGGCACTGGCACCTCCACCAAGCTGCTGCTGCCCCAGGATTCACCAGGGCTGCTGGTGGGGCTAACACCATGCTGGAACAGCAACTGCTTCCTTGGGAAGGAGCACATACCTGACCCACCACCCTGTGCTGTACTCCCCCGTGATTTAAATCAGCATCCAAAGTGCCAGGAGTGCCAGTACACTAACATGGCTGTACTGCATTCCACAGCCTTCCCTTGCTCAGGAATAGAAATGTTACCTTGGCAAAGGGAGAGTTAACAATCCCCACAGACATACTTATGTTTATAACATACTCGTCCAAAGCTTTTAACCCAGAATAACATTTACACGGAGGCTGCAGAGCTCCATCATGCTGCTAATGCTTACAAGATTTCCCTAAATACTTTTCCGGAAGCTCTTCTTATGGAGAGAGCCCAGAGGGAATAAGTGAGCTGGAATCAGGAACGCTACTCCTGCATGTGTCCTTCCCAGAGAGACCCTGGCTGGTCCAGCCCATTTGGATCTGTTCACATGCAGCCCTCAGTGGGTGGGGAGCTGTGGGGGTCCCATGCTCCAGCACAGGCTGCTCTGGGGCAGTGGGAGAGGCACTTGTAGCTGATTCAAGGGGACAGTGACAAATCAGCTCATGGGATCCGTGCAGAGATGAGGAGGGGACAGGGAAGAGGGAGATGCTTGAGACTTCACCAGCAAGACAAAGAGCTCGGGGAAGTGCCACCCTTCCAGGGAGGGACAGGACTTGCAGTGTGAAGCTGCATGTATTTTTCTTCCTTTAGACCTCCAGTGAAAAAATTGAAGGCTCCTGCCATTTTATTCATCCCTTTCAAAATGACTGAATAAGGCTCCTCTGTCCTCCAGCTTCCTCATTCCCCAGTCCAGTAAATAATGAGCCACTTAAATGTCTGCCTTCCCCTTGATGACAATTTATTGCAACAGAAATGCTGTGAATTTGGCTGCCTGGCTCCCAGGTGGGGCTGTGCTGGGGCAGCCTGTCCTGCCAAAATCCCTCTCTCCCCAGCTCCAAGGAGATGAGCTGGCACCCAGTGAGCCACCACATCCCTCCTGAGGAGCAGCATCCAGCCAAAAGCCTCAGCTGCTGAGGGTGGGGTTTTTAATGTCTAAATTCTTTGTGCCTTGGAGTACTCTAGACGTTAGGTGGCAAGGCTGGATCTCTGAATCCAAAACACAGCGAGGTTGAATCGCTGCAGTAAAAGCAGCGGAGCCAGCAGGATTTACATTAACTGAGGATCCAGCCCCCAGCGTGTACTCCAGACCACGGTAAATTCTTACCTGGAGGCACCAGCATTTTTAGTCCTGACATCATGGGAACATTACCTACCTGTAGCAGCTTAATTTACACACTCCTCAACACCTTTAAGATGCTTTATAACCTTGAAAATCCCCTGACAACAAATACACTCTGCTAGCATATGCCAGCAAGGAAACGGTGCAGTGTGGCCATATTAATTAAGCCCAAACATTTCATGCGTCCATGGTATTTTTTTATTGAGGTACTGTCTATCTTTTTAACTAGGTTTGTTTTTATTGAAGCAAAAACCTGCCCTTTCAGAAGAGCAGGCTAGTCTATCAGAGCTGACATTTAGTGGAAAACAAAGTGCAGGCATGAGAAGGTTACAAGAGCTGGCACATGCTTTTGCCCAGATTAGCCCATAACAGAACAGGACTCATTTAGTTTTGCTTTCAAAGAAATCCTTCTGTCCATAAATTTTGTTCTGCTTGTGAGCCGAGTAGGAGGCCAGAACAGCAACAGTACTAGACAGCTGATGAAAATAAGGGTTTGGATGTACTCTGTTACACACAAGCCAGAATTGATAGAGGTCGGGATTGGCTACAGTTTTAAGCTCGGTGGGTAAATCAGTGGTGCCCTCATGGTTTTGCACCAAGTGGGAACAGGTTTGGAGGCAAGGAGGGGAGCACAGTCCCCTCTCCAGGACAGAGAATTATTCCCTGTGTCATCCCCGCTGTCCCACACCCCATCACCCCTATCACCCCCAGGGCAGTGCATTAGCCCTGCAACCTCTGCTCCCAGCGGGATTGGGGCCCAGGGAGCTGAGCAGCTCCTGTCATTAGGCCTGGCAGGATGTGGTGTTGCTGGGTCCTGATTACAGCAAATTTGGCCACAAAACCATGATCCGCTCCTCGCTCTCTCCGTGCAGCTGCCATTGGGATTGGCAGGAACTTTAAGCTTTCTTAACTGTGGGTTCCTAATGGCCTTTTTGGACTGCTGTAGGTAAGCAGGTTTTATTATCCATGTCCAAATAACACTGAATTAATTATGCAACCTAAACTAGTGCAGTAGATATCCGATTGTATCCTGACGTTTACTATCCATGTCCAAATAACACTGAATTAATTATGCAACCTAAACTAGTGCAGTAGATATCCGATTGTATCCTGACGTTTACTAACCACCGGGGAAGACTTTTCCTGGCGAGTTCTCTGCATCATACGATCAGATATTGGCCCCCAGCTGAAGGGCAAAGCTCTTTTCTGTTCAGCACTGCCCAAAGATGAAGAGCCTGTCCTGACCCCAGCAAGCTGAAGTGTGGCTTTGTGTGGAGATAAACCAGCTAGGAGAAAAACTGGATTAATGGCAGGAGCGTGGGTCTGAAAGCCGCAGACTGAGTTTTGCACGTGGGCCTGCAGGAGAACTGGGAGAGGAGTATTGTCTTCCCAGGTGTCGGTAGGAAGTTTTTCTGCAAGTGAAGGAGTTCTAATCCCCAGGTTTTGGAGCCATCATCACTAAGCAGCGTAGTATTTTTGTGTTTGAGAGGGCTTGGCAGCAACACTCAGCTGGTCAGTCCCACGCAGGGTGAGATGTAGGCTCAGCACATTCACACCTTCCTCTCAATGGAACACAACGGGCCAGTGGCTGCTGGGCTGAATCCAGTTCCCCAACGACCTGGGCTGCTCAGAAACTCATCAGATCCACAGAATAACGATTTTTAGGAAAACATTTGCTTGCCTAAAACTTCAAGTCTGAGTGTATTTGCTTTTCCCTACAATTGTCATTATTTGCTGGTAAATATTAATAGCGGGGATATTGAAGCTGAATGTTTGGAAGCAAAGCTTTGCCTCTGCAGTTCAGTGCTTTTATCTCCCTATTCATAGACCCAACTTAAAATTCTTTACTCTTAACATCACCATCATCTGTTGTCATAGAAACTATTGCAATACATAAGTGCTCTAAATGACTGCAACTTGGTTGAATGGCAAGGGATCAAGATGGACTGTGATGGGGGAACACTTAAAACAGGTACATCTACGGACAACAGTTGATGATGAGAAGAGTTGTTCAGTCTCTCAACCAAAAAAAAAATGTACCACACTCATTTTCAGGCCAGCAAATCATAGAATGGTATTTGTTGAATCTTTTTGTTTATTTTGTGTATTCTTTCCTTTGAGACATATAAACCAGGAGCTCTCTGTTTTCTTTAAACAAATCTGTAGTCCAGTTCTGAACTAATTTTGTTGGGCTTTCTCAGTGAAATTTCTTACGGAGAGTCAGGATTTACATTCCTGATTTCTTAAGTTCGTGTTTATTTGTACCTTGCTAACAAAGAAATAATACATCTGCTTGGTTTCCTGCGGCTGAGAAAACCAGCACTGAGCTTTGCATTTCTACACCCATATTCCCTTCAAATGACTGGTGAAAATACAGCCACCAGAACCAGTTAGGCTTTAATTCTACAGCAATTTATATACCTCCAGTACAACTGCAATCTTCTAAGTCCCATCCATCCCTCTGAAGCGTGTGCTGTTCCCAAGGAGCAGAACAGAAGGTCAGTTACAAGCTACCATTTTTTTCCCCCTTGCTATAGCTGCAAAATGCCAGAAGAGCTTCAATTTGAAGCCTGAAGAAACTGTTATTCCTGCATCATCTCAGTGGAATGCAAAGCTCAGACAGGTCCTTAGAATGTGTAAATGTCACAGAGATTCAGTTTTGCAGGGAAGTCATTGACACTCCAGTGACAGCACAGCAGTATTTTGCTTCTGGTTCAGTACAAATTACAGACAACTTGACATTAGAGACCTTCGAATGCAAAAGCAGCCTGAAATCCTACATGATCAACTGACTTTCCCTATTTACAACAACACAACTTTCCTTTAGACATCTCTTTGGGGACAAATTGATGGAATGGAAATGGAACAGGGAGAAAAGCCGGGGAAGTTTCTGATTTGTGTGGTACTGCTTGCTCCACGCTGAACCCTCTGAAGTCTGGCTGTGCCTCTGCTTTGCAAGATGCCACATGTGAGTGTTAGTGGCACGTTCTCGAGCTCTGCTCTCTGAACTCCCCCTGCACAAAAGGCAGTGAGCTAACCAGCTAAATAAGAAAAAGACCTTGGCAGCCCTTCCACTCTTTGCTAGTACTGTTTATTCCAGATATTTATCTGTGTTCATATATGTTGTTTGGTGAGTTTGCAATTATCCTCTTATCTTTCCTTTTACACATAATAACAGCCCCATGACCATTCTGTTAAGGTGGTTGAATGCAGCCTGATTATGCATTTTAAAGAAGTCATTTGCTGAAAATAAGACAAGGGAGATCAAACTGGGCCATGAGCCCCTGGAGGCCATGGGTTAAAATAATGCTTTGGGCTCTGAGACAAACTAAAGACCCCAAATGAAGAGAGTTGTGTGTGTAGAGGGCCAAGATATTGGGTGAATGGCAAAAGGACTGGAGCAATGGCTTTAACTCCCTATGGAGTGAAGATATCATGACATTCACCCAGCTGAATCTCATGGAGATCAAAAGACCAAATATTGATTCAAACAGCACAGGAGGAAAAGGGTTAACAAAAAAATAAAAGTGCCAGAATAAGGGAAGGGTGCTCTTGTCCTAAAGAGCAGCTCTATGACTTCAGTTCATTTCGATTCCCATGTTCAGGACCACCTGAGCAGGTCCAGGGACACCAAATTCCTAACCAGGGATGCAACTTAGTGAAGAAAGTCATCACAAGTCATGGTGCCTGCCTAGCAAAGCTCAGACCAATCAGGAAGCAGAGTTTATACTGCCTAATTAATTCAACTGTCAGGAAATTAAACTATCATGTACTTTGATATCTGTCTGTTTTCTCAGGTGCAGTTATACTTGAAGAGACCCCACGCCTGTTTAGCTGTGATCCCTTTTGGAAATAATTGGCATGGTTTTGATTGATAATGTGTATTCCTCTTTAAAGGAAAACACACTATTTTTCATAATCAGAGGCTGAATGCATAATGAGTGCTCTGCTGCTGCCTTTAGCATCAGGTCTGTCAAACTGCACAGTTATTTCCATATTGATGCAAACTAAGATATTACACTCCCTCATTACATTGACATGGCACATCTTTCAACAGTCAGCTTCCAATCATACGTTCCTTGCAAACAAAATTACCTTCATTTTCTCTTTTGCTACAGAAGGAACTAGCAGTGGAAATGTGCCCTAACAAGCTAATCAACTAATTTTTAGAATATGTTTGAACCATTTAATATTCTAAAAGAAAACAAGAAAAAGTTGCTAATGGGTATGCTGGCATAAACAGAAATAAATAGACAACTGGTTGACTGAACATTAGCATACTTAAGTTTTATCGAAGTCACAGTGGAATTAATTTTGCAAGTCAAAAAAGCAAGATCTATTTGTATCTATAAGCTGAACCACCTCATTTACTCTCTACATTCTTGAGCAGATAACCTTGGTTATGAAGGTAAAAGGAAAAAAAAGGAAACTACCCTTTTATGAGCCAAATACTCCAGGCGATAAATTGATTTTAGTGGGACCGGTGTGGAGGGCTACTGATAATGGGTTGTGTGATACTAATGGCCCTGCTGCTAGGAGAGAGCAGTCGGGCTCTGGGTTATGGGCTGCCATTCACAGGGTTGGCAGGGAGTGAGGGTGTTTCCAAAGCAACATCCAGGGATGGGAAGAAGGGAGAGGCAGCTTTGCATCCTTAAATCCTGACTCCCGTCCCAAACAGGCAACCAACAGTAGGGAGAGTTGGTGTTTTAAGTGACCCAGTTCAGTGGAAGGGGAAGGGTTGTGGTGAGCAGACTGAGAGGGACCAAAGGGGAAGGATGCTGACTATAGAAAGCATTGCTGAGGCAGTGACACCATGCAGGGTATCAGTGACAGGTGGGCTGAGGTCTCAGAGAGCCTCATCAGCCCCCCAGCCACCCCTGGGAGCTTCCCAGGGACCTTTCCATTCTGTCAGGAACACATCACTTGTTTTGCTGCAGGTGATTTACAAACCCTGTGCAGAGATCCTCATTCTGCCTCACGTTGTAAGGTCTGTTTTCAAAACAGAAATGGGTTTCATTCCCTATCAAGATCTAGCTCTGCATTTGTTACATATGTTAATTTGCTTTGGAAAATTCACAGAAAAGCAAATTATTGTCCTGATACAGTGTTTAGGCAAACCTCCAGTGTCTGCCCCAGGTCTGAGTGTGGAATCAATGACAGTCCTCCCCTGTGCCAGTGTATGATTAGGGCCACAGTGGTCACCGGGGCTGGCTGTGCCTGAGGACAGCTCTGGGCAGCACCTTCTCCTGAGGCAGTGCAGGAAGCAGCCGAGCCCTCCTCACCTGAGGCAGAGATGTGCCTGGTGCAGCTGCGTGTCCTGTGGGTGCACAACATCCTCAGGCTGAGCATGGCCACTTCCTACAACAGCTCCCCTCTTCCCAGACCCACACACTGCACAGGACATGGGGACCACAACTCCCATCCCAGCCTGGACGAGGGATTTGCTTCTGCACTGCTGATCACACCCAGATTTCAATCCAATCATGTGGACTTTGAAGCTTGTGAATTGATCCTGAATATTTCAATGTCCAAATTAGAGTTGCTCCATGCACAGGTCGCTGTTAAGACTATATTGGGTGATTTACACATCTGAAACCATAACCTGGTAGCAGATCCCAGTCATCCCAACTCTATGTCTCAAGTTTGGGCACTATATTTTCCTTTTTTTATCCCTATGCAACATTTCAGCATCCAACCCTGAAGGCCATTAAGCCAGAGTTGCTGTAAAGCCTTAACACTATTATCAGCTGCATTTCCTTACAGAGCCAGGGCAAAATACCTTCCAAAGCTGACAGCTGCATGGGAATGCACCAGACTGTTCCCTGACATGGGATTAAACAACATACTGTGTAGCAAGAGCAACATCTGTTTGTTCTTGAGCTGAGCAGCAACCGGCTCGGGTGAGGGTCTGGAAGAGAAGGAGGATGGCTCAAGATGAAAGCTTGCACTTCAGCTGTTGGGGGAAGGAATACATCCCTGGTCCTGTAGAATATTTCCGCTCTGTCATAAAAAATCAAGGCAGTGCTATTCCAGCAAATACCCCGTCACCACTGCAGCATGACAGCCAGCAAGTGGAACTGGAATCATTTCCATCATAAAAGCACATCCTACGAGTCAGCAGGGCGGGCTAGAGAACAGATGTCCCAAGATCTGTGAGTGTTCCCTATCCGTTCGGGATGCCTCTTGGTCTGGAAAACAAAAGTGGTTTCTGATGAGGAAAGAAGGCTGGGAGAAGCTCTGTATCCCACCAGTCCCAGCAGGCTGATGTGGAAGGGAATGGCCCGTAAATCTGAGGCTGTGGGCAGCGAGCTGAGGAGGGCGTTCCATGGATAACGTGGGATTGTGCGTTTGGAGCAGCCAGGCTGCTGTGGGGCATGGAGCAGCTTCCCTCCCGCCCATCCTGCTTAAGATGTTCCCAACACGCTCCTCAGTTTGCAGATTTAGATACAAATTTGTACAAAGAAGTGTGATAACTCTCCCTGAAACCTGATTTGATTTTCTCCCTTTGCTATCTTATCTGGCACAGAGGAGATTTAAGTCATACCAGATTATGAAGTGTTATCCTCTCTACTCAGCCACAATATCTGCAGACAGTCAGGCTGCCAGGGCTGAGCTTCAGGTTGCCTCTGACTGCAAGTTTCAGTTCTGAAGGTACTTTTTACCCGATTGCTGGCTCAAAAGATAGAAATACCAAGTCCTACAGCTGGTAATTCCTTTACATAAATAACAATTCTGCAAAAGATCCCTTTAATGACATCAATTACACGTAACTAAGTGCACTTTAAAGACTGATTTCTTTTTTTAGGGGGTTGTTTTGAAGCATCTTTGAATTCATTAAGAGTCATTTTCCCTTTATAAACTGAAAAGCAAGTTTCCCATAGACACCAACCCCCCTGACAAGTACATTGTTCCACTTTCATGTCTATTTATTTACTTGCCAAATGCATCAGATACAGAGCCTGAGATCAGCCACACAGACATAAAAATACACAAATTAACCTTGCTCTTTTTCCCAGCAGGAGGTTGTGGAACTGTGGGCAGTAGATGGAAAGGGGATGTGCCACTTGGGGTGTTCTGGGACTGGCTTTCCCCTCCAGGGGCTCCCCTGGTGCTGCTGGCTGTATTTAGCCCAAGCTGCCCAAACAGCGAAAGGAGAGAAAAAACTGAGAGTAGAAATTGCAGCCTTTAAAGGTTAAATCAGGAAAGGTGCAAAGGTTAAAGGCTTTGTGCTGTCCCTAAGGCAGTCACTGCCCAGGCTCAGGTACCAGACCCTTGGTGGTACATCCTTTCACGGAGGTCGTGTTGCCCAGAAACATCAAGATCACCTGAAAACGCAGCAAATTGAGTTTTAGCTCCTCATAGTTCTCCACACTCTGCTTGGAGCTTCCTGCATCTCCTGACAGCAACAGGAGGTCCTGTCCAGACAAAGGGCTCTTTCCCTTGGCAGAGCGAAGGAAACCTTTCCCTTGAATTAGGAGTGCAAAGCTTCATTCTTGGCCAAAGATCTAAACCTCCACTGTTTCTGCTACATTGTGAGAGGTTGTTTTATATTGTCCCAATTCACATTGCCTCTGTGCAGGGAATGGGGACAGTCCTCTGTGCCAGCTCACACAGGCATTGCAGGAGTAACGGCACTAAAGGCAGGAGGCACTCAGAGCTTATGGACATCTGGATATCTGCAGCAGAAAGGGAAGACCCCAACCAGAGCATTCCCTCTGCCATGTGAACTACTGTTTCTACTTAAAATTTCACTGGCAATCTAGAAAAATGCCATTCAGGCAGAGCAAGATGCCTGTGCATGGAGGATTGCTGGAAAGTATAAAGTAATAGCCAGCCAGCAGCTGATAATCTGCTTGTAAACTCCTGTTTGGAAATAAAGACAATCCCCTTTTACAGTAACCAGATGTTTTAACAGAATATTAGTATTTACAAGGGCCTCAGGCTATTGTTTTATACAGGTCTGAAGAGGGCTTACAAAAATGGCAAATCACAAGCAAGTGTGCAGTTCAAAGGCTCCTCAAAGCCGTGACATTTGGTGTGATGTGGGATAGCTCCCCTTTTGTTTGTGCCTGGGATGTTGGGTGGGATATATTGCCAAGTATTCTTCCGTAACTTACCTAACCAAGTTCCTCTCTGCTCCGATATTTCCCTGTTCTTTATTATCCATAATTGGATAACTTCTCCATTTTTCTCCTTGGAACACTGAAGATAAGGTTTCTGTTTAATCATCCCACTTTAAGTACTTGCAATCAGGATATTGCTGCTTTTAAAATAAGACAATGACATTTAATGACTTTCATTTCTTCCTATACAAAAGATTAATTTATATGCTGGAGTCATCTTTTTCATTGCAAAATTCTCTCCACTCTGTTTGAAATTATTCAATCTGCTTAACAACTTAATTCTCATTTTATATTTCTGATTTTGTGGCATTTGCTGCCAGCATTCGCTTGTCATCTCTTTACCAACTCTAATTCAGCTTTTGTTTCTGAATTAGTCTGAAGTTAAGAAGCCAGACAAGTTGTGAGGTGTGTGAGTGCAGACGTGCTGCCCCTATAGTGTGTGGTGTGAGGCAGGAGCTGGGAAAGACAGCTCTGTGCCAAGCTGATGGAGCAGCACCACACGTGGAAACACGGCACCAAAATCTGTAGGAAAACAGGAGGATTCCCCCAGCAGCCCTTAGAGGCTCTAAGAACTCTGGGTGAAGGACTGTGGGGTCAGTGTGTGCATCCCTGGGAAACCAAAGGGCAGAAGCAGCACCGGGGAAGCAGAAAACTCCTCACTGCTGTTTTCCAGGCTCTTGGGAAAAGCCGTGTCAGGAAGCTCAGCAGGGAGGACAGAGGTAGGAGCCAAGAGCTGACAGGGAAAAATACCATGTTCTAGAATACACCCTACCTGGCTGTTTCCAACTGCAAACCCACAGATGTATCCTGCCAGTTTTAAACTGTCTCCTTGTAGTGTTCAGTATTCTTCTGGAGTGCTGGTGGAGAGAAAAGTTTCATGCAGGTGCTATGAGCACATCCTTGGGATGGTTCTTCAAATACAGCCATGAAAGCTGTTCAGAGCTTTGACTTTCTGCATCATTATTAGTAATTTGATGGTTAATAACATAAATTGCAATGCAATCTTTACCTTCCAACAGATGAGTGTTTGCCTTTAGCAAGGTCAACACAATTTTTAGGAATTTGGTTTGGTTTTCTGCTAATATGCTTTAAAGGAATTATCATTCTCTTTATTCTGCTGACCATCATTTTCTTTTTGGACCTTTTCCAACTTTTACTTTGCTTTACTTAGCATCTATAACTTCCTGATTTATAAGATTTTACTTTTGTGGTGTTTATATGTGTTCTCTTAGCTTCAGAAACATCTTCTTTTTCTCTTTCAAATCGAGCTGTTTCTTTAAGCCAGGAAGGCCTTCTCCTGTGGCTGTGGGATCAGGATTTTCCATCATAAAGGAAGATGTACTTGAGCATAACTATAATAACTTTTTAAATTATTTTCATTCTGACAAAACTCTTACGTACACCCAACAGATTTAGCCCCCAGTTGTTTTCTGGACTGTAAAACCAGCCTTTCTAACAGATCAAATGTATAAATACAACATTGAAGGAGGTTAGCAGAAGCCACTTGTGTCAAAAGCTCTAATGGCATTTTCTACACTTTTCTGCCTTTATATGAGACCAGTGGCGAGCCCAGATGCTTTTCTTTCTCCCAGTCCAGTCTCTGTCCATGCATGGGATGCCCTTCCTGTGTGTATAACAAATGCGATGGGGTTTGCATGGAGTTTGAGCTATAGTATCACATTTCCATGCTTGTTTTAGTGCCACTAAATTTTCAATTTTCCTTTGTGTCAAGATCCTACTCCCTTTCTCTGCCATTGCTAGCAAGTGGCTGTTCCTTCTCAGTGAAGTGGCATCTCAGTTTTTGGAGCTGTCACTTTGTTTCCAGCTCGTGTGTTATAAATAAAACCTTCAGGGGCCTCCTGATGCACATAGCCCCAGAGCAGCTGGAATGTCAGGTGGGATGTTCCTGCCCTGCCCCACACGTGGTCACACGCTGGGGCTGGCCCAGGGAAGCCCTGCACGTGGTCTGCAGCCCTCTGCCTTGCGTGGGAATTCCTTGGGAAAGGTGGATATGCGTGTGCAGAGTGCCATAAGCAGATGCTAATGGTACTTCCCATCTGAGCACTGTGAAGTATTGTAATGATGCTTTAACACAGCTCAGCAATCAAACCCCGGAGTGTAATGAAAACAGGAATACGTGTTCAACAGAGTAGAAAAGCATGCAGAGAGCAGAATGAAAATGATTCCTCACTTAAGGGCACACACATGTAAATACATGTACGTGTCACTCAACTAATCTGCAACACTTAAACCCAAACACAAACCCCATTGCAGCCACGGATGGCGGTAATATGGAAAGCTAGATTAGATCCACTTTCCAGATTAAGATCCTAATCTTGCAAATAACTTCAGGCTGCTGAAATCTGACGGCCACGTGATGCCCTCCATGTGGTATCTTCCACACCCTGTGGGGGATCAGCTCTGCCCCAGTGTCTGCCCTGTGCCCCTTTCCACAGGGATTACAGTGGGATGAAGCAGCACACTGGGAATACCAGAGTGCTGGGCAGGACCCAAGCAAAATGCTTAAGGCATCAAAGATGATGGCAAATAATGAAAAGCTAGACCAGGGGAGAAAAAGGTCTGTCTCCAGCCATTTCACCCAGAGCATTGCCTCTCCCGTTGAATTGGCTTTGCTGGCTGGAGAGGCAGCTGTGATGCTGTTGGTACCCTGAGAGTAGTTTTGGCATGGTCATCTTCTATGGAAATACATAACTGAAGTGAATGAGAGTTGACATGACAGATTATATCTGCTGTGCCACGTGTCCCCAAAGGCAGTCATTTGAGGCTTAAAATTCAGTAATTATGGATGTACACAAATGTTTCTAATGGGCCCCAAACAGTCAGAAACACAGGCACCATCCCAGAGCGCTGCACAGCAGACTGAAATTAAATAAACACGTGAGGAACATGAGGTTCACTGGCATGGAGAGAAATCTCAGACTGAGGAGCAGCCACAGGTTGTCCCATCATGAAGAAGATCACTTGGAAAATTCTGGCTGTGATGAAAGAACAAAACCCACATGGAGCTTTACAAGGCTTCTAGTGGGAGGTGTCCCTGCCCATGGCGTGGGGTTGGAACCAGGTTGTCTTTAAGTCCCCTTCCAACCCAAACCATTCCATGATCCTCTGGCTCCATGAGGTCTCGTGGGCTCTGCTGGAGGAAAGCCCATCTCCCCCACCAACAGGGCTGCGCAGGCAGGGAGCTGTTAAACACACAACCGAGCCTTTTGTGTGCCTTAATCTGCATCCTGACTGCACTGGAGGTGTGGACTGGATCCAGTATGGACTTTTATTCCATTTTGAGAGGTTGGCTCCTCTTGTAAAGCCCAGCAGAGACCGTTGACCGGGCAGGATGGGCTGTGAGGGCATGCCTGGTTAATGAACCACCATGGCACCTTTGTTTCTCTGGCTGCCTGGTGCCCTGCTCTCTCCTGTACAATTATTACAAAAATCAGACAGAACGTTGCCTTGAG
Organism: Corvus moneduloides; assembly: GCF_009650955.1. Taxonomy (NCBI): domain Eukaryota; kingdom Metazoa; phylum Chordata; class Aves; order Passeriformes; family Corvidae; genus Corvus; species Corvus moneduloides. The sequence goes on from NC_045483.1 coordinate 3,150,767, forward strand.
ATATGATTTTCATTGTGGGATAGATTTTATTATACCAGCCATACAATACCCGCTATTATCATTTTGATTATATGCTCCTCTCATTTGCACTATTGGAACATTATCTGTAGTACATTCATTATTACTTTATAAGAAACTGAAACTACATCCTTAAGATGAATTGTAAGGAAGGATTTCTATTTCCTCAGATAGATACTTTGGCTGAGATCATTAAGTGGCAAACGTTATTTGTAAAAGTTTATTTTATTTTATTTACGTAAACTCTAAAAGAAAGAAATAACGTAGATATTTCTAACAGACAGAAAAGCCTGCGGCTAGTGGCAACAAATGACTGCAATTTAGAATTCATGTACTATTAAGAAGTTCTGATTAAATTGTAAGTTCCTTTGGAGGAAGGAAGTTGAATAAATGAGAATCTGGCCCAGTGAGCTGTGATGGGCTCACAGGGGCTGAGGGGTCAACAGCGACTCACAGGTTCCTTCTGCCCCACAACCCCAGGCCTCTGAAGGTCAGATCCATCATGAACCTGAGGGGAGAGGGCAGAAGACCAGGAAGGGCTGTGTTTAATAGGCCAGCTGGGTTTAAGGAGATGCTGGGTCTCCTGTATGGCTGGTGAGCATCCCTCACTGGAGCCCGTGGGGGAGCCACCCTGGGCTCTGCGTCCACAAACAGGGACGGAGGAGTTGGCTCCCCACCTTCTCCCTGTGTCGTCCTCACCGTGCAGGACACCTTGTCCTTCTGCACACATGGGGAGGGAGAACCCCCAGCCACAGGGACCTTACCCAGCTCTCTTGTGCAGATCCATCCCTGCCTCCAAATCAAACTGCCCCATTTCTGCTCAAACTGCCTGGGCACCAATCCTGACCTTGTTCAAGGTCTAAGTCTTCCCACAACTACAATGCAATCAGATTTTCACGGTTCCTCTGACTGAGCAGTGGCAGGAGCACCTGACTCCTGAGGCATTCCATATTTCTGTGAAGATGTCCCTGCTCAGTGCAGGGATGTTGGACTAGATGACCTTTAAAGGTGCCTTCCAGCCCTGTGACTCTGTGATTCGAGGACTTGGCAGAGCTGCTCAACTCCCATGGCCAAGTCAGACTTGTCACTCATATTTAATGGACATCTCTTGTTTCAGCTGCAACAGAGTAGTTAAACCCCAAATTGTGGGTGCAGCTGGACCATCCCAAGGAGCCTGCTGATATGTGAAGCCCACTGAATCTTTAAGAAAGGTAATTTGTGTCTTCACTGGAAGAGATCACACTTTGCTGTGTAGATAAGAACGTTTTCAGGTTGATTGCAAATCATAAATATTTGATGTACTGTAATTACTAGTTCTTAAGTACCATTTTCCAAATTATTATTTCTATTAAATGCATAGAAACTTGGGATGGAAGAGTGAGTTAATGCAGAAACACTTCAACACTGCAGATCTGGGATTAGGGAAGGTCATAAGTGAACTTGTCTTTTGTTTCTTCCCACCTACCTGTCTCAGAGACCACAGCAAAAAAAAGCAGAATCAGGTTGGACTAGATGGTCTTTAAGGTCACTTCCAACCTAAACCATCCTGTGATTCTATGAACTAGGAGCTGAAAACATCAGTAATTCCTATGAGAATAAAGGTTGCTATGATTTTATGTTCCCCTTTACTCCACCTGGCTGCACCATCATGTCTTTGGACAAATGGTTTAACCTCTGTCTTTGCTCAGAGCCATCAGTTAAATGGAAACAACAATTCCTCTGTCCCAGCTCTGTGACAAGGTTTGTCTGATGTTTGCAAAGCACACTGAGATCTCTGAGAGGAGACATCCTGCTCTGTGTGTTCACCTTCAGGCTGTTCCAAGCAGGCCACAGAGGTGTTGCTGGGCAATGAATCACCAGGGGTTCTCAAGGTCCAGTCCTTCTTCACTCCACCAAATCCAGTCTTGACACCCTGTGAGGCCACTCGTAGCCAGATCTCTAAATCCAAGTTATTTTTTCCGTGTACCCCATTTACCCAACACCAAAATTTCCCACTTGGTGATGTTGTGCTTGAGCTGCTGGTGGTGATCCACAGGCTGCAGCTCTTTCCAGGGCAATAAATAATGTCCTGCAGCCACCACCCCAGACCTGGGCATGGCAGTTGCAGGTCCCTAGTGGTGGCAGAGGTGGGCGGCTGCAGTCCCCTCTCTGGCCAGTGGATGTGGATTCCTGGTGTTTGGCTGTTTCTGTCTGACCCCTAGTGCTACCCGAGTGTACCTATGCTGCAGCTCAATCATTGCTTACAAGTTGGCAAACAGAAAGAAAATATTCCAACTAATCTGGAATAAGTCAGATATACTTTTTTTCACCTCTGGGGAGATTTTCAACTATAACAATGTAGCTTTGAGCTTCTGACAGATGCTAATGAATTGTTGTTTACATGTTTGATTTACTGCCTAAACAAAGATAAGACATGCTCTTGAAAACACATTGAATGCACAATCCAAACACATCCATTAAATCTGTCACAATAAACATGACAGCTTTCTTCTAACCTAACAACTGGCATGCCTCATTTACATATTAATGAGAAAACTGGGATCAGTCTGCACAAATTGCTTCTATCTTGCGAAGGGGAAGCACTGACTGACAGTGCAGCTCTCCATGGTGTAAATACAAGAAGTAAATACCTCTGCCATCTTAATGGATTTTATTTTTATTTGCCTATTTGGTTCCATGGTTATTGATTAGTTGTCTCTCGTGAACTGCAGTGACAGACTTTACAACTACAGGGACAGACATTAAAAGAGTTCCTTCAGCTTCCCTAGTGCCTGAGGTGTCTGCTGGGCTTTGGGGTTGGTTAAAGGCTGGATCTACCTCGAAGTTCCCACTGGTCTCCATTGCCACGGGGTGCATGGCCCAGTGCTGCCAAGTGCCCTGTTGTCCCTAAAACACAACATATTCTTCTTAAACCTCTGGAGGATCAGCGTTCTGCAGGGGAGAATACAAAGCACAGAGGGGAAACTACTAAAAAGCCAACCCTGTGCTATTTCAAGTGTGAACTGGGAGCTAAATTCCTAGAGTTACTTGGATTCCTAATTGTGCAGAGGTTGTACCTGTGCTGTTAGGATAACAGTGGCATCTCAACTACAGCTGAGCTTGAGGCACAGCAGAGACCTATAAAAAGAGTTTTTCTCGGACCCTGGAACTTTGAAGTCACATCAGCAGGGAGTTACACACCATCTAACGTGGTTTTTTCAGTATCTGTGCCCTGCATTACATTTTAGAATATGTAAACCCCTAATTTATGTATCGCTAATTGTCTACAAGTTGGATATCTGTCCCATATGGATGCCTGGGCTCTGCCTGTGCCAGGGGAGAAGGCTCAGTGCCTACACAGGGCAGACTATGTCACCTACATCTGTCACCAGCCTCAGGAACCTTGCTCTCTGCTGCCTGTGAGGAATCCCAGGAAGCCTGGAATGACTTTTGGACAGCTAAGGGAGATAAGATGAATTGCTCCTTCAATGTCACTGACTTTCAATCAGGTTTACATTCTGAAGTGCTCAAATTACCTTCCAGAATGGCAGTCAGCTTTTGAAGTCACCAGCTACTTCTGGCAAATGGACTGGGAACGTGTATTGACACAGCACTACATGGCCTTGTGCCTGGGAGAGGTTCCTACGGCACCATCCATGCTCAGGTTCAGCAGAGGATGCTCAGGATGCTCAGAAGCAGATCCCAAAGCATGACATGGACCCTAGATGTGGTGCCATAAAATATTGAACACCACAGAGAGCCTGAATTTTCCAGAGATGAAGGTTCTTGGAGCAGGGACATGGGAAGTTGCCTACTCCAGGTGAAACCAACACAAATCCAAGGTGCAATCCTCGAATCCAGCCAAAACCTGACTAGAACAGGAGGAATGCTACACATTTCCAACAGAAGCATTCAGAGGCAGAAGTTGTGGCCGTCATGTGTCTGTCTGAGGGCACTGGGGAGCTCTTTGATCAATTTTGATCTGCCTCTTGTTGTACACTTAAGACATAGCTTGGGCTTTGGGTATAGGGAAGTTTCCTCTTGTAATAGTTCACTGTAAAAGGCTGTGTGAATAACACTAGAAATGATCCAAACTGTTCCAAAGGACTCCAGGGAAATTAATGCACTCCCATGCTTTTGTTTTGAAGTTAAATTTTTTTTTGGTCTCCATGAACTATTCCCTCTCTACAAAATTGTGCATACTGCTTTATTCTTCTGAGGCCCACAGAACCAAACATTTCAGAAGACTAATTTATCTCCTGGAATTTATAGTTCTATTTCTAGACTAAAAGGGCTGTGTTCAGTTACTCTTGGATATAGATTCCTCCTCCTCCTCCTCTCCAAGACTCCGTTATCTGACTCATGTCTCCAGACATTAGTGGTTTGCCCCTGAAGTAGTCTTTCATCTGTTTATGGTTGAACAGTTTGTGTGCTACTGGGGCATGGCATAATAACTGAATTTATATTAAATAATTAATATCAAATGAAACAGATTTTTGCTGTAAATGTTATTCCAGTCCAGTTTTACGGAACTACATTCAAACAGCTGAACAGACCCAGAGAAACCTGGACAACCTCCCCAAAATAAAACAAGCCCCCGGCCCCCAAACTTTCTCTGGTGACAAAGATCTTCCTTCAGATGCAGAGGCAGAGCCCCAGCCTCGTTCAGGATGAGCCCTCCCTCGCCGGGAGAGGTTCTGGGGAAGTCCATGGGGTGGCTCACAGAATGAGCTATTGCTCAACCATGCTGAGCACAATTAGTCGTGTACAACATACAAGCAATGAACTGATTTAATTTCCCTGTCAATCAGCAGGGAAAAAGGGCCAGCACAACGCAGAGAGTCGCTTCTCTTCAATCTGAGAAGAGCTTTGGGGGAAATATTGTAAATGTCATAATACAATATGTTAAATATAGTAGTTAAAATACTGTTCTGCAGCCAAATTCTCTTCTTAGACACACACACAACTCCCACTGGCAGGAACGGGAGTTGTGCAGGGTAGCCCCAAATGAGGAAAAGCTGTTCTGGGGAGGGAAGGAGGCTGATCAGTGTGTGTGTGTGTGTGTGTGTGTGTGTGTGTGTTTGTGTGTGTGTGTGCCCTCTGACAGCAACAGGGATAGATATGTAGATATGAAAATATTCTGGGTAACTTTACAGGCTATGGAGGAACAATTTTGGAGGAGATTTCTAATCCCGTGCTCCTGGACACTGGACTAAATCCTAGGTCAAAGCCAGCATTACGTCCCTCCGTACTAATGAACCATGGACTAAGGAAGTGCAGGAGTGAAGCCAAGAAGACCCCAGCCCTAATCCTGACTTCAACACTCCCTGTTTGTGGTTGCATGCAGACAACTTAAAGCTGTTTATCCCACACTGTGTGAAACTTAAACGTGATAATGCTGATAAGGGCAGCAGCTGTGCAGAGGCTGAGCACAAGGACTGTGCTTCCCATGTTCTGCAGTGACTCCTCCTCGTCTCAAAGTACAGCAGCTGCACCAGCAGAGGTTTGCTCCAGCTAAAGCCATTCCTAACCAGGGAGCAGGGACACTGCCAGGCCCCTGGCTCCAGCACAGGGCAAAGCTTTTCTGGGTGGGTAGTTAATAAACGCCAATATAATCACAGAAACATGGAACGGTCAGGGTTGGCAGGGATGTTAAAGATCATCCAGTTCCACTGCCTGCCATGGGCAGGGACACCTTCCACTGTCCCAGGCTGCTCCAAGCCCTGTCCAGCCTGGCCTTGGACACTGCCAGGGATCCAGGGGCAGCCCCAGCTGCTCTGGGCACCCTGTGCCAGGGCCTGCCCACCCTCCCAGGGAACAATTCCTTCCCAATACCCCATCTAACCCTGCCCTCTGGCAGTTTTAAGCCATTAAATACAAAAAGCCATTTATTTCAGGTAAAAGCCATTACCTACAAATAGATAAATATTGTTTCCCTAGCAGTGATGGTTCCAGGTTGTAGCTTAGTCTTTGTAACCACCTTAATCTTTGTAACCACAAAGAGGTGACGGAACCTCCATTCCTGGAGGTGTCCAAGGAATGGCTGGATGTGGCACTCAGTGCTCTGGTCTGGGTGACAAGGTGCTGATCAGTCACAGGTTGTATTCAATAAGCTTGGAAGTATTTTCCATCCTAAATGATTCTGTGTGATTCTGTGAGGTTATGGGAAAACTATCATTTTGGGACACCAAATGTGCCCTGATCCATACTTTCCCTTCCTTACACCTGCTCCCCCTAAGGAGCTACAGGCATGCTAAGGCCATATTTTGATATATTCTCCATATTTGATCATATTCTTTCCCGACCAGCAGGAAGCCACATAAAGCAGAAGCTGCACAGTAATTAAAGAGCCCAGAGCTATCGCCAGGTGTGGAGACTGAAGGAGGTGAGAGACCACTCAAGAAGGAATGAGTCAGAACAGCTCAGTATGAACAGAGGAGTGGAAAGAGGAAGAAAGAGGCACAATCCATCCTTTGGGCTTTTCCCCATGTAAATTTTTCTTATCCCTTTAAAATCCATTATTTTTTTAATAGAGTTGACACACAGAGGCAAATTAATTCCACAATTTAAGTAGGTTTTACGTGGGGAAAAAAAAAAAGGAGTTCCTGCTATTTGCTTTAACTGCTCAGAAGTTTCATGTGGCAAACACTTATTCTTAAATTGAGTACCACATAATCGCTCCCATTACACCTCCTCCATGCCACTCAGGCTATTACAGATCTTTATCATATTTCCCCTTCAATCATCTCGTTTTCCAAGCTGAGGGGGATACGGGGGAACGGCACACAATATTCAAGAGGTGAGCACACATGAATTTATCTAGTGGCATAATGATGTTGTCTGGTTTAGTGGCATTTTGCTGCAGTTGTGGTGGTGGAAGGATACAGATGGATTAGAGCTCATGGACAGATGTAGCACCTTTTATTGCACCAGCTATACAGCTGGAAAAATTAAATGAGCTTTCAGGCACACATGCCTATAGATTCTAGTTGCCTTTCTGGCTGCCTAGGAGCTTTGACTGATGTTTCTTCAAACTATCAGCGGTGGCTCTCAGATCTCTTTTCTAAGTGGTGAGAGCTGAAGAGGAGCTCATCAGTGAGTACACACAGACAAGGCTTGGGGCTTCCCTTTGAGCCTGGCAGAATTGAATTCAATCTGCAGTTTTGCCACAGAGTCCTTTGGCACTGTGGGACCCTCTGCAGCTCTCTGATGGCTTTGCCTTTGCCTTTTGCACCATTTTGTAACATCATTTCATTATTCCTCTGTTTTCTGGAGGAGATTTGTAAAAGCGGGTGAGTAAAATGCAGGGGTAGAAATAGTCTGTGTGTTTCTTCTGCAGTAGGGCACAGCTATTGATGGGCTCAATAGCTATTCAGAATGAACAATCTCTCCAACATAAGAGTTTTTACTGAGGCATCGCTGGCTCTTTCAAACCCCAGTTCACATGGACTTTTCCCTGCTGGGTCCCAATCATTACAGTTCCCAGCTGAGCAGCTGTCAATTTGGGATTACCTCGCTTCCAGGATCCCAGTTGGGAAAGCCTTGTTAAACTCTCGCATTGCAAAGCAATCAAACATGTTTGTTTGATTGTTTGTTTGTTTGTTTGTGATGATTTATGCTGTGATTAGGCTTTTGATATTACAGTGGTTGGGGTAAGGTGCAAGCAAGCTCTTGAAACAGTGCCAGCACTAAGTCAATATTTCATTAAGACTCATTTATGAGAGAGCTGATGAAGGACTAGAGTGAGGTCTCTACACATTTCATATTCATCTATTTGGGTAAGGCAGCTGATTATTTAAAATATATTTAGATACTTGGTGTAGTTGTAACTGGTACAATTCCTAATGTGGGAAGAGTCAAAATGATAAAAAGTGTCTTTTATGAACAAAATTTAATCTGCTTCCCTATAAAAATTAAAAGTGATTGTAAATATGTGAGTGTAAAGACACTTCTATGGCTGTGTCTGCATGGCTGTACAGACACAGCTCTGCAGAGCAGGGGGAAAGTTTGAAAGAAGAGCCTGGGCATTATTGAGACCAGGCTGTGCTGCCTGTGGCAGGAATTATTTATAGTATTTTTGGCAAGAGCATATATTTCCTCCCTGGATTTTCACTTCTTCTCAATCTCTTTGCTCTCCCTATCACACTCAGCTAATCCACACCATGGGACACTCACTTGCCAAGGCCCCTCCATGCCCCCCACTCAGCCCAGGCACCAAGAGAGTTTTTCTGCACCTCAGCAGCACCATAAGATGCCATATGAGTGAGAAGCACTCAACTCAGCTGTTGGCCATCTGAGGAAGCATCCACACAATGAGCTCCTCAGCCAGTGCCCACTGACAGGGAAGGCTTGAACACCACAGAAAGCCTCGTGTCAAAGTGAGGGAATGAAGTGAAATGTTACTCCAGCCCTGACAAACAGCTGGCACGGGTGCCACCAGGGAAGATTAATGCCTCCCTTCTCCTCACCTGCACCGACATGATGTTCTCTGACACTCAGATCTAATTGTAGGAGCCGAGGTGTAGGAAGCGTCACCCTCGCTTAAAATGTTATCAGGTAATGGGGTCTGTGATGATGTGGAGACAAACAGGAGGTTAACAGACAGGTCTTTATCTCCTGCATGCGGAAGGAGGGCTGCGTGTCTGCCGCACCGATAGCGATTGCTGTGGGATGTGCTTTCCTGTGCTGCGAGGGAAATTATACACAGAGGTCAACACACTCAATGAGATGCTGCCAAAATATATATTTCCTTTCTGCAGACCTTTTTTGAAGAAAGGTCTCATGCTGGAGACTGTAATTAATAAAGGAAATATTTATACAGTGTCACAGAATTTACCAGTCACTCTATAAACATAGATGATCCATGTTCCCTGTCCCAAAGCACTTACGGGCTAAAAAAGGCAAGAGACACGGAGCAGTTTAGATGAGGGAGAGAGCAGGGATTATTAATGGTGAGAAGAAAGAGGATGGGTTGCAGGGAAGGCTTTGGGAGCAGGGAAAGCTTCGTCATGGAAATCGAGGCGATTGTAAGGCCGGGATGGAAAAGTTGAAGATTGAGGCAAAAGTGTTTGAAGGGGCAGATGCAGATGTGGGCACATCTGGGAGCAGAGGTTCCACAGCGATGCTAGTGGAGTGACTGGTGGGAAAACCGCAGAGGAGCTCAACAGAAGGTGTGGAGTAAAGGCCCTTCAGAATGTGGGCTGTCATTGCCTCAGCAGAAAGGGTGAGTGCCCAGTGAGCTGGGAAAGCTGCTGGAGCAAGGGGAGCTCAGGGAAAGGTGGAGAGCCAGCGATGGAGAAGGGAGGAAAAGCATTGCAGAAAACACTGAATGAATGTGTGGTGGAGACAGGAGAAGTAGGAACATGCCGCTGCAGAGAGGAGAGGAAGTGAGATAAAGGACAGGAAGTTCAGGCAGCAAGAGTTAAGAACTTTGCCATTGATTTTGGGGACAAAGGAGGAAAATAAACGATGGAGAAGTGAGTGGGATTAGGGGAAGTGCTCGAAGATAAGCATGGCAAGAAGGTAGAAAGTGAAAGACAAAGGTGAGCAGGCAGCACGGGCAGAGAATTAATCAGGGTCAGAGAAGTGAAGGGGACAGTTAAGCAATCAAGGAGCCTGAGCCGCTTCTGACATTGTCATTTTTCTCCTCTGGTGGGAAAAAAAAGGGAATTAAGATGATTTTCAAATATTCGAGCGATAAAAGTCAGGCATTGCAACTCCCCCCAGCTTGTAACTGCCTGATTCAGCCCCACTGGTGCTTTGGCTGGGGGCAGCACTGGGGTGGGGTTGTAGTGAGCCCTGGGAGAGGCGATGCTGCAGCTCTGCTGCACGTGGTGAAGCTGGTCCTCATCCAAAAACCACAGAGTTCAGGCAATTCAGATATTCAGTAGTCTCCAGTATTCCCTTGGAAAGATAAAGTCTACGTATGCCTGAGTTTTGAAGTAGTAAAATGCCACAGTATTTTTAGTCTTTGTTTGATCAAAGAAAAATGAACCAGAGAGACAAGTGAAAAATTACCCAGGAGCTGAAGTCACCAATGATGTCTTTTATTGCTCTATCATACAAATAGGAAGGATGTTCTTTTCATCTGACATAATGAAAAATGTATACCCTTTTCAAACTCACTGGTATTCATTCTGAAGTTAGCCCTCCCAAAAAATAAACCCAACCAAACCCTTGACATTACGTAGAACTTGACAAGTTCTGATTAATTTAATAAGAAAAAAATCTCTTGATATCAAATACCAGCTACTGTTCAGGAGAAGGTGAAGGGAATATGAATTTTATTTTAAACTCATCTATTACCTACAAGTAATAATAAAGAGCAATTTTCAGACTTTTCTCATACTAATATTTTTTGTTCATATTAGATTAATCAAGACAGAAACATTCTCCTAAGAGTTAGGGACGGTTCATTCCTGAGTAGTTACAGCTCCAAGCATTATCCAATCAGGTAGGCAAAATAAGGTTTTTATGCCATGTGAAAGATGTGTTCTGCTCCAAAATTCCAGTGCCTTTGCATCGCAGAGGTGTCAGCCAACACTGGGGCCATGTTGTGCAAAGTATGGGGGGCACTTTAGCACGACTTCCTCCATCCTCCCTTGCTAAAAGTCCAGCTTGGGACCAGAAATGAAGTGGTGGTGGTGGTGGTGTGTGACTGGGGACAGACACCCACAGTTAAGCGGTATTCCCAAGGTCACATGGGAAGTCCAGGGCAGAAATAAACCCTGAAATCAGATCTCTTGGGTCTCATCCAGTTCCTTAACCAGAAGACACTCTTACCACATCCTGTGCAAGTGAAGTCAAGGCAGCTGTAGCTGCCCCTGCTAAGGTAACAGCAGCTGTGGGTCTCCTTTGGGGTCTGACTCCACACTTTCTAAAGCTGATGGCAAAAGTCACACTGAATTGAAGGGCCAACTGTCAAGCCCTGAGGTGCTTTCGTTCCTGTCATGTCTTTCATTTGATTTTGCACAATGCCAGTGAAAGTGCACTCCCAGCACGCAGCCCTTTGTGGGTTGGAGCCAGCAATGGCCACGTCCAGCCCAGGTTTGTAGCCTCACCTTTGCACCTGATCAATGCACCTTTACGCCTCCATGAGGAGAAGCACTTGCCTTCCCTCCCAGATTTTATGGCAACTCATAAAGGCTGCTTTTGAGCTGCTGTTTATCATAAAGCACGTTGGGAGTTAGTGGGATTCTGAGCTGAAACTGGGGGGCAAAAGAAGATCTTTCCCAAAATATAGTTTAGGGATATATTACTGCATCCAGCAAGTACTCCCAAATAAATGGGACAGTTCCTGGCTGTGCCACTGGGTGGTTTGTGATGGAGGTGCAGCCAGAGAGGTCCTGAGGAAACTCTTCTGGCTCTGGGAGCACTTCTGTGTGCTCGAATGACTGTTCTCCTGCTGATTTGTAAGACTAAAAGGTCTGTCTGTTGAAGCTTCTTTTGTCAGAAGAATCTTATTCCACGCTTTTCCTCTCCACCAGAACGAGGGAGGTGATGGGAGAGCTTTCTGGGAATTACACTGTGTGACCCTTTCCTGTCCACAGGCAGTTTGACCAGCAGATCCTTATCCCAGCCTCTGGGGTGGAGGTTTCCTGCAGGTAGCTGCAGAAACATAGTATTTGTGTATTTCAAAGACAAGGGATTTTTTAAATTTTCTATCAGTTTTTGTGCGTAATAATAATCCCCACCACTTCGCAGGATCCTCGTCATAAAAGACTTCTGGGATGGATTAAACTCCTTGGCACCTCCTCAGTGATTAATCAATCTCAACAGGCATTTATTGCTTTGTTCACTACAGCACAGGAGAGATTATCCCTTAAATATACTTGACTCTTTTGGTACCATTCAATTACACCAAAAAGAGCCCCAACACATATACAATTATTTTGAACTAGTTCTCCAGCGAGGAGCAATTGATCTTTGAGAGTCTCTTCCTCTTCTTGTTATGCTGATTAATAGCCTTGGAGTTAGTCCCTGAGAGGAAAACATTTCCCAAAATAGATGGCAGTTTCCATCTTCATATTTTAATCCCTCAAGGGCCCTTTGCATCCACAACAAAGCCTGGAGGAATATTCCCATTTCTCCCCATCTTTTTTAACCTTGCCACCTCCATGATGGAGCCACCCAGCTCCCAGTGCAGGGAATGGAAACGGGAATTCTTGGTGCCACTTAGGGCCACCCCGTGTGTGCCTGTGTCCCACGACAGGCTGTCAGTGTCCTTGTGGGGATGCACCACGTCAGGGAGTGCCTCAGAAACCACTGGCTGTGTCAGTGGGAGAGCCCAGTGCTTCCTCAGCAACTCTCCTCCAGTGCTGAGGGAAGAGGAGCATCCTCCTTCCCTACTGAGGTGGAAATTCCGGAGTAAATAATGACAGAAATCCTGGGAAGGGGAGAGGGTGGATGGTAAACAGGAGGAGGACAGTACCATGACTGCAGCACGTGGCCTGGGGAGCCCACCTTCCTGCTGGTGACAGGTTCATGCATTTTCCTTCTTTGAAACACGAGTCTCGTGGCTGGAGGTGCATTTATAGCTGCTCTCGTGGCGAGCACATGAGCCTGCAGTCATTTGGAGATTGCACACTGCACTCTTATCCTTGGGAATGCTTTTAATACTGTCCCCTACCAGTGAGGATAGGGAAGAGGTGACTGTAAACCTCAGACCCCTCCCATCAAGTTGGACTCGATGGTCTTAGAGGGCTTTTCCAACCTAAAGGATTCCATGATTCTGTGGAACACTGGGAGAGGAGCAGGGCTCTTTGCTGCCTGTGCCTGGGCTCAGGTGCGTGATCCTGGTGCTGGAGCTCCACATGGTTCCCCTTTAAAGGAATAACACGGGGTTGGTTTGCAAACAAAATAATGATCTTTTCTTACTTTTCAGGAAATGGTTTTTAATATAGTTTATTGAAGCAAGGGAAAAACAATTTAATTGTGAGAGCTGCTCTGAACCATATTTAACCCCCAATGTACTAAAAAGAGGGTTTTCAGATAAGTTATGGTTTTTAATCTAAGTTAAACCATTATATACATAAGCACTATGTTTTTACTATTCTAATAACTGCCAGCTTGGACTTAACAATTCTTTTTTTATCATCTTTTTTGTCTTCCAAGACAGACCGCTGTATTTGAACTTTAGGAAAAATTTTACATTTTATTTTTCTTCATTTCTTTTCTACAATGCGTGGTGCAATACTGAATCCTTAAATCTGAGCATGATTTCCCTCAGCATATCTGTAACTTACTGGCTTTCCTAAGTGATTTGAAATGGCTGGATAAAATTCCTGCTTTTAAGAAGTGCATGCAAGTGGTCACATCTCATATGTCCTGGATGGCATCCAGTGATCTGTTGTTAGTTCAACCCTCTGATTAATAATTTACATAAACATTACTAGCACTTGAAATGAAGTTTCTTGCCTGCAATGATTAATTACTGAATGAACAGTATTGAAAACATATTATTCTCATCATTCATTTGGGGAGATAATCTTGATAAAACATGAAATTAATTACGTGACAGCCATGGAGAGGTTTTAAGATTTACACTGACTTTCTGCCCCTTGAATAGCTGTCATTAGGCTGCAACAAAACCCTTCACAACAGCAATTCCATATGTGAAATTCTTAGGCAAAAAAAGAGAACATTTTAAGAAAGAAAACTTGACTTCTTGAGTTCTTCTGTACACAAACATCACATCATTGTGCTCCTTCCCAGTACTTCATGTACCCGTTGTGCCTTTCCTGCCAAGCCCTAGCAATGCTTTACAACCATTAATTAATCAAAGTTTCCCAACAGCCCTGGCCATAGGTCAGGTTGCAGTGCCCCGGCTGCAGCAGAGCCAGGTCGGGCACAATTGGGTTAAGACAAGGAGGGAAAGGGCAAAGACAAGACAAGAGCCCTGGAGATCTTTGCAGCTTCACCCCACTCCCAGCCAGGGCATCCTGCAAGGATATATTAATAACTCCTGTTTATTCCCACATCCAGCAACCTTTGTTATTAAAAAATCCATCAGAATCACTCTGTTCCCAGCAAACAATAATCCACAGACTGTAATTTTAGCAAAACTTTTTTTTCTTAAGCATTTGGTCCACCTTTCTAGAGAAATGAACATTTCTTCCCACTCTAACCACTTTTCTAACCACTTGTGAAGTGCTCTCCAGGGATGACCATCATGCTTAGTCCCTGTCCCATAGCAGCACCAGCAGCTCCTGGCATAGCCCAATAAATGACAAAAAACCCCTGTGACATCATTTCCAAGCCTTCCTCTCTCTGTGGGATGTTGAGCCAACTTCAGCCTCCAAGGTCCCACCCCTCTGTGCAGTTCTGTCCTATCAGTGGCAGATAGACAGTGTTTTTCCTTAGGATGCATTTTCACCTGCCTCAGTTCTCTCCCAAACACATTTTAAGTATTGTTAGTCCCCAAAAGATCTCAGATTTTTTTATTATTATTATTCTGGGCCTTTCAGTGTCCTTCAAGAATGTTGTTGTAGTCACTGACGGTTTGGTTTGAGTTGAAAGGGTCCTGTAAGCAAGAAAGGATAACAGGATGTGCCCCCTAGAAAAATTGCTGCTGCCTAAAAAGATTGCTGCCCACACACGGGTTTATCTCTGGGACACGATCAGTAAAAAATATATGATAAAAAAATACTCTCTTTGGGACTAAACCCGTAAGCTTCCAGACTTCTCAGGAGTCTGGAGCCCAGGGACACAATCCAAGGGAAGAGAAGTCAGCGCTGCAATCATGTTTCTACTCTGTGAGCCAAACAGGCTTTGTCTTATACAGCCTTTTTCCACCCTAAGGCAGCTTATGACAACAGTTTCTACCAACACCAGCCGTGTCCTGGCAGACTCCCTGTCTCTTGCTTGAAGATAAAGATTACAATAGCATCTGGGCGGAGGCCTGGGTGAGGAAACACTTCCCACAGCATCCCTGGGGATGTTTTCCGGAGCCCTGGCAGGCATGCCTGCAGTGCCCGGGGGCCAGTGCTCCTGCCAGGATGTGCAGCGAGCACAGCAGCTCCCCTGGCTCAGGGAAGGGCAGAGCCCATCCAGGGGCAGGTGGGTGACTCCAGGGGCAGGCGGGTGACTGCAGAGGCAGGTGGGTGATTCCAGGGGCAGGTGGGTGATTCCAGGGGCAGGTGGGTGACTGCAGAGGCAGGTGGGTGACTCCAGGGGCAGGTGGGTGATTCCAGGGGCAGGTGGGTGACTCCAGGGGCAGATGGGTGATTCCAGGGGCAGGTGGGTGACTGCAGAGGCAGGTGGATGGTTCCAGGGGCAGGTGGGTGATTCCAGGGGCAGGTGGGTGATTCCAGGGGCAGGTGGGTGACTCCAGAGGCAGGTGGGTGACTCCAGAGGCAGGTGGGTGGCTGCAGGGCTCTGCCACCACACCAGTTGGCACAGGAGCAGCGAGGGAACTGTTGTCTTGTTGCTGCCATTTACAGCTGGAAAAATGGAGATGCTGAAAGAGTGCAAGGTCATGCCCAGCCATGGAGGACTTGCTCCTGCTTCGTGCTGAGCACTTTTTCCAAATCGACCAGTCCTTAAGTGTGTGAGCAGCCCCAAGGAAACCAGCAGGGTTATTCCTGTCCTTACAGTTAAACCGCACAGAAGTGCTTCACTGGCCTGGAGCCAGGAGGCTCCGTCCTGTGGGACCTGGGGAGAAGATGCTGAGCCACATTCCGACATCCCGAGGGGCTCCCCACCCCTGGGCCCCCGGCGTGGCCGTGGGTGTCCCAGCAGGCAAAGCAGTGCCTTCCTCAGGCTCCTCTGTCTGAGCACCCTGCCAAAGTTTGGGAAGTGCCTGGCTGGAGGAGCCACAGGTCCCTGCGGTGCCTCCCCCCAAAATCCATGGCAGCACCATGGGCAGACAGCACACACCTGTCCTGGGCAGGGGAGTGCCACCCCACACAGGAACTCTTCATGCACTGCTTGTCAGTCCCGCTGTCACACATGCTCGCAGTGCACTGTAGTCACATCTTTCCCTCCCTGACCCTCAACATCTCAATTTTCTGTCTGCCTTTGAAATCTTGGCTAATTAGGAGGCTACATGCTCCCTGTGAGACTGGCCTTTTGTGCAGAGTTTGTAATTAGAGTGACTGTGCAGTGCTCTATTAATTGCAAGAATTGTGATTTTTAGATTAATGAGTTAATTGCTAATATCTGCATACGACATTCCCTCAAGATGTATTACATTACAGTAAATAAACCTTGTGCCTGGAATGGCAGGCATTAAAGGAAACTGCCATGATTAGTTTGAATACTTTAGATAGCTAAAATAATATTTACTCAAAACACAATGTGTGTAAAACTGGATTTTAAAGCCTTTTTTTCCCCCCAGCCTCCCTCACTAGATAACATTTATATTTGATAGCTGGCAGCCAGGAGCTGCCAGGATGCTTCTCTTCCCACAGAGATCCTCCAACCCTGCCCAGCTCCACTTGGGCTCTCCATCCAGCCCTCCCTCTCCAACTACACTTTGTAACTCCTTCAGACTTCATCCCAAACGCTGCACCTTGTCCTTGTTTCCTCCTGAAGGATGCTCCAGCAGCAGTGCTGCCATCCCTCTGCACATCCCCAGCCCCCAGCACGCAGGAGCCAAGGAAAAGCTGAAGCTGCAGAAGTTGCAACAGGATGGGGGGAATGATCCATATTTAAACTCCCAGGATGCTCCTGCTTAACTGTTGTAGCAAAATCCCATTGGAAATGTAACAGCCAGAGCTAGCCAAGACCTTGGTAACAGCTGAGTGATTTTCATCAGACAAGTAGCTGTTTGCTGAAAAGTGCAATTTTGGGACAGCTGAAACTATTTGCAAATTCATCATGATTTCAGGAAATAGCCTCCTGTAGAATAAAAGCCCCAAATGAAAAAGTTTCCCAGTTTCCCAGTTTGATATTTTCTAGATTAAGTGCCTCTTTTTGTTTTGCAAATGAAATTTGATTTAGATATTTATCTAAATTAGATAAAAACCTGCAGAGGATGAATGCCAATGTTGGTTTGCACGACACAATCCCTTTGGGGTTGGCTCTGAGTAGTTCTTTCCTTTTTGTACTTTCTGTTTATTTGTTTAAACAAAACCTAGGCCCTACCCAACACAATTTCCCAGGATTTTAGTTTAGGCCGAATTTTGCACAGGAGTTACTCCCATCCTTGCTAATGCACAGAAATAAAGGCAGGATGAGTTAATTCCAGTAATGAGCAACTGCTTAGCTCAGGATCCATACCCAACAGACTTCTCAGAGGCACAAAGAAAAGTTTATCTGGAAATCACATTGCATTTGTGGTTTATAAAACTCCTGTTTGCTCACACTGCTGAGAGCCAACGCAGCACAGGGGCATTGCTGCTGCTCCCCAGCTTCTCAACAAGAATCACTCCAGACTCAGCCCCTATAGCTTTAGGTACCTGACTTTTAAGTAAGATGGTTCTCTAAATGAACTAAAATTTCCCTAGAAAACAGCATCAATGGCAATTGAAAGATCCTCTTCACTTGTCAAAGTGTTTGAGCCTGGCTAGTGAAGACTTCTGCTTGCTTCCCCAAGGAGAGCAGCTGTCCCTGTTGCTGCCTGTTTGTGGATATGGTCACATCCAAATGTGTGCTTTGGAAAGAGAATTGCATGGAATTCTGGTTTGGGAGACTGGCCTGTACCTCCAATATCCACCCAAGTACTGCTGCACCTCCCAGGGCTCTTCATTGTGCTACTGAATGCACTCACCAAAACCTTGGAGATACAAAGGGATGGAGCAGAGGCCATACTGGGAAGCAGGAGGAAAAGAAAGATGTGTCCCAGACAAGGAAAGATCCCAAACCAGAACAGTCTATACACACAGCTGGTACCTGTAGTATATCATTGATCATAATCAACACACAGTTGGTACCTGTCATATTAATTATACTACGTTATATTATATTAGCTGTCACCATGGAATACATAGTGCTTCTCAAAACGTGACACAGAACAGGATCAGAAACTTCTCATCCTGGAACCTCCCCTAGACCAGGAGAGAAGACCTTATGTACTAAAAGGCAGGACCCAGCAGAAAGCTGATTGCACCACGTGCTTTCACAAAGACACTGGAACAAACAGGAGCATCCGTCCTGTCTCTGTGTTTTGGAGATTTTTTTTCTGACCACAGATCCTGGGCACTGAGGTTTCCTGGGGATTTAATGGCAAAGATTGAAGGCATCTTAGAGGTCTTTTCAAACTTTAATCATTGTCTGATTTCTCTGGCAGCGGTGTTCTGAAGTTTATTCAGGAAATGGGAATGTAAGAGACCAGATCTTCTGCGCCTTTTATCTTTCTCTTTAAAGAATCAGATTCCTACAGCTTGTTTACTGCCAACTAAAAAGTGAAAATACTTACTTAGAAACTAAGAACTGGTCTTCACCACAAAGGTCTGTTGCTTTGATAAAGTTGCTGTTAAAGCAGCAAAAATCCTCCCGGGGACACAATTCAGTCTCTAAAAGAAATGCAGACACCAGTGCAGCTTCTTCCAGTTTGTAAAGGAAAATAAGCAAGATGGTACAGGACATGTTTACACCAGTGTAATTATATCAAAATAGGACTTCCAATGTACAACTGTTTCAGTTTAAAACCCAGAAATCCTCTCTGTAGCAGTCACTGCTGTGACAGTGGCTCTGTTTTCAGGTGGGTTGTCCTTTGCTTCAACTCACACAACAACTCGGACTGCTCTGTGATTCTGTGGTTCTGAATTAACCTGGCAATGAGCAACTTTTGGCAGGGCTGGCTGAGATTTGGCTGTGGGGCTTTGTTTTCCCATAAGAAACCCCTCAGTCAAAATGCAGAATTGGAAGGATGAGTGGAGGTAGCTTTGCTGCCCATGCATGTGTGGAATCACTCCCAAATACCCAGCAGACCTCTGGGACACTGTTCCTTCTTTAAATTCCCGGTCAGGTCCAGTGCCAGTCCCACCTGGTGATGGTGCCCGTCGCAGGAGCCTGTGCTGAGTGGCCCTGGGTTATTTGGATGGCAGTGGAGGGTACAAGGCTCACCCATGTCAGGCCCCCTTGTACTTGTTTACCAACACTACATCACACCTGGCAATCCACGGGCGCTGCCTTATCTGCATTTCCCTCACTCCCTCCCGAGCTGACACCACGCTTGCTACATCTCTGGTGACCAGAGAGATTTAAGACACAATTGTACTATCAATGAAATGCAACTTATGCCTTCCAGGCACTGAAATCCTTGGAGGGCCTCGTGCAGGGCTGTACTGCTTCAGTTTTATGCCAGTAAGTTCCTAATTAGCATGGGAGACTGCAGGCTCTGGTGAGGAGGATGCTGGCCAGGAAGCAGCTTCTCCTGCCCTGCCCAGGGATTCTGCGCCAGCCACTGCATCTCTGCTCCCCAGATATCTCTGTGACTCACCAGCCTGCAGGTGCTTTGGAACTGGGATGATCTTCCCAAAGACAGCCAGCATAAGGAGGACAAGGTCAGAGCTGCTGGCTGGATCCAGCCCTTGTCTCTAATGGATCACGATGGATGCCCCAGGGCAAACTCTGAGAAACAGAAATATCCCTTCTAGCTTCCAACAGCCAGCAGCATGATCCCAGAGACCATGCCTGGATGGCTGTGTACAGTAACCCCTGATGGACCTCTATCCCACAAGATTATTTCAGCCCCATCATGTGATTTGGCTCCACAGTATTTTGGATGCACTATTTAATTTTGTACCACGGGGAAAGATGCTCAGATGTAAAATCTGATACGTAATGGTGATTTGATGTATTCTTGTGTTATAAGAATTTGTGCATCCTCGTTCCCTATTCCCTCTCCCACACCCTTGAGGGTTTTAGAGACATCTGTCATACCCCCTTTGGCCAGCTCCTTTGCAAACAGATCTCAGATGATGCCCCAGGCATGACTGTAATTCAAACAGTGAGTGACAGATAGAATAAGGTGCCGTGAGTCGGAGCTGAGGAACACAAGCCCACATTTCCCTCCAAACACCAGCAATGCCCATGCAGGGACATTCCCAGCATCCCAGAAGGCAGCACACTGCCTGGAAGGCACAGTCCACCCTTTCATTTTGCAACCAAACTCTTTTCTGTTGACATTCTAGTGTTAAGTCTCCCAATAACTGGCTTACAAAACAATAAAAACTGTGGAATTAAAGGCTGGGTGCTGTAGAGTTCCCCATTAAGATATTACAGGATGCTGGAAGCAGAGGCCATTGAAACAAGCTGGCGTTTATGGAAGGTAAAGGTTGAGGAAGTCCATGATAAGGGAGAGGGAGAAGGAAGTGTCTTTATCTGATTACTATTTGTTTAGAAACACCTGGCACATACATCAAATTAGAGCATCCAAATGCCCTTCAAACTTTAAACCAGACAGATTGATTCAAGCACCTTTCATTAAACTTTCCTGGAAAGATTAAACATCAGCCCTGTGTTCTATCAGCAGAACAATTCTGCTCATGCAGCGATGACATTAAGATGTTTTATGGAAGGGGGGTACAAATGTGCATGCACTCTGTGAAGCTTTTCTCCAGACTTGTAATTCCTTGTTTAAGAATATAAACCGAAGAAAATGGGAATAAATATACCCCAACAGTTCTGCATAATGATTTCACACACATGCAGGGGTAAAAAACCCCACAACAGGATTATGAAAAGAGAATTTTATTGTATGTTGGCATCCTTTTGCTCATGTTTGCGAAGGGAAATGGATTTGAGAATTTCCCACCGATTTGAATTCAGTGGCTGTACTAGGGCAGAAGTAATATGTATTGCCTCGTTCTAATCATCGATTCAATTCAAGAGTTCTCAGCATGGAACTCCTTTTCTTTCTCAACAGGAATAAATTTACCAAGAAGGGATAACACCAACATATTATGTAAAACATCACCCGGCCCCTAAATTTGTGCGACTTTGTGGAAATCGGTCAAAATCTATATTTAATTTGATGTGAGGAAAGTACGATGCCGAGCCCAGATTGCAACACAACTGCTACCATTACGATCAATGTACTGTTGAACTAAATTGTTTTATATATTGTATTAGGGGATCCCAGGTGTTTTGCTGGTCTTACAGCCCACTTGTTGCTGCAGTCGAAGCCAGGAGAGGATTAATAAATTCCGATAATGTGTGTGGGTACCCTGATCCCTGTGAACCCACGCTTGTCTCCCCACCACAGCCATGTCCCTGTATTTAAAAGAGAAACATGAACTCCACCGGAGCCTTTTCTCCCCCAGATCCTGCAGAACGCAGTGTCATGGTTCTGGGAGTGAAAGCCCAGCGCTGTCACCTCCGCTGCATGGGGCACGGGCACAGTTAATACATTAACACGAGGTCATAGCCTGACAAATGCTCCTCGGGCAGCGTAACCAGCGCTGCCATAAACCCAGCCCTGCTCCCCCTGCCCCGGCTGCTCCTTCCTCCCGCTGCAGCCTCTCCTGGTGAGAGCACGTGTCCCACGAGGCTGAAGGCAGAACCAGCCTGGGCAACAGATCCAGCTGAAAATAAGCTTTTTTTTTTTTTTTTTTAAACTCCCCCCTCCCCTCTTCCCCAGGATTAGTGTTCAGCTGGATCTGTTCCCTGATCCACTTCACCTTGCAGCTGCACAAATGCTGGTGCTGGCAGCGGGAGGAGGCAGGGAGGGCTGGGAGCGCGTGGCCGGGGCCCAGAGGAGCCAACTGCTCCTGGAGGCACTTGCGGCAGCAGCTGAGCACAAACGGCTATTTTTTTTTTTTTTAGTGGGCTTGGTTTTCTTTCAAAATTAGGGAGAGCTGAGAGAGTTTCTGCCCAGACTGCAGATAACCCACGCTTTGCCAAGCAGGAGCTCAAAGTCCAGCGTGACCCTGCTGCAGGACATTGCCCAGGATGTGCAAGTCCTGCTCCCACAGGAAGGGCAGGACCAAGGAAGATTTGTGGTCTCAGGACCCTTATAGAACACATTGACCACCCATAGCAGTGTGGGATCAGAGCTGGGGGACCCAGCACGTCAAACACCAAGGCAGCATCAGTGTAAGAGGACAAATGAGGGTCATCTCCTGTAAGGAATCCACTTGAGATACTCCCATGGAATACTGAGAACTGTTATTCCTGGCAACTTCCACACTGAAACCTGCCTTGGTGGTTTCTTTTTCATGATGACAAGCAAGATTCACTGTGCTTTTAAACCAGAAAGAAAAAAAAAAGATAAATGCATCCACCCTTCTTTCCCTGGGCTCCCACTGAGAGCTTGTGGCATGAATGAGTCCTTTTCACTTGCATTAAGTTACTGTTACAATATGAAACTCCAAGTCTGCATTGAAAACCTTTTAAATCTGTAAAAAATAGTGTTACAGTAATTAAATTCTAAAAACTGATCCTAAAATGGAGGGGGAAGCTTCTGATCTAAGATCATACACTACCTTTAACAGCAATTTTTTTCTACCGGTGCAATCCCTCACACTGGATGACATCCTTACGGTAAATAATAAAAAAAGTGATGTGAAACATCCTCCTGATGAACTAACTTTTACAAGACTGATACCAAATGTTGGAATTTTGGCTCCCCACTAAAAGTAATTGTTCTTGATGGTGCTTATATACCCGTGTCAGTCTGGTGTGAGATCAAAACTGTAAGAAAAACAACCCATCTTCTAAATGCTCAGGTCCAGAGCAGTTTACCAAATACATTTTGGAACAAATCCATCCCTGGTTTGCATCAGTCACCGGAGTGAAATGAAGGACGTGCTTCTTTTAATGCATTTTAAAGTTAAAGTAGGGTGCTAATCTTCAAAGTGGAGTACGGAGGAAAATAAACCAGTTCATTTCTCCATTTCTCCAGATTTACACTCACAAAAGCCTTTCAGGAACATGCCTCACTGTATCCATATTCCTGCTTATTGAACTTGTATTGCAGGCAGATGAACCAAACTCTTGACTTACATTTCTAGAAAACAAGTGTTTCCTGCCACCCATTTGTAAAAAAACCATGAGCACCTTCTCAATTACTGTAATGATTATCCATTACAACCTAGCCAGCATATCTGCTCAAAACGAGTTACATTTTAAAAACTGGTAAAAAATAAATGGGGTATTGACGTTGGTGCTGGATACTCGGCGCTCCTCACATCCAAATCTCATTTCTAACGATCAAACGCGGCTCAGAAGGATCGAGGCAGGATTTGTGACTGCCTGTTCCTGCATAGCACCGAGTAACTAAGTTGCACAAACACTCGGAGCAGTAAAATAACTGGTCTATTCTAGTCAACAGATACTCGCTCTAAATCTGCAGGGAGGGAGATGCCGGTGCTGAAATTTATGCACTGAGAGTCATCCAGCTGAAGTCACTGTGACTCCTCGCGCTACATAAAAGCGACACAGGAGCATCGTCTTTGCAGGATCAAGGCCCACATTTGCATCTGCAAATCAACCTCTTTATGAAAAGCAGGCTGTAAATTTTATTTACTTTTTTTTTTTTTTTTTTTAGTTCCTCGAGCCATACCAGTGCAGCAGGAGGTGCTGCTCCCAGGCTGACGTGTCAGTGAAGTGTAGAGGCAAAGTGTGATTGTGCTCCTGCTTGACAGAGCCTCGTGTGACGGGCGCTCAGCTGCTCAGAGCCAGCATGTGGGTCAGGAAACAATATCCCAACATCACCGTTCCCCTGAATCCCCTGCTCAGAGAAAACAAGTTATTCACAAGAGAAGCATGTAATCCCTTACTAAAAATAATTACAAATTCATCAAATGGAACTGGTACCGACACAGGGGCTGCAGACTTTCTGTTGTATTTTAGGGAGTAAAGCTGCAACACTGGGCAAGCAGTGCTATCCAGCAAGGGAGGTGAACCCTGGCTGGCAGGGAAAAGGGGGCATCGTGTAAATCCTGCACCCCAAACACCCAGTTCTCATTCTGGAAGGAATCGTAGGAAGTACATTTTTTAAAGTTCATTTGATTTCACAAAGAATGATGCTGGAAGGGCTTGTTTCCTACTTGTTACCAAGAACTTTTCAGTACAGCTACTGATAGATTAAAATAACTAGAATAGAGGAACAGCTTGGTTTTGCTTTGCAGGCATCCCTCAGCAGCTACGTTCCCAGGACTATTCTTCTCCTAGTAGGGATTATCAGCACAGCTACCCCCAGTTAGTCCATAAGGTTGGGTGCCTCAGAGATGTGTGGAACCTTCCTTTTCAGTAACAGCCTTACTGCCTGAAACATCTGTCCAGAAGTTGGGTAAAATATAGAAACAACCCACAGGAAAGAGACCAGAAGAGAGGTCTGGTCTGTGCCCGCACGCAGCACAACAATCCTCTTCTTGGGCTGTTAATTCTTTTACTTGTTCCAAAACTGCTGCTCCCAAGCTCTGGGAAGCCAAAACGCCCCACTCTGAGCACACATCGAATTTTACACAAACCAGTGAGACACTGGAGGAGCCGAAGCTCCTTCAAGGTTGGACAGCAGCTGAATGGAAGTTTTAAAAGCTGCAATTTGAAGTTAAACCCCATCGTTGCAGGCCTCCCACTGAACCCAGTGTGTATCTTCTTTCCGAGCATCTCATTACAAAGGCTATTTCACACTTGATGAATGTTCGATCGCAATCCAAATAGTTTGAAGAAAAATCCACATGCCTGAGGATTGCCCCCTGCTAAACTCAAAGATGTGTAGCTTCAGAGCTTTCTCCTTTACAACCTGTAACCTAATTGCTCTGGTAATGAAATAATTATTTGTGTCTTTGGCCTCAACTTATGTCACTGCCTTTGTTTACATCATGAACTCAAGGTTATTTATTAGAAGCAATTGCTGTGTTCCTGCCCTGCGCCCCCATACATTGTGTATGTAATGTTTAACAAAGCAAATTGGGTAAAGCAAAGAGAGAGGGGGGGGGTCGTGGTGTAAAAAATTCCCCACTGCAATGCCATGAGCAAGGCCTTGGTCAGTGCAAATCCCTCCATCTGCTGCAGCCCACGTTCCACGTGCAAAGGAGCTGCCCACAATATTTTGACAGTTAGCAGTGCTGCCGATAAAGGAAATCCAAGAAGTCCCAGTAATACGGAAATGGTGATTTTCATGTTGAGGTTTCCACCAGGCAGGCAGAGTTTTCCCTTTGGAGGGACTTTTGCCAAAGGGAAAAGTGCAGAATTAGATGCATCTTCCAGCTGAAAGCTGCTGAATTTTGCTAAAATCTACGTGGAGGTGCCTGGCCGTACCCACATCGTGCAGAGCCTGGGCGTCACGGGGTGGCCACAGCTGTGGCCATCTCTGCCCTGACACCACGGGGAATCCTGGGGATCTGAGGCCACGTGAGGCTTCAGCTTCTGCAGGACAGCGGCAGCAGCCCCCGGCAGCAGGTGCTGCGAGGACAAATGATGGACATGGTGTAAACATCCACTAAGGATATACAACGTGCTTATAAGAATCAAGATCTTTAGGCCCTTAACCGTGCAATTCCATCCACAAAAACTGAAGCTCGCTTATTAATTGTGATGGACAATTGAGCTGGTTCAAGGGTTTTATTCGAGCAGGAAAGGAATGTACTGTTTCCCAGGCTGATTGAGAAGCACGGGATATATATAATGCAGGAGGCTCGATGATTATACAACAAAAAGATGGGATCACCACCTGCCCACATTCTTGTGATAAGCAGATGAAGAACGTCTGTCAAAACATTAATTCCCAAATCTACGGGGGTAATACGGAATACAAATAGAAATAGATGCGCGCCGAGCGCGCTCTCGTTATCTCGCACCCAGCCGAACGCCCCGCCGCGATCACACCCCGGTCACAGCAAACTGGGCGCTCGGAGGGGACGGACGTGGCAGCCCCTCGGCCTCGGGGATGTCAACAGCGCCGGCCGCGCATCCCCGGTGGCCTCCATTCCCCGGTGGCCTTTATTCGCCGGCCTCCCCGCATCCGCTCCGGCCGCGGTGCGGGGCCGGCGGGTGGGATGCGAGCGCGGCGCGGGGGGGCCGCGGTACAAAGGGCGCGGGGCAGCCGCGGTACAAAGGGCGCGGGGCAGCGGGGGCCGGGCTGGGCGTCCCCCCGGGGCCGGCGGCGGTGCCCGGGCTGCTGCCGAGCCGGGCCGGGCGCGCTGAGCTCCGGTGGCCGAACAAAGGCGGCGGCGGCGGCGGCCGCCCCTGCCCGCGCCCCCCCCGCCCTCCGCCGAGCGCAACAGGCGCCGCGCCCCGCGGAGCCCCTTCCGCGCCCCCGGAGCCCCGCCGAGCCTCTGCCCTTCCCCGCACGGTCCCGGTGCCGGGCCCCCCCCCCCCCCGGCGCCTCCCGCCGCCCCCCCGCCCCTTCCTCGCTGCGTCTGTTTGTACTTTAGCTGATCCACTAATCCCCCGAGAGAGCCTATTTGTAGTGAAGAGTATCTATAGGGGGCGAGGCTGGTCCATGTGGGTTTGTGTCATTGGTTTGCAAGGAGAGACCCCGCCTATTGCCCAAAAAAAAAAAAAAAAAAAAAAAAAAAAAAAAAAAAAAGAAGGAAAAAAGAAGAAGGAAAAAAAAAAAAAAAAAAAGCGAGGCAGTGAGAGCCTCTACCTCTCCTCGCTCTCCGCTCACCCAGCGTGGCGAGGGGGAGCGGCCGCTCCGCCCAACGCCGCCCGGGCACTTTCTGGCTTAAAAAAAAAAAAAAAAAAAAAAAACCAAACAAAAAAGGGAAAAAAAAAGAAGGAGGGAAAAAAAAAAAGAGGAAGGAGAAAGGGGGGGGGGGGGGAAGAGCGGCCCTCCCCCCCAAGTTGCAATTAGCATCCTCTCCGCTGCTGCTGCGGGGCTCCGGTGCCCCCGTCCGCTCCCGGCGCGGCGGCGGGCGGAGCAGGAGAGCGGGGAAAGGGGGGTGGGGGGGAAGGATTAAGTTTTTTTTTTTTTGTGCGGTGTGCGAGCGGGTGGCGTTTTTAAGGTGGATCTCCGGCAAGCAGAGCCCGGCGGTGGATGCGGGAAGGGATGCGGCGGTGAAGAGCGGCGCGGGGCTGGCGGCGGCCGGGAGCAGGTAAGGGAGCGGCGGCGGCTGCGCTTCCCGGCGAGAAGGACAAGGGAAAAGCGAGGACATCTTTGCTTTAGTCAATCTCACCGGCGAGGGGGACAGAGGAGGCAAAAAAAAAAACCCCAAGGAGGGGAGGGTAGGTGGAAATGTGATGGTGGTGGGAGGCGGCCGCGCAAGTTGCGCGGGTGGGCGCGGAGCGGCGGGGTGAAGTGGGAAATCTTTTGTTGTGCCGGGCCCCGCATTGTTTACTTAGTGCCGAGAGCCGCCGACAACATCTGCCGGGGGATTAACGGGGTGGCGGCGGCAGGAAAGTTTGGGCAAGGGGGGAACCCCGCGGTGCGGCGCGGCCGATGCTCCAGGGGACGCGGAGCAGCCGCCGCCTTGCGCTGCGTTTATAAATGTGGTTTGGTTTTTTTTTTGGGGGGGGGGGGGGGGGAGATGAGTGTATTTAGTTATTGCCTTTTTTTTTTTTTTTTTCCCCTTTTAATTTTAGGTCTATTCCGGGAAAAAAATGGTTTTAGTGTTTTTAATTTTTTCTTTAATTTTAATTTTTTAAGAATTATTTTATTACTCCTAAATAACCGCGCTCGCCCCTCAGTCACTTAGCAACTCTCCACGCTTCTAACCCGTGGAGGTGCGCGGTGTCCGCGGGGCCGCGCCTCGCTCCTTCTCTCCCACCTTTTACCCCCCAACCCCCGGCCGCCAGAGCTCAAAATAATTTCCCCACTATTTATTTATTACATATATTTTCCCCTCTCGATTTGGATATTTTAAGCCCTTCCCTGGTATCACTAGAATGGAAAATCAGAGGGGGTGCGTGGATTTTAGGCGCTGAGATTGTTCTTTTCACACCCCTTCACCCCACGGAAAAAAAAAAATAACATCTCCCCCCAACTTGCCGGACTTGCTGAGGGGGAAAGAATAGCCTTTTGTCCTGCCGAGGGACGTGCCCCCAAGGTAAATCCTGGCTGGAGCTTAGCGCCTGGTACTTTGCCGGGTCCCAGGGCTCTGGCTGTGCTGGGGAGGAGGAAAGTAGGAGATGGAGATCTCAAAGTAGTAGAAGTAATTTCTTCTTTCAGCTGCACTTCTCCGCTGCCTTTGAATTGCCTGCAATGAATGTACGTAGCTCTAATTGAAGTACTTTAATCATTCACACTTGATTAAGTATACCGTGACCAGAGGAGAGGAATACACACGGCTCCCTTGAACGGGAGGGATGGGATGACATTTTAATCCTGTGTTTTAAAAAACATTAGTGGAGCAGGAAAGAACCGATCGGCGGTGACGGTTCGGGGTAACGGTCCCTTGTTTCCATACAGATGGTGGCTTTCCTTCGGGATGAAATCGCAGTTATTGCGGGTGTTTGGGGAGGAGGGAGGAAGAAAAGGCACGTACTTTTAGGTTTGTTTAAGCAGAGTGGGGAAACTAATGATAGACGAGATGCCTGGTGACAAAATGCTTTTGTTCCTGTTTCCATCAGTGCATAAGGGCGCCGACCTGCTTTAGCATTCTTTAAAGGTCTCTTTACCAAGGAAAATTGAAGACGGTCTCATTATAGGAGAGTGTGTTTAGAATACTATGAGGTATTTATGAATTCAGAGGTGATTGTTGGATCGCAGACATTTCAATTACGCATCCTCTAGTAAAAAAAAAAAAAAAAATATTTGTAGCGATGTGTTCTGTAATCTGTTACTTCCATAAAGCTGATTTGTGCTCGAGCTCTGGAGCTGGCTGAGGGAATGGGTCCGTCCACAGGGCTCGAGTCTTAAACAAGGATTTGTGTTCTTTGCCTCGCAAAACTTTCTGCTGCAAGGGCAGCCCCAAGTTCCCATAAAAGCGGTTGTTTGGGAAACGTCAGCTATCGTCAGTATTTTTCTGGAAAATCTGGCATTGTGAATCCAGGGTGGTATTTTTAGAAAGGAGCTTTTTTATTTTTGGAGGCGTTTGTGAAACCCACCTGTTAGCCATTAGCGGGGACAGAGGTTGGCTTTCATCGTTAGCAAACCCGGGCGCATCTGGAGGCTGTGCGCTGTTCCTCACTTGATCCAAGCTCTTTCCAGTCGTGGGCAATCAAAATATCTCTCCCTTTAAAAGTTATAACCAAGTATTTCTGAAGCTGAACAGAAAATAAGGTAGTTCAGTCAGAGTGGTGGCACTCTCCTGTGTTTAGAAACATGGATTGCAGGAGCATTTGGCTTTTCCTTTCTCTCCTAGAATTTCAGACTGAGATGCTTCCCTGGTCCAGGGTTTTATTGTCAGCTTTAGAGTGTACAAATCATAGATGATGTTTTCTTGTCATCAGCTTTCCCTCTTTTTAAGGTTTTCCAGCTCATGTGGCATCCTGAGGCTTGGCTGGCAGGGTGGCTCTGGAGTGTGATGCCCCGCGGAGCTGCCACCCCACAGCCCCCTTTGCTGACAGCTCCCTCTCATCCCCTCCGCTCCTCCGAGGGCAAAAGTGTGCCCTTTTTCCACTCCTGCTTTTCCTAGATGGAAAACACTCCAAGGAATTTCCCCACAGCAAGAACTGTAGCGCAAATTGTCATCTTTAACGCTGGCATTTTGGTGCAGAGATTTGTCACTGGGACCTGGTGATAATATTCCTTGTGTCAGGAAAAACATCAGCCTCATACTTTGAGGTCCCAGGCACGAGCTGGAAGTAACATACTGAAGCCTTTGGCCAGTAAAGTTGATTTATCCATCAGGCTGGCTGCAGTTCAAATAAAACTTCTTCAGTTCAGCTGAGTCTGGCAAGAATGAAATATTCTAATGAAAAAAAACCCCTGAATCTGGGTTTGCCCAACCATTTGGAAAAGGTAGGTTAATTTTCCCTGGGTTTTTTGGGTCTGTTTACTGGCTGTGGGGATTGAAAGAGGCTTCATGTTTTAAGAAGTGGAAAAGCTGCTCAGAACACAGCACTGGCAATTTGCAAGTGTTTTGTTAAGATCTGGTGGGTGATGCTGTCTCATAAAACCTGATGGGTGTCACATTTACTCCCCACATCAGATCTAGTGAGTATTCCTGTCTTTGCTTTGTATTCTGGTTGTAGTAAGTTAAAGAAGTGGAGAGTGGAGCTGCTGGTTAGCAGCTCTTCAGTTTGGGCTGATCACTTACCCCTACCCTAGAAATTGGGGGGTTTTTCAGACCCCTGGCCCCAGCTGTGAAGGACATTTAGATTATAGACTAAGAAAGGAGGAATGGTCAGGGCTCACAGGTGGTGCAAGGTGATTTTTGGTCTCCCCTCTTGCAGGAAGCACTGAAACTTTGGAGGGGAGGTTTTGGCAAGTCACTGCTGGTTTCACTCTGGTTACTGGGATAACACAGTTGTTTTGGGGAGGAACTGGTGTTTTCCTCACTGTTGTTTGTGGTGCTGGAAGATGTAATTTCAAATGCAGTTTGTCACACCCAGGTACAAAGATGTAATTCTAGAATGTAGTTTGTCGTGGTCAGGTATTTCTGGGCCAACTGTCACTCCTTATGCCATGTTCCCATAGTTTGGGGTTTTTTCCTCCTTCTCTTTTGCCAAACAAAATAAGATAAGATTTAGGTGAAAGGATGAAAAATTCCGTGACCATCCTCTGCAGTAGCGAGGGCAGGGGAAACCAAATCTTTTCATTGTGCGACCTGTGTGTTTTCTCCTTCTGCTCCGCTCCATCGTGGTGAGGAGACCAGGATTTTTAGCATTTTACCAGGGAGTCACCACATAACATTCTGTGTGAAGTCAGCAGGAGTTTTGGTGACAGAGCACAGAAGAATCAGTGTCGTTTATTTAGTCCTACAATGGTGCTTTATAAGTGTGCACTCCCCTTTCTTGCACCATTAGCCCCAGTAATTTTTTAAGAACTAGGAATAAACATCTGGAACTTTTTAGTTTTATTTTCTCCTCTCTGAGGTGATAATGCAGGTATAACACTGGAGTTTGCTTTTTGTTGGACTTGATCTGGTGAGGGGGGAGCACAGTAGCGCTCTGTGGGAAGGTCATGGGGGCCCTCTTGCCAAAGCTTGTGGGGTTTTTTTTGCTCTGTAATGTTTTCATAGAATCACAGAATGCTTTGGGTTGGAAGGGACCTTAAAGCTTATCCAATTCCAAACCCCTGCCATGGACAGGGACACTTTCCAGTACACCCAGTAGCTCAAAGCTCCACCCAGCTTTGCCTTAAACAGCACTTCCTGGGATGTGCTGTGATTTGTGAGAGCCTGGGTTATATTATTTGGAACTTCCATGGGATTATTAAAAAGAAATACAGCTGTAATAGTTGGAGGGGAAAAACACCTGTTGGAACCAGAGTTTTGCATCTGTACCTGCACACTCTGGAGTTCAGTGTGGGTGGGATGGAGTTTGCTTTGCCTGGTCTGAGGTCTGTAATTGTGTCCTGTGTCAGGAGAAGCGTGGTGAGGAACAAGGGCAGTGTTTGGGGCAAAACACCAAAGCTGTGGTGCTGCAGAGGATGCCCCGAAGTGCTGTGTGTGTCACTGCCTCCGTTCCCATTGGTGGTGTGGTTTTGGATGTTCCACATGTTTTATCCGGTGGGGAGATGTGTGCAGCTCCCAGGGAGTGGGTAAGGAGCTGCTGTCAGACCCCTTCAGCAGTCGTGGAGAGGGCTCAGCATGGTTGGAATCAACTTTGATGGACCTACCCACCCTTCCCTGAGGTCATCATTGCTGCTGCCTGGCGGGGTTGCCAATTTTGGGGGTTTTCATGGGGTTTTTAGCCCATCCTGAAATCCCAGCCAGGAGCAGAGCATGCTCTGGGGCATCCTGAATGCTTATCCCTGCTCTGTGGTTTTCCCAGGGGAGGACAGTTCCTGGAATAGCTTTCAAGGTCCCCCTGCTCCACAGTTGATGGGAGCTGTGTGTCCATGCATGACAGAGTTATTTGGGATAATTCAGCCTTGTTTTTCAAATACATGGTCTTCCAGGGTGGATCAAGGTGGGCATCTCGATAGGCATCCATAAAGTCCCATCTGTTCTGGGCCTTTACTGTAAGATTCAAATAAAACCCAAGTAACCTGAATGCATCAGTTGTAGATATTAATTATTAATGATCTGCTCCTCCAGCCTTATCTAGCAGTGATTTAATGTATCCTTTGAGCCAGTAAAAAACAGTGGTCCTGCTGAAAGTAACTGCCCTGCTTCTTCCTGGGCTAATTTCCATCCCTCCTGATGGATATAGATTTTATATGGCTAAAAGAAACCTGCTTCGTTGTTGAATTTTGGACTCTGCTTCACTCAGGTCCTCTCCCTAATCCCCACCAGCAGTTGGAGCAGTGTGGGATCTCTGCCACCACGGTGGCCGAATCGAAGTTGACCAAATCCCACCATTTTTTGGGCCCAGGTGTAGAGTGCAGGATTCCTTGGCTGCGAGTTTTCTGAGGAGGTGCTGTAGGAACCTCGTGGAGCTGATTTCCACAGGAGTTGTGCTGCAGTTGCTGCTGTGTACATTGACTTGTGCAATGTTGACAGACACTCAGCCACTGTTTCTGTGCAACAACACACACCAATTATTACAGAAATAGACCCCTGAAGCACTGAGCGGAGGGAGAACGTGGGGATTACAGACACAATATTTACAAGGAGCCAAATCTTTAATGAGACCAGGAATAATGCAGATGGATTCTCTGTTGCTAAATATAACAGATATGTAATGGATGCTGTCTCTCTTCTTCTTTTTTTTTTTAGCAATCCATTCACATTGAAAAAAGAGGAGCTTGCGTGCTGGAGAGGTTGGCATAAAATTGTAGGATGTTCCAAAATTAGCCTGGCCTTTGGTTATTACTGTAATAACTATAATTTGTGGTTCTGCAAGGTGTGAGGGACCCTGGCTGGGAGCATGGATGAGCCCCTTTGAAATGCTCTTGGGTTTTGGGAAGAGCAGCAGGTGTACAAGGAGTGCAGGATCAGCCCCAAAAGAGGCAGAGGGAAGAGAGGGAAATCCAGTAGTTTTCCATGCAGCTGGCATGGTGTTGGAGCTGGTAACATCGTTGCTGGGGTAGAAAATAAGCAAAACCACCAATGAATCCCGCGGCTGGTTCCTGCACAGGCAGTGGGTGTCACACCCTGGGGTGTGATGGGCTCTACAGGAGTGTGGGGAAGTCCTTTATTTGTGTTAGCTGGAGGGAAAACCCTGCAAATAAATTCCCCTTTAAAAAAATCTTTGAGGCCAAATACAAGAGGTGCTGATGGTACCTGTAGAGTTGTCATAAAGTGTCAGGTTTTTTGTCATTTTTATGTTGAAAACCAGGTTTTCCATGAGAGGGGATGTTGGAAGGAATCAGTAAATTAAGCAAAGTAATTAGGCTAAATAGTAGTTGTTACATTTAAAAGTTGAGAGCCTTAAGCTTTGCTGCGATTAGTTGTGGATGACATTAATTTCAATTCAGTATGTGGAAAAAACCCCTTTTCATTAGTTTTCATGTTCTCATAGTTCTCAGAAGTTTCATGATCCTGCAGCACAATCTCGTGTAGATTTTATATTTGCCACTTGTTTGAGCTCTTCCCTTTTTTCATACTAAAATGGTACAGTGCAACATTAAGCCTGGAATTAGGATGTCCCAAAGCTTAATACTGGGATACCTGTGCCAACTTCAGCTTTGCTCTTTGCTGGGATGAGATCTCGCTCTGGTCTAGCCACAGGCAGTGAGGTTGTGGCCACTGATTCATGTTGTGGTTGTTTCTGAAAAAAATTCAGCTGAATGATGTGTTAGGAGGGAGAATCTGGCTGGGGGTCTCTGCTTGTTTGTGTCACCTTCACCTGTTGCTGTTCCAGCTGGGGTTCTGGGTTTTTTAAGGTGCTGGATGCCAAATTGGGGTGCACCAATTCAGTCCATGTCTGCACACCCAAGTGCCTGAGAGGGGAATCAATAGCAGAGAACAGAAATCAAACCTTGAGGGAAGGGGAAAGGGATGCAGAGGGAAGCTGTGGCTGGTAGTGATGAGAACAACAAACAGTACTGTAAGATGTTAGAAATAAAACTGGGTTACAGTTTTTTTAAGAACCGGGAATAAACATCTGGAGCTTTTTAGTTTTATTTTCTCCTCTCTGAGGTGATAATGCAGGTGGAACACTGGAGTTGCAAAACAGTGGCAGAGAAAACAAGGAGTGTGGTAAAATGTCAAACTGACAATGTTGATTGGTTTATTTGTCTGCTTGAGGTGTCGCTGTGCTGTCTGACCTCTGGGAGAGGAACCGGAGCAAATTAACATGATGTTAATAGAAAAATCATAAATATTACACTTTTTGATGGGGAAAAGTGATGATATGTTTATTCCCTGTTAATATTGTGGTAGAATTGAATGTTGAGCAGCCACTGCTGTAGTCAGACTTTTGTGCTTCAGCCCTGGTGTCTCTCGTTGAAGAGGTTTAGGGAGTAAACTGAGGCAGTAATGTGAATTTTTTACTAAGTCTTGAACTACTGAAGAGTTCCTGTGAGCTGTGGCAATGCTTACCTTGTGTTATTCTAGAAAAGCAGTAAATGGGCCAGGCTGAGCACCACAGACCTGTCAGCTCCACATGAGCCCTGGGCAAGCATTCCGAGGATTTATTTGATGATGGAGGCAGGATGACAATGCACTCGGTTCCCATTGGCATGGGTTTGGGGGCAGCACATCCTTGAGAACCAACTTCTCTCTTTTCACTTAAAGAGCTCATGAATGGGATTGATAAAAGTAACTGAGGGGGGTTTATTTCCTTAAAATTCAGCAAGAAATGCAGCTTGGTACAGCAGTACTGTTTGGATTGGGGATATGCAGAACTGAGAGTGTCAGCTCTCAAAATCCCATGGTAAAACCAGGACTAATTTCCAAACAACGCTTTCCAGAAGCCTCCCTGAACACCCATTTCTGTCCTCACACTGCTTAATGTTTGAGCAAGCCGTGATAAGGCAGAGAGTCACTGCAGCTGGAGCTTGAAATGTCACCAAGATTGGGAGAGTGGTAAATAACAAACAGGAGTGACTGCTGGTGACAGCAATTTGTACTGCTTGGCTAGGAGCAGGTAATATTTCTCAGATGGCCAACTGTAAATTCCTCTATCTCAGAGCAAACAACTCGGGCCGTAGCTCCAGGATGCTCTCTGGAGAAATCATGTCTTCGTGGGGCAGCGAGGAGGCACGAGCCAGCACCACTAATATGATATTATGGCCAAAGGTCTTGTGTGCTCCTTGTCTGTGCTGGCAGGTGGCTGCCAGGCTGGGGGAGGGACGTGGCAGCCACCCTGTCCCTGCTGCCTGTTGAGAAGGGGCTGGGGAGGGCTGTGGGAATGCCAAAGGGGCCGGGAAGAGATGCTGGGGAAGGGGCCAGGACCTCCGTCTGCCTGACTTAATCCAGGAGAGTGTTGGAAGGTAAATTAATTAAGGGAATTAGTGTTGTCACAGGGAAAATAAATTGAATAATAAAGAGTTCTTGGGCCTAGCAGGCAGAGTTTTAACAAGACCTGAAAGCTGGAAGGTGAAGCCAGGGAAAGAATAGAGCTAAGGTCCACGGTTTCAGCAGTGATGGTGGTGGAAGAGGCTGCTGAAGGTGCTGGTGATTTGTCCACCTTTGGAAATGCCAAATTCACGGATGTTTGTTCATTGGAGTGAATGAGGCTCAAGCAGGGATTGATTTAGGTAAGTTAGTGTGCAGTATGTCAAGCTGGAAAATCAAGGGGGCTTTTTCTGACCTCAGAATCCATGAAAGCCCATCATTTAAATGAGAGCATCCAAGGGTTTGCAGAGCCCAAGCACCAGCATGACAGATCTTCTTCCAGAGGGTGACTTGCAGAGAGGAGACCTCTGTCTGAAGGTGGAGATTGCAGGATGGGATCTTGAGTGCTTAGGTGGGTTCTTCATTTCCCACCATTTCCTTAAAAACTGCCTTGTATCTGTCATAGGGGTGAGCTACCTCTGTATCAACACCAGGCACAGGGTGAGAAGTTCACAGGGGCCGTG
This sequence comes from Corvus moneduloides, assembly GCF_009650955.1. Taxonomy (NCBI): domain Eukaryota; kingdom Metazoa; phylum Chordata; class Aves; order Passeriformes; family Corvidae; genus Corvus; species Corvus moneduloides. Next base: position 3,186,612 of record NC_045483.1, read on the forward strand.
TTGGTCCATTTTGTGGTTAATACCTGGGTCAGGTGAGAGTTAATTTAGGTGCAGGAAGGAACTGAGGGAGGATTCCTTTTTCTGAAAGTCAGGTGCTGTATCTAATTGTGCAGAGCTCACTCAAACTCCCAGCCAGCTCTTGGTGACCATGGTACGTCAGAAATAACTCTATCCCTGTTGGGAAACCTGTGAGTAGAAGAGTGAAAACTGATCAAAACAGATCAAATTTAGATTTAAACATTAATTATACAGTGCTGGGGTAGTGGTAGGTACAAAAGCAATGCGTTTGTTTGCGTGTTTACTTTTATTTTGAAGTGGGAATGTACAGCTGGAGGTTTGCAGGTTTACTCTGCTTTTAGGTGGGGTTGCAGATGGATCTGCCCATCTCATCCACCATTCGTGGGTGAGGTCTGTGGGATCACTGGGCTCTGGTCCGTGTGGTGCTTGAGTATGCAGGAGCTGTTATGGCAGGAACATTGTTTCATGTCCCTTCTGTATGTGTGTGTATCTGTATATACCTATAGACACCTATATACCTGTGTATCTACTCCTGTATCTATGCACAGAGGTACATGTCTATCTCTATTTAAAAATAAATACACAAAGGTCTGTATCTGCTGGGTTTACACTGGGTTTTTAGGTGTAGAAGTAAACTATGTTAAAAAACAGTGGCAGAGAAAACAAGGAATGTGGTAAAATGTCAAAGTGACAATGTTGATTGGTTTATTTGTCTGCTTGAGGTGTCCCTGTGCTGTCTGACCTCTGGGAGAGGACCTGGAGCAAAGCGGGAGTTTGTTGGTGCAATTAAAAGCAGGACAGTGAGATGGGCTCACATGGTAACACAGCCTGGGCTAATGCCACGAATTAAGGACGTTTAGATGTTTGGCTTTGTATGATTTAGCTTAAACAAACAAACATCACATTAATCTCATTACTCAAGCAAATGAAATAAACCTTTAAGGCACTTAAACCATGCCGATGGTAGGTGTCTGTCAGAGCAGTGAGACCCGTTCCTGCACAGGGCATCTCCTCCTGCGTGTGCCTTACAGACAGGTGTAAGTGCTCACAGCATGGGCAGCTGCTCTGGGGCTGGTGGAAGGGTCCCACAGCTGCTCCTGAGCTGGAAGGGACCCACAGGGATCATCAGTCCAACTCCTGGCCCTGCACAGACACCCCAGCAATCCCACCCTGTGCATCCCTGAGATGTCCAAACGCAGCCTTGGGGCCATGCCCTTTCCCTGGGGAGCCTGTTCAGTGCCAAGCATCCTCTGGGGGAAGAACCTTCTCCTGATACCCAACCTCACCCTCCCTTGACACATCCTTCTGCAGTTTGGGAATTGCATTGGCCTGGCTGGCAGAGCCAGGGGCACAAAGGGTGGGAGGTTTTGCTGTGCCAAGCACCAGGCACTGCTCCCCGCGCTGGCACGAGTCAGCCACGTCGCTGTGTTACTTCTTTATCCTTTCATTGTAAAAGATGGGATTGCAAAGGTCCTTGTGGGGAATGTAATAAACCCCCCTAAAGCTGTCACACAGAGCGATGTATTCCTATGTGCCACGTCTTTCTGTCGTCTCAAAGTGTAATGGATGTGACAAACCTCAGCCTGGAGAGGTTGGGGATTTTCTTTTTAAGTGTCCTGTGGACTGCACTTTCTTTAGAGGAGAATGTAAGAATTTTATTAACTTGGACATGCCAAGCTAGCCCAGGAATTCTCTGTTGCCTTTCAATTGCATTTGTTTGGGCTTTGGGTAGGCAGGGAAATGACTGAACTACATGTCATGTTTATAAGATCAAGAGTACCTTGCTATTTTCACACAGATCTCTTAATAGAGATTAAACACAAAATAAAGCAGAATGCATCAACAGTGATATTCCCATAAGCAATATTGTAACTTGTATGCAGTGTAATTATATTTTGTACACTTGCCAATTAAGCAGTTACGCTTTAGAGAAAAATTACTTTCAAGAGATGGAGGAAAAGTATTGCAGTAAATCAAATAAAATATACATGTGTTAGAGGGTTTTGTGCATGCAGCTGAAATGTTAAAATTGCCTGCTGTGCTCAGGTTGTGGTGTGCATAACGATGCTCTGTGTCCTGTAGCTTTTTTGGGACTTGAAAATAGCAGATAGAAGAAAAAAAAAAGGCATAAAAAATACATTGCTTCCTGGGATAGATGTATACCACGTAAAGCTGAGATGTTCAGTCAGTCCTGACCTCCATCCTCTCTCCTGTTGAGCTCCTCTCAGGCTCCTCTGCTCCACAGCAGGAGGAGGTGTGGTGCCAGCTGGGCAGGCACCCCTTGCTCAGGTCTGTGCACCCCAAAGTCCGGGGCAGCCGCCCCACAGCTCATGGCCACTGCAGAGTCACCCCTGCTTCGCAGACTCAGGGAACCATGGAATGATTTGGGAGGGAAGGGACTTTGAAGCTCATCCAGTGCCACCCCTGCCATGGGCAGGGACACCTCCCACTGTCCCAGGCTGCTCCAAGTCCCATCCAACCTGGCCTTGGGCACTGCCAGGGATCCAGGGGCAGCCCCAGCTGCTCTGGGCACCCTGTGCCAGGGCCTGCCCACCCTCACAGGGAGGAATTCCTTCCTACTATGCAGTCTACCCCTCCTGTGAGTTTCCGTGGTACACCTTGTCTTTCCCTGTTGGCTGGTGCAGAGGAAAAGGACGCTTGGAACAGCATTTTCCTAACAAATTGATGTTTGCCTGTGATTTCAGTGACCATCCTTTGAAATCTTGGATACCCTCAGCAGCTAAGGTCTGCTCTGGGGAGTTGTGCAGGTGTTGGCTTGTGAGAGTGATGCCATGTTCATGTGCCACAAGCCAAGACCCAAACCCCTGAAATAACCTGCATGGAAGTGTAGAAACACTGGTAATTCCCTGGGAATTACAGGAGACTCCGTAAAGTCATAAGGAAGTTACCAAGGTACTGATATTTGCTGAACAGGCACAGAATCAGTCCAATAGCTGTTTAATTATTTTTCCTAATGTAAACTTTGTGCAAAGGGAGTGTTAGGGAGTTTCAGCTCCCCATAGAGATGATACAAGATTTTTTCATTATACTACTACGAGGTCTTTATTTCAGGGTTTCAAAACATTTTGCAAAGCATCAGTAGGTTAAAATGAGCTGGCCAAGACTATGGTCAACTTGGATGGGGCTTGGAGCAACGTGGTCTGGTGGAAGGTGTCCCTGCCCCTGGAAGGAGGTTGGAACAAGATGATCTTTAAGGCCCCTCCCAACCCAAACCGTTCTGTGGTTCTGTGCTCGGTGTCTAAAAGGGGTGAGGAGAGCCCTGGGGCTCTTGCTCCCCATCAGCTCTGGGAAACTCTGCTCATGATCTCTTGTGGATTTTTCCTCTAAATCACGGAGTGAATGTTTTCATCAGGAAATCACAGCATTTCTTTAAAAATCACTTTCCATCATACAGAATTAGGAATATCTCACTTGAAATGCGTCAAACAAATATATCAAAGTAAAAAAACGACACTCAGAAAACTCAGGATAAGGTCTGCTGGGAGGGAGGTGCTGCAGGAGACTTCTGTGTTGTGGCTGGTGGCCTGGTGACCATCCCTCCCTCACTTTAAGCCATGGGATGTGTCAGGCTCTGGGATCTGGCTGCTGTGCCAGGCTGCTCCTGTCTCCCTGCACCAACACACGGCTGCAGCCTGGGCTTGGAAATGTTTCCTCACATTGTAATGTGTGCTGTGTAGGGGAATAATTTGTCAGCAATTTAATGGTGGTCCTTGTTGAAGGATACATCAGTGTTTGCAGAATAATCCCCTTTTATTTGAAGGGTTTAACCAGCCAGAGCGTTGTCACTGATTATACTGCAAACACCGATGTGCATCTTTCCCCAAACCAGCTAATTTAAAAAAAAACCACTTCCCAAGTGTCTCTGCTGTCCCTTCCTGAACTCTGTAACACACAGGCAGTCCTGTAGGTCAGATGAAGGAATCCAGGTGTTTGTTTTTGAGGTGTGGCTGCGTTGGTGAGGCACAGGGCTGGCAAGGGAAGTGCTGCTGGAGCTGTGTGAGCAGGGCTCTGTTCAACACCCCGGGCTCCCACACCTGCAGCCTTTGGAATAAGCTGTGTGTCCTCTGAAGTGCCCATGTCCTAACTGGGAATGGCTGACCCTGCCTGGCATGGCTTGTTCTTTCTCTATTTCAAACCTGCACATTTGCAAAGGCTTACAGAAGGTGTTTGCGTGGAAAAACTTGTCACGGGGGTTTTGTTTGAAGATGACAAAGTAAAGCAGTGAAATAAAAGAAAATGATGCAGAGTAGGGTTACCAGCTGCCCTCCAGCTCTGTTCTCATGGACCTTGACTTGCAGCATCACATTCCCAGGTGGGTCGTGCCAGCTTCTGCCTTCCCCAGCTGCACCCTGGAGAGGATGAGGATGAGTTTGGGCAGGCTGCCACTCACCTGCTGGGATTCCATTCCCACTCCCACTGCATTTCCATGCCCATGGTGGTTCTCTTCCCTCTTCCCCTCTGACACTATCCCTTTGCGGTGTTGCATACACACTGACGACTTCGGGGCTGTTGTTGCTCCCCTCCAGCTGTGTGCCTTTGCATCCTCAGGAGGCTGGCAGCCAAGGCAAGTTTATTTCTGTGGGTTTATTTTTAGCCTGGTGCTCCTGGCCCCGCTGTTGGCGCTGGCCATCCCTCTGTGATCCGATGGCGTGGAGCGGTGGTGACGCAGCGGGTCCGTGGCTGTGGGAGGGATCATTCCTCTGGGGCATTTACCTTGCTCATCCCTGACCTGCCATCCCGGTGGGAATGACCACCAGGCTCTGTCCCTGCCCACAGCAAGCAGGAGGGGTGTGGAAGGGCTAATTATAGGACAAACAGCAAATTTCGTGGAGGGTTAAATAAATGTTCACCCCACATTGTCCTCTGTGTGTGTGCATTTTGTGAAGGTTTCTTGGCTTTCTACTGACTTTGTCACAGATTAATTCCTGGATTTATTTGTAGTTGCATTGCTTCCAGCAAGCTTAGGGGAATTGTCCTGGTTCTAAAATCATCTACTTTTTGTATCGTGCACTTCATTGCCTTGAAAACTGTACTATGAGTCATACTAATAAAAAGTGAATCTAAATTGGATTTGGCATCAGTTTTTTTCACCAACCTAGCACAAAAAGGCAAACCTTCTGCTCAAGATGCAGGACTTTGGTCGACTTGAAGAGTTTCCTTGTTGTACCTTCGGTTTATCAATGGCTCATAACCTGTCCTCCTCTCCTTCCCGCCATCCCAAGCCTCTCTGCTAATTTTAATTTGAGAAGAAATAAGCCAAAGTATGCTGTGAGTATAAGGAGATGATTATCACAAGAGAATAATTACATTTGGGTACTTGATTTGATTTGTTAGCTGGAAGATTAGTCGGAAAGCAGAGAAGAAAATGAATGCATTGTTGACTGCAGGAAGTTGTTTATGAGTTTTTACTTAGGTTTAAAGGAATTCCCCCTGTGACTTAAGTAGCAGTGCGATTTACGGCCTCTCACATTGGCTAGCTGAATAAACAAATAGAATAAAGACAGGAAGAATAAAATGAAATGGTACCAGGTTTTGTGAGTGTAAAGTTTCTCTTGTGGAATGCAGGAAGCGATGGCTTTCAAAAACCCAGCAGACAGATCAACAAAAATAATGCCCATGTCACATCGGAAGAACAAGATCCCAGCATGTTTTGCATTAATTTTGTTATGGCAGGAGAAATGCTTGCATGCTCACACACTCTGTATGGAGTTTGTGTTATGGTTGTGTAATTTTTCCATAACTGTCTTCAGGTATTATTCCTTCCACGGCCGCTTCCCCCATTCCTGCTCCCAGAAATTGAGCAAATACCATGATCCAGGAGGGAGGAATGGTGTCTCTGTTGGATACCTAACACTGAGAGCTGCTGGTGCTGTTCAGTGTGGTGGAGATGGAGGAGGACGGGGGTCTGCTGGCTTAGGAAATGCTCAGGGAGTGAAGGGGCTGCTTGGAAGTGGGGATAGGTTTGGACAGAACCGACTCCTGCGGAGGGGACTTTGCAGTTGTCATTGGAAAGCTCGTGTTGGGAACTGCACAGAAGGCAGTCTGAGAGGAGTCTGTGTCTTGTGCTGTCACAGAGGACGCGAGGTTGATCTGGCCCATCCGGGGGCCGGTCTCCCGAGATGTGTCTGTGTGCCCGGGCTGCTCATGTGACAAAGCAGAACCTTCCCGAGGAGGCTTTTAGCACCAAGAGCGCGTTATCACTTGACTGTTAAATCTTGTCACTCCATAGCTGGTGTTTTTAAGTCATGTCCTGGGTCAGCAGGGTGCAGTAAAGTGGAAATAAAGGCAAACCTCCTGCTCTGGCTCAGAAAAACGCTGGTGATGAGTGCGCTGATTCTGTCAGAGGGAATCAGGGATGTTCCTGCGCCTTGGAGCGGTGATGGGGGCCAGGCTCCGCTCTCTGCCATGCTGCTGTAGTGATGCTGATTTACACCAGCTGGTGACGTGCTCCAAAATTGTGTTTCAGAGTAGCTCGGGTCTGGATCAGACTCGCTGTGCTTTTGGGAAGCCCACCAGGCAGATTTCCTGCCTTTTCCAGGTGCCATTCCTGCATTGGCAGTGCTTGGGAAAAAAAAGCCGGGCAGAAGGCAGCCCCTGACAGCTCCCAAGGCTGCACTTCATGAGAATAAACCTTCAGGGATTGAAGGTGTTCTCCTCAGGTCAATGGCCTGCCTGCAAAGGCTGCATGTACAGTGTTTGGTGGTTGTCCCTTCACTCATTCCTTGGAAAGGCAGGAAGGGGAAAGGAGTCCTGCCTGAAGTCCAGACCATTTTTTTTTTGTGCACAAAACCTGTAAGACCTTACAGAGGTTTGGAAAGTACCGTGGACTGGCTGAAGTTGATTTAAACACGAAGAGAGCTTAACTCTTGTGCTCCCCAGCAATCCAAAGGGATTGGTGGGACTGGACTCCACAAACCAGGGGGATGGACACAGCCAATGCTGAGCTGGTCCCATTTACATCTCAGGTGTTTGGTTGTTCTTATGTCTGTGTGTTAGCATGTATAAATGCGACTGGGTACACTGAGAAGCAGAGACAGAACACAAATTCCTTGCTATCCCTGCTCTGCAGATGAGTCTTGGTCAAGGATCCCTTTCCAAGTGCAAGGAAATGGAATAACACTGCCTCAGCTAGCCAAAAGATTCCTTGTTTTCTGTGGGAGCAGGAAAAATGGTTTGGATGGGATAGAGAAGGTGCTGTGCTGTCAGGTGCTGAGTGCCCTCCCCCGGGAAGATGATGCCGTGTGGTTCAAGGGGCTCTGTGAAGAAATGAGCTACCCCACGTGGTGCTGAGTTCATCCAGGTGTGGTGGGTGTCAGGCAGGATCTCCTCTGGTGGCCCAGCTCTCCTGAGTCCTGCAGAAGATGTGATTTAGGGGAGCGATGGGAGGAGCTCTGAGGGATGGAACAGTGACTTACTGTGCATGGTTGAGAAACCCCTGAAAAGGGATGTGCTTTCTGTGGTGTTCAGCTTTCCCTGGCTGTATTTAAAGAATGTTTATGACACTGATGATCACTGTTGTGTATGAACCAGAGAGCAGCTGTTCACCGAGGGACTGTGTATTGATATTTGTGTCACGAGTTCCAAAGTGCATCTTTGGGAATTCCCGGAAATCTTGGTCACCCTTTGCAATGGTTGGTGGAGGAAGGGAAGGGGACTGGAGGCAAATGACTTTGTTAGCCCTCACAAGCTGAACCCACCAGTGTGGCTTTCCTCATGGTGGATGGGCAGGTAGTGGAGGATTTTTAAACACTGAGTGTAAGCTTGAAGAAAGGCAGATTTGGTGGTGATTGTGATTTATGTCACAGTGGCCGTGCTGTAATTGGCTGTGTTACGCACCAGAAAGTTGAGAGAGCATTAGGATAAAGTCTTTCAATAACGTGCAACAAATCCTCATCATTAAGGAGTAACTATTGTATATGTTGTGTTGAGTAATTATAGAGTACAAGGAAGATTTGATACAGGAATTGTAGCTTAATCTCCTGCTCTTCATTATGTTTTCCCTTTGGTGGTAGTGAGAAATGGGAGGTATATTTTATTTTCCAATTTGAGTGTGCTTGCTCAGGATGGCCTTGCTTTTAATGTTGCTTCACGGGGGAGAATTTACAGTGGGGATTTCCATTAATGCTAATGAGAGTTATGCCTGTGCACTTCACTGACCTGGTGACAGAGGAGAAGAAATAATCATTAAATTCTTTGTCTTTTAAAAAAATAAAATGACCCTAAAATGTCCAGTATGTCAGTGGGGAGCAACTGGGAATGGGAGCTGCCATCATTGCTGCACTCGATCATTCACTGGTAGAAAAGGGAAAGGAAAAAACAATCCAGAAATGCATTCTAAGTAGGGAAAATAATGAATAATCTAAGGCTAGATATTGTGATTATAAAACAAAACATACAGGTTGCTCCTGTAAAGTTGTTGGAAATGAGTTGCAGTGGGTTTTCTTTATGAGTATGATTAACACACTCTCCCATTTAAAGCCATTAGGGGTAGTGCTGCACTTGATTTAAAGTAAGTGCAGTTAATATTTTTGGTTATAAATTTCAGGCGTGCTGGTGAGAAATCATCAAAAAGTACAATTCTTCATGTAAAGGAACCACAAATCCATATTATTGCCCCTAGAGAAGAAGAGGTTCTTCTCCTGCAGCTGGATTTTGCCGGTTGGGAAGGGCTGGTGGTGTGCTGGGGAATTAGAGCGAGCACAGAGTTAATGGGAGCTGTTGTGACACATCTTTTGTAGGGGAGTCTATCGAAAGGGAGTGAGGAAAGGGCTATACCTAATCAGTATAAATGTCAGTAGCATATTTTAATAAATTCTTGATTTTGCTTGGACTGTTTGCAATTGCATATTTAAAAGGAATCTGCCATCCCCTTTCGAAGGTATGTGACATTTAAAAGATCTGTAAAGAAGATTGGTTTGACAGCTTCAAATTACATTTGAAAGAGTTTTTTCCCTTTCAAAACAGAAAATGAATACTTCCTATTCTAAATGTCACTGCAGAGACATAAACATGTTTAATCAAATTATATATTTAATTTATGTAAAACGTAATTTTTTATTCATGCAAGAGACTCACTTGTTACATTTATACCATCTCCGAAGCTTCGGAAAGTTGGTGAACTGATGAATCTGTTGAATAAATCACCGCTCAGCAGTTTTTCAGATCCTTCCAAAATAGCCTTTGGCTTGTTGTTGGCTCTCCCACTTCCAGCTGTCTGTGTTCCACCTGCGGCTGCCATTCTGCCTTCATTAGCAGAGCTGAGGGGTTGGCTGGGTCTTTGCAGGGTGAAGGGAGCGACTCCCACGGAGGAGCCGGGGTGGTTGGAGTGGTGGTGGACCAAAGTGATGAAGCTGCTGGGCCAAACGGTGAAACCTCTCCCAGGGGAAAGGAAAAGCTGTGGGATGTGGTGCTCTGCACTCCAGCTTTCAGGGCATTTGCGTCAAGGGCAGATCTGTGGAGCAGCCCGGCCTCCAGGAGATCAGGAGCTTTGGCTGCTGGCAGTGGTGCTGCCCGTGCTGTGCTGCTGTGCAGGAGCTCTCTGGAGCTGCTACCTGCTCATCTCTGCCTCTGCCAGCAAAGCCTCCTGGGCTGGAGCCGGCAGCACATCCCGGCCGCCTTCCAGAGCGGGCTGCTTCTCAAGGAAGGAGATGGAGCAGTAATCCTGGCCAGGTCCCCAGAGCAAAAGCCTGCTGTCACCAGCTGTGTGTCATTGGCTGGTGTCACCCAGCTCAAGATGGATGGGCATCCAGTGGCTTGGGCTTTCCTGCTGAGGGAGGAAGCAGTTGAAGAGGAATCAATGTCAAGAAACAAAACCAGGGAATTCAGCGATTTTGCTTTGTTCCTATTTTGATGTCTGCAAACTGCATGGATTTGCTGGGCAAATGCAGATGCTGAACTCATGCCTGGCCCAGAAGAGGCTGGGACTGCGAGGTCGTACCTGCCCTGATGTGAATAGAGCAGGGCTTGGCAAACCTTTGAGGATGCCCTGTTGTCTTTCTTGTGTGTCTCAGAGTGACCAGGCAGCCTGTGGTTGAGCTGGAGGCTGTTGTGCAGGTTCTAAAAGCCAAGAGGGAGCTCAGAGTGTAGTCAAGTTACTGGAAACTGCCTCTGGAGGAGGTCAGAGCAGGTCCTGCAGGCTCCTCTGCAAAGTCCTGAGCTGGCAGTGGAGCAGGTCGCTCAGGCACTGGCCTTGGAGCACTGTCTGGGTTTACACATCTCCAGTGGTATTGTCCTTTTACGTGTTTTGATCTCATCAAGAACTGCAGATCGTAATTCTGGTTTAACTGTTCACTGATCAGGAAAAAGTCACGGCACTGGGAGTTAATTGAAGCTCTCAGGGTGTGCAGCATTGCCAGGTCCTGCTTGGGGGCAGGGCCAGGCTTACAGAAAAGCTTGGGATCGTCAGAAGGCATCACAAATCTGATGTTTGTTTGGTAGGTCCCTGTGTACTCTGAAAGGTGCCTCTGTGCACAGCAAGGATGGAGCAAGCACACTCAGCATGGATGCTGGAGAGAAAAGCTCAGAAGCCTGAGGGTCCTCAGGTAAATCCATCCTCCAGCAGGAAAACTTGCCAGGCATCATTCATCTAAGGTATCTCATGTTCTCACTATCTAAAGCTTCTCTGTCCTCCTTATGTTCCCAGCAGGTGTATTTGTATATAATTATTCACGTAGGACATGGCCAAGCCAGGGGAACTTAAATGAGAGTCTTAAATGAGTCCTGGAGACTGTTCCATGTAGACGTTGTGGCTGTCACAGCTCTGCCCATCTGACCTCCCTTGAAAAAGGAGACTTTTCTTGGATGAACACAAATATGTGAAAGAGTTTGGATCTTCCAGCTCTTTTTTTTTTTTAATAGCAAGAGGGGTTGAGTGAATGAAGTGATATTGACAAAGCTATAATTTCACTAATTAGCCAGCTGTCATCTGTATGGAAAATGACAGGGAATATTTCTTCCCTGGTCTGTAGTTTACTTAGAAGGGAAAATGTATCTCTCTGAAGATACACAGGAACTTTCAGCTTGCTAAAAGCATTTAGTGTGTCAGACAGAGGGAGGCATTTGACCCCTCAGCCCTCAGAGTGTCCAAGGCCAGGCTGGATGGGGCAGAGAGCAGCTTGGTCTAGTTGAAGATGTTCCTGCTCACCACAGGGTGGGGTGGACTAAATAGGATTTAAAGGTCCCTTCCAACCCAAACTCTTCTGGGATTCTCTGTGCATTTTTTGAGACCCCAGAAGGAGCTCCTGAGTGCACCCCCAGCATTGGCCTGATACCAGAATGGTACAGGACACAACAGAGGGGTTTTGCTTTGCACTTGCTGATGTAAAATTTCCTGATCCTGACTTTCTCCTTCCCTGGGGTTTTGAAAGCACCTTACTCCAGGGTAAGGGACACCAGGCTCCCATGTGTTGGGATCAAAGTGTGGTCTGAAGGGTTTGTCCTCTGTCTCCATCCTTACATCAGTCTGGAACTGAAACTGAGGCTGGGCAGATGGATTCAGAGTGTACTTTACATTTATATTTTGTTTCATTAAAAAGATAAAAACAAAAGCCTTGAAGCTAGCAATATTTATAGTTCAAACACAGTAGATTGGTGTGGAGATTTTGGACAACAAAGAGCAGCAAACAGTAGAGATTTTCAGTGTATTCCTCCTTTATGTTGAAGGGGAAGTGCACAGTCTATAGTTTTTTTATTACCCATTTCACTGTGAAATATGTTGCAACATTAAGTTGTATATTTCCATTGAAATATATGGCAGGAATAAAATTCCAGATAAAAGGTAACTATTTGACATTCTGTATAGTTGTTGTCATGCTGTTAAAATAACACATTGACTACTAACTTGATGTGAGACAGAGATGAAGAGGAAGCTGTGTCAGCAGGAACTCCTGAGGAACTCTGTAGTAGCGACAGCGCTGCCTTCGCTCGCCCTCCCCTTCCCTCGCAACTGCAGAGGCAGAGGTTGCCCTCAAATATTAACATCCCAAGAACTTCAGGAAGATAATCCACCCTGCCTCTTTCAAAAGAAAATACACTTGCAGTACATTTCAGCAAAGCGAGATGTTTAAAATTTGTTTTCACCCTGCATGGGCTCCGCTGTAGAGAGTTTAAATCTAAACTGAGAAGAAAGTGGAGGCAAAGTGCAGTTAGCTGAGCTAATGAGATTTCAGAAGATTGCAGTGCTGGCCAAAGCCCTAATGTTGTAGAGTGTAGGATTATCCCGAGTCAGCCAAATTAAAATTATTTTAAATTTAATTTTTAATTTAATTTTGATGTTGCATTATATATTTTATCCATCAGACCTAATTGCTGCCTTTAAAGCTTTTGCTGACCCACTCCCTACCATCAATGGTCTTTGTCCCTTTTCAGGACATGTCCTGCAGTTGCTGTACTCAATGCAAAGCACCCATGGCAGAGGTTACACAGAGCAGCTGTGGCTGCCCCTGGATCCCTGGCAGTGTCCAAGGCCAGGCTGGACAGGGCTTGGAGCAGCCTGGGATAGTGGAAGGTGTTCCTGCCCATGGCAGGGGGCGGAATGGGATGATTTCATATCATCCTGTGATTTCTTGAAGGGGCAGCAAGGACAGTACCTGTAGTGAGGCAGGTCAGGAAGCCCCTGCTAAATCCTACCTGGCACCTCTGCCATGAGAGCTGTGAGCTTGTAATCACCAACATTATTTCCAAGGTGATTCTCTATTAAAATACTACTGAAGAGCAAGTACTCTGGGAGTAACTGGTAGGTAATGGTGCATTGGCTCAGTAGAAGTGCTGTATCTCCTACTGCTGTCTGATCCTTTGGCCATCCTATCCTGGTGGTGGCAGGACATGACCCTGAGCTGTGCCAGCATCATTGTTTTGGCAACTTGGAATGCTCTTTCCTTCCCATAGTCTGTGCATCTGTGTTTCCTCCTATGAGCACATCCCTGGAGTGTCATCCCCTCCCACTGCCCATTTCTGGGATGGTAGGAGGAGCTGGATCAAGCCCAGCATCGCGGGGTTCCTGCCTGAGCATCAAAGCACTGCACAGTATTTTGATACCTGGGTTTTACTGGTTTCTAAGTGCTTTGAAATTGCTGGGTTGCACTGGAATTCCTGTTTGCCAGTCAGGGTGGGGTCCCAAAACGGTGAGCAGTGACGCAGCTCTGCTCCTGGGGAAATCACTGGGAGGGTTAAACCCACCCTGCTCCAGAGCCCTGCCTGAGCACTGAGGGCTGTAAACACAAGCTGGTATTAAAAGCTCCTGCAGATAACACTTGTGGCAATCTAGCAGCAAAATGGAATAGCTTGGTAGTAAATTAGATTTTTAGTCAAATAGAAAAAACTGCTCATTTTCCATTGTAATGACAAACTTGGGGTTTTTTTCACAATGTGTTATTTCTTCAGTTTTCATACACACATTTCCCGTGCTATTTATAGATTTACATGTGTGCAACGTGAAACCAGTCAGTTTGAAATGTTCTAATCTCAGATTTTCCATAAACATTCCTGTCTGTACTGAGACCCCTGTGCACCGAGTTTATGAAAACAATCCCCTCTAGGCAGAGATTTTTCTAATTCCCTGAGTATAAGGGGAGAAATTTAAAATGAAGTGTTGGTAGGACCTTTGGTATAATGTTGTGAGTATGTCTGTCTACAGTCATGGGAAGGATCTGCTCTCAAGCCTTTTGCTGCATAAAGGATAACTTCATATTCATATTATTGTTTTTGTAACTAAATTTCACGGAAAATGTGCTTTTAAATATGTGAAGAGTTCTGCTGTGACAACTTATACTTAAAATGCCTCATTCAATGTGAAGAATTACTGCAAAATAATTGATTCTGCTCAAATGTCTTCTCTTAAGCAGGTTTAATGTTTGGTATAAGAGGCCTTGTGGAGTGTTATTTCAGACGCACACACAATAATATTAAGTTATTTGGCTTTTCCCCCATATGTTAATACTTAAAGGCTGGCCTGACAGACATTAATGTTATTAAAGGGCTTTGCAGAGGAGGCCATTGCATCATTGCTGGTGCTGCTGCAATTATGACATGTGTGGGATGTGCAGGTTGGGAGCACCAGGAGCTCTCATAGAATCACAGGATGGTTTAGGTTTGAAGGGATCTTAAAGATCCTTTCCTTACAACCCCCTGCCATGGGCAGGGACACCTTCCACTAGATCAGGTTGCTCAGAGCCCTGTCCAGCCTGACCTTGAATGTTTCCAGGAAGAAGCAGCCACAGCATCTGGTCTTGCAGCCTGGCAGATCACGAAAAATCAGCTCATGTCCTCGGGTGCTGCCATTGCAGAAGCACTGTTTTCCAGGCTGCTGGTCAGGTAAATAATGAAAAAATCCGGGCTGTGTCCTGGGTTGTCCTTATGAATCAGCTGTGGATTTATTCCGAAGTCCTTGGTGACTTCCAGGTATTTTGTTGTGTGGAGTTTCCTCTTTCTCTTGGTATTTTTTCTTTCTGACAGTATGTTAACAAGTTTTACTGTCGCTCTGAAATGTTTAATGTAGCAGGGGCAGTGAGCAGTGTGTCTGGGCCCCAGACCCTCTCCGGAGGCTGCTGGCATTCCTGTCATCTGTGATGTGTGGCTGCAGTGTCTGAAATACTCTGAGTGCCCTTAGCAGTTCTGGGCCCATGGATAGGGGTCATATGTGAAAGTAAGGGAAGCCTGAGCATCCTGGCAAACCACTGGGCAATGAATCCATGGGACAGCTGGGCTGCAGCCTGCACGGTGCTGGTCCCACCGTGGGTTTGGCCGTGGGTAAAATGGTGGTGGTTTAATTCCTTATCTCAGTGGGAGCTCTTGTGGCTCTGGTGCATCAGACTGGAACTGCCTTGGGAGTCCCAATGGACAGGAATCCGAAATTCACCTAAATTCCATCTTGATGTTATTCCCACCTTTCTAGAGTCAACTTCAGAAGACTTTGGCTGCATCTGGCTGGAACAGGACCATGGCTTGGTCAGCTCAGCACCTCTTCAGTCTGCTTTCAACAGCACTTAGAAAATGTTAATTGGAAACATCATCTGTGCATCTTACCCCAGGCTCCACTTCTGCACTCCCTGAGTGCTCCAAATTACTGCTCTTATCTCCAGGGGCTCCTGCTTTTACAGGGATGCTGGAGGAGGGTGTGCTTAGAGAACCTTTCCAGTAAGATGGCTCCATAATCATGTGCAGAGGTCAGACTGGGATCTCTGGATCCGCAGCTGTGAGTTGGTGCTGCCAGTGCGGAAAGCAGATTCCTTCTGTTGCTTCCAGGGTTATTTTTTAGCTGTCATTTATCCCTGTCATCAGGGACTTTCCACAAGGGCATGTAGTGATAGGACAAGGGAGAATGGCTTCAAGCTGGATGAGGGTAGACTTAGATTGGAAATTAGAAATTCTTCCCTGTGAGGGTGGCGAGACCCTGGCACAGGTTGCCCAGAGAAGCTGTGGCTGCCCCATCCCTGGAAGGATTGTGAGCACCATGACTGTTTAAGGCCAGGTTGGACAGGGCTTGGAGCAACCTGGTGTAGTGGAAGGTGTCCCTGCCCATGGCAGGGGGCTGTAAGTAAATGATCTTTAAGGTCCCTTCCAACCCAAACCAATCTCTGATTTTGTGATTTCATGATTTTTAAGGTGACCTAACGGAACAGGAGTGTAATGTTGGTTCTAAAGCATATCTCCCTTGGCAAAGAGAACCTCAGAATTACTTCAGAAAATATCTCCTTTGTCTAAGCTGAATTTGAAGACTGCTTTTAAAAGGTACTTCTCTCATGACAAATGATTTTTTTGGCACTGTTTGTCTCTTCTGCACTGATGCTGCCTCCTCGGTTTCCTTCTCCAGCACTCCTGATAGCTGCCAGGCTCCAGGTGCAGCCCAAAACCTGATTTTTGGATGCTAAAATCCTTGCATCAGGTGTTTGAGGTATCCATGGCAGAGGGCCCCCTGGAAGGAAGAGTTTGCAGCAGGAGCTGGGAGAGATCTGTGGCCATGGCACTGCAGGCTGTGGAGCACTGCTGTAATGTGGTGTGAAATCCTGTACCCCCACGTTACATTTGGGGAGAAACAAGCGATGTGGCGAACTGACATTTCCCCCTTGGTGTGTGCTGAGTCCCTTCTGTACACAGTGAACTGTGGCTGGTGCTGGGAAGGCAAACGGGGTAGGAAAATAATAATAGTGATGGAAATTACGGGTTGGAAAAGGTAGAAAAACACAGGGTGGCATTGAGGGGGAAGAGGAGGAGTTGGGATGATCACACCAGACCCCTCTGTCGAAGGAGGCCCCATCTACAATACCCAGCTTGGGAGGATTGTCCTTCCCAGGGGCACATCCCAGCCTGAGATGCTGCCCCCAAGCCTGCCCAGCTGGGTTTCCCCAAAGTACTGAACCCATGGCTGCCTCTACCTCTGACACCAGCTCAGGAGAGTGGAGCATGGAGAGGGATGTGCCAGCCAGGAGCAGCACCGTGCTCCTCCCCTCCTCTGCCCCCTCCTCACGCCTGGGAGTGCTGCTGGATGCATCACCTCGTTCCACGCTGCGTTTGCAGAGAGAGTGCAGTTTTATTGAGCATTAGGATTGAATTCTTAACTGACTAATCAATTTTAGTAGTAAGTTAAAATGCCTGGTATTAATGGACAACTGCAACCATTAATCAGGGTTACAGTAGATTAACAGTTGTCAGCATTTATGCTGATGCTGGACGGATTGCACTCGCCAATTCCATATTTTTCTGAACGTGGAACACTCTGGTTTTGCTCCTATTGATTATTTTCTCCCTTCCTGAGCTCTCCTTTGGAATCACAGGCCTAACCCACACTGGTATATGTCTGTTTTGCGCACTTGGTTTCATGTCAGAGGAGATGGAAAAGGTTCATTTGTTCAACTATTTGACTGTTTAATTTGATCGAGGATGTGGCTACACCAAGACAGAGGGGGTTTAATGAAACTATTTAACCATCTCTGGCAGCTCCAGGAATCGTAAGGCGTTAGTAAAATATGATTAAAGGAGTTTGGGGGGGATGTAAATAAGAAACATGCTTAGGATTCACTTACAAAATTCATCTTGTTTTCTGTATTTTATTACAGTAAGCAGTTTTTTAAGTCAGTGAAGCAATTTTTTGTTGTTGTTGTTCAAAACCAACCAAAATAGAAACAGGTCTTAAACCTTCCTTGGTTTTGTGAGCATTCTTTCTTCATCCATTTTATTGGGATATTTTTCAGTTTGAAGCTTGGATTTCCTAAAATCTTTTTAGTCCACAGTCTTCAATTAGCTGATTACTATAGATTATATTCATACTCTGGATACCTCATCAAGCTGTCTAATAGCTGGATCATATTGATTGTCCTTCAATTAATCACAGCCCCTATTTTCATTTATCAAACCCAAAATACATGTAATTAACTCTGAAGTGATATAGCTCACCGTAAAGTGATTTTGCTACTGCTGTGGAGATAACTCAGTAGATTATACTAATAGGAAATGCAAGTTGAAATTAAATTAGTGGTATCGTGTCCATCACAGAAGAATAATTAAAAAACTAAAAGTGAACGGCTGTCGTGAGGAATCCTTTCTAACAGCAGATGCAGATGTTTGTTTTTCTTATTTACACCTTGGGGTCTTGGCATCCTTGAGCTTTGCCGTCACGTTTCCCAGAGGAGATGCCAGAAATGTCCCTGACTTCCCAACAGGAAGGGAGAGGAGACTGAGAAGGTGCAGAGTGGGTAACTGCAGGTTATTTTTTACCTATCAGTGAGCCAGTTCATGGAATAAAAAAAAAAAAGCTACCAGATGACATTGTTTTGCTTTCAGAACAACTTTATTCATTTGAATGTAATCTCTTCTTCCCTCAGTGCTCATATTGAAATTGGCTCAATGTGCTTAATTCCATGACAGACTGAATTGTAATAAATAATATACACTATCCCCAACCCAGCTTGCTGCAATTGGCATGGTATTTATAACAGCCAGGCTCCCAATTGCTCATCATGGCTGAGACTTGAAGCTGCAATTTTATTCATAAACACAACTGTGTGTAAACTCGGGCAGAGCTGAGTATTCCTGTGTATCATCGCTCCTGCTTCCAACCAGAATGGACATGCTCTGGAAGTGAAGGCTTTTTGGGAATTCATTGGCACTAATCATTGATAACTCAGTTATTTCAAAATTATTTTTTTCCCTTATGGATGGAAATACATTTGTTTCTAGAGCAGAGAAGTTACCCAGCTTATTTTAGGACTGATTCTTTAATATCCCTCAGGATACTGGGGTATTCTGAACACTGAAGAGTGCTTGAATTATCTCAGTTTTGGGGCGTTTCATTGTCAGAATTAAGAGAAGTGTATTTTTTAAAAGTGTTGCTCAGAATTTGCAATATGCGTCATTCAAATAATGTCTGTGATGATACAAATTAAAAATTACTATTTTCTTTGAGTTGGTTTGGTTACTCCTCAGAGAACAGGAGTTTGAGGTTTGTCACTGGTGCTGTTTCACTACCACTTCAGCTTTCCTGCCTTAGGCACTTTGTTATCAGACATTAATATCTGCAACAGCAACCAATTATCTTGTAATTCTAACAAAGGCATCAGAAAAGAGAAAGTGCTTGTTGGTTCTATGGTCGTAAATACATAGATCACAAGCGAAGAGCCTTTACTTTTATTATGCAAAATAATGACTGTGTAGCTGTTAATGGAATTTACTTTATACTGTGACAATTTATACTTGTGCATGTCTGGGGAAGAGCTTTCCCACCAGGCTGTTTTGACAGCTCTCTGTAATAATATAGGAGAGTGATGTGTCTAACGAAGTCTTCGAGAAAAATATCTGGTTTGCATTTCAGAACGTGTCATTCAATATGTTCTGCAGTGGGAGATAGCATGGGAGGGCTGCCTTCCCTCCCAGGCTTCCACTGCATCCTCCAGCACGTGTGGGAGCCTCTGCTGGGCAGGGCAGGGCAGGTCCTGCTCCAGCCTTTGAGGAAAAGTTGTTTTCATCCAAATCTGTGGGTGCTGATGTGTTTTGTTGGTCTGGAATCACAGCATTTATTGCAGTGTTGTGGGGTTCTTGGGCTTGTCCTATGCTGGGCCAGGAGTTGGGCTGGATGATCCATGTGGATCTCTTCCAACTCGGGTTATTTTATGATTCTGTGATGTTGGACTGCACAGTTGTGATGCCTTTTTTTTTTGTAATAAAACCTTTTGAGAGCCTGACCGTCTCAGGTGCCATCTGCAAGTTCTGTGCTGACCCTGTGGACAATGAGAGCTGCAAGCTGTGGTTTCTTGGGATGGAAAGGAAGGGCCTGTTTGAGCCCACACATGGGAAAGTGCTGGTGATAGAGTCTGCTCTGATTCCATGTGTGTGAAAGGATGGCTCTTGGAAAAATTTGTAAATAATGTGTGTGTATCAAAACAACACCATCAGAATGGTAAATAAAGTGTAGTCCGTGGAGTTTCCCATATTCAGGGGCAGGGAATTTGGCTGAATTTAAGTGTTAAGTTGGGCTTTGTTGTTGTTTGTCTCTTCCTTTTCCTCAGCAAGCTTTTCTTCTTTGCTAATCCTCAGAAGCAGCCCAAGAAATGACATTTATGCATATTTCATAATGTGATTTCTGTAGGCACACAGAGCAAACAAATCAATTTCTCAGCAGCACGCTGTTTAAAAGAAACAGCAACAACCTGTGGGATAAGTTGCAGAAGCTGTTAAAATTAATTATAAATGGCAGAAGATATAACATTTGGGGGAAAAAGTGCTAATGTGTGAAGAATAATAAACATTCAGGAGATGAAAAGGAGCTCTCTGTCATCTGATTATTTAAACTTCATATATTTATAAGTATCACAACACGTTAAAACAATGTACCGCTCACTCCCAACAGCACATTACCATTTTATTCTGGAATTGCAACAGCCTCATCTGCTCTCACAAATAATGACTTTCACCTTTCAGGGCTTGGAGTTTTGCTGCAGATTTGTGTCTGTGTGACTGTCAGTGCGCTGTAATATTTTTCAAACGAGAGCAGGAGTGGGTTGGTGGTGGTTGTGGGTGGGGTTTTACTGCTCTGTGGGCTTAAGCTGCTCACTTAGGAGATGCTTTTCTCCTAGGCAAGGTCTTAGGCAGTATGGGTCTGACTTGAATTAGAGTAATCCGGTGTGGCTGTTGTCAGTGGTGGATGTTTCACTGGTATCTACCAAAGGAAGAAGAAAATGGAAAAGGATCTCTGTTTGAAGTGGGAATTGTGCAGAATAACCCAAATCTCTGGAAAATGATGCTGATACAGAAGCGTTCACTGGGGTGCAGTAATTTCCCTTCAGCCTGTTTTCAGTAGCAGGAGCTCTGCAGCAGCTACAGCCATGGAAGGACTTTTGGTAAGGGCAAGCAGTGACTGGACAAGAGGAGCAGCTTCAAGCTGAAGAATGTAGATTTAGATGAGATATTAGGAAGAAAATCCTGGCTGTGAGGATGGTGAGGCCCTGGCACAGGGTGCCCAGAGAAGCTGTGGCTGCCCTGGATCCCTGGCAGTGTCCAACACCAGGTTGGACAGGGCTTGGAGCAGCCTGGGATAGTGGAAGGTGTCCCTGCCCATGGCAGGGGGTGGGACTGGATGGGGTTTAAGGTCCCTTCCGACACAAACCATTCTAGGAGTCCATACTGAAATGCCTTATTTCCATAGGGAAACTAATGTAAATTTACCCAACCAAAGTGGTTTTTCAATGCTGCAGGCTTTGGTGAGAGTAGAGTAGGACCTGTGGGTGATGGAAACACTCTGCAGCCTTGGGCTTTGGATCAGATGATCTTTAAAAGTCATTTCCAAGCCAAAGCATTCTGTGAGTCTGTGATGTGTAGCCTGTTGAAGGTGCCTCTGGAACACTGCACTGTGGTTGCTTCAAAGCCCACCTGAGCTGTGGAGTGGAGATCACTGCAATTTTTACAGATATTGTGAAATGTGATAACTTGAAGAGATTTTCTGTGGTAGCCAGGACCAGTGCCACTGAAGTTGGCTGGGATTCTGCTCCTGTATAGCAGCTGTACCCCTTGTACAGCAATAAACACAAGCACTATGTTATGAACTTTTCTCAGCTTGCTTGTATGGTGAAGAAGTGAGGTCTTTGGTCAGTAAAATATGCTCTAATTAGAATTAAATTGTTATTTTTATTGCGATTTCATGGATGAGATCCATGGAAAATACTTGGAAGACAGCATGTTCCTGCTTGAGACCCTTCACAGTCCTGAGTTTCGGAGTGTTTTGGTGGGAGGCTGCTCCTGGCTGGGTGGAAAAGCTGCCGGGTGGCCAGCAGAAGGGCCATGTGGGCAGCAAAGGACAAAGAACATCTCTCAGCCACAAAAGGGTCTTGGGGAGGTGGGTGGGATATGGAAACCTGCTGCAGAGTGGCGCGCTGAGCATCCTCACACCAAGGGCTTTGCTTAACTGCAGCTGAATTTTGCACCAATGACTTTGGCAGGGTTTTGCTGTTGTCCCCTGCGGCGCAAGGTTGGGGTTCCACCATGCCCGTGAACCTCCCCATGATTTTAGCAGCCTCTCATTGCAGTTACCTCAAAACCCACTCTTCTAATAATTTTTTCCCCGAAGGTGCTGACCCAATAGCGCAGCATCAAAACCTCTCGGTCGCCATCTCCCCGCGGCCTGTCCGATGGGATGTGACACTCCAGCCCTAACATATGTCACTCCGTGCTGGCACTGCGGGAGAGGAGAGCCCCTCACTTTGCAGGGAGCCAGCTCCAGCCTCGGGAACTCCGTGTGCCCGCGATTCCCCCCGGAGCCGGGATGCTGCTCCGGCGGGGAGGGCTCTCCGAAGCCCCCACCGGCTCCGTGACCTGGTCGGCGGCTTTGTCCCGGCGCAGGAAGGGAGCTGGGATTGGGGAGCGGGGCCCTTTCGGCTGAAAGGCTGTTAGATCCAGGTCACTGAGTTTGGGCTGCTGCGTTTTCTGACAAAGTCTAGAAAATGCAGATTTGTAGCAGCCCTATGTTAATGAATTCCGACTGCTTGGATTTCGCACTGAATAATGGCCGGAATTACCAGAGATAGTGACTTATGAGATGTGATTGAATATCATCCTTTTTCTCGAGATTAAATTGATAAAATGATGCCATATCACTTTTTTTTATTAGCAGGCTTTGATACAAAATTCTCCATAGAGCTGAAGATTTTGTTATAATAAAACAAAGGTATTGGAATGAGAAAAAAAAATTCAATAAATTTTTAAAGCGTAGTATCACATTTTAAATGCAGTTTTGTGCATATGGTGAGTGAATGCAATACCTCTTTACCCTCAGGCCGCCCACTTTCATACATTAAAAATATTCTATTTAAATGCAGATTTTGATTTGCTGTCTGGCGTGGCGTTCAAGGGGAAGAGACAGGAGAAAAGGAAGAGTGTGTGCATCTCTTAATTTAATTACATGTTTCTTTTGACGCGCAAAGGTACGAGCAGTTGTTAAGTGTAAGGACATGCCTCTGTAAAAAAAAAAAAAGTGCATGGTTGATTTTTGAAAATCTGTAAAAGAAAAGGTAATCTCACCCTCAGCAGAGAGTCCAGTGAGTTCTTGTGGATGTAAATATGTATATATGCATCATCACGTGTGTGTTACAGACCAGACCACTGGTTCCCAGTGTCGTGACTGTGTCAGGACAGTGCTGCTGAAAATCAGATCTCAGTTGAAAATAGCTGCCTGCTAAACCAGAAAGATTCTTTTTAGCCAAAATTAGTGCAATCATCTGGGTTTTTTTGGTGTGGCCCCATCCAACACGGCATCAGGGTACAAGCTGATGGGTTCTTGTGAGCCAGGAGTGGATGCCCCTTTTTTTTGTTTGCTTGGTGTCATCCGGATGGCCGTGATTTTCTGGAATTAAAATGTTTCTTTTTATAACTACCTTAGAAATGCAGGAGATTGACTGCAAGGGGCAAAAGTGATAGTAGTAAAATGCCTTGAACACCATGGCAGTGATTTTGCCATTTGATGGTGTGAAAACCAGGGAGGTGGCGTTTGGGCTGGGTACTCTTTGTCTTCATTTGTCTGTCACATGGGCAAAAGCCTATTTTCAGAACTGGAGAATATTTGAATTTCAGTGCCCTAGAGCAAATAGGTTGAGTGGTATCAGAGATTATCAGATTTAATTCATTTATTTTAAATGTAAATTGATTTGAAGCCACTGGGAGCCGTTAAAAGTGTGCAGTCGTTGGCCTCCACACTTGCTGTGTATTATTTCTCCTGCCGTCCACTTCCGTCCATCCCTTCTCCCAGTCTTTTATCTGACTGGTTTGTTCCTCCTGTTTCAAAGAGACCTGAGTTTTGGGGCTCTGTGCATCACATAGAGGGTGTGAGTCGTCTTCTCCTGACAAGTGCTGGAACATTCTGGCTTTGCTGTGGCCGTGTCCCAAAATTCTTCCCTGCATCCAGCAGCTTCTCTCCCGTGATTGAAACAGAGATAATGCAGGTATTAATGGTGTAAGGGGATGGTTTAATTGGGATAGGCAGTACAGGTTATTCCTGTGGTCTTGGGAGGGTACTGGGCTGCAATGGGGCTGAGTTTAAATCCACTGGGCTCCCACCTCTAGGCTGTGCCAGCTCCCTGGGCATGGCTTCCCTGCTCCTGCCAGTTTGGTGCAAAATCCATGTTTTCAGGGGCTCCATGACTCAGCCCAAGCAGATTATAGTTTCCTGTAAATATAAATTCAGGGCTGTACCAAAGAGTGCCAAATGTGTGTTTTAAAGTCTATGTATAAAATTATTTGATCTTGCAGGGCATCGCATTTGCCAATTTTTCTCTTGGGCACATAGGTATTAAAATCATATTATGCCCAATATGTGCTTGTAAAAGTTGAAGTCGCAGTGGAAAGGAATATTACAATTTTTCCCCTTTAATGTTAGTCTCAAAGAATGTGTCCTTCTGAAGAAAAGGTTATTTGTCTAATATGCTGGAGAACAGTTTGCAAAATTAAGTAAGAGTTATCCCCCTAAAATGAGCCGCAAAGAGAAAGCAACCAAGGAAACTCTTGGGATGCAAACTCCCCTTGGTTTTCCAGCACCAATGCAAACTCTTGATTTCTCGAGTGTTGTGAGTGTTAGGGTAGCATTGAGGGGGATTTAAAATATGCCCTTCTTTTTTAGGAGAAGTAAATCCCAACATAGAATCACGTAATGGTTTGGGCTGAAAGAGACCTTGAGGCTCATCTTGTTCCACTCACCCCCCTGCCATGGGCAGGGACACCTTCCACTAGACAGAGTTGCTCCAAACCCCATCCAGCCTGGCCTTGATGTCCCTCTCCTCCTTCAGCATTCAAAAGTAAAAGCATTTAGAAATAAGTATGGCCTTAAAATAAATGTTAATAGGTGAGTAATAAATTTAAAACATCCAGGGAAGTACTGGTGATGCTACCTGTTTCATGAGTGCTTAACTCAGGTCTCTGCAATTTCAGACTGATGATTTTAGCTGGTTTTGGGGGTATTTTTTATTGCAAACGTGGTGGGAGGAGAAAGAAAATCAGTGGAATTGGTTTACATATTGCCTTAACTACTCTCACAATAGTGGAAAGCTCTCATCAAGTATGTATCAGATTATTTTATGCCAACATTAATATTGGAAGCACACATGTAATCTGGAGTCAGCAGGTTCATACACTACTATCTCATTAAATTTTCAGGCAAAAGCTGCAAAAATTAATTGGAGGCGTGTAATAGTTTAGAATGTGAGCTGGCTTATGGTAATATAAATTACATGAGGAGAAGACAGTTTTATATACTGAGAGAGGGAAAACTGGTTTACTTTAATGAGAAGAGATAGAAATGTGGAGCTATTTTTTCATTACAGATGCACTCTAAACTGTTTGGACTTACTTGATGAATAGAGTTAATTCTCTGCTACAGTTCCAATAATTCATGTTGCACAGTTTAATGACTTCTAGATAAAAACAGGATTGAAATGTTAATTTCTATGAAGAAATTGGAGCGCTCTCATACATCAAGCTTTTTTCTATTAAACTACTAGTTAATTTCACTAAACAAGTCTCTTAGAGATATTTCATGCTACATAGATTTTTGAATTTCTCACCTGCTTTGTTTTATTCCGTTGGCCCTGAGCACTGGCTACCGCGAAGCGCTGCTGGGATGCAGAAAAATTTCAGGTGTACTTAACCTGTCACTATGATAATTAATTTTTTTCTGCAACGCACCCTGTGATGTTTGGACCTCTTGGTGTTTTCTCCTGTACTTCTCAGTTGATCTGTCTGGTGAGGGGTTGAAGTTCTCTGCTGCCCAGGCACAGCCAGTGGGCTTCATCAGAGGAGGGGCACAGGGAGCTGCTGGGTGGTTGGTAGTGTCTGAACCACTGTGCTTGAACCTCCTCCTTAATTCAGTTTGACTACTGGTTTTCTGTGTGCTGCCTAGAGGTTGGGTACTGCTGGTTGATGCTGCATAGGGAGGACAAAATAGTTCTTTTCTTTTGCAAATTCTTTATTTCAGGAGTTTCTCTGCTAACTTGGATTTGTTTCCATGTTCCAGTCCAGTTTTCATCACCAGAGATGAGTAGTTCTCTCCTCAGCCTTGCCTTTCCCGTTTGGTGCCCTCCCACTCACTGTTGCATGTGCTCGTCCGTTCCCCTTCTGTCACTTTGATATTTGCAGTTTCATGTCTGTGGTTGGATATTTCTGGTATTTTGTGACGTCTGCCAGGGCAGTGCTGGAGTCACCATCCCTGGAAGTGTTCAAAAAACATCAAGATGGGGCACTTAGGGATGTGGTTTAGTGGTGAAATTGGTACTGTTGGATTAACTATTGGACTCTATGATCTTAGAAGGCTTTTCCAACTTAAACAATTCTGTGATTCCATGATCTTTACATGGGAACTTCATCGTACAACCTCTCTTCGTAGAAACCATGGGTTCCACTAGGGTTCTTCTAGGCTTGGAAATTCCCTTTTCCATGGGATTGCAGAACTCATTCTCCTGCTGGAGGTACCTCTTTCCTGTTCCCCTCTAAACCATGTCCTCAAGTGCCTCATCCAGACATTTTTTGGACGCTTCCAGGGATGATGATTCCACCACGTGGACTGTAAAAGGGCAGGGAGATGGAGAGCCAAGAGTCCCTGATGGAGGAGTTCTAGCTCCTACAACATGACCTATGGCACGGAGGGGAAGACACGGGCTGCCCAGCACAGCTGGCACTCCCTTGGGTTTTGTCCTTCTGAAGAACAGAATTTCACCTGTTATGTTCAAAAAATGCTGAGTTTTGTGCACACAAAAGAAACTTCTAACCTCACACTCAAGATAAACAGTTTAATGGGGTTTTGTGTGCGTGGAGATGAAGAAAACATCATCCAGGTGCAGGTTTTTGCAAATGTAGCAAGACAAAGGTAAGCTTGGCCAATGAGTCGCTGGCTGTGGGGACACCACAGTGGAGCTTCAGGTGATCTCTCCTTTGGAGACACCACAGTGGAGCTGCAGGTGATCTCTCCTTTGGGGACACCACAGTGGAGCTGCAGATGGGCTCTGCTTTGGGGCCCAGAGGGCTCACACCAACTCTCATCTGGTGGGACATGGCCAGTCCCTCCTGTTACCCAAAGAAGGAGGAATTTTGGGGTGTGGTGACATCAGCCAGGTGGGAGGGTGAGGGCCTGGCCTCTGGTGGGAGGGAACCGTGTTCCTCAGCCTGGTTCCCTCATTCCATGCCTTGGGCTGTTCATCCTGAAAGGCGCCTTTATCCTTGGACCTTGTTCCGCATTGTGCGTCCCCGGTGTCCGACACCGGATTAAACAAAGTGTCACGCGTGCGAGGTGTATGGTGCAATTATTTTAACCCATTTCGCCTTCTAGTGTGGAAAATCTGCTTAAAATAGGACTTGCTAAAGTCATTGTACCATATACAAAGGGGTTATTAAAATGCACTCTTGAAATAGAAAATAGGATTAGAAGAGACACGTTGGCTTTGAGGCCTTCTCCAGCCGAAAGAAGGCCTCATGGCCAAAATGTCTCCTTTAATCTCATTTTCTGTTTTCTGGTAGGAATTTTAACTCTCCTCACCCCCTCGCAACCCGCCCTGTCTCTCTCTGCCCACACGCTGGTCTGGCACTGCTCAGCTCCCTTCCCACAGCTGGGGGCTCATAAGACAAAGGGATATTTTTCTCTGGTCATAATATCAAGACATTTTATTTCTAGTCCAAAAAAATCTTCCCCAAAATCCATGACCTGTTTCTATCAACCAACTTTTGGTTGTTTGCACTAAGGCTCCCATCTATCAGGATTCCTTGCTGTTCAGTCCTGGTGAAGGCTTGTTGTGCTTCTGAGTCCTTGGGGCAAAAAACACCTGGAAATCCTAATTACTAAAAGTGAAATGGTGCATTTTCTATCTCTGAAGGTAATTTGATAGTGAACGCCTGTGATATGGATACCTCTATATATCTATACGCTCTTATATCCATATATATTAGTTGAAATGCAAAAGCTGCAAGCTACATCAACAACTTAATGTTTTAAACATGTCCTGTAATTTAAATTTGACCTTTCCTGGATAATATCAAACTGATATCTAGTTGCTTCACCGCCTTCTAACATTTTGATTCCTAAATGGGCTTTTTAATTTGACATGCAAAAATTTATGCTCCAGATTAGGGAAAAAAAAGAAGCCCAAATCTTGCTGTAAGTCTTAATTACAGTTAATTACTGTATTTCTTAATTAGATTCTTAATTTCCAACTATTTAACTTCAGTGAAACAAATGGAAAAGCAGCAGTCCACAGAGAGCCCATCTGAAAGAAGCAGTCATGTTGTTTTTATATTTTTGTATTTTGAAGGAATCCTGAAGGCATTGAATTTTATTTCTGTAACTGGGAAGGGCAGTGATCTGTGTTTATAATTGTGGCAGGAAAATTCTGGGGGAAAAATTACTCCTTTTGAAAGGGTTTGCATCCATATTGCAGGTTGGAGGAGGGAGAGAGAGGTGCCAGAACCAAATGCAGGGAAATATTCAGGTTACTCATCAATTGGAGTAATAAGCATTTGACGAACTTGCTGGTGACTAGATTTTTAAATGCAAAAACCTTTTGGATGTTTACAGTTTGGAATCCCAAAATTCCTCTCAGCAGGGTCACATCAATGTGTACCCACATGAGTGGGGACATTCAACCCCTGGAAGTGTCTAAGATGAGGCTGGATGGGGCTTGGAGCAACCTGGTCTAGTGGAAGGTGTCCCTGCCCATAGCAGGGGGTGGAACTCAATGAGTTTTCAGGTCCCTTCCAACCAAACCATTCTGAGGTTCTCTGAATGCTCATGGGAAGGTCCAGCTCCAGCATTTGGGTTTCCTCAGAAGATGCTTCACCTGCCCAGATGCCCCGGGTCAGAGTCTCCCTGCTCCCTGAGTGCCGCAGCTCTCAGGATTTTTATGTTTTTCCTCACAAAACAAAAGTAAACATTAAACCTCCCCCCAAACCATGTTGTTTGAATGCAGTGCAGTACCAGACACGAGCGTGCTTCTGCCTCAGGAAGGCTGATTCTCCCTCGGAGGTGGATACAAATGGTCAGCTTTAAACCTTAGAACAAAAGGTTAATTTTTCTTCCTTGACGTCTTGCTGACTAAGTCAAACCCCGAACATGAGGTCGTTGGCTGCTTCGTACATTTCCAAAGACGGCTTTACACACCCGTGATATCAGTTTTGTGTCTCTTGGCAACAGATTGGTTCTGGCACCCCGAGGACGGGGCGCGTTGGCATTCTTGAACTGCCAAGAGACACAAAGCGGATACTGGGGGGATTTGATGCCTTGCTGAAAATACATTAAAATACGTTTTGTGCCGTAATAATGTGTTGTGAAAAATGAGCTTTTTTTGTTGGTGGTTTTTTTTTTCTGGATCCAGTCCTCCCCCAGCCTCATTTATGGGTATGTTTGTAATGTCTTGGCTCCCACTGCCCTTTGTGAATGGATGCATCCTCGCTGGAACACCGCTCGCCCTCACCCAGGGGTGATGCCTCTGTTGCAGAGCTATTTTCTTTCCCTTTTTCCTCTGCACAGGAAAAGGAAGGAAAAAGCTGATAGAACCATAAGATGAAAACATTAATTTGTGTTTTTTTTCCTTCAGGGAAACTGTCCCATCTTTGAAAGAGCTGTGAATCCAGCATTTTGTTGAGGTGCTTGTCTCAAAAATAGAAAAAAAATATGCTTTAAAAGAGGTGATTCTTTATATTATAGGGCTAATTATGATGTGTCTATTAGATATCTTGGCAAAATCTTTAGTGCCTTATGTGCATAACCAGGACAAGTGCTGAAACCATGTAGAATAATTTATAATGCGTATCACAGCCAAAAATTTACTGTCATTCAATCAGTGAATTAAATAAGTGTCATCTTACCAAGCTTTGAAATCACCCATTTCATTACTGCAAGTTACTCATACAGTGGTGAGGAAGGACAGCAGCTGGGAGGTGCTGCACAGGCTGGGCTGGGAGGATGAGGGTGAGGAGGCACCTGGGGATTCCTGCAATTTCCTTGCTGGGGAGCTGTGGCTGCTCAGATGGGGCAGAGGAGCCAGGACAACCAGAGAGCAGATTCCTGCTTTTGTTGGATGTGCAGGTGTCGTGCTCTCGGCTTCAGCAGGGCCAGGCTGAGGTGGTGCATCAGGTGTGGAAGGTCCAACTCAGAAGAGGCTGGCATGGGAAAGAGGAGCTGGAGGGAGGGGACAGATTGTGAAATTTTGAGATTTCACATGTGGAGTGGATGTGCTTGAGGAAGTTGAGGGAAGAGCAGACAGCAGGGCAGAGGGTTTGGGTGGTTGGCATGAGTGTGGCTCTGCTTAGAGGGGCTTGGCCAGATGCAGCTGCTTTGCCTCTGATCTGGGTGATGCAGAGCTCTTTGGGGCACATGTGATGCTCACCTGAGAGCTGCAAAAACACCCCTCTGCTTTGTACACAAGGGTAGATTCTCTTCTTGGTGCTTGTGCCACTCTTACCTGCTGTTAGGGAGATGCTCATCAGGGTGTGCAAACACCAGTGAGACGTGTCTAAGGAGTTCTGTGGTGGCCTGCAGCTAAGAGGACAGTCCTTAGAGACTCAGAGCAAGTGGTGATCTCAGCATTGCTTCCTTTCATGTTAAATTACACCATCCTCTTTCTGTTATTGTCACAAATCTTAAGATTGTTGTTCTTCCCATTTTAAATAGAGCATGTGGGAAGATCTGAACAGGCAACTTACTCTGTATCTAGTGGGAAGTTGATACAGGTGCCATCACGTACCCTGGTATTTATTCCTCTCCATTTAATTATATTCTCCAGACCATTTTTAAATGTGTACCTAGCCAGTGTTAATTTCAAGAAGACAGATTTTTAAAAATACATATACTTAAATAGTGATGGAACCCATAAAAAAAATCTATTTAAAAATCAATTGTGTGCGAGAAGAAGTCTACAAACAAAGGGCAGAGACAGGCATATCAGCTTTAATTTAGTACTGGATTCCTTTGACAGGAGCCATTTAGATAGAGGGCAAAAAATTATCTCACTGAAAAAGGCAGTGATTGATCACATGTTGGTAAGTGAATCAAGTCTGCAAAAAACAGAGGCGATTAAGGGACAAAGAGGAATTATCATATTACAATGTTGCTGCCTGTCAAACCTCCGTCTTGTTGTGCATTCATGTGTCACGTTGTGACATTCGATCAGCGCTTAACTCCCTGGGACAAAGGGATGGTCGTTAAAAATCTTTAAATGCTGCTCGGAATTGTGCTGGGGGTGTAAATCCGTGTTTTGACTGCTGACAGAGATCTTTATGCCCGCAAGAATAGATACACAGGACCCGGCTGACAACTTATTAAGTAGATCTTAGCACCAGGACGTTTCCAGCTCGTTCTCGTCTTTGATGTTGCTTTGCTGGCCATGACGGGGTGGGTTGGGAGGTGCCAGGGAGAGCAGGCTGGCACTGCTCATGGGCAGGTAAAACAGCTGAAAACTGGGGAAACCAAAGGTGTTAGTAATCAGAAAATGGAAACTGTGAAGGCAGGAGGTGGGCTGGTAAAACGTGCAGTGAAATGGGAATGGTGAGGATGTAGAGGAAGAGGGTTTGTAGGAAGATGTGGGGAAAAATGAAAGAAAACCTGCAAAGGCAAACCTGTGGGAAGAGTCTGTCTGCTCAGATGGACTCTGGGGTTAACAGCAGCTGTGGGTGAGGCTGGAGACAGAGGAGACAGGACATGCAGGTTCTGTGTCAGCATTTTCCCCAGCCTAGACCTAGTTAATGCCTCGCCCAGCTCAGCTGCTTCCCGGCGGCCGTGCTGGACAGGAGCGTGTGGGACGTGGGCAGCGGGCGCGCGCCGATGAGCAGTGACAGGTACGGGGGAGCGCGTGGCAGCTCGATGGCTCAGCATGTTCCCTGCTGAGGGGCTGGTGTCCTGCTCCCAGGGGACAGAAGCCTCTAGAGACCATGGCACGTTCATAAACCTTCTCTAGATCCAGAAGTGTGCTAAATCTTTAAAATGATGGACTGCAGTTTAAAAAGTAACAAATCTTTAGTTTTTGTGTTTTGTGGCCTTGGCAATTGCTATCAGGGTGCTGCTGGTGTGGCTCTCTCTGTCCTTTCCCACCCATGTGGGTCCTGCTCTGGACACACACACTTGGATATGCAGGAGCTCCACGGGAGAAGCCACTTTACTCTGCTGAGTTTCAGGGTCATGCTGATACGGGGGTTGGAACTAGATGATCTTCAAGCTCCGTTTCTCACCCAAACCATTCAATGATTCTATGACATCTCCTTTTCTTGGATTTTCTGCCTTCAGTACATGCAATTAACCAGAGTCTTTCCTGTACACAAAATTCACCTATTGGTGGTTTTATTTAAGAAAAAAGGAATGGAGAACAGCTGTGTGTCTCGTCTGAATACTACACCAAAAAAGCACGGTTAAAGGATACCTACATGACAAAGATGAGATAAAAGAAAAACAAATCAGCAAAGTGGTAGATTTCTGAGAACCAGCCTTTGTGATTTTCAAAGAGCCTCTGTTTAAGCAAGTGTCTTGCTTGGATGAGAACAGAAAACAAGTAAAGCACCAACTTTTTGTCAGGGAATAGGTTGATACTGGACTGCTCTAAGTATCTTCATCGTGACTGTGTGTTGGAATACATTAATCAATAACCTGGAAAGAAGGGGTGGACAGGGAGTTGGTGGCACGGGGGCAGTGAGGGATTCCGTAGCGTCTCTGATGGGAGGCAGCCCTGTGCAGAAGGAGGCAGAGCTGAAATTAAGGAGGATCACATTGTCAGATGAAAGTCACCACTGCCAAACACAAGGCTGGATGCCCAGGAAGCAGCATTCCCGGCTCCTTGCACACATTGCTGCGCTTTCAATGAACTGGAACCACTGGGGAAAAAGACCTGAGGGTCGCTGCGGACAGCTTGATGAAGACATCTGCTCAGTGTGCAGCCACAGTCACAAAAGATCAAACAAGGCGTGTGACCGTGGGAAGAATGGGTGAGAATATACGGAAAATATGATAATGCTGTTAGGAGGGTGCTCAGAGTGTCCCAGTGAGTGTGTGGTGGGGAGGTTACCCCTCACTCTGCAGCTCAGGAGGTTTTTGAGAGGTGGTGGCAGAAATAGAATCACAGAATCCTACAATGGTTTGGCTTGGAAGGGACCTTAAAGACCATTTCATTCCACTCCTCTTTCCAGTAGACTAGGTTGCTCCAAGCCCTGTCCAACCTGGCCTTGGTCACTTCCAAGGACGGGGCAGCCACAGCTTCTCTGGGCAATTTGTGCCAGGGCCGCACCACCCTGAAGAACTTCCTTCTGATATCCCATCTAAACCTCCTCTCTTTGAGCTCAAAGTCATTCACCCTTGTCCTATCAATAGTCACAGCTTGTAGCCACGTCTGCGTAGTTGAAGAGATTGGGGCTGTTTAGAAAGATCATGTGAGTAAGAGGATTTGTGTGAGAGGTTTTGTAAACTAATGTTTGACATATTTAACCTTTCTCAAAATACGAGAGCAAAGGAAAATCCAATAAAACCAGGGGCGTGCACTGGGTGCTCCGCAATTGATGTTTCCCCCCCAGTGCTGTCTGAAACACCGGGAACGATGGGCAGCCCCACACAGCCCCTCAGCTGGCCCAATCCTGACCTGTTCCGTCCTCCCTGCTCCTTCCTTTGGAAGCGTTGTCCCCTTCTCTATGGACAAGCATATTTTAGCCCGTTTGACACTTTTTGGCAGCGTGTACTGAAACTGCTTTTCATACTGCGTTAGAAACACGGTTGGTCACAGCGTGTTCTCCCCTGCTACCAAATCCTTGCTGAGAATCTGAAATATTTTGAAGTCACATTCAATTAACATGACTTCTTTGGGAGCACAGGGCTTCTCTCAGCGGTGTTTTCAGCAGCCTCACGGTTCCCTTTGTCAGACAGAAACGCTTCTTACGCTTCAGTCTTTATGGAAGCGATAGGGAAACCTCGTAGATCCTGTGGGGGGGCCCCTGGTTGGGGATGGGGTATGAGGTAGGAGCTGGGATACAGGATGGTCAGGCTGCAGCTTTTTTGAAGGGGAACTCCACACGCATTCCTCTTCCTCATACTTTTTCCTTTGAACTCAAGGATAATTCTTGAACTGGCAGGGGTGATTAATGCATAGATACTGAAAAACATAGTTGGCTTTTTAAAACTGTAGTTACTTGGAAATACGGGCTGGCTGCCATGGAAGAGGGTGCTGTAGGAGTTTATCTGAACACAAAATACTGGAAAGTCAAATTTTACAGTCGTTTAATTTGTCCAGTGTTTTCAAATAAGGATACTAAATGAATATATTTAAAACAGTGTTACTCGGGAAAAATATTTATTTGACAGGGTCGCTGTGAGTTCGCTGGTACAGTACTGGAACAGCACAATATTGTTCAAAGTGAAGATGGAGAGAAACGCCTGCTCAGTTAAAGCCCTGACAATGCTGCCCCAAACGTGAACATGCAGATGGTGACAAGCAGCCCTGTCCCTGGGGTGTGTCCCTTGAAAGTGGCTTTCTCTGCAGGGACTGCTTCAGTGGCTGTGTTTTAGAATCACAGAATGGTTTGGGTTGGAAGGAACCTTAAAGACCATCCAGTTCCAACCCCCTGCTTGGCAGAGGCGCCTTCCACTAGACCAGGTTACTCAGAGCCCCATCCAACCTGGCCTTGGATGCATCCAAGGACAGGGAATCAACCATAAAGAGTTAATCATCTAATATGTGTGGAATCTGTGGAAGCAGAGCTCTCTGATGGGCTTTGTTTGGGGCACTGGTGATGGAACAAGGGTGAGTGTTAGCCCAGGTGGGTCACATCTCACATCCACAGCTCTTTGCTGTGGTCTGGGCTAGTGAGTGCACATCTGGCCAGAAGAGACAAAGGAGGGTTCCCATCCTGCTGGGCAATAATTGTGTGTTAACAAGCCCTTACCACGGAGCAGGACACTGCTCTGAGCTTTGTGCCTGACAGGGAAGATGGTGGATGGCTGCTGGGACACAAGCACTGCTGCCCATTGCTGAGACCATTACAAGGATTCAGAAATTATTTTAAAAACCCTACTTCTAGGAGTCAGGAGCAGCTCCAGCCAAGCCAGCTCAGTGCCAGGAAACAGCTCGGATGGTGGAGTCTCCTGCCGGCAGCGCTGCTCTGCCAAGAGCTAATCCCCTGCGAGAGCACGGGAACAAAACAGTGCTGCTCGCACAGCTACTCCTTGGGCACAGGGAATTAATATTAACCCCGGATCGCTGCAGAATTCCTGCTATATTTCCCATGGCTTACACTCCAGGGACACCTCCTTGCCAAGGATCATCCACCCCAACACGGAGCGCAGAAGTGAGGCTTGGCCCACGCTGCCAGGTTTGCTCGGAGGCAGACAAAACCCTGGCACCTCTGCAGATGCCAGCCTGCTTTGCTTTCTGCTCCTTTGGAAGCGCTGGTTCTCC
The DNA here is from genome assembly GCF_009650955.1 of Corvus moneduloides. NCBI lineage: Eukaryota > Metazoa > Chordata > Aves > Passeriformes > Corvidae > Corvus > Corvus moneduloides. Next base: position 3,221,528 of record NC_045483.1, read on the forward strand.
TTGGGAGCAGGCTGGCGAGCCTGTGGAGGTGTGGGGACCCACTCCATAGCTCCTGGTCTGTGTAGAGAGCCAGGCTTTGGTGCTCCAGCCCTCATTTTGGTGCCAAACTCAATGCTTTTGTGCCCAGAGAGTGGATGCGTTGCTCGCTTAGTGAAACGGGTTAATGCTTTGCTGGACTCCGACACGTCAGTGGCTTGGACAGCTCAAAACAAACAAAATTCCTGTTTGGATTGAGCTGGCCCAAAATGAAAATTCTTGTTTTCTTTTTCCTCCTGGAGTTTTGGGCACATTGTCCCCACATGAAGCTCTGTAGTTGGCCAGAGTGGCACATTGGTGATGTGAAATGATTCCAGAGGAAGAGTGGATAAACATTTTTATACCAAGCTGTCTAGTGAGGGAGAGTTTGCATCTAGACTGCCTTCAAATTAGGGTTTAGGTGGACTCTTCATCTCTGTCCAGGATTTTTTCATGTTTCCAACTTGTAATCTGTGGGCCAGGTTTGTAAAAGCTTTTGGAAATTAATCCATTCGAAAAATGCAAATAAGAGGGCAGCTGAAGGCAGGTCTCTGCTGCCTCGGGCAGTGAATTTGGCTCACGCTTCCAGTGTTCCCACTCAGTTCCCAGAGGAAGGATTTGAAAAGGAGGAGAAAAAAACCCCCAACAGAGGAATTGCTGCAGGTGATTCAGCGGGGGATGATACTGTTCCATCACTTCTGCCGCTCTGCTCTCTTGGTGGCATGTTGTATCCTTGCCCATGGACACAGCTCTTCCCTTGGCTCTTCTCATCATCTGTAAAGATGCTTCAACATCTTTACAGACAATGAGAAGAAAAGGAAATCATCTTTCCTGCTGTCTGGAGTTGCATTTTGATTCCTCAGAGGTTCCTATTCTCCAGTGATGGACCATGGGAAGGGTTCTGTGAGCATTCGTGGGGTCCTTGAGGATGAAAATACCGTCACTATATGGACCTTTTGCTTTAGTTATTCAAAAGGTGTTTTTTAAGTTTTGCTGCTTCTAGGAGTAAAATGCGGATGTTGAAAGGAAATCTGTGAGACTTTGAAGTGGAGACTGGGCAGATTTAGGCAGTGCCTTCTTCATTCACAACTGGCAAACTCTCACAGTCATTTTTAGCAGACCTAAGGCATTGGAAGGGATGGTCTTTGAAAACAGGCAGAAGGAAACAACCCCAGTTTCCACTGAAGAAAAAACTACATGAACATCCAGTGGGTAAAGGGAGCTTTAAAACGTGTCAGTTCTGGACAAGCTTTGGTCAGCATTTGTGTGGTCCAGAAGACATGTGGGAAACCAGGTTTCAGGAGCTCCTGTGCTTAAAGAAGTGTTTGGTGTTGAGCACAGCTCCCATTGCACATCTTCCTTGGGTACCTGTTGCTGTGTTGGGAGTTACTCCTAGGTGATGTGTACGTGGACAGCCTGCTCCTAGAAGTATTCCATGCGCATGAAGCCTGTCTGAGAGCCCTCAGCCTGTTTGTTCCTGTGCATTTGTAGCCATAGGGAGAAAATTCCCACTAGCATTGTTCTGTCAAATGCTTTTTGTTTAAGTCTCCTAAGTTTTCTAACCACTTTGTCCCTTTGTTTTCAAGTCAGTAGTTTTTATTGTGAAAGCCATGGTGTATTGATAACTATTGGAGAAAATCCCTGAGGCTGCTGAGCAGGAATCTGCCTTGATGACAGAGATGCTTCCAATTTTTAAGCAAAACAGCCTGTAAATTGTGCCATCAACTAACAAGTATGGGATCCCTGCTGTGTAATGTGTGGGATCCTGGAGTATTTTTATTTCCAGGGTGATACCCTCATGGTAGCATGTGGAGCTACAGCTGGGCCGCCAAGGAGCATCCTGCTTTGAGAAGATGAACGGAGAATATGTTCCTCAGGATTGCCATGCCTAATTAGCCTCAAGTTCTGGTATTAGGAGATGTTAATGAGCTGCAGCATATAAACTAACCGCAGGAAAAAACGTTTTTAATAGCTGTGCCAGCGGTAGGAAGAGGAGTGCTGCTGGGGGAGCTGACTCACAGCTCGGGGCTGGTGGCACTGGGCAGGGGGTGGCCGTGCCCAGCTTGGCCACAGGGACCTTATGGCACCCGTGGGCATGGCCCATGTTGTCCCAGTGGTACCTCAGAAATGAGTCTCTCTCAGCTTTGCAGTTGCAGGGAGGTCTGGTCATTTTCTGTAGAACAGTTTAATTAGCACAAAGGTGGCCTCTGTTAGTCCTTATTTTTGTTTGTTTTGAGGATGCCTCCCTAGAGATGACCAGTGTATCCAGTACTGCAGGCTAACACTGCACTGCCTGCTCCCATTTGGATGTTGTACTCCATTTACCCTTGGTTGTCCCCTTTTTTGTTCCTATCATGAAGATAAAGGTTTAGAAACAGAGACAGGAGATTTAATTAATCTGCGATTCTGCATCAAAATTCAAAGAGACTTCCACAGAAGTTCATCCTTTCTGCTTCATTTTGACTCCTTTGGCACCTTTCTTAAGAGGCAGGTGAGGAAGTTGCACTTCCATTCTCTTTCCTTTCCACAGGCCTCCATTGTGCACTGTTTTACCATACCAGCTATTCTATTCATTATTTCAAAAAAGTGCCCTATTCATGGTTGAGCTGAGCTGCTGCAATGTAAGATTGTTATTCATCATACTGGAAAATATGCCTTCTTTTTTTTTTTTCTCCATTGCTTTGAAATTGTGTAAAACAGACATGGGGGAAAAAAACAAACTGGCTTGCCAGGGTCTTAAGTGAAATGATTGCATTGAAGAGTGGAGTTGGAGAGGAGCCAGCACAGAGCCCCTGATCAGGCAAGAAGGGAAAGGATAACGTGGCCACGGTGAGGACGTGAGGCTGAAGAAAAGCTCTGAGAGGAAGAGCTAATTGAGGAAGGGATTCAAACAAGAAATGTTTAATAAAAGGATGTTGGTTAGTTAGTCATGAAGAAAAGTCACGTGCATGTCAGGTGGGACTTGGCAGAGGGGGGTGTTAGGAATGCCCCTGTGGAGCATCTGGGAGACCCTTCTGGGGATGCTGCCTGTGCTGCTAACCGTGTGTAGTGGTTTGAGAAATTTAGGCTGTATGTAAAAGAAAGTGTATTTTGTTTGAAGAGAAAAATTTCTCAAACTTCATGGCCTAGAGGTGTCAGTCGGTGAGGTCCCTTCCAGCCGTGGACCCCTGGCTTCCTGTTGGGAATTTGCCTTGGGGGAGTGGGACCTTTGTCATATTTTAGCTGTAAACTCAAGAGTGTGTGTGCTGGAGCTCTGGATTATCCTGTGGGACCTGGCGGAGCTCATCTGTGTGTGCTGCAGAGCTAGGCCCTGGTCCTGCAGCAGCACCAGGGGTGAACTGCCTGTGTCATCCTCTGCCAGTGAGTGGTGCAGCTCCCGACAGCCGCTTGCTGCAGCACACAGCCACTCCAGATAGGCTTTAGATCAAAGTTCCTGCCAAAGCCTGAGACATGCACGTGTTTCCAGGATGGATAATGAACTTTGGAGTGCTCAGTTCTGATAGAAATTAAATTGCAGCAGGATGCTCTGCTTGGTCGTTGTGTGGGCAGTGCAGTGAGGTTCTCTTTGGAAGGTGCCTTCCAAGCCTGACTTTGCACTCTACAACTGCCACTGCAGATTCCAGAATCACAGAATGGTTTGGGTGGGAAGGGGCCTAAAAGGGCATCGAGTTCCACCCTCTGGCATGGACAGGGACACCTTCCACTATCCCAGGTTGCTCCAAGCCCCGTCCAACCTGGCTGTGAACACTTCCAGGGATGAGGCATCCACAGTTGGCATGGAGAAGGCCATGTGGCAAATGGTGTCCTGCTTAAAAATGCCTCTTCTGGAGACTGAGAGGTGGTGGGGCTCAGCTGTGTCTGTAGGAGGGGAGAGCAGTGAGGAATGTGGGGCACTTGCACTCCCACCAGAGCAGCCACCGTTGGATGGAACATCTCCCAGAGCCAGCATGGGAGAAAGTAAATAAGGAAAAGCCATCATCGTTTCAAGTTGTGGTATTTTTACTTAGTTAAAATATTTATCTAAGAAATCTAATGGGGAAATGTAAAAACGTAAGTTTTTGAAAGTTCCAAAGAACAGGAAGAAAACACAAAAGGCCTGGGAGAAAATGCCACAGTGTTTTCATTCTTTTAATGATTATCTGGGGGTTTTTTTAAGTGCTTGGGGATGAAGGACTTACTGTATTGGTCTGACTACAAAGTACTCACAGAGCCCAAGTGTAACTGTTCCGGGCAGGGCTCATTTTCTGACATCCCGGATTCTTGAGCTCTGTAAGTGTAATACCAGCTATTCCCCATCCTATTTATTGCATCCAGCTTTTTAAGTAATGGGCCAAGTAATGATGGCAGATGCTATAATCATTTTTTTGTTAATGATTTAGAGCTCTATTTGCACAATAATTAGTTCTGCTCAGCTCCATGGCACAATACAAGAGGAGCGTGCTCCTGGCTTTTTACTCCATAAGTTAAATGGATCTACTGAGCCTGGAGGGTGCAAGGCAGTCCAAGACCAAGCCTGGGAGCTTCAGACCCAGGATTATTGTAGCCTGATGGGTGTCAGATGAGCTTAAATGTTGTCTGTGGACTGTACTGGATGCTTGGAAGAGCCCACTTGGTTCCTGATGGCAGCACAGCTGGGTTGTAGCTGCTTACAGCAGCAAATGCAGACACTGCCTGACAATCCCAAGCATCTCACCCATCCTTCCTGAGGGGCAGATGGATGCTGAGAGCTCTAAAAACCACTTGAAAGAATCAGCTTTTGGTGTAGGAAAAAAAAAAAATGTTCTCTTTGTCCTTCCAGGATGACCAAAGTGGTGTTCGGGTGAGTTCTGTTGCTGCTGCAGCTCCTGGTCACTCCAGGCAGGACTGGTGTGGTTCCTTGCTCAGTTTTCCCTTTTGTCTGTTTGGATTTTCAGCTGATGAGCAGAAAGGTCTTGATTCACGCGTGGCACAACACGGCTCTGATCTCAGCAGCAGATGCCAGATGCTGCCGGAATACAAAGAAATAATGAAAGAACCCAAAATGTGAGTCAGCTGTAGGTGTGATGGGGGTGCCTCCTCTGCTTTGTCTTTCTCTGGCATTTCTTGCTCCATCCACTCTGCCTTTGGCTTTAGTCTCAGCTCCTCGTTTTTCCTCCTGTATTCTTCCTCCAGCTTCATTCCCTTTTGTCTCTCTTTTCTGTCTTTTGCCATCCTCTTACTGCCCACTCCTGTGCCATGACCGCGTGGTGGGGGAGTGATATTCCCCACAATGATAATGAAAAACCTATTTCCATTCCACTTCAGTTCCCTGGCACCCCCAGTACCATTTTTAGTGCCATCTCAGCAGCAGACATTTCATTTATGGAAATTCAGAGTGTTTGTTTCTTCTCTGAACACGACCCTGAGTACTGGTGTCACTGCAGAAGTGCTAACTGCAGCCAGTACCTCTTGGAAAAGCACTGAATTGCTTTACTTCTTCATTGTGAATCACTAATTTTATTTTCTCCTATCGCTGCATGGAGTTTCTCTTGTTCTGGAGGTCACTGGAGCCTTGTAACTGCAGCCAAAAGCGTTTTAAATGGTCATTGTGCAGTGTAGCAATGCCATCAATCTCCCAGGTCATTATTTTATCTAGAAAGTTGGATTTGATATCCATTTTCATATTTAAAGCAAAATTACTGGCAGGCTGCCATATCGTGTGAGGCACAGAGAGTGGGAACTTGTTCATAAAGGTTTATTGTGAGTGTGACTATTACCTACTGGTTTGGGATATTTTTCAACAACTCAAGACCTGCTGGTAGCCAGGTGGGTTCTGAGCAGGGTCTTTTCTCCTGAACTGGTCCTATTTTATTCTTTTGTTTCCAAGCCTGTCTGTAGTCTAGCTCTGATAATGATTAGATCTTTTTAATTGAAGTCTCATCAGCATCAAATGCTGGCTTGCCCAGAAATACCTTACTTTTTGGCTTATATATGTCTATGAAAAAAAAAAAGAAAAAACTCAGAAAATAATAGTGGAATGTAAGTCTGGGGCATATTGAATTAATTTCCTGTTCCACTTTTGCATCAGCTAACCAGACAAATAACCAATTTGTTAAGGGCTCTGCTACTTCCTTCAATCACTTGCTCACAATACACTTTTTACATTTTATTTCCTGGTTTTTCCATTTCAATTCCTTACATCCCCTGCAGGTCTCTCTGTTTTGGTGCCAACAGCAACATACCCAGGGAGGGAGGGCAGGGTGTGATCCTCCACCTCCCAGCAGCCCCATCCGCCCTCTGCCACGAGGGTTTTCTGCAAGGACTCCCGGGACACCGAGCTCTTTGATGCACATCCCTTTGGGAATCCAAATTAAGGATTTCCCTGGTGCTGTGTCTTCATTGCATGGCCTTGCCTTACTGGTGGCAGCAGAAATTGCAGCTGTTGTGAGTGGGTTCCCAGTTTATTGAGCTGTTTCTGAGAGCACTGAAAAGGGAATATCACCATGGCATGGTGGAGGGAATGAGGGAGATATGGAATCACAGAATGGTTGGGGCTGGAAGGGACCTTAAAGCCCATCCTGTTCCACCCCTTGCCATGGGCAGGGACACCTTCCACTGTCCCAGGCTGCTCAGAGCTCCATCCAACCTGGCCTTGGACCCTGCCAGGGATCCAGGGGCAGCCACAGCTGCTCTGGGCACCCTGTGCCAGGGCCTGCCCACCCTCTGTGTAAAGAACTTCTTCCCACCATCATGTGTCAGGGTCTGTACTGGGAGCAGGATTAAGCAATCCTAACACAGGAGTTCCATTATTTTCCTCTCCTGCTGTATGATGGATTCCTTTGGAGACTGGTACAGTGCTGGGTAACAAAGTATGATGTGGCTTTTCGCTCTGTTCACAGTATTTTGTGGGCTTGTATTTGTGTTTGGGAAATTGATTCTGGACACTCTGCCAGGGATGTCATTCCAGAGAAATGGAGGCGATGAGGAGAAAAAAACCAAACAGCACTCTGGGTTTCTGGGTGAACTGCCTTAACTGCCAAATGGTTCCTTGCAGAGACACAATCCTATAGGAAAATCTGTAAGAAAAATAAAGATGTGTAACCTGAGAAGCCTTGAGCATAAGTTGCAGAGGGCTCCAGTGTTCTCTGATGGAGAGGGGAGGAAGTACAGCCAGTCAGTTGCAGTGTTGTGGAGCATAATAAATATTTTATTACCACAGACTATTATTTAGTTCCTAAACAGCACAGGACAGACTCTGCTCTCGAATGGTGTCCCCACATTTGTGACTCCATGAATATCCATGGTTGAGGATGGAATTTGGGTCACACACTGCAAAGTCTACCCATAAAATATTCAAGAGCCACATAAGAAAACTCTCCAGGCTGGCACTGTGCTGGGGCATGTTAGGGCAGCAGTTGTTATGAATCTAATGGTATTTTGGGGTTGACCATAAAAATACTTTGGCCTAAGGCTGAAATTTGATAAATAAGATGGATTGGACCATTTCAGTGCTGATACAGTTTTGATACATGTTTTGAAACACACTACAGCCTTGGCTGTCCAAAGAGGGGTGGATAGAAAATACTGATTTATAGGGTGAGCTCAGTAGGTGCAGTGGATTAAAATATCCTTGGGGGGGGCGGGAAAAAACTTGGGCAACTTTTTACCATTTGAGTTTCTTTTTTGTAACGAAGCCAGAAAGTCAGTGGGAAACTGGGGAGGGAATAAGCATGAAAAGCAGCAGCAGAAATCTCCTCATTTTCTGGTAATTGTGAGCTTTCAGACCAGCTACCACAGTAACTTTTACTTTCTGGTTTTCCTGCTGTCATACAGTAATAATTTTAAATTTGTCATGCTGGAGGGAGATGCTAATATCAAACTGAAAATGAAGCAAACGGTTTTGATTGGAATTGAAAAGGAAGTGTTTCCTGCTTTAAGCTAAGTTTTAATTTAACCTAATTACACAATAATGCAATTGGTGTTTAGTTAATCATGAAAGGTGAGAATTCAGCAGCAAGGCAGGAGGCACATCCTCACTCAGCACATGGTGTGAGCTCTGCGGGTTGGCAGGGAAATATGGAATTCCTGGCTTTACAGGTTTACATCTGAGTGCCTCTCCATGTCCCTTCATCTGCTTTTCCCTCTGGGACTTTTCTGGAGCTGTGTTTAATACAGAACTGCTAGGACACCCGTGAGTTATGGGATAATAATTCCGTGTCAGATACTGTGAGAGTGAAGCTTATTTTACAAGAATGCCCTTTGATGGAAGTAGGGCCCCTAATTCAAACTTGAGTGCGTTTTGAGAGACATCTACATGCAGACAATAAAATCCAGGGAGATCAATTTGCATAGAAAAGCCAGGAAACAGCTGGGCTTATGGACAGCTCAGATTTTAGGGGTGGTTTTCTGGGGGAACAAGGGAAGAGTCAAGCAAAAGAATTCAAATCCAGGCCATTTTGGAGAATTTTTTATAATACTGCATGTGTTGGAATAATTTTTAAAAACACAGCTGTGTGCTGGCTGCCGTAACCAGGTGGTTTTACCTTACATTAATATTTACATTGTTGTTCTTTGTGATTATCAGCCAACAGTAATGGTAACAGACACTTACTTGTCTGGGTTATGTATGTATGTATTTGCTCTTACTTTAAATTCTTTCCCATAGATACACTTCAGCACAATCAATGCCAACAAAATTATTTTGAAAGCAGATTAAGTATCTCATCCCTTACTGAGCTTCCCATTGGCATGTGAGATGATCCTTAGAGAATTCAGATTTGTTTCAGGGACAGAAATGCTCACATGAGATTGCACAGCCTCTTGCTAGCCATTTTTTCTTTAAGTATTTGACAGAAGTGCCTGGCCAGGCTAAATTCAGCTGTTTTTATACTTGGGGAGGTTGATGACTAACACCAGAGAGGGAAAAGAGTGTCTGGGAAGTGTTTTTCTGTACAAGCTTGTAAGTGGTTTTATTTCAGGTTGTCTTGCTAGTGACTTGGGGCTTTCCTAGAAGGATGTCACAGGATCAAAGATTTCACAGATTGCTTTGGGTTAGAAGGGACCTTAAAGCCCTTCTAGTTCCAACCCCTTGCCATGGGCAGGAAACCAGGCTGGACCAGGCTGCAGGTCAGGGAAGAGTTGGGATGGAGCAGCTGTGTGTGAGCTGGACCATTCCCAAACCCCTGCTGACTGGGTTCTGCATTGGAAGTATCTCAGATTTGGGGCTGATTTTAAGTGGAAGTGTGCTACTCTTTGGTGCTGATTTAAGCCAAATCCTTGCCCTCACAGAGCCAGGAGGATGTCTGGAACTGGGAGATGAAAGGATGGTGTGGGCAGCCATGGATTAGAGTGATGGGGTTTGCACCTTTGCTGCTCCCCAAAACTGCAGTGCAGTGACAGCAGAACAGCCTCATCCCCTCATTCTTCCCCATCTGCTGGACACCTTGAAGCATCAACCCCATCATCCAGAGGCCTGCCCCCACACACACCTGCTGATGAAACTGTGGTAGCACTAATGGGTTCACTGGTGGCACTTGGAAATGAGCCTTTCTTCCCTGGATTTTGGTGGAACTGGCTGGTGTCATCCTGTGCCCCTCTCTGCAGGGGTAGAGCCAGGTCTGGTCATGCACAGCAGGTGTCTGCAGGATTTGGACCTCAAAGTCTTGGAAGCAGGATCCTACCTGGTCTTTATGTTGTGTTAATGCAGGTAGGTGCAGATTTGTGCCTAATAAATGTAAAGTCTCATCCTCCCCTTGCTCTGCCTGTGACCAATCCATGGTTTTTATAATCAAGGAAGAGTCCCAAGACTGGAAAACTGCCCACCAGAACACTGTGATTCCAGATGGTTTAGGGTGATAATTTTGTATAGGTTTATTAGGGTGATTTGATATCTTTGTCACTTCATGTACCTATTGTGGCAAATAATTTAATGGAAAATGAGCGATACTGTGAGTCTGGAAATAAATTTTGGGACTTTCCTATTGTTACTGCTTTTACTGGGTTTATTTAAACCAGGAGTCACTCTTTTTAGCCATTCATTTCCCCAGCCCAGCAAAAAAGGGAAGGGGGACGACACAGTCAACAGTGATTTATTTCTTCAATGCATTTTAAATAAGTAGATTCCCAAGAACAAAGCAGTGGTGCATAATTACATTATCCTGGCCACAAAATTTGGGCTGTTCCCGCTGCAGGCGGGTTATTTAACACCTGGTGAGCGTAAGTGAGTGCCCTGCTGGGCTTGGAGGCTGGCACTGACTCTGGGGTTCACATCTATTCTCTAGCAGCAATTTCTCAGTTTCTGAAATGTTTCTGCCTGGACTTTGCACCAGGGGTTCCTGTAGCTCTGCTGCATTTCCTCTGTCCTTGCCCTCCCTCTCCTGTACCCTACGTGCAGTTCCTTCAGAGGAGAGGCTGTGTAGAGAGGCAGGAGCTCCTTTCCAGATTGCAGTCTCCTAAATTAAAGCAAGCCAAATCGATTTGAATATTACATTTGCCTACAAGGACCTCCTGCTAATTTCTGTGTTTTTCACAATTGCGTTTTCCTGTTTTTGTTTAGTTTTTTTCATCTTTATCACTTCCCTGCTGCTGACTAAAGGAGCTACACAACAGGGGAAAGTGTGACTAACTCACTGCCTGCACAGGGGAAGGAGTGAGGCTGCTTCTACACATGCTGGTGATAAATGCACAGAGTAAACAGAATGGAAAAGTGGAGAAAAACAGCTTTTTTTTTCCCTCCAATCTCTTTTTTTTTTAATAGCAATGTTAGTCATTCCTTCCAGCAAGTACAGGTTAAAACAGTTTCTATCATGAGATTTCTTGCAGGAGAAGCCGTATCAGCTGAAAATTTGTGCTTCCTTCTGAAATTGTTTTTAACGTCTCTTGTTGTAGGAAAGTCCAAAAAATGTTTTTCCTCTTATTTTCAGTGTCTCCTTTGGTTTGACAGCAAGTCACAGAGATGCAATTTTTCTCTTTCTCCCATGTCCTGTGTCAGCTCGGCAGCTATTTCCTATCTCAGCTTGGAGGGAAGGCATTTAATCAACGGGAAAAGGGCAGGGGGATTCACCCAGGAATAGGTTTGAAACTGGCTTTAACTTTGGTTGAAATGGAGTAGATTCCAGATGACATTGTCCTTTAATTAAGGGATATTGTGCCGTTGTTTTAAAGCTTGCTGAAATCAGTGGAAAGATGCCATGGACTGCAAAGGGCTCTGGAGCAGGGCCAGTCTCCTTTTGTGATATAGAAGTGATTCTTCAACAATTCGAGAGCTTGGAGGGGCTGAATCAGAAGCCAACAAGTGACCTGCTCATGTATTAGGTCAGGAAACACAGGCCTGAGCTCAGCCCCACTGATTCAGGTGCTAATGAACAGCCCTGTTTTCCCTTCCTGAAGTGTTACAGCAGACCTGCTTTCCTATTTTTCCTCCGAGTATCCCAGCATGGCTTTGGAGAGGGAAGGGAAATCTAATTTGTGTGTAAATACAGTATTGTGGTGTTTGTTTAATGCCTTTGTTTGCTTTGAAAGTTCGTCCCGTACTAATGAATTTACAAAACCTACATTATCCATAAAACTGTCGCTGGTGCAGAATCCTGTAATAACTCAGATAACGTATTTAAACCACGAGTGAGTTTGCTCTATCCTTGAGTTGATAGATTGTGTAGCTTCATTTGGTGGGAATCAGCAACTTTATGTGGCAATTAATTTTAATGGCAATAGGGAGCCAAAGGACTAAATTTTTATCCTTGGTTTTCTGCACATGTAGAGGAATATCCTCGTGTTTACTGTTCAGGTTGCTGCCCTGGGATGCAGTGTGTGTGTGCAGGGAATGTCACTTCACAGGCATTAATGGCCACACTGCTGCAGTTCACAGTCCAGCCCTCCAGATAAACCATTTTGGGGATTTCTCATCTCTTAAAATATGTCAGAAAGAGGGCAGATGGCCAAAAAATCCCTCTCCAGGATCTGTGTTGCTCTACCCCCTCTCTGCCGCATGAACTTGCTGGTTGGCTTTTTTATTGTGTAAGTCACCACCATCAGGGATGATGCCAAAATCATGAACTTGGAGTCAGAGAGGAAGAGATCAAGTTTTTCTGAAGTGATTCCCATTGTTTGTTTTCCTCTTGCTGGTCTCTGATATCCAGCCTGGAAACATCCCGTTTGTACAGTTGGCTGGGAAACTGTAATTGTGTAGGATCTGATGTGGGAACCAGGAAAGCCTTGATTCCAGTCTCAGCTCCTGCCACCAGAGTTACATAGTGGAGCAAGTCATTTGACTTGATAATTTATGTGTGTGACACTGACTGCATCCTCAGCAGTGTGCAGAAAGCACCGGAATTCCCCTAAAGCTAAAATTTGTCTTGTGGCAATAAAAAGTGCCAAAGGGAGGTAATTTGAAAGGGATTTTCTTATGATGCTCTTAAGTAACATCCACATTTTGGGTTTTGCTGTTTGTGAAACGGGCTGGAGAGATTTGGAGGCGTTGCTGGGAAAACCCTGACAGACATCATTGAACTCACAGGGTAAATAAGGGTTTTGTCATAGAACCAAAGGTGCCTGTAGATCCTGAGCCTCGTGTTTCAGGTGTCAGTCTCCCATCCAAGACTGTGGAGCCATTGGTGTCTCTGTGGGTGCCACTGGTTTGTCTGCGGCTCAGAGTGGGTTTCCAACATCATTTGTGTTACAGCAGTTCCCAGAGTGGAGTGATGGCTCCAGAATGAGGTTTGGGGAAGTTCTGAACAAGGTCGTGAGCCTGATGGAAATTTCATTTTGTTCCATATTTATTCTGCTGGTTGGGGGTTGCACGGAGCTACCAGTCTGTAAAATGAGGTCGCAGCCAGGAAAGAGAGTTTGGGAGTTGCTGCTTTAAAGTTTGGGTTGAAATTAATTATTTGTATACCTTAGAGGGTTGCATTGGTTTTTAAACAAGGCAGCTGGGTTAGAAAGCAGTGGGAATTCATTGTGAAACACTTTGTGTGATGGCCAGCACTTGAACCTTGCGCTCCCTTGGTGCGCCACCAACCAGAAATTCCAAATTGGCTGCTCAAAGTCGGCTGTGTAGTCACCCAGATATTTCATCATGTTATTTCAGAAATCCCAGTGGCTCCAGATGCTCCAGGGCCATGGAGGAGTTCATTGTAGTTGCAGTTGGAAAAGTTGGTCTGGTGTAGCTTGTATTGTATCCCCACATGTTTAGACAGGAGAAGGGTGGATGTAGAAAGGAGAGCTGGCCAGACTAATAGTGGTGTGAGAAGGAAAAGTGGAACCCACATGGAATTGGATGTGAAAAATGCAATACCAAAGGTGTCAGCTTAGTGTCTTCAAAGGAAAATATTCTCTAATTTTTTCTAAGAAGAAAACACCTATGAAGTAATTGTCTTTAAAAAGCTGAGTCCTCCTCAAACACCAACTCAAAATGCTGATAATTTGCGGAAAAATCTTTATTTTCATGCACAAAACCTTTGGTCTGTCTGGAAAGCAAAAACCTGATAAAACCAGATGAGCCAGGTGCTTGAAAGTGCTTTTCAAGGGGATTTCTCTGTCCAGGTGCTTGCATATGCTTTCCAAGGGGGATTTCTCTGTTGGGCCCCTTTTCCTGATAGCTTCCCCATCACCCATTGCCTCTTCCTTCTGCCATGAGCTCTCTGATGTACCCACTATCCTCCTGCTCTCCTGGTTCAGTGTTGCAGGATTATTTTCAAGGTGAATGTTTATATGCAGGCTGTGTTCGTGAGAATGAGTCATCTACGTCGTTTTTGAGTCATGAAGTGCTGACTCTGGACATACACTTGTTTTTCTATTTGTTGCTCCCTTCTGAAAAAATCCTGAACAAATATTTAAAGGTGTTCTGCTTAGGCTGGAATTGCTAATTCATTTTCAAATCGCTGTGCTTTGGGGATATTTGGTGGAGGGAGGAAGAACAGCCCTCCCTCACCATCCCTGCCCCAGGGGTGCCACGTGGGAAGCTGCAGGTTGCTCCTGCTGCTCCAGCTGCAAACTCAGCATTTGAAGGAGAAATTTTGCCTCATTTTTATGATTTGACTTGTGACTTTATTGTTGCATGTTCTGAGTTCCAAGGAGAAAAACAAATAGCAGGAAAGGAAAGGAGAGTAGGGTTTCCTCATGCTTCCTGCATCTCGGGGAGCCATGCTCCATGTTAGCTGCTGATAAGGAGGTTTTAAACCCACAGGTTTTAAAATGTGGTACATGGTCAAGCACCAGGGAAAATAGACTCCTTTTTTGTCTCTAAAATAGCCATTCCCTGGCAAAGACTGTGCCATTTGGAACTCCTCTGCTCCACAGACAGGCTGAGAGAGCTGGTGTTGTTCAGCTTGGAGAGGAGAAGGCTCTGAGGAGACCTTGGAGTCCCTTCCAGTATCTAAAGGCACTCCAAGAGGGCTGGAGAGGGGCTTTGGACAAGTGCCCAGAGTGACAGGACAGGGAGGAATGGCTTCAAACTGACAGAGGGCAGGATAAGATTAGGTATTAGTAAGAAGTTCTTCCCTGTGAGGGTGGTGAGACACTTGAAGCCCAGAGAAGTTGTGGCTGCCTCGTCTCTGGCAGTGTCCAAGGCCAGGCTGGATGGGGCTTGGAGCAGCCTGGGATAGTGGAAGGTGTCCCTGCCCATGGTAGGGGGTGGGAATGAGATGAGCTTTGAGGTCCCTTCCAGCCCAAACCATTCTGTGGTTAGGCTGTAGCTCTGTGTGTGCATGTGCAATGCTGCTGGTCAAGGTTTGAATAAAACCACTTCATCCATCTCTCACTTTAGTCAATAAAACATGTTTTGATTAGGAAAGCCTCCTGTCCATCCTGTGCTCAGTCAGATGCACCTTCCTGATCCTCAGGAAGGACAGCGTCCATGGCTCAGTCCCCACTCAGCTTTGAAATGCTGAAGCTTCCTTACTGCTCCCTCCCTCTCTCCCCTCTTCATTCCCCAGATTCAGCCTACTCTTGAGAGCTTTGCATTTTTAGAGAACTGAAGAAATCCATCTCCTGGGTTCCTTTGGTTAACACCATGACTATGGGTGCAGATGGGTACGTTCAGGAGTCCCAGAGCTCCTCCATGCTTGCAGTAGGTCCACATTCCCGTTGATATTGTATAAACCCCAGCCTGTGTGCCCGTTTTCCCTGCTGGCACTTCAGACGGTGTCTACGAGTGTTGGCAGCCGCGGCACCAGCACTGCTGTGGGCTGCCCCAGAGCAGTGATTGTGTTTGCCTGCTCCCTAGCAACTTGGTGTGCTGGTTCAATTACAAAGGGCTCGGAAAAACGCACTCCATCTGGTTTTCCAACCCTAAATGCGACCACCCCAAAGAGTGATCTAATTCTTCTCTATATAGACTTGAAAACTTCTCACCAGTTGGTGGTGCGGGAAATCAAATAAGAGTCCTTAGGAGCAATAAGATCCACATGCTGGCCTAATTGCACATGGAGCTACACTGCTGCTCCTGCTCCAGTGTGTTTGCAATGCTGCTCTCAAAGGCGTATTGTTAAGCGAGGGGAAAACCCACAAATCTTAATTTGAGAAATAATTTAATGTGGGCCAGTAATTAGCTATTCACGATAGGGGCCCCTTCGTGTCTGGTGTGGTGTGTAAGGAGAAGGCAGGCAGGGCTCGCGGGCAGCCTTGGTCTGTAGGCCAGGGGATGTGGAAAGGGATAGGATCTCATCCTGCTTTTCAGTCCTTTTAGTCTACATTAGATCATCTGAGAGTGTTATTCTTGTTTTAATGTGGTTTGGGTTTTTTTTAAATTAAGACCAAAAAAATGGTGCTGCTTTCCACCTCTGCTGACTGAATCAGGATAGGACAAGGTGGAATGGTATTACACTAAAAAAGGGGAGATGTAGGTTAGATATTTGGAAGGAATTCTTCCCTCTGAGGGTGGGGAGGCCCTGGCACAGGGTGCCCAGAGAAGCTGTGGCTGCCCCTGGATCCCTGGCAGTGTCCAAGGCCAGATTGGATGGAGCTTGGAGCACCCTGGGATAGTGGAAGCTGTGGAGGGGTGGAGCTGTATCATCTTGAAAGTCCCTGTAAAACCAAACCCCTCTATGATTTTGTGATTGTGGGGAAGGAGAGGCAGAACCCAAACTGGGGAGTTACTGAGCAATGGGAGGGTATCACACAACCTTGACTGAATGCCGAAGCGTAACATTTCCTCCCTCCTCTGTTCTGCAGAAGATGCCACCTGTAATTCCTCATTTAGGAATTTTTGTTGGCTTAGAGCTTGGGATCAGACCTTTATCATTTTAAGCTTGTCCTGAGGTGCCAACAGCTCATCCTGCCTGGCCAGCATTGCGCTCTTATACGCGTGAAGAGCCCGTGAGGGAAAGTCTGAAACCAGCTTCCTACTCACTTACAACTTCAGACTGCGTTTTGACGAGGGGGTGCCAGCCTCAAACACTCGCTCTGTCTCTTGGAGCGAGCCCCGGTTCGCAGCGGGGGGTGCTTTCCGTCAGGGTTTCCTGTGGGAGCCCCGTGCCGCGCACAGGAAGCGTGGCCAGGCCCGCGGCCATCGGCCTCCCGGGCGGGCGGAGGGAGCAGTGCCAGCCCCGGGCCGAGGGCAGGAGAGCCCTGGGCAGCCACGGGGGTGAGGCCGGCTGTCCGCAGGAAAAATAAAATACTACAGAATGGCATGACCCCTTGGGACCCATGTTTTGTCAACAAATCCAGCGGGAGCTATTTTAAGCTGCTCTGTACCTCACGCTTCCTGTTTTTCAGAAGAAACTTCTTGTTTTTTCACTTTTATGTTGACGGATTTATTTTAACGGCTTGTTCCTGAGCCGGTGTGAAGGACTTTTCCCTCCCACGAGGAGGGAGGGAGGCTCCCTGGCGTCTGCCGGGGCAAGGACACCCTCATCCCCCATCCCAGGGGTCGCTTGGAGAGTTCCTGGGTGCACCAAGGGGACTTGAAGGTGGGCAGCCATGGGGTGGCTGTCGAGGGGACGGTGCTAAGCTGAGCCATGTGTGGTTCTCTTTCGAGGAGTGGTGGCCTAACCAGTAAGGACAAAGTAAATAGTGTTCATTTCCTGCTGACCTTTTAACACCAACAGATGTTTTCTCTTACAAGTACCATAGGCCACTTCAGTCCCTGACCTCATCAAGTGGGCTGCTGCCGTTTTCATGCTCGGCAGTCTATAAAACTCCTTATTTAACTTGTTTTGCTGAGACCTGCCTGAAGAAGTGGATCTCCTGCCTTGGGCAGGACCTGTGTGCATTTAGTGTTTCTGACTTTCTTTTCTCTGGATGGACCAAGCACTTCCTCCTGATTTTTGTCCTCTGTGGAGGATGGCAGATGTTTCCTGTGATGGGCTCTATCAGGCAGCTGGGGGAAGTGAGTTTCCCTTTAGAATATTTTCCCTAGCAGTCCTTGAACAGGTTGGATTTGAAACCCCATGGCTGGAGCAGTAAGTCCATCACCCTTATCCCTGTTTGTGGTGGTTGAGCAGGATGAATGGGATCTTAGAATCATCTCCAAGCTCAAAAAGTAAAAGAATGACAATGCTGGAGCTGGGTCTTTCATCACTGTGGAGCCATCCTGGGACCTGCTGGTGCCTTCTCCTCTCTGCCCCATGGGTCTTGGTCCTGCCCAAGGGAATGAAAAGAATTTCAGCTCCATCCCAGTCTTCTCTGCTTGGAGATCGCGTTGGTGTTGCTTTTTTGCCGTGCTGTCTTCCTCCCTTCCACATCACCTGTAGATGGTGCTAGGTGGGGATCTCTGCAGGAACCGAAGCACTTTGGAATGCAGATGTGGTGGGAAGAGCAGTTAAGCTCTCATTCTTGACATGGGCCGAGGAAAACGCAAGTCTGGCCATGACCTGTGTGTCCAGGAACATCAGAGATGCCTAGTTCATCCAGGAGACAGTTAAAGGTGATTTCTCTGCTGGGTTTCCTGGCCAGAGCCTGTGTTCTTCTGCCAGTCCTGCCTGGAGACCACAGGAGCCAGCTCTGCAGTGAGGTGATGGAGGAGGGAAACGTGGAGGCTGACCGGTGTGTGTGCCATCAGTTCTTTGGAGACCTTTCCCTTTGGTGAAGAGCCTTTCTCCAAGACATGGCAGTAGTGTCTCATGGGATGTTGTCAAGCAGGATGAGGTGTCTGTGTGTCTGGGATGCAAAAAGCCCCATGTGGTGCTTGTGGGCACAGTTTATTTGCTGTGTCGTGTGGTGCAAAGCTTCTGTCCTAGGTTAGTGACATCCAGTTCAGAGAGCAAATCTCAGAATCCTGTATTGGTTTGGAAGGGAGCTTAAAGCCCATCCCATCCAACTGCCTGCTGTGGGCAGGGACACCTTCCACTATTCCCAGGGCTGCTCCAAGCCCCATCCAGCCTGGCCATGGATACTTGCAGGGATCCAGGGGCAGCCACAGCTTCTCTGGGTACCCTGTGCCAGGGCCTCCCCACCCTCACAGGGAACAATTTCTTCGTAATCCTTTCTTTACCTTTCAGGTGGGGGACAGTGGAGATATGAATAATTAGCAGTACGATTTTCAGTTATTGTGTTATGCATCTGGAAAGGGCTGTATGTAAATCCAAAGTTCACAGATTTACCTTTATAGACTCCTTTTTAATAGCATACTGAACGTAAGTTGATTGATACTCCCAGGTTGTCACTTGTTGGGTTTTTTGCCTTTCCCTAAAGATATATTTTGGTTTGTGTTTGTTCTTTCAGTAGTCTCCATTTGTATGTGGTGGAAGATGTTCAGAAGTTTTATTTCATGAGTTGTGATTCTATCGAAGAGCAGCATTTCTGTGCAGGACAAGGGGAAACAAGCTCTCTGTGAGTCAGGTTACCCTCCTTTTCCTGTTCAATCAAAAAGAGAAGAATGCAAATTCTTAAAAATTCCTGACTACTACCCAAACATTACCATTTTTAGAGTTTCAAGTTTAGAGAAAATGACTCACAGGCACTTTTAATAAAGGATTGCTCAAAATAGAGTGGAGTGTGATTCACATTAACGAACGAAGACCCAAGAGAGGCAACAAAGAAGCCTTTGACCTGATACTCACTCATCCCCATGAGGATATTGGGAAGGGGATAGTTGGGATTCCACTCATGGCACCTGGCATTGGAGGAGCAGCGTGCAGGGGTCCTGCCCATCTTGCTTGTTGGGTTTTATTGCTCAGTGTAATTAGGCAGTGCCTAATTGTTGTAGGCAACCCTGAAGATGACACCTTTGAGTGGTGGAAGCAAGTCTGCAGTTGGGTGCCTTTGCAAACACACCTGCCTTTTGTTCCCCTGCACTGAGCATGTGTCCAGCACCACACTGGGCTATTCTGAATTTTAGGGTCACCATGGCAAGAGAGATGTCCCAGCCACAACAGTGTGCTGCCTGGAGGGACTCCGAGTGAGGAGCCAGAGCTGCTCTACCTGAAAGCAAGGAGCACTCACAAAAAGCTTGTAACACAAGCCTTGTGAGAAGAGTTGTTTAACAAATAGCCAGATAATCTAGTTTGCCTTTTCCACGGTGTTTTAGTTTGCCCTGCACTGGCAGTCAGCCTTTCCCAGGTTTAACCTTGCAAAGAAGATTTTATCTTGCCAGTCTGCAGAGGCGGCTGCTGGTTGTGGAAAGCATCCCTGACTTACCAAATGGATTAGTGGGCAAAATCGATTTTACTTGGTACATTCATATGCTGAAAAGCAACATAATAGCGTCTGCTTTGCTTCCACGCCAGTGAGGGGGAAGTGCCCCAACATGTGCTGGAGACCCTACACGAGTCTGAGAGGCATCTGAGTGTTCTGGACCATGTCCATCACCAGTGTAATTCTGACGGCATCGTTTTGGCTGACTGAGCAGGACCTGCAGAAATGCCTTAGGTGTACGTGGTGATGTATATTTTGTGGCTGTCTCTTCTTAAGTGC
This sequence comes from Corvus moneduloides, assembly GCF_009650955.1. Lineage (NCBI taxonomy): Eukaryota > Metazoa > Chordata > Aves > Passeriformes > Corvidae > Corvus > Corvus moneduloides. The sequence goes on from NC_045483.1 coordinate 3,241,349, forward strand.
TGAACATTCCCCGTGAGCTATGAGAGCAAAGACCTTCCCCGTGCTCCTTGCAGCTTCTTCAGTTGATATATGGTGTTTTCCCTCCTTTTTGTCAAAGTGTCCTCTGTCCCAGAGATAATGCAATTGGTATTCAGTGCCGTGCAAATACTCTTTTGTATTTGTATCTCTTTTCTATTTAATTATAGTGTATAAATGTCCTCAGTAAATTTGATAAGTTGGGTGAAGGATATTGATTTTCAAGTCTCACTTGTGCTGGGCTCCTTGTAGTAGCAGCAGCCGTTCCCCAGGCCTGTTTCCCGAGGAGGTTTTGAAGGTTCAGTGTTTAAGTAGCTATGGATAACAAAGGAATTTCTTTCTCTGCAATCACATTTGATCTGCTGATTGCAGGGTTTAAGACCAGAGAGAAAGCATTAGTGTTGGGTGCTTTGTTTTTTAAAGCCTTAGACTCACATCATCTGCAAAAGCAGGTGGGAGGGAAAACCAAGAATAGAGACATTGCCTTCATTCCTGAAAATAAAGCTACCAGCTTTGAGATGAAATGAGAGAGGGATACTCCCAGGGTCAGAGGAGGTCCTGGGGAGCAGTGGGAGCACCCTAGTAGTGTTCAAAGGCAGGTTGGATGGGGCTTGGAGCAAGCTGGTCTAGTGGAAGGGGATTGGAACTAGAGAGTGTGTGTAAGGTCCCTTCCAACCCGGACTGTTCTGTGATTCCATGATTCTGTGACTCGCAGATGGGCAGGGCCCCCCTCACCCCTCCATCACCCTGAGGCTGACAACGGGGCAGGAGAGACCAGTGGGTGTGCGGGGAGATGGAGAGGAGAGGAGGGAATTTGCAGGTTTAAGAGGGGAGGACCAGCGGTCTATTTTTAACTGCAGTTTTGAATGTGAAGTGTCACCGATGTTAAAAAAAGCTCCTGGTAAATGGTGGGGAAGATGCAGGCGACAGTGCAAAGCCAGCTGCAGCTTTTTGAACTGTTCGCTGATGTTCGTGAGGAGGCTGCAAACACTTGGTTTGTGGTGATGTCTTAATTTTCCTTTCCTCAGCCCCAGGTCTCCCTGCACAAGTGACTTTCTGTAAACAGTGCTTAACTCTCAGCCTCGTAAGATTATTTTTGTTCTTTAAGAGGCAAAGAAGAGAGAAATACAGATATTTGTGCACTTTCCTTTTGCACTTGTTTTCATCGCATTCTCTTGGAACATAAAATGTTTTCTGGTTTTTGGGGTTTTTTTAATGCTGAAAATTGGACGCTGATTTTTTTCTGGCTAATTTCCATGTATTTCTCAGACAGGATTTTTAGCCTTGATCTATAATGCAGGCCTGTGGCTGTTCTTGCTAAAAGTTTGATCCCACCAGGGCTTTCATTATAAATCCTTATTTTCAGTAGCAAATTGCTTTCTGCAAATGTCACCTCAGAGGTTTGGGTGGGTAGGGGGGCACTGTCCCTGCATTGCCAGGCCCCACACCTCTCAGCCATCCACCCCCAGCTTCCCCAGGATTTGGGAACGTGGGGATTCGGCGTGTTTGCCGCTGGCTGCACTGAAGCAGGAGGCTGGAGCCATTGCTGTCACGCCAGTGATCCGTGGGATAATGCATCCCCAAGTCGTGGCTGCTTCTGTCTATTGTGTCACCGATCCGCGCATTAAAGGGACCCCGAGTAGGTGTTGCTACAATAAACCCTAACAGCTCTATAGGAGCCGTCACAGTTCATTGCATCAATAATCTGTGTATTAAGGCGTCCCGAGCAGGCCTGGGCACACAATGGACCGTTATGGCTCCAGATGAGCCTGTATAAATTTAGGTCAATAACCTGAGTGTTGTTAAATTCCAAAATTGCCCTGCTACAGAGAGCTGGCAAGGCTTGGAAGAAAGAGGTGTAGATTATGCAAACCTGGTTGTTGCAGAGGGTACTCTTGACTAAAGGTTGGTGGTGGGAGAATTATTTCATCTTATTTATTGCTAAATCTAAACCTCTTTCCGCTCACTTGGCTCCCTCCTTCCCTCTCCTTTCACTCGGTGTGAGCGATGCTGGAAGAGCAGCAAGGGAGAGGCAGGGATGGAGGGATGGGAGGAGCGGGAAGGAGGCAGCGTTCTGCAGTTGAGCTGTCCCGGAGCTGCCCCACATCCCGAAGAGCTCTTTCCCACGGGACTTCATGGAAACACTCTCACATTTCCATCCTGCCTGTGCCTGTGCCTGACCCCGTGGAGCTCAGTATTGTCTGGAGCATGGGTTTTGCAGGCAGATCCCCAGGGGCTCCCCAGACCCTTGATTACTCCAAAAGCCACCCTCCATCCTCATTGCTGACCCATTTCATGATCCAAGCCCTCCTTGGTGCTTGATGCCCCAACACCTGGCTGGGCTCTTCTCCTCTCCACTGTTCTTTGCATCCTGCCCCTTCCTTCCTTTCTCATTTCCCTCAGATAAGGCCCTTTTGTGGGTAGGTGGAGGGAGAGGAATGCCTCCAGCGCAGGCCGGAGAGCCCGGTTCGCATTGTGGGTGTACGCCTGAATGGAGACGTAGCCTTGAACTCTTGAACTCTCTTCTTTTTTTGTCGAGTAAGGCTGCTGTGTGCTGAAAACAAGCAAGACTCACTCCGATGGAAAGAGATTGTATAGTGGGAACAGGTCTCAGACCACGAGAAATGGGATTTTTCCATGTTTCCATTCTGAGAGTTTCCATTTGAGATTTTGCCAGCAATTGGGCAGCAGAAGATGAATTAGCGGAGCTGTTAAAGGTATTACACGTGTTTCCCCCCTCGGAGACTTGTTAGAACATATTTCCTTCAGTGATAGTAATAAGTGTTACAAACAAAACACAGTTTTCCCCTTTGAATATTCCTTTACACAGAGCATCATGTACATTAAAAAAAAGTACGTTAAGCAACATGAATAGCTTCAGGCTATTTTATTTCATGTTGCTAAATAAGTCAATGCAGATGAGTGCTTTTTATGTAAGAGTGGCTTGTAAATATAAGCACTAAGAAAAGGGCAAACTATAACTCCAAAGATTTCCTGGAGACAGAAGAGTGTCACTGCTGCCTTTCACTATTCCCAGTCGAGGCAGAGATCCCAGGACAGGGATTCAAAAAGACTGAATTTGTGCCATGTGTGGGGGAGTTCAGTGTGCTGGAGGAAAGCTGAGTCTCCTGGTTTTCTGGGGCAGGAGGGGCTTCATCTTTGCTCTTCAGGTGAGTGAGGCCCTTCCTGGGTGAATGGTGGAATCTCCTGCAGGGCTTAAGGTTCCTTCTCTGCCCCTCAACTGGGACATGAAGAAGTGGGCTGGTGTTACCTTTTCCTGGTATATGTGGGTGTCCATGTAAGATTTAATTTTCTGGTGCTGATTCTGGAAGAATTAAGAAATTGGGAGTGAAGGGCAGGATTCCAGACTTGGAGACACTCCAGCTGAGTATCCTGTAAGTCTGTAGGGCTGGGATGTGGGTGCCATCATGTCCTTGTCACATGAACCCGATGCAGCAGCACCTGGTTACAGCTTGGGACACTGAGTATTCCATGGCTTTGCATGTAAGGATGCCCTCATCCTTCTTTTAATTAGGAGTGATACAGAGCAAAGGACTTGAAAGAGCCTCAAAGACAATTGGTCCTGGTTGTGGGGTTGGTCCTTTGGCTTGGGCAGCAAAGGGAATGCACTGATCCTGGGGTGGTTTGGGTTTGCATTGCTGTATTGCTGTTTTGAACTTTCTGTCAAGGAGGAATTCAGGAGTAACTTGTGAGTATTGCAGGAGTGTTTGCTACATGCAGATGTTCAGTCACATCCTGCAAGGCAGGAGCACTGGGTGCTGCTGTGGTGCCTCTGCCAGCCCCGGGATCAGGGAGGGAAGTGGGCTTGGGGGATCAGCAGCACGGAGTCGTGGGGATGGGAGAAACACCGGGATTCACAGGGACACCGGGATTGTGTGTGGCAGGAGGGGGTACAGAGGTTGAGAGGATGTGGCTCCTGGCCCCATGGAGATTTTGGTATGCAGCTCGTACTCAGGAAGTTCGGCCACCCTGATTACAAACATACGTGTATTTGGAGATGTATAGCAAGATATCTGCCTCTTTCCTAATTTGATTTGCATTTAGATGGGGAGAGGAAAACCACCAGAGCTGGGGAGTGGGTGGCTTTGTGTGGTTTCCTAGCCAGCAGAAGCGGAAAGCGATTTACAGTTCACATTTAGCAGTATTAGTAGTAACCAGAGGGAGACATCTGAAGGTAAGTGGCCATGTCCTGCCTCATGGCAGTGAGGAAGCTGGATTTGCCTTTGTTCAGCTCCAGAGATGGATGAGCTCTCCCCTCTAGTTCCAGAGATGGGTAGTGGTGCCACGGCACAATTTGCGGTTGTTCTCGTTTAATCATGTTCAAAATTTAAAACATAAAGTGCTGTTTGTGAGAGTGAAAAGGATGAAGTTTGCTGTGTTAAAGTGGGGGTTGAGAAGTGAACTGAACAAAACCAAACCTTGGAAGCAACAATAGCCGCACACCAAAGGGTTTATTTAAGCAGGACTTTTTTCATAGCTGTTTCATCTTATTTTCCTCTTGTCCTTGCTCTTGCTTGCTCATCTATATGCAGCATATGGAAAGGTTGAAAAGTGGCAATTACTAAATGAGAGTCGACAGGAACTGTTCTCCAGCAGCTCCAGATGGGGTTAGTGATGCTGTTCCCAAGCTGCCGGCGCTTCACTCTGCAGTATAAAATGCCCTCTAATGGACAAGTAACTGCATAACTCAGCCAACAAACCGGCAAATACTCATTTTTCTCAGGATTTCTAATCTGCTGTGCTGATTTTGGTATGGGAGCAATTAATGGCTTGAGTAGAGAAGAGCTTTTGCTCTGTGCAAACAGAGAAGGTTCGCCTTTCTCTGGCGTTGATCTTTGCGATTGGTGCAAATCAAAAATGGGTAATTTAAGGAATTTTGGTAAAATGCAGAATGAGATTTTATTTTCCAGTATGACAGGGACCCCTGGAGACTGTGAAATTATTTATGTATCATTTCCTCTTGTTTTATTTGAAAAGTTAAGTGTAGTTTTCAGCCATTTACGTGCTTCTGCAAGATCCGTGTGTGTGTGTGTGTGTGTGTGTGTTATCAGCATCAGATACTTAGAAAAACAAGATAAGAGAGGTTGAAGGAGGCCCATGATTAATTAGCAAATAGATTAGGCACTCTCAAAGCTAAGTGGATAATTGGGGTTCAGCTCCTGGTTATTGTTTTGCCCACCACCAGCCTCTGAAGGCTGTTGGTGGAGGGTAAGCAGAGCATCAACCTGCTTCGCTTCTGGTGCCAGAAAGAGAGATGACAGTTATTTTCTTTAAAGCAATTTTCTTGCTGTCTGTTGGGGTTGTTTGTTTGTATTTCAGCTTTAGGAATGAAGGGAGTGCTAGTTCTGGTATTTCCTAGTTTTTACTTGAAAGCCCACAGAGGACCTTTGGAGGGCTGTTAGTGCCTGACAAGGGAGCATGTCAGGATCTTCTTTTCTCAAAGTCAAGAGCAAATCACTGATGTTGAAAATTGAAGTTGGTAAAAGAAGTTGAAAATAAAAGGAATGTCTCACTCCCCTCTTTTTTGTACCGTGGCTATTGTGGCAGCTTGAATATTGTCATTTCAACTGGTCTTCATAATATCTGTCTGGCTGCCGAGAATCAGTCTAGAGAGCAATTTGTAGCCTGACATACAATTCTTACCGAAACTTTTCTAAAAATCCAGTTCCAAACCAAAACCTCTCTTATGCTTTACACATCATTAAGATGAGAGGAAGAAAAATGCTACAAACCCATATGTCTTTTTTCCCTTTGAAGGGCACCTATATATAATTGTGATTCTTCTTTTCCTGAGTCAACAAGTAGCTTTGATGGAGCGGAATTGCTGAGGGATAATCACTGTGACTTTCAAGGCCTGTAAGGGATGCAAGATCAGGCTCTATGTGTCATCTTTGAAGCCTCATTATTTTGGCAGAGTCTTTATTTCGCTGCATAGTGTTTTAAGATGTGGTCTGCATCATTATGGAGCGTGTTTAATTTAGCAGCAGATGTGCAGGCTCATATGCCATTACGGAACATTTCGTTCACTCATATAATAGCAAGTTCCTCAAAATTGTTACCACTTCTTCACCACAAGACTTGCAAAGGGTGTTACTCACCTTTTCTGTGTGATGAGGAGTGGAAGAGCCCTTTGTGTGCCACCAGCAGGTGCGCTCAGGTGGGAGTGCTGGCTCTCCATGAACGCGTTTAACCTGCTGCTTCCCTGCTTTCCCTGCCTCCCGGGAGTGCACCTCCCCCAGCAGGTTTCGGGGGAAGGCACCAGGAAGGCAGTTGAAGTGTAAGGTTTTGGTTGTTGGGTTTCTGGGCTGGAAAAGGAGCTGGACAAATAATTCTTCCTGCCACCCCCAGCAGCATCCAGGCATTCCCATGGAGAAGCCTTAATGCAGAACATCACCGAATGCTCCGTGGCAGCAGAATCATGATAATAACTGCTAAAAACATTAAACCTAATTAAAAATGGCTTCGTAGCAAGAGTCCTGCCCTCACTGTTTTGAGGGTGATGGTGGTCTGGGGGGGGATGCAGACTGCTGGGAGAGTGTTGAAGTTTAATCCCAGCTAGCAGCTCAGTCCCATGCAGTGGCTCCCTCCCTCCCAAGAGATGGGAGGCAGAGAATCAGAAGTATAAGAGTGAGAAAACTCGTGGGTTGTGATAAAGACACTTTAATAGGGAAAGCAAAAGCCCTGCATGCAAGCAAAGCAAAACAGGGAATTCACTCCCCACTTCCCATGGGAAGGCAGGCAGGAGTTCAGTCATGCCCAGGAAAGAAGGGCTGCATCATGCATAGCAGTGACTTGGGAAGACGAGCGCCAACACTCCAAACACGCCCCTCTTCCTTCCTCTTCCCCAGCTCTACATGCTGAGCATGACACCATGTGGTCTGGGATATCCCTGGGTTAGCTGGGATCAGCTGTCCTGGCTGTGATCCTTCCCACCTCCTTGCATCTCCCCAGGCTCCTCACTGGTGGGGCAGTACAAGATGCAGAGACCTTGACTCTCTGTAAACCCTGCTCAGCAAGAACAAAAACATCCCTGGATTATAAACCGTGTTGCCAGCACAAAGCCAAACCACCACCCCACACCAGCTACCATGAAGAAAATTAACTCTACCTCAGCCAAACCCAAGGTGTGATTTACAGCCAGGGTAGTTCTTCCAAAAAATGAGAAAAAGCCTTTTCCCCCCCCCTCCAGCATCCTATTTCACATGCAGTGGCTGAGCATGTTTAATGGAGCGGGAGAAGTCAAACCCTGGCCACACAGAAACTGTGATTCCTCTTCCCAAGTGGGGGGGTTTATATCTCTCAGGCATTATTTTTAAAAAAACCTATTTTGGGTAATGAAATTCTGTTTGTTCTCACTATTTGTATGAATGTTTAATCCATTTTCGGTTCCTACTGGGCTATTTGGTTTAATGGTGTCTTAACACTGTGAGTTTCCCGTGTGGTTTCATTGTGCTTTAAAAGACGATATCCAAAAAACCCATCCCCAGAAGGGCCGTGCTGTCTGTCCCTTCCCTTCCACGTGCTTCCCCCCTCCCCTGCAGTCTCCCAGAGAGAGGGAGGTGATGGGGCTGCGCAGGGCATCGCACTCACGGCTGTGCCGCCGGCGGCGGGAGGAGGGATGAGAGAGTGTTCTCCAAGTGTTCCTCCTGCATTGTGCCGTCTCCTTTGTCCGCTTCCCTCCCCTGTCATTATCTCTGCGTGTCTCCTGCTTGCTTTTCCCTTCGTTGCCTTTCTTACGCCGAACTCGGGTTCCCAGCCCTTCCTGCCCTGCCCACGGCAGCTGAAGCGCTGAGCAGGGGGAATGGCCGGAGCTCAGGACAGTGAACACCCAGGGGTGCTGCTGCAGGGCTGGAAGAGTTCACAGCTCTGAGGGTTGTTGTGGCATTCAAATCTCAGTTCAAGTGTGATCGAGCTTGGAAAAACTGGACCTTTGAGGATACAGGGAGAGCTGCCCAAGGCATCAGTGGATACGGGCTTCAACAATTCTGCTTGGGCATCCTGCTCTGCTTCCAGCTGAGAGGACTGATGTCCTGCAGTAATCATGAGTACAAAACCTTCTCCAGAAACCACTCTTTTCCCGAGAGCCTAGGAAATACCTGGCAGTACCATCAAAATATTTGGACTGGGTTTGCTGAAGCAAGGAATTGTACACGTGGAAACTCAGTATAGATGTGAGGAAAGAAGGGTGGAAATTTTCCTTTGCTGTTTGGAAGTGGGATCTTTTGCAGTTCGTGGAGCTGGTAGTTTTCTGTAGTAGAGAATCTCCATTTTGTTGCTGCCATATTTCATAGAGGGTAGAAAATGTAGTCAGTTGGTTTGTCACAGAACAGGGTGTATGGGACACCATCCTGCTTTCCCAAGGCTATGCACAGACAGGGAACGTGTGAGATGTTGTGTCTGGAGCACTGGAAAGGGCTTCTGTGAATCACCTGCCAGGTGCTGGATGGTTTGGTGGCAGTGCCTGTGATGGATGCTCTAACATGGATGTTCCCCACTGGCACAGGCTGCCCAGAGAAGCTGTGGATGCTCCATCCCTGGAAGTGTCCAAGGCCAGGTTGGATGGGGCTTGGAGCAGCCTGGGATAGTGGAAGGTGTCCCTGCCCATGGCAGGGGGTGGAACTGGATAGTCTTTAAGGTCCCTTCCAACCCAAACCAACCCTTCTGTGGTCCTGTGGTTGATGTGTGTGCTCCTGTCCTACCTCCATGTGCCATAAAAAGATGATAAAACAGTGCAAGTTGAGAGAGAGAGAGCTTAGAAGACAGGATGTTCTTCACAAATTCCCCTTTCTCTTACTTTTGTCTAACAGTGCATCTTATTTTGGAAAATCACCTTTATTTATTTTCGTTTTCCATCAAAAGTTGGGATAAAAAAAGCCCTAATACAGCTTTCTCTGCTCTCACTCATTTTCTGGCTCATGGATCTCTTTAACAGACAGTATTCAGAAGCTATTTAAATGTGTTACGTCAGGATTGGGGGTTTTTCCTAAAGTGTTTTATTTAAGTAAAGTCCTTCCTTAAATAAATAAATAGCTACTGGGCTATCATCGCGTCCAAGTGTTTTCAACAAAATTTACATTTTGAAAGACACTGTTGGAGGCTAACACGGCCATGCAATTACTGTATGTAAATCACTCCACTTGTTTCCTAATCTTGCTGAAGATGAAGTACAATTTTTGTGCATGTGCCTCTCCCTCTCAAATTTCCTTAGACAATGATGTTTTCTTGTCTTTTAATTGCTGACCATGATTTTTGTTCTGCCTAGCCTGATTGTATTTATTTTATTATGGGGGACATTTGGCCTTGTGATTGTTTTGAGATTGGGTTGGCCGTAGAAACCACTGGGGATAGATTAAAGTTGGGTGCACAACTAATTGCGTCCTCCATCCCACAAATGGAAGAACTGCTTTCTTAATTACAGCCTCATGCAAAGGCTGGGGAATATCCTCTTGTTTCTGTGCCTCACACATCTGCTTTTCTCCATTTTATCCATCCCTGCCAAATCCTGCTCAGCAGCTCCTGCCACATTTTTAATAAGTCTTCTGAGCTGGGCTTTTACTGCTGCTTGGTACCACCACGGACACCTGTCAGACAAAGATGGGGCAGTTCATGTCATTAGGAAGGAGCTCATTCATGGGCATTACATTAAGCTGCGTGGGACTCTGATGAGCAGTAATTTCTCTGATTGTTATTAGTTTCTTTTGTAGGAAGTTTTCCTCCAGGGAGTAATGCAGGGAATTGAGATGGCTGGGGAAAAAAAACTTTAATGGATGCATTTGTCCATCAGAAAATGCACTCTGTCAGAATTAAGTACACTTTTTAAATTGGTTTTGTTTGGGGAAGTCAAGGGGGAAAGAGTTGCAGCCCCAACATAATGAACCATTTGAATGTTTTCAGAACGAAATGGTAACTTTTTCTCTTCTGATGTGATTTTTTTTTTAATAACCTGGTATTTTTCCCTGCAAGTGGAATGGGATGTAAAAGAGGTAAAAAAATCATGTGTGTGCCTGTAAATGTTGATCATGGAAATGCCATTAGCTGCTCAGTTTTTAGCTACACTAACAGCTTAATTTTTGTTGCATGAAATATTTTGACCGTACCAAGCTTCTGCCTCCGGAATGGAAGTTTTCTGCGTCTTCTAGAATGTTGCATTAATTTTTAATATGAGTGGGAATCGTGCTCTGTAGCATCCCTATGTTTAAAAAAAATCAATTAATTATTGCTATAAATCTCAGCGATTATGCTGCAGTTGTGCTGCTGGGAAATTGGCCATTAACTACCAGGAAATCGCCGATCATCCCTTAGTTGGAATTCAGCTGTACCGACACGAGGCTTTTCCTTTTGGAAATTAACTATCAATGTGATGCATAATTGATAACCATTTATAATAATAACAGTAATCTCCATGAAATTGTCATCCCGGCGTGCGGTGGCTTTGTTAGAGCCTTTACCCCTCACGTGCTCAGCCTACTGCACTGGTTAACTGGGTTTTCTGGGAAGTTATTGGAGTGTTTTTAGGAGAGCCAGCACTGGTGCAGAGGAATAAAATGCAAAGTAGAAATGCCTGATTGGGCTACGTAAACCTGCAGAACCTGAAGTGCTCCAGAGGATGGGTTAAGTGTTGCTATTGCTGCTCTGCACAAGGGGAAGCAAAACTCCAGGTTACAAACATTGCCCAAGGTCAACTTCTGGACATCAACCTGGATTTTCTGGTGTGGTGTCTTCTCTTGTATCCTGCATTTTGTGAACTGGGCTTTTTTTGGTTTGTCACAAAAATTTTTTTTGCAAATGCTGCAGTGTGAAAATTCACCTGCTGGGGAGGAGCTGTTTGGGGGTCAGTTTGAACGAGTGGTGCCAAGTTTGTGGTTACTGCTGGCTTTTCAGAATTTATTCAATTTTTTAACCCTCTCTAGTGTATGTAGGCGGAGAGGTTGGGACTTTTCAGAGTTATACAGGTGGACACTCAGGAGAGGGTTTCTTGCTGTGCTTACAGTCATTCCTGCCTTCCTCTTCCCCTCTCTTTGAAAAGCCTCCGAAAATGTGGTGCTGTGCTTTGCTTCTAGAAATCACAGATTTACACTAATTCTGTTCTTTTAGTGCCTTTCAGTGGGTGGTGGATGGCTGGTGGGGAGCAAAGGCCTCCTCCTTGAGCAGGATCCCTCCTTGGGAAGGTTTGTAGCTGTTACCAGGGTCATCTGTCTTCACCTTAAAATACAAAAGAGGATATTGAATCAGCAGTCACATAAAATATTAGTGCCTGTTATGTTGGATTGTTGGAATTCAGCTGTCAGCATGAGGCCTCTTCCTCCATGTCTTGATTCATGAATACTGTTGTGGAACTTGCTTTGAAAAACTCACACCTGGGTTTTACATCAAAAAAATCAAACCTGGTGAAGTACCACAACAGCAGATTTAGAGGCTGCAGCTGAGCTGAGGCCAGAGTGCTCAGGGATTAAACAAACTTTTGGCTCTCTGTAGGAGCAAAACGCATCAGACCTGAGAGTCTCCATTAAGGGTCTTCCACTGTGCCACCAAAATGCAGAAAACCTTTAGCTGTTGTCTCTTTGGAGAGCATTTCTTGTCAAGCAGCCACAGACGTGGCTTCATGGATCATTTTATCTCACTGGCATTGAAAATGTGTGCACTAGAAAAGGCACCCGAAGTTTAATGCTGGCCCTTCAAGTATGAGGGCAAGGACAGACTGCAGTGACAGCTGGAATAAACATCAAGGTCTTCTTGCAAATTCAAGGTCCATTGATGACTTTTACAGGGCAAGGCTTAAATATGAAAGTGGTTTGTGTGTGAAAGTACTGGCAAAGCAAAACCTACTCTCCTTGTTTTATATACTCTCTAAGAATCTTTCAGCATATGTGAGCCTACAAAATAACCTAATGGATTTTATCTGCTAGGAATAGATTTTAAAGTGAGAAATAAAACTGGAAAGCCCATGCAGGGCTTTGGCAGTTCTTGTGTACGAGGCTGGTTTTTGGGATTGCAGGGAGGATAAAGAGACTGATTTGTGGTGCCAGATGTGTGACTGGTGGGATGCAAACTCACAGCTGTCCTTTCCAAAACCTGCTCTGCTGTTGGGCACAGGCAGATCTCACCTGGTGTGCTGGAAATCCCACACTGGTTTGAGCCGGAAGGGGCCTTCAAGCCCATCTCATTCCACCCCCTGCCATGGACAGGGACACTTTCCACTATCCCAGGTTGTCAGCCCCATCTACCCTGGCCTGGAGCACTTCCAGGATGAGAAGTCCACAAATCTTATGAATCCTCTCCTTTCTCTGCAGGATCCACAGTGGCGGTATGCACACCAATTCCTGTGAGTTCTCCTAAGTTCCTGGGGGACTGCTGTGCTTTTTGAGTCAGAAAGTTGCAAAATCCCATCAAGAATGGCACTTGTGGATAAACACAAAGTCAAGCGGCAGCGACTGGACAGAATTTGTGAAGGTAAGAGTGTGCTCTCATTTGTCTGACAGATGATTAGAGTAGAATATCTGATTTTTCCTTGTTTCTTTCAGTACTTAGGCATAAAGAGATCCAAAGCCAGGGCTGGATTCCTTGTCTTCTCTGTAGGCTCAAAATACATTCACACAGTTTTGGCTACTCACTTGGAAGTCATGTGTAGTAGTCCTGTGAATAAGACCAGGTCACCTCCTCGTATCCTAATTTCTACTAAAATGATTTGGTCGGTCCCAATTTAAAATACATTTACTATCATCCTGTAAGAAATTGATGGAAAATTTAAGAGGGGTTGTTCCAGTGGTTTTGAGCACATTGTTGTAACAGCTTTTCTTTGGTTGGTGTGTGGGGTCAGGCAGGTTTGCTGTAATTCTTCATTCATGGTGTGTTACAGTGTCACGGCACAGGTGACTGTTACCTTGTAGATCAATTTTCCAGCAGAAAAAGTTTTTAGGAAACATTTTCTATTGCAGCTCACATGGTGTAAGCTACTTGAAATAAGTGACGGCAAACAAGCTCTGACTTTTTGGTGTCCACTCCAATAATTCTCCAATGCTCGTGCAAGTTTTGCCATCAGCAACAAATGCAGAGCAGAGTGTTATTTTAGGAAGAATATCTTATGTCTCTTCAGGAGTTCCAGTGTTCAGTTGCTCTTAAGGAGATGGAAAGTGGCCTGCAGGGTAACAATTTGCAGTATTACTTGAATGCCAACAAGGTGAAATAGGATTTGGTGGTGGATGAAAGCACAGAGCTCACAGGGGAGTTGTGCTGCATCCATTTGAGCAAAATGTGTGGGGCTTTGTGGAGTTTCAGTGAGTGTGAAATGCTGATCAGCAGGACAAGGGTGGGTTTTGCCTTGACCGTTCTGTGTTATATATTGCTTACTCTCCACTGCTGCTGCTTTAAACTCATCATAAGTTACTTACCTCTATTAATTTTGCCCTGTTCATTTTGGAAAAGGGGAGACAAAGCAGAGGAGATGAGTTAGGAGGGAGTATCCAGGGTACGCTGCAGTATGGAGCTGCCTCCTTCTCCTACAGAATGTCATAAACACTCAGGTGTAGCACACTATCTCATCTTCAAAACTTACTTTGAACTTGACTTAAAAGAGTTCTATCAGCTGAGCCTGGATTTTCAAAAGCTGCCTTCCTGGTTTGATGTTTACCATCAGATCTAGTTGCTGAGTGTACAAGAAATTCAAAAGGATCGTACGACAAACCTGCTAACGGAGCTTTAGATGTGATTGAAGTTTAGATTCTTTTTCTCTGATATATGAGCTTTTTTCTTCTTTCTTGGTCAAAAGATCTTCTTTTCTAATCTGTAAATGTGCAGGAGACATAACTTTTTTAAGTATACTTTGTCATTTGCCGCTGGGTTTGTGATTTGATGGAAATGATGGGAGTCACCATTGCAAGACGCCGTTGTGTTGTATTTGTGAGCAGCAGACAAGGACTGAATGTGAGGAGCATTGTAAAAATTACCTTGAAAAATGCAAAAAGCTTCGGATCTGCCAAAATACTACATTTGTAGGACAGCTGAATACTCTACTGGCCTCTCTGATGGCTATTTTTTATTACAGGCTCCTAATCTTGGATTATAGCATAGAAGAGCACTGAAAGGGGCCATTGCAGCTGCTGTGAAAACACACTTTGAAAAAAAATGATCACTTTCCTCAGTTTTGTCATTAAAGGTATATGGAATAATCAGTGATGAGAAATTGGGGAACTAGCTCAGCAGATGGAGGAGAGGAGTCTTTGCTAACAGAATTGTGTTCACTGAGAGGAATCTATTGCTCCATCAACCTTAGGGCAATGTGGTCCAAAATAGTTGCTTTTAACGATTTCCTGTTCTGTGGAAGCACTTAAGGAGCTTTTCTCTTTAAATGTGAATGGGATACAAAGCTGCATTTACCTGATGAAAGACCAAATGTCTGGTAGCACAGAGGTGGATTTCTGTGCTTTTCCTGAAGTTGCATATACCATCCCTTTTACTATTCCCCACACAAACCCTTGCAGACTCTGCTAGGAATGGACTTTATTCCGTGCAGCAGGATGGTGGCAGGTCTGGAGGTGAAATATCCTCAGGCTACATGTCGTAATCACTGTCCAAACTGCCAGACAGATTCTTCTTCCTGCAGGCTTACTGAAACCATAACCAGACACATGTTGAGGGAAATGCCTTACAAACTGCTGGAGCATTAAAAGAGTTTATTAAGGAGTTGCAGTGTTTGTGTTACTCTGTTAAACGTGCATCTGGCGTGGAAAAATAATCTAAGCCATACAAGGAGGTGCTATTGTTTAAAAAGCCAGTTCACAGCCTTTACAGGCAGGTTTACGAGTCTTGCAAAGAGAGGAGCTATGCAGTCTCAGTGCATGGCTCAGCTTCACCAGTTCCTCTAGTTTTGGGGTTTAATATATATTTATGACATCTTTGTATGACAGCGTTACTTTTTGCTCTGAGCAGGCTGGTTTGAAGATGTGAGCTTTTTGACCAGGTCACAAATTCTGATCTGTAGAGGAGTATGGGTGAGATAAAGGTCCGGGCTTGAGGGGATAAAGGAATTTCAGGGCAGCAGCCTGCAGCAAAGACATTTTGAATAGTCTGTCAACAATTAAGTGGGTTGGTGATGCTCATCCAAATCAAGTGAAGTTGGACTGTGCTCAAAGTGGTCGTGGCTTACCCATTTCTTTCTCTTCTGGTTGTCCCAGAGACTTTGGGTGCCTCTTCTGTAATTGGATCCGTATGGGTGGAAGCATGGACCCATTGAATGGCTGGGGCTTTTGCAAATAATGTATACAGAGTGGTTTACATAGTTCCAGTTTGTGGAATTGTGTCTTATTCCATAGTGGGTCAAAGTATGCTTTAGAGGTGGAGCTGCTGGTGCTGTGTGGAGTCAGACTTGTCCAGCAGCCCCTCTTTTTGGTCCTGTTCCCATGAGCTTGTGATTTTGCCACATTTAAATTTTTTTTTGAGCTGAAATTTTCCATTCCACCATGGGGTTTTTACCTCGGGGTGTATGAAAAAAAAAGAACAAACCAGTAAAAATTGTGGAGCCACGTCCGAGTGGGAGATGGAGAGGGAGGGCTGTTGGCTTTGCTGTATGTGAAACAAAGCCGAGGCACAGTCCTGCAGCCATGGATGTGGAGCTGCCAGACCCGCCTGCTCTGCCTGGGATAAAAAGGGCCTGAATTTTGCAGCCAAGTTGCAGTGTGTAGGAGTGGGCTTTTTCCCAAATCTGGTGCAGTTTCCTTTCAAAGAAATGGCAGAAAAGCCCTCAGGGGAGAAGCTCCCTTGCCTTTCATTTAGGAAGCAACAACAGAGAGATTAGATGTAATTTTTTCTGTGCTACCTGTGGCAGAACAAGGTGTGTGACAGTGCCTCCAAGAAACCCCACACTCAGAAGAGCATGGCACTCCTGGTGCATGGTGTCCATCCCTCCCATGGGACTCCAGTGCTCGCACACGGCATTCCCAGGCAAGGAAATAACTTGCAGCATCATTTTTGCTGCTTGCTCAGCTGATCTTTATCCTGTGCTTCTGTCAATATGGTTAAACAAATATTAAACATCACCAGGAGCTAGGCAGGGAGTGAGGAGCAGCCCATCCGCAGTGCTGGCTGTGTCTGTGGGAGCAGGCAGAGGAGAAGGTGCTATGGTGCTGTGTCATTGCCTTGTTGAGTGTCAAAACCCATCAGGGACAAGGCAGCAGTGGTGGCACTTCCCAAATGCAGGACGGCAGCATCTTGTCTGTGTGTAGAACACGGGTTTCCCAACGCCGCTGAATTCCTCTGTGATGATCCCAAGTGCTGCCTGTGCTCCGGACCACTGCAGCCCCGCTAGCCTGTCTTCAACACCAGTGCCATGGAATGGGAATGCCTGGCTTTAGAGGTTACAGTTTGCACTAACATTTATGAGTCAGTAAAGCTTTCAGCACATGCCCCAAAAGTGGCAGCCCTGAGATGAGCAAGAAGCAAAGTGAAAAAATAATTGCAAGGCCAAGTGAGCCCAGACATTTTCTGACAGTTTTTGCTCCAGGATTTGTCATTATCTAGTGGGAAATCATGTCCTTACGTGTCAGTTTGTGCCACCAAAGTTGCCTGTACTTTGCAAAATAGAACTGTTTGCAGGGCAGACAAGCCATCCGTATTCTTTGTTTTCTTTCAGATCCTTTGATATGTCTGCTGGCTGATAAATGCCAGCACAGTCACATAATACTTTTCAGTGCTTAATGCATGAGTCCCTGGCTTTTTGACTTAACTGCCTTACATTCTGAGTGGCACCATGGTGTCCTCTTTGGCTGAGGCTTCTGTGGTGCTACCCATAATTCATACTTCCTGTGGGAATTCCTCATGTATTTACCTTCCAGCCACTGTGGTATCTGTGTGTGGCCTTGACTCTCCACAAATCCTTGTTTCTCAGTGGGAATGTGACCCCAGTGTGGTTAGAAGCCTCTTGGGTGGGTCTGAGTCCTTGATGCAATAATTTGTCTGCAGACCTTGAATAGGCACCTTCCCATGACACACTGTCCAGCTGGGATCATGGAATTACAGGGTGGGTGAAGGGGCTGCCCAGGGAGGTTTGGAGTCCCCATCCTTGGAGCTGTCCAAGGAAGGACTGGACGTGGCACTCAGGGCTCTGGGCTGGTGACAAGGTGGGCATCGGGTACAGCTCGGTCTAGCTGATGTCAGAGGTCTTTTCCAACCTAGGTGATAGTGTGAAATGGAGGAAGGAATTTGGGGTAGGAATGGATGTTTTCAACATCACGAAAGTTATCTCTGCCGTGGCTGCATGAGACTGGTTAATTCATTTCAAGGGTGGACAGAAATGTTGTGTTCTACTTTTCCCCCTGTGACAGAAGTCAATGCAGACCATGTCCAGTGATATTTGAGTAAATACACTATGTAATGGTAGGTACTCTGGTACCTACCTGGAGCTATGGCAGGGCTGCATTTTACCTCCTTATTTCAGTTTATCCTCCATAGAAGTGGACTTAATAATCACAATGTCAATTACTGCTTATTGTGCACTTTCTTATTGTTAAAAAAACCCACACTAACCTTCAATAAAAGCGCCCCTGAAGAATTGTGATGTTTCTGGCTTTTCAGGAGTATTTGAACAATGCGTCCCTGCGGTCTGGGCTCACACACCACTGACAGCAGACTGTGGAACAGGTTCTCATTCAATAACCACAGTCCATCCATGCTAAAAAATAGAGGAACCTTGCTCCTGGAACCAAAAGGGAAAATATACTTTAAAACTGCAATTCTGGAAAGTGGCTGCCTCCAATTCTTGCTGCTTTGTATAATGTAACAGTAGCCAAAATGAGTACATTTGATATTTGGGTGGAGATATTTTCTTCCATTCTTGCAAATTTGCACACCAAGTAGAATCTGATAATACTTATTTTACTGCTTAGAAATAGAATCATCTTATCTCAGGAAATCCTTATCACCACTAGGCATTTGATGAGAAACAATGAGTTAAAGATGATATCAGGCACGGAAGAAACCGCTTGTCCTGAGTAAAAGTGACTTATTTAGAATAAATGTAGACCTTTTGTATCTAGTGGATTTGAGTTTCTTTGTTCCATGAATATAAAACACAGTACGAGGATTTCCCCCCCATGAGAAAGCTTTTTGTACTTTTTTTTTCTTTTTTTAAGTTTCCACCTCAAAGCACATAAACTGTCAGGCTTTTAAGGAAGGGTTGCTTACCACATTTAGCCTAGAGAAAAAGCAGTGTTAGCTTCTCAGATCTTCTGCCATTGCACCCTGTGCTGATTTGTGCAAACTGAAGATCTGTCTGGCTGCTCCTGGTGTTTCGCTTTTCCAACGTTAAGTTCTATGGCCTTTATGAAGATTTCAGAAAATCACTTCTAATTCCTAGAAAAGCTGGATTACACCTCTTTTTACCAGTGAAAAAGTAGTGCTCTTAATTATCCCTTCTCTGATAGAGGCTTGGCAGGTTTGGGAATTACTTGTCATTAATAGGTTCTGTTAAAATTTTATGATTTTTTATTTTTTTAAATTGGACAGTATCATGTGGATGTAGAAAGTTCAAGCAGCCTCAGTGAGCTTACAGATATTATTCAAGCTTATTGACCTTACTCCATGAATTTCAACCCTTTTGCTGTGCTGAATCAAGAACTCTCTATGCTCGTAAGAGTCCTTCTTGTGCTTTGGGATGGAGCTTGTATCCAGGGGTGTGCTGTTCTCCTTGCATGGAGGCACAGGCTGCTCCAGTAGCTTCCAGTCCTGTGTGGATGTTTTTCCTGTGCATTCCCTCCTGTGACTTCCGTAGGGGAATGTGCATGACAAGATGTAGGACTCGAGCCAGATACAGAGCCAGCCTGACAAAATGCCCCAGGCATCCAGGAAAGAGTAAGACACATTTAGATAAGGTTGCAGACAAAAATTCCATTAATTTGGTGTGCATCATAGTAGATGTGTGGCTCAAGCTGTTGCAGGAGGGGGAGCTCCCCTTTCCCTGGACTGGAGGGCCGTATGCACCAAAATAGGAAAAAATTCTTCTGCTGTGTTCTCCTTGTGTTTAAACCCCCATTGATGGGAACTTAATACATGTCTCTTAATTCTGCCTTGTATTTTTCCATTTTCCCCTGCCTCCAGACAAGGTTCTGTGTAACACGGTTTACAACTTCATGTCATTAATTAAGAAACAATTACAGCTGATGACTTCAATACCATCAACTTAATTTTCATCCTTACCACATTTCCCGTTTAAATTAACTGGTTTAGGGATTAACATGTTGTCATCATATCTGGGTTTTTTTTCTTCTTACTCTAAATCCTCCCCCTCATTTAAAGATTACTCAGAAAAGTGGTAATATTCCCAGAATATTCACTGGGAAGGGGTTGTTGGAGCAGGGCCTCGGGGCAGCCCTGGCGCCTCTTCCCGAGCTCCGGAATGTGGGAGCGCTGCAGAAGCTGCCTCCAGCATCCAGGGGGTAGAAGTTGGCTGCTTCCAAATATGTGATGAGAAATGATCAGTCCTCGGGGGCACATGAGAACAGGATGGGTTTTCCTTCAAAATACCAGAAAAAAACTTCTATCTGACTCCCAAGTTACCCTATTTCAGGGACTGGTGCTGTTTGGATCTGGGCCAGTCTTTTCGAATTTATCCTGATTTCCTGAAAATTTATTGGTAAATATTTTGACAGGCGTAGGACATCTGGCTATACTAAAATAAAGCTGCAGGGAAACACATTACACAACTTTTCTTTTATATTTTTTGCTCTCCACAAACAGATGTAATGGATCGAAGTGCCGAAACAGTGAAGGTTTTCATTAGAGAGCTTTCTTCAAAGAGCAAGTTTTGAGTTGGTTTTGCATTTCTTAAAATTGCAGGACATTGATCATTTCTTAGTGACACTTTTATATAGCCCATTAGCTTAACAGTATTAATTTGGTTTTTCTTTTTTTTTTTTTTTATTATCTTTTTAATTTTTATTTAAAACAAAACACTCTCTGCTGCCATCTAGCACCTCAAAACTCAGGTTAAGTTCACAAAATAGCCTTAGTTATAGATTGACACCCACTTCAGAGGGAAAACTGTGTTGCTGCTGATGATGGTACAGATATTTGACTGACTCAACAAAGAGGGAACATATTAAGATACAGCTCACTTTTGATGATTTGCAATGCAACAGTACAAAAGACCAGTCTTTCAAAAAAGCAAGACATAAATGCTTTTTTAGCAAAAGTAATACTTCCTCCTGTTTGGTTTTGGTTTTTATCTGCGATGGGTGTGAAAAGGAAGTACATGTTTCAAACTCTTGGCATCATCAGGGGAAGTAAGGCACAGAGACACCCTGAGCCCGAGCCTGTTTATCACCCCAGGCCATGTCACGGTCTAGTAATTAATTATTTTTTATGCAAAGCCCAGGCATGCATGGCAGAGTTCAGATTTACAATATATATTCATTTAACAATGGATTTCTCTACTGCTTTCTGGGACAGACATAATTCCCATGCTTTTCATTACACATGCTGTTTAAATCTTGATCCTGAATTCTTATTAAAAATGATGAGATTTGACCTCAAAGTCTAATACCCAGTTTTGGAGACAAGGTGCTTGATGTGATTTCTGGAGGATTATTTTTAAGAGCATTCGTAGATTAGATCTTTGCGAATGGTTGAGGGATGTGCCCAATGAACCTTGTCTGCTGCTTTTCACCCACTGTTCAGCATCCAGATTGATTTTTATTCTGTAGTCCCTGAGACTGTGTAGCTGTGTGCTGTAGGGATACATCTGATATTTTTATTATCCCTTTGTTGATGCAGGAATGTGACAGTGCTGTTTCTGCCAGCTTTTATTGGAGTTTCCCCATACTTAAAGGCAAAATGGTTTCTGATTGAAGTTTGAAGAGCTTGTAAGGCTCATTCCAATGGCTCAAAGTGTGTTTTACAGCTGCACTTCTCTTTTTTAGCTGCAAGTGTGTTTTAGATGATTGCTGCCTTCCTGCATTTGTTACCTGCAGTTTGATTTTCTTCCTGGATGGCAAATCATGGAATGGTTTGAGTTAGAAGGGACCTTAAAGACCATCTTGTTCCACCCCCTGCCATGGGTAGGGACACCTTCCACTATCCCACGTTGCTCCAAGCCCTGTCCAACCTGGCCTTGGACACTTCCAGGGATGGGATATCTACAGTTTCTCAGGGCAACCTCCAAGGCTTTGCCATGGAGTATGATAACATGAGGTGATAAGTTACCACATGCTCGCTGGGGTGCTTCCGGCACCTACCTCATTCCCAAATAAGCAGAAGATAATTTGTAGAACCACAGAATGTCGTGAGCTGGAAGGGACCCACAGGAATCATTGAGTCCAACTCCTGGCCCTGCACAGACACCCCAGCAATCCCACCCTGTGCATCCCTGAGAGCAGTGTCCAAACACAGCCTTGGGGCCATGCCCATTCCCTGGGGAGCCTGTTCAGTGCCAAGCATCCTCTGGGGGAAGAACCTTCTCCTGATAGCCAACCTCACCCTGCCCCAACACAGCTCCAGCCATTCCCTCTCATCATAGGGAAGATTGGGGTAAGGCACCCATCTGTGAAAGGGGATATCCAGATGGAGAGTTGTTGTGTGGCAGTGACTGGAGATGTGGCTGGCTGGCCATGAGAGTGGGAAGGAGCATATCTCCTACATCCAACCCCTTCCAGCCAGAGGTTGGCACAAAACGGCGGCAGAGAGGCAGGTCCACAGGGATAAAGGGAAAGGTCGCTCATTTCTGTTCATGAAATGCTTCCATGCACCTTCTCAGCACGATGCTGGCTGGTGGGAGTGGAAAAGGTCTCACATCCTCTCTCCTCACACTGGCTTGTGGGGTTTTGGGGGGATCCCTGGGGAATGATTCAGAAGGGCACTGCAATACAGTGTCACCAGCTTGGAGAGGCGTCTGCTGGCTCTGGCATGGGAGGTTCTTTGCTGTGTGTTTGTTGGGGTCCCATACTGACCTTTTATTTTCTGTGTGCCTGGGCCCAGTTGTATGTCACTAATGGGAATGGTGGCTGAACCCAGTCGCTGGTCCCAGTTTGTGGGTCACATTTCAGGGCAGTGTGTGCTCCTTCATTCCTGGAGCCTGTCACGCCAATGGTTGTGGCACATTCTATCCCAGCGCTGAGGGATTGAGTTACAAACGGACATAAGCTTTTGGTTTTTTTGCTTTAAAGTCATCAAAATGCAGAGTTCCATGAGGCAATGATTGTTTAATAACCGGCTGATCTTAAGAGTGTTTTGTTGTAATGCACCAAGTTGGTGTTTGTGAGCGTTTTGTTGAAGTTACAAAGCATCGATGCTTTTGGTTTGGAAATTGGTAAAAGCATGTGGCAGGGCTTCAAGCGCTGAGTGCTTTCAGATGCTGTGCTGCTCCTTTGATTATTGAAAATTATTCCAGCACAATCCTGCTAATTTTCTCTTTGTGCTCCCTTAATTTCAGGAGACTGTTAAAAAGTCCATCTAGGCAGAGTGCTTATTGCCACTGTGAGGGAGATTTTGCAGAGCCAAATTTTAGCAAATGCAGTAGTTTCAAAGGATTTGGAACATTTTCTTGCTGCTTTTCCTCTCCCTTTTTTTATTTAATTTTTTTTCTTTTCAATTTGTGTGCGTTTGTGTATGTGTGTGTGTGCATTCCTCACACTGCATCCCATTCCTTTTCTTCTCCACAGCATCCATGGCACACCACAGTACAGAGTAAGCTCATTTCTGCTTCCTTGGCATCCTGCAAGCTGAACATGGGCGGAGGATGTTCGGGAGAGGCTTTCTGAGCTTTGGGGGTCATTAAGCACAATCACACGCAGTCCTTGAAAGCCCAGGCAGGGAGGGCAGGAGCATTTATCCTCCCAGTAGCTTTGTACCTTGTCACCTGAAAACATATGACAAACACTGATTAATCTTAACACCATCCCAGTGTGAGAGGTGTATATTATTATATCCCTCTTGATGGAAGGGGAATCGGCAAGTAAGAAATTAAGCAATTTACTTTCTGACAGTGGCAGAGCGAGGTATAAAGGCTGGGTGTCCTGATACCTGCTCTCTCCATTAACAAGAGATGTATTTGTTCTCCAGAGGATTTTTCACTACCAGGGGTAGGATTCCTTTGCCTTTGAAAGAGAAATAGCCTTTCCCACACTGCTGCATCTTACAGGTTTTGCCAGAAATTACATTTGGCATGTTGTTTCTGTTCCACTCTCTCCCGGAAGAAAATAATTGGGGGGAAAACATCAACATCGTAATCTACATTAAAAATATTTTTCCCCAATATAAACAGGATTTAAGTTTATAGTTGAAATATATTTTACAATAATAAGAAGCAGAACTAATCCAAATCTGTATTATTTTGCTGCACAGAATAATTTTTCCTGCAACTTGCTTTCAGAATAGGTAATGAAATGTTTTATATCAATATGAATGAAATTTTGCAGCCAACCTCTCCTGAGTCAGTGCTACGAACTCCAAAAAATGTTGTTTACACAGTTGTGTTGCAGATTTAGTATCCTGATTTCCTACCCTGGGTTTTATGTGTAAAACCCTCTCCTCATGGGAAGAGAACAGCACTTTCTAGCATTGCTTATTTCACATCCACTGCAAGAGGGTTCCAGGCTCACATTTCTTGCCTTTTGAATGCAGTGTCTAAACAATGGGCCCACCTTTCTTGTACTCTGTCATCACCTTTTTTTCAGAGCAGACTTCTGTGGTCATTGTATTGTAACCAAATATTGTGGCAAAATTTACCATGTATGAGATCAATGCTAAACTGAGAATCAGGATATTAAGTCAAAACTCTGCATTTTCCACATGATCTGAAACACCAGAGCATTTACTCTCTTGATCAGTTTTTTTTTTTTTTCTGTGTGTGGTGTTTTTCTCCTTTCCCAAAATACTGCTAGAATTAAAAGATAAAGGGAGAATAAATTTTCTGCCTGTTCCACAGTCCTTGTCTCCCCCTCATGTTGAGGGTGTGGGTGCCGGTGCCTCCGGCACTCCTGAGAAACACCAGTGCCATCAGTTACATCAGCTTGGGCCCCAGGGCCTCTGTATCTTCTCCTGGCCGTCCTGCTTGGGTCTGGATGCAGAAATAGGAAGAGAATAATTTCATAGAATTTCATAGAATCATAAAATGGTTTGGGTTGGAAGGGACCTTAAGGACCATTTAGTTCCATCCCCTGCTGTGGACACCTCCCACTATCCCAGGTTGCTCCAAGTGCCATCCAACCTGGCCTTGGCTGCCCCATCATCCCTTCCAGTGACAGGGCAGCCATAGCTTCTCTGGGCACCCCATGCCAGGGCCTCACCACTCTTACAGGGAAGAATTCTTTCCCAATATCCCATCTAACCCTGCCCTCTGGCAGTGGGAAGCCATTCCCCAGTGTCCTATCAGTGCATACCCTTCTAAAAAGTCCTTCTCCAGCTCTCTCAGAGGACCTCAAGGTACTGAAAGGCTGTGATAAGATCATCCCAAAGTTTCTGCAGGGTGAACAATCTCAATTCTCTCAGCATTTCCCCATAACAGAGGTGCTTCAGCGCTCTGATCATCTCTGTGGCCTCCTCTGGACTCGCTCCAACAGCTCTGTGTCCTCCTTATGTTTCTGTCCTCAGAGCTGGATGCAGCACTGCAGGTGGGGGTCTCACCAGTGGAGTAGAGGGAGACAATCACCTCACTTGCCCTGCTGCCCACACTGCTTGAATTTGCAAAGGGGCTGCTTTTAAGATTGCCAAAAAGAGAAAAAGAGAAGACCCTTCCTGCCCATCCATAAATATTTCATTCTGATCATTTCTTATTCATTTCTTGGTTCACTGGGGGTGTAACATTTCCTTTGCTGCCATGGTGGCACAGGAGGCAGCCCAGTTCCATGGCTCCTGGCCACGTCTTCCCCACTGGATACAGCTCTTGGTCAAGAAAAACCAGGACCACCAGAGCCGTCCAAAGAGGACATGGGGCCCTTGGCTGCAGGGAATGTGCAAATCCTGCAGCCCCAGATCCTGCAGGCATTTGCTTCTGCTTGGCTTGGAGCACGGGAATAATAGGTTTGTTCCATTGAGGCCAGCACTTAGGGGATAAACCATCCATATGCATGAGTGTTCCAGTGGCAAGTCCCCAGTTAGGGTTTCCTGGCCCTTGTGAAGAGTTGGAAGAAGAGCACATCTCCCGCCCAAGGGCTGCAAGGCTGCAGGGGCAGGCTGGTGCCAGGGTGGTTTTTAGAGCCCAGATGAGCTCCTGTGCATGGGATGGAGGGAGTTTGGAGGTGGCTCTCTGGGTGCTGCTGTCACCCATGCGTGCGCTGGGCAGGGCACGGCCACCAGTCACAGATGTGTTGGTTTGGGCGAGGTTTCTATTGTGTGTCTGTCCTGCGACCCAAGGGCTTGTTAAAGCCTTTGGCTTTTTCAGAGGTAGTGAATGCTCCAAGCTCCCTTCTGACTTCCCTTGCAGTTGTTGAAAATCAGCATTTTTGAAATTTCATTTCTCTGTGGCGTGATTTTTTGCATTGTCAACCAGGGCTTTAAATGGTGACTGTTCTTTAGTAATTTCTTTTAAGACAATGGTGGAAGATGCCCTCGATCTACAGACCAGGATTTTATTATTTTGTCATATACATTTTTGGTAGATTTCTTCTGCTGTTTCAGAACAAACAAATGGCACCAATCTCACTGCATCCAGTTGGGAATGCATTTTATTCTTTAGCAAAATGTTGTTGTAATAAAACGTTTTTGTTGGTTAAAATATTCTCTGCTTTATTTGTAAGCCACAAATGTGTCTTCCCATCTTGACTCTCACAAAAGAAGAAATTTTCCAGTGTGCCTGAAGTTTGTTAGTTAATTCAGTACAATGCCAATCAGATATTCTCTGAGAATTGCATAAATAATCGTTTGGGGCCCACGTTTTGCGTGTCTGTGTAATATCCAGCATAATTTTCAAGATCCTCATTCTTGAGGGTGGAATTGGAGGAGAGAATGTTTGAAGAGGATTTGTAATATTTACTGCAATAAAGAAATTTAGGGATTACTCAAAGATCCTGTCAGTATTTGGGTCAGAAATATAGCCCAGAGGTATTAGGATGATAGGCAAGTATAAGCATTAGACTGTATTAGTGATTTAGCTATCATAATAGCACAATAGTCCATCATGTGATGGCTTGTGCACTAAACATTTATTGTGGATTAGCCAGGAAAAATGCTCAAGCTGTCTTGCAAAGAGACCAGGGACGGTGACTGTTCCTCCTTTCAGCGGGTCTGTCTTGGAAGGGGGTATACTGGAGGGCAAGAAATCTGTGATTGTAGCAGAGAAAGGCAAAATTGTTTCCGTCTGAATTTTTAAATTCAAAAAATAAAATGTTGCCTTTGTAGCAGTGGTCAGCAAAATAAGGAACAGTTGAGCTATTCTTCTTTGAAAAGGAATATTTGAGCATGAGCAGCCTGTCATAATTTAGATTACGTGTTTTGGGGAGCCATTTTAATATCCCCTCTGAAAACAATGACTCTATATGTAAATTTTTATTACATTCCCAAATAACAATTTTCTGTGCTGTGATTCCATCTAAATCCCTTTGCCTACTCTAAGTGTAAAAAAAGCTTAATCCATATGAATGTTGAAATACTGCTCAGTATAAATTGAGTTTTGTGTGATGTTTCTGAGTGTTTTCCTATTTCATAAACATGTACTTTTTCCAAAGGAAGCTGGAGATAATGGGCAAAAGTCTACAATTCCTTTTTGCTTTGTTAGGCCAGGCTTAAGATCCTTTGATCCTCCCCTCCTTCTCCATGACCTGTGTTAGGGTCTTAAAATTATACATTCCAGATTACACCTCCACAATTTTCTGTCCTGGGATGATGAAAGGATTTGCGTATTATGGTAATAATATAAAGAATCCTTTTGGAGCCTAGTTAGCGTGGCTAATTTGAAACTACAAAAAAATACCCCAAAAAAGTCATTTCCAACGCAAATTATAATATTCATAAAGTGCTAAACAGATACCTAAGTAATTTCTAATCGCTCTCATATTCTCGAGTATCTTGCACTGGCCTTTTTTCGGCCTGTCTGCTGGCTCCCATTTAATTTGTCCTTAGCTGTGTGCAGTGGATTAGCATTTCATCAGGTTGGATTAAGATTGAGCTGACACTGAAGCTTTCTTTCTTATTTTTCCATGCGCGTGTGCGGGGCCGAGCGGATCCATGCACGTTCCGTTATCCCGCTGCCCATCCCAGCAGCCTCCCCGAGCACGTGAGGGAGGGGGGACAACCGAAACAGATGAAACACGCGTTAAAAAAACGTTAAAAAAACCACAAAATAATTTTTTAAAAACCCCAATATGCCCCGAGGGAAAAATTGCATTGAGGTTGCTGGCTGGGTCAGTGCGTGAGATTTCATCGGGCTAAAATGATGTCACATGGAGCGAGGGCTTTAGTGGTTTTATTTAGCTCCTAATCCCCACACACTGCTCGGCCAGTTGTCCATGTGCGCTCGCCGTCCCCAGCGGCACAGGATAAAGCATCTGGGCTGAGCGCGGCCGCTCTCCTGCGCGGCTGCTCCGCACGGCCAGGGGCAGCCCCTCCGCCGCATGCTCTGCCTGCTAAGGTTACCGACCATTCATAATTCAGGGGGCACTCGGAAACACAAAACCGCCCGCCGGTGGTTTCTGAAGTCCCAGGAGGGCTCAGGCAAAGCACGGTCCGGTTTGGATGCGTGCCGGAGAAGCGCTGAGAAGGCAGGCACCTCCTCTTCTCCGTGTCAGCGGGAGCAAGCGGCCTCGTGGCGATGCCCATCCCCAGCAAGCACCCCAACATCGGCCGCTCGCAGAGCTGGGACGCTGCCGGCTGGTATGAGGGAAACTGGGAGAGCGAGAACGCCTTCGAGTACCAGAGGCCACCGGGCCGGAGGAGCTCCCTGACCTATGGCGGTGAGGGTGGCTGGTACGAGCCGCCGCGGGCAAATGATATCATCTTGCAGGGCGGTGCGGAGCTGAAGCAAGAGGCGTACCCGTACCAGGATGCCACCTTCGCGCCGGGGCCCCTGAGGAAGGGATCTGTCCCCGACTTCGCCTACTGCGACCGGCCGGCGCCCATGGCGGCCCGGGGCTCTCTGCCGCCCCAGGATTACTACAGCGACCCGTCGCTGTCGGCGAGGTCACCCAAGGACCCCCGCTGCTACCGCGAGCACGTGGCGGGCAGGCCGCTGGCGAGCTACGGGGCGCCCGGCAGCCGGCTGTCCTGGGACCAGGACGCAGTGCGCCCACCGGCCCCGCCGGACGCCGCCCGCCTCTACAGGGACCCCAAGCTGGCTCTGGACGGGCAGCGGATGCGTGGCAGAGATGTTTCCCCGGCGTGGTACGGCACGGAGCCCCCCGGCCCCCGGTACGCAGCAGAGCCACCCGCCTTCCCCAGCAGGCCGGGCTACAGCGATGGGGCAGAGCGGGCTCCCGAGGCGGCAGCGGCCAGGCAAGCTGCCCCCACCTGCCTGGTGGTGGATCCCACCACCAGCACTGGCACCAGCTACGGGCCAGGCAGGGAGAGCACCGGCGCTAAGGGTCCCTACGACAGCTACGAGGTGACGGTGGCGACTCCTTCCCACCCGCCGGTGCCCCCCACCTTTCCTGGGCCGGAGGGCAAGAGGAGCTTCGACCCCGAGTTTGTGGCTCTGCTGCGTGCGGAGGGCGTCTCGGAGAGCACCTTCGCTGCCCTGCTGCAGCAGGGCTTCGACTCCCCGAACCTGCTGGCCATGATGGAGGAGAACGACATCAAGTCGGTGGCGCCCAATCTGGGGCAGGCCCGCGTGCTGTCCCGCATCGCCCACAACTACAAGGCAGAGATGCAGCTGCAGAGGCAGGAGCGCAGGAGCGGGGCGCTGCGCCCCAGGACCCGCTCCAACAGCTTCAGCCACCGCAGCGAGCTCCCGGCAGAGTACCGGGTGCCCACCGTGGACGGCCCCGGCGCATCGCAGCACCCGCCGCCGCTGCAGCCGCTGTCCCCGAGAGGCGTCGAGATGCACCGCCGGCCATCCAGCGCCCCGACTCAGCACCTGCTGGAGACCACCACCTACCCAGCCCCCGCGGGGGCTCCTGCGGGGCCGCACTTCCTCCCCGGTTCGGGATACAATACCCCCCTGCCTTGCAGCACGCACTCGCGTCCCGCCTCTGCCTACTCTGCTCCGGTCGGCTTGCCCATGACGGCGGCCAACCCGCACGCCAGCCCCAAGACGGCGTACCCCACCACCTACACCGTGCCCATGGAGCTGATGAAGAGGGAGCGGACAGCGGCGGCGTCACCGGCACCCAGCCCCCACGGCAGCCCCCAGCTCCTCCGCCGGCCGGGAGCACCGGGGGACGGCGGCCTGGCACCCAGCGGACCCGCCTTCCCTGCCCAGCTCTCCCCGTACCCGAAGCTCAGCAGGCGCACGGGGCCCCCCGTCATCGTCTCCACCATGGCATCGCCTGAACCAAGTAATTACTGAAGGGGCTTAGTCCATGCAGTAGTTTAGAACCACCTTGTTGTTGCTTAACTTACCCCTCAAAAAACCCACCGTCAAGTGTCATTGGGGGTTCATGCCTAAATATTAAGACGCTGTCCTACTTAGAAAAGGAGGTGAAGGGGATTTCTGTGCAGGGCTGTGCCGGCCATATGGAGCTAAAGATGCTGGTTCTCGCTCTGTGGTTAAATTCCAAATATTTTATTTGTTTAGCCAACTTCAGTTAAACATGAGCGGTATCTCAGATAATGCTTCCAGGGTTAATCTTGCCGTTCCCGTTGTTCGTAGAGAACAGGAGATTAGACGCTGTGCTGGCTGAGCAATTAGGACTACAAGGTTTGCTGCAGATTGACTTTTTACCGCTGTTATCAGGCACAAATGTGTTCCTCCGAGGAAATGGTTAGCATTGTTTTGACTAAATTCATCAGATAGTTAATGGTGTTATTCGAGAATCGACTTACCTTTGGCCATTACCTAAGGCTTTTCTTCTTATTATTAATTTGCTGTTTTATCAGGCATACAAAATAAACCCCTTCATTTCCTTCTCGAGATGCCTGTAAGTGAAGTGATAGAGCTGTTAAAGTAATAGGGCTGTGCTTAAAACTAAAAGCCTGTCATTAAGCACTGGAACAATAAAAATGAATGGTGGCTCCTAGGCTTCCCTTCCCCTTCTAGAAACGCTCAGGCCTTTGGCTGTTTAGACGAAAAGCTGAACAATCCAAGCCGGCTCTGCTCCTCTGCTTTGGAGATGTATGTTGATGGTAGGTAGCACTCAGAGCCTGACAGAAAATTAACCCCAAAACCACCTGGAAAAGTGTAAGAGAATTCATCGAATGCATTCGTTTGTGGCGTGGAAAGACACCCCTTGAAATGTTTTTGCCGGTAGTGACTCTGTGAGCAGGGAGTTTTCTCCCTGTGCAGCTCAGCTGAACTCCCATGCAAACAATTGCCGAACAATGTGCTGTACCAGCACACACACACAAAGCTTTAATGAGAGGGATACCATTTATAGGCATCGAGACGGTGCCAAGCTGGTGATGCCATTCCAGAGGAATCTAAATAAAGAATGATTTTGTGAGTGGAAATGATAAAGTTGTCAAAATGCAGACACTTGGCACACCCCTTTCCCTGCCATACCATAATTACACAGCTAGGAAGTAAGCGCCGGTCCTTTCACGCTTATGAGTCCTTTATGTAGCTGGTGTAATGTATTGATTTCTAAAAAATGCTTCAGTATTAGGCAGCATGTTCTGTGTTGACATGGATCAGATGCTAAAGTAGTACATCCAGGCAGTATTTTTAAATAAATGCGGCTAAAAAGATGAACTGGCATAATGTGGGGAACACAAATATGTTCATTTATTTGCGCTATGTCTGATTGAGCGGTCGGTGCCGACACAGCGAAAGCTCTGGGCTGAAGGACCTCCAGAGCACAAGGATTGGGAGTAATCTCCTCCACCATGGGAAACAGATCCCTCCTTGCCTGTGTCTTGTTTATTAACTGCAAACCTTGTTCTCTAAAAATCTTTAGATTATCCCTTCCCTCCACCAGAATTACTGGTGCACAGCAAGAAGAAGCCAGCAGCATTTCTGTGCTGTTGAGCTCTTTCTTGCTACTCAACCCCCTTTTTTTTCTTCTTTTGCCTACGACCATCTCATTTGCATGAGGATGACATTTGTTGCTCCAGTAATTTCATCTGATAATGGCCAGCTTGCAAAGCGGATCTGAAAACATATTCCTTAATTATGTGTTGCCAAGCAACGAGAGGGTTTGGCCATAATCACAGAAAGATTATCTTCTCATTGAAGGCCCTGAAAGGTTTAGCTGAAGTAGGACCTGTAAAATTGTCTTCATTTTTATTTATTTCCCCTTTTTCCTTTCCAAATAGCCTGAGAGGTTTTCTTCCTGTTAAACTAAATTTTAAAAGTAGAAGCCGAGGTAGAAGGATACGGATTAAAAATGAAAAAGTGCGGTGGTTTGTAGATGTTTGAGCTTTGTTGAGCAGGAGTGTTCACACTTACCCACGAGGGGATAAGCTGAGGTTAGAAATATGTTAAGATGTTTTAAAGCTTTGAGTGGATGGCAGAAACTTGACTAAATCCAGAGAAATTGTATTTGCCAGCAGGAAGAGCCAGGATTCGTTTTTAGGAGCAATGAGCCTTCTCCTGGCTGTAGCTTTGGCTGTGGATACTCAAGTCACAAGGTGAAAGCAAAT
This sequence comes from Corvus moneduloides, assembly GCF_009650955.1. Lineage (NCBI taxonomy): Eukaryota > Metazoa > Chordata > Aves > Passeriformes > Corvidae > Corvus > Corvus moneduloides. The sequence continues at coordinate 3,273,035 of NC_045483.1, forward strand.
TCAGTATTAAACTCTGTCTCCAAATGGCTGCAGATATTTTCTGTTGGTGTAGGTTAATGTCTTCCCAGTCAGCAGAGGTTTATAAAGTGCATGTTACAGCCCAGTCATGTTTTGAAGCTTGTTATATGGATAAGACCTTAAAACAGATAATTCTGGGGTTTTTTTAAGTCTTGTTGAGCTATGCATTGCAGTCTTTCTGCAGTGAGTTTTTCCTAAATATCCCATTTGTCATTTTGTGCTGAGTTTGACACTCTGTGTGCATTCTGCACAGCTGTGTTCACTTTGGAGTTCAGGCAGAGGGCTTGCAGGAGGAAGGTGTCTTCTCCTGCCTGGTATTCCTGATGGTAGAGGCAGGATCCTGGGCAGGGATACAGGCACGTGCCACATGTTTATGGACATGGTCAGATAAGGGAAAACGAGGAATGAGATTTAGTGCTGCAACTGCTTTGCTTTTCATAAAATAATTATTAAGAAGTTAGATAAATTGCCCTTCCTGGGAGTTGCAGGGTTGTGTGAAGAGAAGGTGGTGAATGAGCAGCTTAAACCCTTTGCTGTGCTGGTAAAGTGACGTTTCCAGAGATGAGCTGGCTTCCCATGCCAGGAGCTCTCCTGCCACAGTTCTGGCAAAGCTGCTGCTCTCCGTGTCATTGAGACCTTGTCAGGAATAGCTGACAGGAATGCTCCTGCAGCCATCCACAGGATCACCAGTAGTGAGCACACCAAGTCAACTCAGTGGTGAGCAGGAAGAAAGCCCTGCAAGATCTGAGAGACAAACACATGTCAATAGGAGGGCTGAGCCAGAGCGGGTTTGTGGCCAGCCCCGTGCTGAGCTGGGAGGGAGTGCAGGGAAATAAATAGTCCAGGTCAGCAAAGCTGGTTAGGGCAGGCAGCATCTCACGGTCACTGATCACATTGCTGCAGCTCCACCTCCAAATTTTGCAACTTCGATTTATGATGTTTGCTAGTATTTTTATTAGATTACTTAATTTACTTTTTCTTTTTGATCCAATGTTTTAGTAGTAAAGCAGTTGGCAGATGAGAAGTCTTGTATTTTTGTAGCTAGCCTGGACTTCTCCCAAGCAGGGGCTGGTCCAGATTTCTGTTTCTGATGCTGTATTAGGGAGCTTAAATGGGAAATGGTGATTCATTGCAAATACGTGTCTTGGGTAGTTTTTCAAGCTCTTGTTTACACATGAAGATATGAAAGTGAATTATCACAAAAGGGGAGATGCTTCCCGCAGGGATGAGGAGCAGCGCTGCCCTGTAAAGTCAGGTGGGTATCATCAGGAAGCAAGAGAAAAATTACTTGGCTGTGAGATTTGGTTGAAAGCCTGACCTTTTCATGGGCAGGGAAAGCCAGGCTGAAGGCAGCTGCCCTCCTTGGACAAGTTGTTCTCTCCAGAGTGAAGGGAACTCACCCTCTCTCTTTTATCAGCTTAGAGCGCAGCTAGAAATGCTTTTCACTGTGATTAGCTCAGCTCTGCTTGTGCTCTTTAACACCTCGTTGTGATGCCTTTTATTGGTATTTTCTCCCCTGTGACAGATAAAAACTGCCTTAACCACACGTAATTGCAGGCTGAAACTCTTCACATGGGCAACCCCCACAGAGGAAAGGGCATAGGCAGGAACAAAAGCCTTGATGGCTGTTAAAGGATGGTTAAAAGATCCCATCAAAGATGGTTAAAAGAGCGACATTTGCCCACTCTTTTAAACTATTAATTCTTTTAACCTAATTAAAGCTATATTGCGATAACTTTCTATGAGTGGGGTTTAGCAGGATATTTCCTACACAATATAAATTTCCTGAGCATTTGTTGATGTTGATTTATTCTTTGCCCAGTACAGTGGAGAGCTCAGAAATCGACTTCAGGTTTTCTTGCCTGTGTTTTCTGTACAAACTACAGCACAGAATCACAACGTGTCCATGTAAGGCCGCTCAATTAACAATCTGGGCTGAAACAGCACCAAGGGAAGCTCCGTGCACTGAATAAATCTGATTTAATTTGCACATTGACCTGACAGACCATAGCATGTCCTTGGAGCCATTCCCAGCTAGTGTGTCAGTCCAGGTAAACGCTGCACTGCGCTCATTAACAAAAACGCCAAAAATGGAGTAATGTTTTTAACTGGGATCATAAGTTCCATACAAAAAATACAGTTTGAAATAAGCAGATGGGTCTTTCTCGTGTCTGCTGTCCCAATGGTCGCAGCATCAAGACATTAATGATAAGGGAAGTACCTGGGAAACTCCCAGTGATTTTGGGAATGCCTTTGAAAGGCTCAGAAGGACCAACCTCAGCTGAGCACGTGAGTGGGTGGATCTTAAAATGGAAGGGACCCCAACTGCCCACCTTAGTAGGGTGAGTGGCTGAAGAACAAAATGTGCAAGAGATGTGCTGCTGACTATCTTGATATAACACTGACTATCTTGGCCAATGTGCACGTACAGTTCATTGGTGGCAGAGAATATGCTTTTAAAACACTTATTTGAAGGCTAAAATATGCTTTTTATAATGGTTTTATCAAAAGCAATATAAAGTGTCAAAGTCATTCCAGTTGCAATTCATTGACTTTAGTGCCATGGCAATAAAAATGAATTTGGCCTGTCAAAGGAGAATGTGTTGTCAGATGCACAAGTGTTGTCATCTTCAATTTACACTTTCCTTTCACCCTGTGTCTCTGGTTCTCTAGCATTGTTAGGACTCTCATATTTCCAGATCATTCTCTGACTATATTTACTGACATTTTTTTAGCTTTCTCATAAGTAGTTTCCATAGCTACAAACTTTGTGTTCACAGAGGGGAAAAAAAAAATTTAAAGGTTTCTTCTTATTATTGTATTAAACATTTTTTATATTTCTTCTCCTTGTCATTCTCATATCATCACACTGCAGCCCAGTTTAATGAAAATGCTGCACAACTGAATTGCCTGTTATTTTTAAAAGCAAAGTAGGTGCTGAGCTGAATCCTTGAAAAGCAGGAGACCAACATCATTAAGCCACTGATGTAGAATAGATGTTGCAGACGTAGGACTGGTATTAGTAAGGTTTATAGATGGCAACTGGCAGGCAAGCTTTTGACTTTTACACCTAAATAAAACCTGACGTTAACAGCATTTGGCTTGCTTTTGGTAAAGAAAGGTAATCTTTAATCTCTTTTGTCTGCTGTTGGTAGTGTTTTGTTAAAGATGAAGTGTTACTTCTGGGAGTGGGACGAGCGTGGGTTGTTTTTCCAATATTTAGTTCTGCCTCTCCAGTAGGGAGGTGCTGGGCAGCCATGCCCCAGACAGGGCAGCCTGGGGGAAGGGTTTGGGCAGAGGTGTTGGGCAGCAGTGCTGGGTATCCATGCCCTGGGCAGGGCAGCCCTGGGGAAGGGTTTGGGCAGAGGTGTTGGGCAGCAGTGCTGGGTATCCATGCCCTGGGCAGGGCAGCCCTGGGGAAGGGTTTGGGCAGAGGTGTTGGGCAGCAGTGCTGGGTATCCATGCCCTGGGCAGGGCAGCCTGGGGGAAGGGTTTGGGCAGAGGTGTTGGGCAGCAGTGCTGGGTATCCATGCCCTGGGCAGGGCAGCCCTGGGGGAAGGGTTTGGGCAGAGGTGTTGGGCAGCAGTGCTGGGTATCCATGCCCTGGGCAGGGCAGCCCTGGGGAAGGGTTTGGGCAGAGGTGTTGGGCAGCAGTGCTGGGTATCCATGCCCTGGGCAGGGCAGCCCTGGGGAAGGGTTTGGGCAGAGGTGTTGGGCAGCGGTGCTGGAGCTGCTCTGTTCAGGGAAACAGGAGGCTACAAGTGCCCAGCACCATGTCCAGCGCCTTGCCTTGTGCACCCACAATCCAATTAGCTGCTCCAGAGCAGATGGAGCAGATTAGTGCCCGGCTTTCCTTCCTCGACCCTCTTCCCTGGTGCAGGGGGTGTCCGGCCAACAATCGGCTTAACCGTGGAGTCCCGTGGCACAGCGTGGCACAGGCCCCACCCTGCCCGTGCAGGGCCTCCCGCTGCCCCTCGGCATCCCCCAGCCTGGTGGCTCCACTTCCTTGGTAGTTTGGAAGCCCTTCACCTGAATTTGCCAGGCATACATTCCTTTTTTTGTTTGCAAAGAGTATGTGCAACATGGCCACCAGATGTGTGAGCTGTGCTCCGCTTTGGAACAGCCGCAGTGGGTCAGGGGTGGAGGACTGTGGTCCTTTCCCACCTGCAGCATTCCCTCCTGGAATCTCAGCCAGCAAATGTTGGGTGGCCAAGGGAGATGATGGCCCCTCGCCTCATCTTGTAAATGAAAGCAGTGTCAGGCAAGGAGAGGCTGGGAGAAGTGACACCACAGGACAGTTCCTGCCCTTCCCAAAAGTGTTACAGTCCCTGGGAAAAGGGTGGTTTAGGCTCTGTAATCTGACACATAAGCATGTTGTCACAATAAGAAGGAAACCAGCAGGGCTTATCTGCTGGTGGAGATCCTTGGTAAATACTGGTATGAACAGCCAAGATGGCATTCTCATGTTTTATTTATATATGCAGATATGTATAGACATGAAAATGGGGAGAAAAAAAATCTCAAAAATATAATCAGTGTCTCAGTCATTATCCATTTGGATCAGTGCTTCTTCAGTCTTCATTGTTTGCCAGAAGTGTCTTGTTTTGGTTATCGAGCAATTTATTATTTCCTAGCTTGGCAAGCAAACAAGCAGACGTGATTTTGTTTAGACAACAAACACAGTGATAAGAAATAATTTAGGATATACTTTCCATGAAAAAACGTAGAAAAAGAGGGTCAGAACTGAGGTGTCATGGAAACATTTGGCATGTGTTTTCCAGATGTGAGGGTGGTATCTCCAGGTGGGTTCCCTCCATTCAGGGAGCATCAGGAGGTGTAGGGTGGTGGGATGCCAGAACCTGGCGATACCCCCCTGACTCTCCTGCTGGTCTTCTTAACCTTAACACGTTTCCTGACACTTGTGCTAAACACTGCAAATCCCTGAGCGATTTCAAGCTGCCTCCTACACATTCCCTTACTGACCCTATAGATTATCAGCCTTTTCTTAGGATGGCCCAGTCTCTTATTGGAGTCTGTTATGTGCAGAGTGAAAAAAAACAGGAATGGAGATGTCACATGCATTTGTTTTGTTCTCTTCCCTCTTCTGAGTGCCTTGTTAGAAAGGTTTAAATGAATATTGAAAAAGTACAGTAGTTCATGCAAGTGCATATATTTCGTTTTGTTGATGCAAGGAATCTTGATTAATATTATGAAGGATAAAAGAGAGGATTCAGTGTGGACAGCAGAGAGCTTGTCAGTATCTAGACCATCCTGCTGGGACACTGAAGTCGTCAGGAATGCTGAAATGCATCTTTAGTTATCCCACCTGGCCAGCAGTTCCTGTAATCTCCTACTGAGCTTTCCCTGCCTCTGAATTCTTCCTCATGTCGAGTGGACCTGCATGACAGTGGGAGCTGTTATCCTATCACCTGAAACATTTGGCTTAAGAGTCTTAAATTTCCATTTCATTCTTGTCTGCAGCGAATGTGGTCTTGTTTCATCTGCAGTCAGGGCTAGAAGGTCCCCAGACCAGGATTACTAATAACTAATAACATCAGGGCAATGCCAAACAACCTGTCATGCTCTGCAGTGGAAGTTTTCCCCTCAGGGCTCATTTTTATTCAGCAGGGAAGGTGTTCTCTGTATTTGCTGTTCATCCTGAAAGCCCAGGCTCCCTCGGAGCAGTGTGGCATCTCCCATGCCGTGCTCTGGCCGGAGAGAGAGCCAGGGGATCATCCACCTGGTGTGAGATAAGCAAGATACAGAGATGCATCCCATGAACCAGCAGCCCCATGCTCTGGCTCATCAGTTCTTTTTCACTCCAGTTTTGTGTTTCTGAAGCTTGCATGAAAAAGGCCAACAAAATTATTATTTCTAATTTTTGTAGAATACCGTTCTGGAGGAGCAATTTCCAAAGTAGGGCAGTGAGTCAAGTTCACTTGAAAAATGGTGATTTTGTCATTGATTTCAATAGGAGAAGGATTTTTACTCTCTCGTGCAAAAGGAACCCGCTCTACATCACTGACTTTTATTGCATTTCTTAAAATTAGATCTACAAACCCAGTGGTTTCCTAAGCAGGAGAAGCTGTAGGTTTCATGCATTGGAAGCCTGTGCATTATTAAAAATAATAGGATAGATTTGTCAAATGGATAATGAGTAGGTTTCTTTCTCTGTTTTTCAGTGTTTTAATGAGTGCAGGAAATGTTTGCTATTTATTTGCTTCAGGTTTTACCAAGGAGCTTTGGAGATAATTGTCAAATTTCCAAGTGTGTATCAATATTTCATGAAGCTCTGTTTTCCCTCTGTACATTCACAAGTTGGGTCGTTAGCACTGGGACTGATATTAACAGGCTGAAGTAAGGCATGAAGAGGAATTCCACCAAACACTTGCAAGTTTGAAAACTTCTGAAACAAAATTCTAGTCAGGTCTTCTGGGTAAAATAAATATCGGTGATATTGCTTGGTTTCACATGTTAAATCTGTCAGAGAATTTCTTGTTTGATCTCAGTTTCTGTGGTTTATGGACCTGATCCAGAGAACACCAGGGCTTTGTGTGTGTGTTCTGTGTGTTTGGCCTCACGCCCAGCACTTACCACAAATTGGGGTGTACCTTACAGAGATAGGATATCCATCCACGTCATCCTTTGGAAAAAAGCAAATTCCACCTTTCCTACTACCAGCAAATTAAATTGTGTTGAATTATTAAAGCTCGAATTACTTTTAGACGTGGTACCAGTCAGCACTTATGCTGACTATTTAGTTTGCTGTTGACTATTCAGTTTTGGGTTATTTTTGCATGGTCTTTGAGGTGCAGAACTGGCTGTGTGTTAACAACTTCTGTTCTGCTTTGGACATTTAAAAGAGGTTATGTTTTGCATACAGTTGAATGTTTCCTTTTTCTTAATTTCTGACATTTTTATGTAAAACCATCATATACCTGTTCTCATTCTGTTTAGGCAACTTACCCCAATTTTGGTTTGCTCAGCCTAAAACTCTGGTGTCAGGCTGGCTACTGCTCCTATTCATGATCTAGCCCAACTAGCTCAGTGCGAGGCTCTCAAGACAAAAAATAACTCAGGAAATTAAAATTATTCATAGATACAGACCCATTATGCTCTACTGTAGAGAGGGTGCGAAATTAATTGATAAATTAATGTGGCTTTTTGACCATTCTAAATGGTTGCCATAAGTGCTTCACCAGGCACACCTGAGTGGTAGCTGGGAAAGAGCAAAAACTGAGACTTTAAGCTTGATTGAACTACACGAAGTCTGGAGCGTTAATGTGGAAAATCTGAGCTGGAAGGTGGATGGAAGGAGCATCCAGGGCTTCTGAAACAGAAAAGTGCTTCAGAGTTACAAGTGATCAAAGCAAAAGGGGACCAAGGGTGCTTCTCTTGAGAGGGAAGGATGGACTTCTGCGGGATGTTTGACAGAGGGGTTTGAAGATCCTTGGAACTAGCAGATGTCAGAACTGGCCTGTCCATCAGTATTTTGGGATCATTTTAGGATTTGTGACACTATGGGCTGCAATAAAGCGAAGGAGGTCACTTGTGAACACAAACAGCAGCGTTAATCATGGTTAGCAGTTCAGGAAGAGACAGAGAAATGGCAGTCATGTAATATTGACACAACAGGAGTGTGTGGAGATAATGAATTCAGTCACAGCTCGATATGACAAAGTTCCAGACTGTAAACAGAAATATTTGTCAGAGGGGAGACAGTGCTCAGGGTGAAAAACAGGTGCTTTGCTAAGTAAAAATCACCTTGTAAAGGATTTGCAGCTGTGAGGGGTTTGTAATAGAAATCCAGAGCAGATCCATTTGACTGCCTTGTCCTTCTAGGAGGGAGTTTGGAAAGTTGGAAGTTAATACGTCTTGTAACTTGTGCTTAGCTCTGAAACGGAGCTTTTCTCATGTGGTATTTCTTTTGTGGTAGTAGATGAGCTTTGTCCTGGGAAATGCAGAGGGAAGTCCCATCCTACCATAGCTTTTGGTACAGGAGGGGGACTGCCTGAGCAGAGGCTGGGGACAGCACAGCCACGGTGTTGTGTCCTCAGCAGAGGTGGCACCAGGGAGAGGAGTGGTGCTGAGGAAAGCAAACCTGACCAGTTGTCCCCATCCACGTGCTCTCCTCCTTGTGCAGCCGGCTGAGGCAGGGAGAGAGGGGTTGGATCAGCGGAGAGGGAGACTGGCCTTTCTCAGGGGAGAAGGCAAAATACATCGGCACAGACATGTGGAAAGCAGATCTCTCAGAAGGGCTGGGAGAAGCAGCACTGGCTCCTACAAGGCTTGGTGCTCAGAGGTTCTGCACTGTGCAGTCACGTTGTGCAGGCGGTTCAGCCTACGGGAACTTGCACATGTGAGGGCCAAAGGAGAAGCTCCACTCTTCTCCCAGGGGACAACGAACTGTTCTGCTCCAGGAAGGAAGAGGCATCAGATGCAGTAAAGAAGAGCACTGCTGCTCTAACTCCTCCTGCAAAGCCTCTCGCACTCCTCCCAGAGCCCTCAGGCTCCAGAGCTGCAGCTGGACTCAACAAGACAAGAATTTGCAATGCAATTCCTATCCAGGTTTTGGTGGTTTTTTGGTTTGGTCATTGATTGCCTGTGCCAGGTGCCAGGAGGACACAATTCCTCTATGTGATGCCACTTGGGAGGATCTGGCCTTACTCTGCATAATTTCCTGGGAAATCTCCAATTTCCTTTACTCCCACTCTAGGAAGTTATTAGGCAAACTGAGTTAATATGTCTTTTACCTGTTTGTTTAATCTGCTCATAAGGCACTTAGAGCCCCACGGTTCTTTGAAGAAGCACATACTAAGGGGTGCTGGACAGCCCGGGCTGCACACACTGCTGCCAGCAGGCAGGGCTGGAAACTGCCCCACTGAGACAAAGGGAGCAGCTTTCCTCCAGCACAAACACATCTGGAGAAGTGGGAAAGGAAGGAAGAAGGCAGGAGAGCAGAAGGAAGAGGAAAATACTGGAATCAGTAACTGTAATCCAACCAAAATACTGTGGCAGGACAGAGGGTGCCCTAAAGGTGGCCAGTTTCTAGGAAAGCATTCCATGCTTGGGAAAAATGGTGCTGGTAACAGTCACCAAATGTTTGTGTTCCAAATTTTTTGTACACTTCTCCTCTGAAGCTGGCACAGTTACATGCTTTGTTTGTTTGCCTCTAGCTCCTACCCTTTGTGGAGTTAGAAATACTCTGACTCAAGTCCTTCCAAATACAGCAGTGCCATGCTTGGTAAGTGGGTCATGAGCCCTGAGCAAAGATTTTCAATCAGAATTTGGCAAAATAGCAATTTAAAATTCCTTTCAAAAAAACTCTTGGTTCCAAGGTTTTGCATTAAGGTTAATTTTCTGGTAAACTATGTGTGACCTGTGCTTTGATGCTTTTTATTAAGCCATGTGGAGCTCCTGGGTGTCAGTGTAAGGCAATTTTGGCAATCCCCTGGAGTGATACCCATATTCTCCTGTCAAGTTTGGGATGATTCTCATCTCCTGCCTGGAAGTGGATCATGAGGGTGTGCTCTGAGATCTCTTTTTGGAGCCACACTCTGAAAACTCAGCCTTACTGCTGCCATTGCTCTGTGGTCACCTGTCTGCAGCCCACAGCTCTGCTCCTCAGCCTCCCTCACATCTGAAACTCATGTTTTGTTTCACTGTGTGGCTGGTTTGAAGCAGGAAAACCTGAACCCCCCATGCTCAGTCAGATGGGGGCTCCCATCACCCCGAGGAGCTTGCGCAGCCCTGGGAGGCCACAGCTTCATGTTCAATTACAGTGAGAGCATCTCAAGTGTGCCCCTGGAAACAGTCCATGACCCCTGTTTCTCCTTGGCCAGAGTCCTGTGCTGAGGAGGTGCATCAGCATGTTGGTTTTCTGTTGCAGCCAAGGAGTGTTTTCCTCTGCCTTTGCCTTCCCAGTCTCCCCAGACGTTGTCTCTTCCCCAGGAGCGCTGTTTTGGCACCAGACATTGAATTTCTGTAGCGGGATGTTCAGTTGTCTCAGCACAACAGGTATCAGCTTCTTTCTGATCACAGGTGTCAGGTGCTGGTCAGATTGACAGATCCACATGTGACCAGTGCAGGGAAAAGCTGCAGTTTCTCTGCCTGTTGTTTTCTTCCCTTTTCTGTGCAGCCTCTCTGTCCCTCTGCTGGTTTGAGAGATGTGCACGCTCTGAAATGTCTCTTCTTAGAGAGTTTGTTGTGCTTGGGATCTGGTCTGCTGTTTAAAAAAGCTACACAGCCTTCCTGGTTAGTATTTTCCATCACCAAACAGAGCAGAGGCAGAGAAGACCACCCACCACTGCTGCTGTACTGACAGGGATTCTTGGATGCTATTGAGGATGGGCTGACCGATGCTGTCAGAACGTGCCAGTCCTCTCGTGGACCACGTTGGGTGGTTGCAGCCCACCCTGTGAAATGCAGAGCTGCAATGGGGATGTCCAGGGGAGACAGTGACAGCTCATCACAACTAGGCAGCAGTTCTGTATTTGACATCTTGAGGTCAAAAACTGTCAGTTCCTTATTTTTTACGGTGTCTTAAATCGCCTGGAGAGTGTTTTGAGCTTTGTCAAAATGAATTAATTAAGGCCAAGTCATATTGCTTGTGCTGCTCTGATTCAGCAGCAGGACTGTGCTTGATTTTCAGCTTAATAATTACAAGTGGTTTTGGAGGATCTGAGGGCCTGATAGAGCCCGTTTGTGTTTCCTCCAGAGCTACATGTGCTACAGTTTTTACTTGCTCTTTGCCTTGGCAGTCTGCAGCATTGTTTTCCTCCTCCTTAGGAACACAGCCAATTTTCTAATTAAGGAAATCACTCTGCAGCCATTGTCGCTGTTCATTTGAGTTCTTTGTCCATACCAAAGTTTCCAGCCCCCCAAAAGATTTGAAGTCACTCCTTACTACAGCTGGAGGAGGACAGGAATTTTGGCTCAGGTGAGGCTCTTCCTCTAACTCTGTTAAGAACCAGGCATCAAACACCACTGTGGGCAGCACACTCACTTCATAAGAGCTTCAAATCCACCTCTGGCTATGACAAATACTGCTGAGGTTATTTTTCTATTGGATTCTTACAGAAAAAAAAAAATAGTTGTGAGAAATAAATATCACTTTGTGCTGGGCTTTACTGGTTACTGGGCTTTGAGCCTAAAAGGATTTAAAAGTCATCATGCTCTAAGGGAAAGTTGTAGCAAGAAAGAGGAGGTGGAGGGTTGCTCCAGCCAGCTGTTGTGATTTGGGGAAAGGCTTGTCCTGACTGATGGAAAGGAGACTGGGACTGAGACGGAGAGGCAGCCAGGGCTGGCACAGCTACGCCCAGTGGGATTAGGACCAAATTAGAAACTCAGCTTGCAGGGCTTTATCATTTCCTTTATATTGTGACATTAATAAATGCAAATCTTTATCTTTCAGTTGTTATCCTCCCTTGTATCTTTTGTTAATGAGCATTGTCCCCAGTTCAGGCTGCACTGATAACTGGATGGAGAGGATGGAGACATTCATGTGCTGGGGGTGTGAGGAAAGGATGTGGGCACTTCTCAGTGTCTGTGTGCCAGCTCCTCCTGTCAGCCTGCAGTTGGACAAGAGTCCTGGAGACAATGCCATGTTAATGCAGCACAGTGCTTTTGGTATTTCACAGTGCAGCACAATAACTTTTTTTCTCATTTTGTTTCTGAAGTACGTGAAATTCAGAACATATGCACCGTGTCGGGGCTGCTCTTGCTAGTCAACGCAAAGAAAATGCTCAGATCAGGCCTGGTTGGTCACGCAGAGGGAACTGTTGAACGGAAAGACGGTGGATTTAGATTGAATACTGGGGAGAAGTTCATTACTGTGAGGATGGTGAGGAAGCTGTGGCTGCCCCATCCCTGGAAGTGTTCAAAGCCAGGCTGGACAGGGCTTGGAGCAACCTGGTCTAGGGGAAGGTGTCCCTCAGTGTGCTGGAACTGGATGAACATTAAGGTCCCTTCCAATCCAAGCCATTTTGTGATTCTGTGGCTCTTGCACAATTTGGCTTCACAGTGGAGGCCACGGTGGCCTGGTGCTCAGCTGGGGTTGGGCTCTCCGTCCCAGTTGATGTGCTTTCCATCCCAGATAGGTCCCATATGGAAGGGAGCTCTCTACTAGCCAAAATAAAGACGCTCAGCAATCTGCCAGAGCCGATTAAAGCATATAGTCTGTTACAGGCAGAAAGAAATACAAATTGGGGTAGAGGATACAAAATACATTTGCAAGGCATCTGAGCCTGATGCTAAGACATTCTTTCTCTCAATGTTGTTGTTGCCAATAGCTTCTCTTGTGCTCAGACCAAAACTATTTAGGGTGGAACATTTGCTCCCTACTTTCTAGCAAGCCTGGTCGCAGGAATGAAGAATGGATTCTTTTAGTGGCCGCAGCCGGTTTGAATGATCCCCACACTGAACCCATTGACTCCAGGCACTCCTCATGTGAATCACAAGGAAGTAGCAACTGGGATTTTGTTTTTGTGCCTGACAGGGGCAGAAACAGCGGAGCAGTCACAAGTCGATTGCTCGAACCCGGGCACATGCCAGGGATGTCCCCTGCACACTCTGTACCTCATCCTGGCAGCAGGCAGCGTTCACCAGCTCACTGAAGTCAGGAGGCAGAGGAGGGTGAGATGTGTTGCTGTCTGGGTGTCTGTGCTGCATCCTCACCCACACCTCCTGCAGGGCCCCCAGAGAGCACAACGTGGCTGCACTTGGTGCAGATCCATCATGTTCAGTCAGTGAGAGCTGGAAGAGGAGTTCTTCACTAATTGTGACCCTTGCATTACAAACAAAACAAAAATAGTTATGAAACCCTTCAATGTCAGTTGGCAACACCTTGAGCAAGGCACTGAGATGGATCTGCACCTCTCTCAAGGTCTGGTTCTTCTGAGCAGCAACAAAATAGCTTGTTTTGGTAAACTTGGGGAATAATTTCCACATCCTGTGACAAATCTATGTCTCTTTTTATAGGGGATCTCTGTGTTGGTTTTTAAGCTGAAGGAGAGTCAGTTTAGATTAGATACTGGGAAGAAATTCTTTCCTGTGAAGGTGGTGAGGCCTTGCCCGTAGAAGCTGTGGCTACCCCTGGATCCCTGGCAGTGTCCAAGGCCAGGCTGAACATTGGGGCTTGGAGCAGCCTGGGACAGTGCAAGGTGTCCCTGCCCATGGCAGGGGTGGCACTGGAGGGATTTAAGGTCCCTTCTAACCCAAACCATTCTAGAATTCGGTGATTTTATGTTGAGAGCAACTTCTAACATGTTTCTGCAGAAGAATCTCTTTCCTTTTTGCTTCCAAAGGATGAGGGCTTGAGGGAGACAAATTTTGTCTACTTGCAGAGAGAGGACAGCAGGTCAAGGAAGGCAACTCGTGTTGGGCTGAGAATTACGGAGAGATTTGGGAAGACTCTTGCTAAAAGTAATGCCACCAAATAGAAGGGGGTTTGATGGTAATTAAAAAGCCACCTCTGTATTCTTAAGTATTCTTAGGAAAGTCAGCTGGCCATGTGCTCTGTTTTTTGGGTTTTTTTCCCAATATTGGGTTTTTCTTTGTATTACCAAAGGTATTAATTAAAAGGAATAGATTACACTGAGTACTGTACAATTATCTCTTGGGTATTTGTGGAATGAACGATGAAAACTGTGTGAAATTGTACAGTGCTCATTTAGCTGGGTGTCTTGATGAGCACCATGTCTTACTTCCCCTCTTTGCCACGTCGCCTGAACCTGTTGACTACAGCCAGCAGGGTGGTTTTGTGTCAGTGGCAGCTCTTGGGGGAGCTTTGGGACCCCCTCAGACAGAGGCACAGTGTAGGATTGTCATTGCTGCAGGAGCCGCTGGAGTTTTCTCAACACACTCAGTTTCATTTGGTTTGTTTTGTAATCTGTATGATCTAATCAAGTGTATAAACCTGTAGACAGGGGTGGGATGCATCAGCAACCTTCTTTGCCAACTGCTTTCTGCTGCAAGGCAGGAAATTTTGTCAACTTTCTGAAATTTCTGTGCAAGACTCCTTTCCCTCTCTTCCCCTATCTTATTCCCAACAAAGAAATTAAACCTGATCAGTTCATTTTCCCATACCTCACTTTGGTGGGTTTGTGGCACAATTTTAAGACTAAATAAATTACCTGAGACTCACCATACAGTCTATAACTACAGCTCTTGGGCTGATAGGTGATGGGATTCATTGAACCAATAAAATATAGAAAATGGTTAGAGGAGAAGAGCTTACTGCAGTGATGTTGTTCAGTGTGATTTACAGTTTTATAACTGTAGGCAAATGTAAAATATTTTTCACTATCTTGGGTATACATTATTAGATAAACCTATATCCTGTGCTCACCTACATCAGCACTGTGATGGTGAAGAGACATAAAAATGAAGATATTTTCAGCCCATTAGAGTTAACGTGGTTTCAAGAGCAGTCGGTTTCTCTACAGTTTGGATTTTATTTGTCTCTCAGTGTGCTGAGGAGCCTGCAGGAAATGCCTCTCAGCAGCTGTGGGAGCTGCACTGTAGCAATCCTTGGCATGCACAAGAAAATATGACACCTTAAATATGAACACTGTTGACCAAAACACCAGTTCATGGAAAACGGAGAGAAAATATGGATCGGTGCAGGAATTCTTTGTTGAGCATCCTGAGCTGCCTCCTTTAGCTCTTGTTGCATTGCTGAGGTTGCCCCTGTGAGAAGAGCCATGAAGGGCAAGGACAGGGCAGCTTCAGGAGGTCCTTAAAGCCCCTCGCTGTGACCAAAGGTGTGGTGGACTTTGACGCCTCCTGGGCCACAGCCAGGAGCTGGGACAAGCTGGGGCTCCAGTGCTACAGCCCCTTCCCAAGGGATTGGGAGGGCAGGAAGGCAGGAGACACCCCTGGAGCTCCAGGGTGATGGTCAGACCCCTGTGCGTGGGGGAGAGGTGGGTGTTGGACTGCTGGAGCACAGGAATAGCTCATCATTCTTGGAACTGAAAAATAAGAATCTGCCAGTGTGTTATCTGGATTAATGAAGATGAAATGTGCTGTATGAATACATCGGGAGCGTGATCGTGCCGTTAGCCCTTGGGCTACTCTGGCTCACAAGGAGAAAAGGTTGATTTGTGTTTGTAGATGATTTTGCTTGCTCTGCCAGTGCTCATTTTTGTTTTAGTACGAAAGCCAGGGAGTGTGTATTTCTTTTGCTCAAAGATGGAGCAGATTAGCAAAGATTTTTCTAGATTATCATCGTTTAAATAGCTCTGGTTTAAGATAAATGTTTCAACTACAATTACTTATTAGTGATACTATTTTAAACACTGATGATAAATTAGGGGGGTTATAAGCTCTATTATTCAAGGATCTGTGCAATATTTGGACACTGAACATGGTTTTCCATAAACCAGAAGGTGCTGGCGTGCAGCTGACCTGGCTGAGGGCTGGGGTGGGAGAGGGGGAGATGAAGCAGCTTCGGGCGTAGGATTTACAAAATGATGAGAGTTTAACTTTGCTTTGACTCCAGCCCACCCTGGGCACAGAGGAAAACCCCATGTGGAAACCCTTGGTGGGGTGAGCATCGCTTGTGCTGACAGATGGAAGGTCACAGGGTGAGGGGGCACTTTGGTGTCACAACGTTGGTGACGGTTTTCAGTCAGCGTTGCCCGGTCCCCTGTTTTAATTTAAGATGTGAAATGTGTGGTTGGGGATTATCACTAATCCACAGAATGTTTTAGGGTCAGAGATGAGAAAAAATGTTAGGTATGTTCTCACCCATTCCTAGTGCATGCTGTGCAGCCAGGCCCCAGGAACAGCCTGGCTGGACAAATCTGGAGGGGTTTGCTTCAGCCTCCAGAGCTTTGAGAAAGCTGGAATGGTGAGGTGGGGTGACCAGAGGCACCTCAGCTTCCTCCTGGGTCCTTCCTCAGAGCTTCTGTCCACTGTACCAAAAGAAATCACATCCTCAATGTCATTTGAGAATTTTTGGAAGAGTTTTGGCTGGTTCCAGCCCTGTTTGGGTCCACAGGCTCTTGTCCAGACCTACAGCCCGTGTTTTGCAGCCAGGCAGGAATGTGAGTGGCCAGGAAAAGCCTGATAAAGAGGGAAAATAGAGAATGGGAAAGTTAATAATTGAACTTTTTGCTATCTTTATTCAGCTTGGAAAGCTGAAGCCAGACAAGGTTTGCAGGGGGAGATAATATCTTTTTATTAGAGCAACTTGTATAGTTAGGAAAAACCCCACATGCTTCTGGGACCACATGCTTTTCCTCAGTTCTCCGCAACTGCACATTGCATTAAAAATAAAATTAATTTAATTTTCAAAAGGTTCAGCGGATATTTGAAAGAATTGAATTTAAAAGCAACTTACAAAAAAAAAAAAATCTCATTTGGTTTAATTTGATTTGAACATTTCAAAAAAGATTTAATAGCCCTGAATTACAAAAGACTTTTTTTCTGGCTTGAAGTTTATTCATAGGAACATGACATCTGTGTACCAAAGGGCTGCCCAGGACAGTGGTGGAGTCTCCATCCCTAGAGGGGTTTAAGAGCCATGTGGCACTTGGGGACATGGGTCAGTGGTGGTCTTGGCAGTGCTGGGGGAATGGTTGGACTCTATGATGTTCGAGGTCTTTTCCAACCTAAATGACTCAATGATTCTATGAAGTCAAAATTTCTACATTTAGCCTCATTTTGTGCACCTGAGAATCTTCATACCTATGGTTACGCTCTCATTTCTTCCTGAAATACCTACAAGGCCCCTTTGCACCTTCAGGATGCCCTCAGCACACAGGAGTTACTGATGAGCAGCCAGTGGGGCTCTAAGGAGGTGCAAAGTCAGAAGGGTTAAGAAGGGTGAGTTTTAATATACAGACTTTACTGCTCTGACCACCACTTTTTTTCCCCTCAGTCTAAAAAAAACGTGATTAAATGATAATATTCTAAGATGTGGGAGTTTGTAAATAATCCGTGTATTGTTATTAATCAAGGTAATTTCTCTGTTCCAGGAGATAAGACATGATTATTAATAACATTTCCAGTGAGAGGTTTTGCTTGCTCACCCTGGCCTCATGAAATCTCCAGCCTACAATCCAGTTCTGTGTAGTCTCCTTTTTTCATTTTTGAGTGAGGGTTTTTTAGGTTTGGGTTTTGGGTTTTTTTTTTTTGATAGCCTTCTACATCATCCAGCACACCAATTTAAAATTCCCTCAATCCAGCTTAGTCTCAGCTGTATTAATGCATGGCTCGAGGGCACAGATAGCTAAAAAGGGCTCTATTGTGTGGCATCTCAAAAATCTTTTTCCTGAGAAGTTGGATAAAGAGATTGAGCTTTCTCAGTGGGGGCTTTGAGTTGGTTTTATTTTTCCACAGCTGAGTGAGCAGCCTTGCAGGTGGCTCAGAGAGAAGATGTCAGGCCAGGAGATGCTGCTGGACCCCGTGTCATCCCCCATTCCTGTTGAACTTTCCAGCAGAACCTTCTCCTCTGGGAAGGTGGCTGCAAGCACAGTGTGGGATCCGTCATCATTTTCCTGATGTATCTCGGGAGACAGCTTTACAGCAATATTGAAAATAATCAAATATATTAGTTAGGGAACATGGGTTGAAGCAGGAGTGATTTTCTCTTCAATATTTTTCCTAGGATATCACCACACACAGGGCTCTGTCTTCTTAAGGCACTCATGGTTAGGAAATCCTGCCTGAGGTGCACCCAGTCTTTTTCAATATTAGTTAAACCAGAAAATACTGGGGTTCATGGAATCATTGAATGGTTTGGGTTGGAAGGGACCTTTAAAGGTCATTTAGTGCAACCCCTTGCCATGAGCAGGGATACCTTCAGCCAGGCCAGGTGGCTCTGAGCCCCTGATCACCCTGAGGTGATCAGCCTCCCTCCTTAAACTGTTCCTTGAAGGATACAAGGGGGAGCAGATGGGGTTTGGTGGTCACTGCCAAGCCTGGAGCTTTGTTTGCTCTGTTTTTATGGTTCTGGGCTGCTTTAAGTTCAACAGGAATGTAAAGTGTGCCCTGTTTGTTTTTTTTAAAATGCAACCATGATAAAATCCTATGATAGACCTGTAAAGCTTTAGTTGTAAAAGTAAATCAACTTTAATAGCAAGTAGGTCATAGTTAAGTGCTTTTGAATGTTAGTATTTAGGGGGTTTTTCTCACGTAGTTATAATGCAGTGCTACAGGGAAGTGAGGGTGTTTATCTTAGGGAAATGAGTGGGATTTGCAGGCATTCAGCACCTCCCAGGACCTTCCAGGTTATTCCCCTGCTCACATATTTCACCATCCTTTCTGCACTTAGAGGAATTGGTCTCAAATTCCTCAAAGAGTGATGGGAGAGCACAGAGGAGCTCCGGGTACAAACTGGGATGGAGAAAGAAATGGGTATAAAGAGAAGCAAGAAACTAGGACAAGGAGAAGCAGGAGCCGTGTGAACCTGCTGGGAACATGGCAGTACTTGGGCTTCCTGTCTGTGCTGAGGTTCCTTCACTGGACCTTCGATGTGGAAGAGGGTGGGGATGTGAGAGAGGAGAAAGTTGCCAAAGGTCTGTCGGCCCCGGCTGACACGTTCCCGTTGTGGGCTGAGCAGTGGCTGTCCCGGGCTGCAGGAGGGGTGACCTTGCAGCGGGGTCGCTGAGCAGACGGTTCCAGCTGGGCTTGTGTGCTTGGCCAGCACCCAGCAGCTATTTTAGGAGGTCTTAGGAGGGACGAGGCCTTGGCAGGACCTGTGGGTTTGGAGTGAGCTCTCGGTTCTCCCTGCAGGAGCCAGCAGGCATCAGGCAGGCTGTGGAGGAGCCCCCGGCAGCACACACGGCGTGGCTCACAGGGCTGGGGACAGCCCAGGGACAGCCCAGTGCTCCTGGCGTGGCTCACAGGGCTGGGGACAGCCCAGGGACAGCCCAGTGCTCCTGGCGTGGCTCACAGGGCTGGGGACAGCCCAGGGACAGCCCAGTGCTCCTGGCGTGGCTCACAGGGCTGGGGACAGCCCGGGGACAGCCCAGTGCTCCTGGTGTGGCTCACAGGGCTGGGGACAGCCCGGGGACAGCCCAGTGCTCCTGGCGTGGCTCACAGGGCTCAGGGACAGCCCAGGGACAGCCCAGTGCTCCTGGCGTGGCTCACAGGGCTCAGGGACAGCCCGTGTGCTCCTGGCTGCTTGGCACAGCACTCACTGCTCCTGGCCTTTTATCCCTCTGAATGAAGGCACTGGAGGTGTCCAGGTGGATTTAAAGGATTGGAGCCATCCCTTGCCCCAGGCCAGGGCTTCGGCTGCTCCCTGGCACATCTGCAGCACGTGCAGGAGGAGCTGAGGCAGCGGCCAGCCCTTCTTGGCACTCTGTGCTTGGCCAAAAATTGCTTTGGGAAGACTCCTAAAGTCAAGCTGGGCTCTCACTGAAGGCTCCCACATTGCCCTTATGGAAAAAGCATGAGCTAAAGCCTGGGCTGGATCCTTGGTGGGGTTGTTGT
Organism: Corvus moneduloides; assembly: GCF_009650955.1. NCBI lineage: Eukaryota > Metazoa > Chordata > Aves > Passeriformes > Corvidae > Corvus > Corvus moneduloides. The sequence continues at coordinate 3,292,493 of NC_045483.1, forward strand.
CCCTTCTGGCTGTAAACAAGTGACTTGAGATGACAACAGCTATGGGTGGACATGGAAATGAGGATTTATCTTCCAAAAGGCTCTCCAGGCTCCCACCCCAGCAAAGCAGTTCTGTCTCTCCAGAGACAGAAACTCCTCCAGTGCTGTGTCAACCCTCCTGTGGGATCTAAACCTCCAGCAGATCTCAGGAATGCCAGCAGCAAAGCAGAGATGCTCAGAGGGAGCCCTGTTGCTTAAAAGACTGAGAGCACTTTCTGTCCAGCATAATGGGAAGGACTAATGTCAGTGGTTAACAGCATCATGTAATTCCTACAGGTATCTCCCAACATGGCCTTTTCTTTGTTTTCCACTCAGAATCTCTCACTATCAATGTGCAAATACAAGTTCCAACAGTGCTGGTGGCACACAGACAGCTGGTGGGATTGAATCCTTCCCGCTTCCCAAAACTGGCTCCAAGTGCTTGCTTTGATGCTTTACCTTTTTTTTAATTTGAGGGAATTTCCAGTCTAAACCATGGGGCTGTCAGTGGTCTGTGTGTGAGATAAAGCCAGGTTTGCACCCCACAATGCTGGTGTGTTGTGGACAGCCCTGCTGCTGGTCTGGTGGGGGTCTCAGGCAGCAGAATTCCAGGCTGTCCCCATGCCAGGGCTGTCACTGCCGGTCGACAGGCTCATCTTTAGCCTTGATTTCAGTATCTCGTGTTCCAAAACGTCTTTACAGCCTCTGAATCCCTCAGGGCAATTTGAAGTTTGAGCAGCCTCCTGCCCAGATGGCCGATAGCAGCAGCTCTCCCCTGGCAGCAGCATCCTTCTCCTTGGGTTTATTTAATCTTTTAAATTAAAAAACCAAAAAACCAACCAAAAACCAAAACAATGAAAGCTGTCCATTTCCTGGAGCAGCTCATTCGTTTTCTACTGCTGTAGTTTTGTTTCCACTTGGATGGAAGGGAAAAAATAAATGGATAACGAGGATGGAGAGGGACCCGAAGGAGAGCTGGCACGGGATGTTGTCCCTGGTGCATGATGCCGTATGGCTGGAATGTGTGGCTCAGAGGTGAACGTCCCACCCATGAGAAATAAAGGATATATCCTGCAGCTGAAGTGCAGCACTGGAGAGAGTGCTGGATAATATTAGGAAAGCTGCCCACTGAGCTCTGGAAGTACAGTTTGTTTCCAGCACTGGGCTTAGTAGTGGAGCATACTCAGGGAGAATTCATTGGGGGTTTTTCTGTTATCTTCTCCATATTTTTTTTTTTTAATATGAGCTGCAAAGCTCAGCCCTGGGCAGTGGGACAGTTTGAGGGTCCATATGGTGTCTGAATTGTAACCACCAAACAAACCCTTACTGAGCTTTTCCAATCTTTTTCCCATCCCTCTCTTACCAAAAAAAACCTATATATATATACAGGCATCTGAGCTGCTCTGAGCAAGCAGTTTCTCTCCCAGGTGCTTCTTTTAGCTTTCTTGGTAGCATCCCTACCTCACCACCCCATATGGCCTCTCCCATCTGCTCTGCCTCTCCCATGCCCTGGCAGCTCCCACTGCCTCCCTGGTTTTGCTGTCCCATCCATCCGTGCCCTGCTCTGCACTCCCACTTCTCAGGGTCCCTGGGTCAGCACATCCCTCAGGCGCCCCTGTCTCCCATCCCCTCGTGTGACCATTAGGAGTTTCACGTTAGCTCCTCTTGAAGTCACTCCTTGGTGTTCAGTGTTCACAGACACGGATTTACCAACCCAGCAATGTGGGAATAACCCAAACACCAACATTTTGATACGTAGCAGAGGCCATACGTTACCCTTCTGTTACTCTTTCCTTGCATTAACACCAGTTCCTGTTCTTGCAGCTGTATGTGTGGTGCTCCTGGGTGAGATTTAGTTCAGCCCAGAGATCATTTCATACACCAGCACTCCGGAGTTTTGCAAAGCTTGTGTTTGGCTTTCGTGCCCCAGGGCTGCATCCCTGTGGTGTCAACAGTGTATCCCAGTGCTTTAATGGGGTACACAAAAGGAGGTGTTTCTGGTGTGTGTACCTGCAGGAATTTAAAAAAGAGTAAGTAAATACCATGTATATTTATATTTTAACTGAGCATTTCTCTGTGGCTCACATGTCAGTAGTTCAGCTGGGGGCTGTAACCACGGTGCTTGGATCAGCTAATAAGGACATTGTTTTATATGGGAACTTCCTATGAATTTTTAAAAATACTTTCTTCAAGGAAGCCTTGAAAAGTTATCTGGAAGGGGAACTGGCCAAAATCCAGCTCTTGTGTGCTGACTGGAGGAAATGTGCTGGAGAGGTCAGGGCTTTGCACAGGCTCTTCCCAACATCAGGTACGAGTTTTTCCCTTTCCAGCAGGGCAGGATGGCCCTTACTGCGTCTCTGCCCATCTTTGGAGTTTCTCTGAAACACAATTTCCCTCACCAGAGGGGACTGCCATGAACCTGTGGGTTTTTCCAGTGGGCTGAAAGTTGCCTCCACTTTGCCATCATCCCCCTTCCCCACAGCAGCCCTGGCTGCGAGCCTGGAGCTCCAGCATCAGTTCAAACACCTGGGTCTCCACTGAAGGAGAAGATGTTGCAGTCTTTCCCTGGTAGGATCCTGGCAGCCTCAAAGATGCTTTGCTTTTAAAATACAAAACAATCCGTGGTTATTTATAAAAAAATATATTTGATGTCACTTTCTAAACATGCTGTGTGTCTGTGTGGCTTCTGTCTGCACAGTACCAAGTGCCTCCAGAGTATTTGTGGTTAGAAAAAACAGCGAATATGTTTGGGTTTTTTTCCCCTAAGTGTGAGATAAGACTTGTGTCCTATTTCATTTTTGCATATGCATTTATTATGAGAAGCATTTGTTAGCAGGAAAATGTAAGTGAAAGAAAGAGCATCACTGGTGATGTGGTGGAGGAGGTTGGTCCTCTGGGTCCTGCAGCATCACAGTGCTTTCCCGAAGCATCTCCATCCTCACAGAATCACTCTGGCACCTTTGCCACTCAACCTTTCTGCTTGCAGGGAGTGGGGACCCCTGGAAAGCCACCTTGGGACCTTGGCTCTCCAGCTTGTAATGCAGAGGTGATGGCAGGGACAGCAAATCTGGGGATTTTCTAGTGCTTAAGCAATGGTTTATATTCAAGAGAAAAATGTACCTAGATCCCCTTGTCCTGTACTCAGACTGGATGTTAGGGAGACTGACAGGTCTTTCAAAGTCAGTGTTACAAGTCAGTACCAACTCCAGGTAATAGACCTTTGTTCTCCTTATTCCTGCCCCGTCCTCCAGTTCCAGGATTCCCCTTGGCATCCCGAAGCTCCCGACAGGGTGAGCAGGACCCTTGTCTGTAGCGGGCTGTGCGTGCCAGTGAACTGCTGCCCATTTCTCCTGGGTGTTCCCTTGGGTCGGCTCTGTGTTGTTCAGGACCCTGCAGTCTGTGGAGGGGGGGGATGATGCTGTTGGGACCCAGCAGGGTGATGATAAAATGGGGATAGAGTAACACTATGGAAAGGCAGTGCTGATGGTATTGAACGGGACTGAGGTGCAGATTTTTTTCTTATTTCTTGGGTGGGGATTGTCTGTAGCTGCTGGTGCCGCTGGCAGTGACAAAGGCTGGAAAGAGGGAAGAACAACTGCTCCAGTGACTGCTCCCAGCCATGCTCTGGAGATGGGGCATTGCCCAGGCACAGCCTGCCCTCGTTCTCTACATCCCACAGCAGCAGTGTCCTACATACTCTGACAGTGTGGGATCGGGATTACAGTTACAAAGTCATAAAATATCCTTAGGTGGAAGGGACCCACAAGGATCATCCATTCCAGCTCCTGGCCCTGCCCAGACACCCCAACAATCCCACCCTGGGCATCCCGGGCAGCGCTGTCCCAATGCTCCTGGAGCTCTGGCAGCCTCGGGGCCAGGACCATTCCCTGGGGAGCCTGGGCAGTGCCCAGCACCCTCTGGGAGAAGAACCTTTTCCTGATACCCAGCCTAAACCTCCCTGACACAGCTCCAGCCATTCCCTCAAACAGTGACGTGGGGCTGCTTTTACCTATTTGGGACAAACTGAGCAGGACCAGGAGGAGACGGACGACTCCAAGAAGATGTGAATCCTGCCAGCGATCGAGTGTCATTTCTGATGCTGAAAATCAGTTGATTCACACATCAAGAAAGAATTTGGCCCTTGGTTTCTGGGTGTAGCTGAGATCAGCACAGCCTTGCTTTCCCCAGTGCTTTGTGTTTGTTTTCGAGGTGCTGCTGCTCAAGGCTATCAGCCTTTTTCTGGAGCCACGCTCTGCTTGGGAAGAAAGGCATGTTTCATTTTTAAGTTGAAAAAAAAAAAAAAAGCTACACACAAAAAAAACCCAAACAAACATAAAACGCAGCGTGGCACAGATTAAATCCATTTGAGACAACTCAAAAAAAGAAACCCCGCCGTATGTGCAAGTCAATAGGAGGAGGGGAGTGGAAGGGGGGAAAGCAACTGTGACATATACAAACCCTTTAGTGTGCATAAGATTTTTTGGCTGGCACTCACATGATTTTATTCAAGGGCTGGGAAAGAACTACGATTAGTTAAAAGCTTCGGCAAAGTCTGGAGGGAGTGCTCTGAAGAGTTGGGAGCCACGCAGAGGTGACTGTAACTCCTCTCGCAATTTCAGACCATTCTTCTGAGGCTCAGGACAAAAGCCTTTTCTTTTCCCTCCGTGTTCAAAGAGACATTTGTCTTGAGATGTTGCAGCTGTGGGCCGCGGGATCGCTTGTTTGAAGATACCCCCTCGTAGACGAAAGGAGAGGCAACGCACTGAAAAGTGGTAGTATTTTATCGTGTGTGGGTTCCCCCCTTCCTCCTCCCTCCCTACTCCTCCACTGCCATGTGTGGTTTTTAATAAGAAGAAGAATGTGGAGGCAACATTTTCCAGGCAAGGGGAAATTTCCTGTTTCTTTTCTGTTTGTTTAATAAAGTGTGTAGTTGACTGTAAAACTGTAGCTACTTGGTTGTGAGCGGGTAATTCAGGCGAGTGTCAGGATTGCTTCTTGATGCACTTTTATATACTTCAGGGCAACATGTTTAGAGCCTTTTTTCCTCTTTTTTTCCCCCTTTTTTTGTTATTATTTTAATGCTGCATGGCACAGGCAACTGAGATTAATAAGAATTAGGCAAATGGCTTCTGCTTTTGTTTTGGTGAGATAGTACCAGCCGTCTTGCGGTCACACAAAGGCTGCCATTTAGCAGGGAGTACTCCCTAATTCTCTTGGCAGGGGTGCCATTGGGATCGGATACAAGTGGGTGGCAAAGGGGAGGAGCGGCAGGAAAGGACAAGCAGGCTTTGTGTATTAAAAATGAAACAAAAGCACTTTATGCGCGGGGCTGCGTGCAACAAGCGGCGCTGCCTGTGAGCCGGGGTGGAGTTTGAGTTCTCTGTGGCTGCAAAACCTTGCTTTTCTTGCTTTTTTTTTTTTTTTTTTTCTTTCCATAAACCCTTCCTCCTCTCCCTCTTCCTTAGCAAGCTCTCCCTGCACTGCTGGCCAGGCTCTGCAGGCAGCTGAAAACACCTAAAAAAAAAAAAAAAAAAATATGTGTTGAACAATACTTGCCCCAACTTTGCAGGAACAGCTGGGGGGGTTCTCAGCAAAAATCAGCTTGAGATGGCGTGGGAGCCACCGAATCTGGGGGCTGCTGGGAGGCAGAGCTGATCCCACCCCAGCCTCGAGGAGAGCTGGTGCCCAGCTCCGCAGGGGGGTGATGCTCATGGTTTACACAGCGTTGTATCCTCGGTGGGGCGAGCCCGTGGTTCGGCAGAGTGAAAGGGGTTAATGGCTGCGATGTTTTATCGCAATTTCGGGGGGAGTGGCTGCTGTTTAATTACTTTCTGATCCGTGGCATACCTCGTTCTTAATGAAGCAGTCGCCTGCAGAACAAACGTGCTGTATGAGCCGGGCTAGCTTGGTTTTGTCAGCCCAAATGTCTCGGTTTGAATGTGTTTGTGCAGAGGTAGGAACCAGGACGGTGAGGAATGGATGCAGGGTGATGGAAAGGCAACGGGAGAGGCAGGCGAGGAAAACAGAGCACGGTTTAAGCTGCAAACCTGCCAATGGTTTTTATTAAAATGTAATTTCCATACATTATGTGCTTCATCCTGTATTGATTTGCTTCAAAACTTTCCTTGTCGAGCTGAAATAAATTCCCTCCTGGAAGTAGGAGAAACGAGAGCAGTTCCTGTGAGTACCTCTCGGGTTACAGCCACATTCATCCTCAGTGACTGCACTTGAATGTGTGGGCAAGGGTGACGTGCCTAAGAAGCCTGTGTCATCATGCACAATTACATCCCTAATCCCAAGCAAAGACACAGATGCTGTTGCAAAAAAAAAAAAAAAAAAAAAAAGAAAAAAAGCTGTGTTTTGTTTGACTTTGAAAGAAGCTTATCTAAGGGCAGCATAGTAAACCTGTTATTTTGGGGCTCGGATTAAATGTCAAAGTTTCAGATAACCTGTGGTTTCATCTTCCATGTGCCACACTCACAGGAAGCCACTCCAACCTCTGTGTGCCCCCTGCTCTGCCTTGAGGATGGTCCTGGTCCCTGGTGGGCTCTGGGCTCCGAGCTTGGGGACAGGGATGGTGGCCAGCAGGGCTGGCACCACCACGGCCACCTTGCCCCTGCATCAGATTCCTTTGTATTTGCAGTTGTGGTGTGAGGCTGGCAGGTGATGCTCTAAGCCTTGGAGATCATACACATTAGTAAGCATTTAAGTCAGTGTTATAATTCACTCGCTTGTTAACCTGAGAAAATAATCTGGCTGGGTGCAGTGCTGCCCAGAGGGATTGTGTAAGCGCTCGGAGATTTGGGCATGTTTTTATTCTTGCTTATCTGCTTATCACAAGCTTCTTTCCCTTATCCAGATCGTCTCGGCACTCTAGCCTGCCTACTGACACACTTGCACTCCCATCTGGATGAAATGCATGCAAACAGAATGTACGACTTCCAGTAATGGAGACCTCAGTAGGGAAGGGGGAGGGAAGGACCTGTTCTAAAAGCACCCACCTGTAATGCTGAAAACCTTCAGTCAGGTCTGCTGGGTTGGTTGGTTCTTCATTTCTTTAGGCAGATTCAGTGAAAAAGGAATGGAAAGCCACTGAACCCACTCAATTAAACTTGCCTGTTTCCATGGAGTTATGTTTTCCCATGTAAAATGAGGGTAGCTGTGTGAGTGTAGCAGCAGTGCTGGGTCCCTCCCCAGGGCCATGCTCTTGGTGCTCGCAGGTCTGGGGTTCATCACTGTGGCCAGTAGTGCCCATGTGTGTCACACCCACATCAGCTGGGGAAGGTGCCCCCACAAAATACCCCAAAACAGTCCCATGGAGTTCCCTCAGCCAAGCCCTGGGCTTGTCCCCCTCACCAGCACAACCACTGCATTTAAAGGCCAGGCAGATAGATGTTGGCTGGTAGCCCTGGCAGGTTCTTGTGCAGAAGTGGGGTTTGGTAAGGAGAGGCTTTGCTAGGGCTGCTTGTGTGAGCATTTGGAGACTCAAACCCAGACCCTCTAGCCCTAGCCATCTCATGGTGCAGCAGCAGAAATAAAGCACCACATTGTACCCGGAGCATCTGGTCCCCTCACCTGTGCTCTGCCCAGAAACTGCCTGGGCAGGTGAGAAAGATACCTGAGATATTTTGTAGGGTCCTAATGTCATAAACATCCTTACTGAAAAGGCAGTGTAGAAATTCCCAAGTGACTTGTCCCAAAATGAACCAGTTAATCCCCAGCAGAGCAATAAATAGGATATAAAAATCAGCCTTCTGTGGCCTTTGGTGGTGATCAATTCCTTCACCTCAGCCTGGAGAACGTTGGGTTTACAAAGATGAGCTTTGCTGTTCCCATGAAACTGTTAGTAGTTGTTTGTGCATCAGAGTATAATCTTCTGTGCTAAAGAGCTCTTCAGTGTCCTGCTCTTCCCATGATTTTCCAGTAATGCTACTTTTTGAGTGATTCTCTGGACTTGTCTTTCTGAGGTGGTCAGAACCGTAAAGCCATTCCCAAAAAAAAAAAAGGGGGGCAAAGCCACAGCTGTGTTCCCAGTCCCTTGGCCAGACTTCACCCCGTGTTGCTGTTACCCTGAACCTGCTGAGCAGGGTGTCAGCAGGTGCTGCTGCCCCTCACCTGGCAGGGAGCCCCGCTCAGGGCCCGCCGTGTAAAAGCCGCACTCGCTGTGCCCGCAGGTATCCGCCCGCAGATCATGAACGGCCCCATGCACCCCCGGCCCCTGGTGGCACTGCTGGACGGCAGGGACTGCACCGTGGAGATGCCCATCCTGAAGGACCTGGCGACGGTGGCGTTCTGTGACGCACAATCAACTCAGGAGATTCACGAGAAGGTACCGGCAGAGCTGGGGCGCGTGGGGGCAGCGGGATCTGGCCTTGCTCTTCCACATCTTTAAAGCACCTTCCAGTGCCTCAAAGGGCTTCAAGAGAGCTGCAGAGGGGCTTTGGACAAGGTGTGGAGGGACAGGATACAGGGAGTGCCTTCCCACTGCCAGAGGCCAGGGTTAGATGGGATACTGGGAAGGAATTCTTCCCTGTGAAGGTGGTGAGGCCCTGGCACAGGGTGCCCAGAGAAGCTGGGGCTGCCCCTGGATCCCTGGCAGTGTCCAAGGCCAGGCTGGACGGGGCTTGGAGCAGCCTGGGACACTGGAAGGTGTCCCTGCCTGTGTTTGGAAAAATGAGTTCCCTTCCAACCCAAACCAGTCTGATTGTTTGATTTTTGAGCAGAAAGTGTACAAAGCTGCACTAGGAGTCAATCAGCAGATAACACCAACAGAAGCCAGTGCAGATTAAAATTAATTCAGGCTGTTTTAGAAGCCAGATGTTAGTTTGGGGGAAAAAAATGTAACTTTTTATCTCTTTGCATCAGGTTTTTCACATCAATGTTATTAACGTTTCTCATGTTTTTTGAAGTCTGTGGTGCTCTTGCTGTGGCTTTGCTGACACCATCCCACCTGCAGCTGGTGGGTGTTCACAGGTGCTGGGTGCACCTCCAGCAGCTCCTCCCTCTCCAGCAGGGAGTGGAGGAGGTTTGGGAATCATTCAGGCAGATCCATGCAGTGTGGATGAGTGTTTCTGCTTGGAAGCTCAACTTCATGTAAATACTTCTCTTAAAAGTATTATTTTAGATACCTCAAATGAAGTTTGAAGTGATCAGAAGTCACTTCCAAGATCTGGGAAAGAGGAATACAAATAGCATCAGTGCTGGTCTTGGCAGATATTAAATTTGGGAGAAGGAGAATGGGAGTTTTTTGTGAGATATTGATAGATGAGCCAGGCTTGGGGGGTTTGGATGGGTCTTGGGTTTCCAGAGCACTGAGGTAGCTTGTGGTGAGCACCAGTGAAGGTCTGGATCTTCACTGAAGGGGACAAAGCCCAGCCCTGTGTGACTGTGCAGCCTCTGCAGAGCTTCTCAGGTCCCCTTGAGAACAGCCAGGAAAGGTGGATGTGAACAGTGTGGCAGGGGTTTGGACATGCACAAGGAGGTTGAGGTGTTACCAGTGTCACACAGTCCTGTTCAGAACCAACAGACACTGCTGCAACACCTAATTCCTTCCTAAAAGCAGACTTACTGCTGCTTGGAAGCAGAGGGGTTTGCAGATAACCACCTGGAAAAGGGTCCAGGTGAGAGACAGATGTGGTTTTCATCTGCCTGGTCTGCTCAGATGTAACATCATGATTTGCAGATAATTCACCAAATCCATTCCCAAAGGTGTTGGTGGGTCACAAGCCTGCTGGTTTTGGTGACACATGGCTCAGACAGCAGGTCAGCAGTGAAAGTGTCCAACTCACTGTGTCATATTCCTGGTTCCTGAGCTGCAGGTGTCCCCCCAGGGGTGCCGGCAGCTCCTGACCCCTGTGTTGTGTTGCAGGTGTTGAACAAAGCCATGGGGCCATGGTGTACCACACCATCACCCTGACCTGACCCCTGTGTTTGTTGCAGGTGTTGAATGAAGCTGTGGGGGCCATGATGTACCACACCATCACCCTGACCCGGGAGGATCTGGAGAAGTTCAAGGCCTTGCGGGTCATTGTCCGAATAGGCAGCGGCTACGACAACATCGACATCAAAGCTGCCGGGGAGCTCGGTAAGTCCCAGCTCTGCACCCTGACTCCCTCCCCTGTCCTTCCTTTAAAGCCTTTAAAACAGGCACAAGGAGCTGCTGCTCCCACGGGACCAAGCTGGCACAGCAGAGTTCCAGGCAGGACCTCCATTCAGGCCCCAAAATTACGGGTGCAGTTTACATTTTTTGCACACAGAGAATATTATGACAAGAAAACTTGACCATGAGGTGAACAAAACAGTGCAGTTTTAGAAGGCAGCTTTTGGGTTCTTAACTGTGTTAAAACTGCCCTGTCTGAATCCCTCATTCCTACGCTGTTCCAAGTTCCAGGTGCCCCCTCATACCACTGGATATTTGCATGGTTGTTCTATTTCTGGCACAGGAGAGTTGATACAGCTTTAGAAAAATTGGAGGAAGGGTGTTTTATTATATTTTGTTAGCAAGATCAATCTCTTGATCTGAGCTGGTTCTCTGAGTCATGCCCGCTCCGCTGGGAAGGCGCTGCGTTGGATGGTGGAGCAGGAATTGTGTGTTGGGTTGTTGCCACCTCCTTTGCCATCTCATCAAAGGCGCCTCAGGAACTTGAAAAAGGCTTTTAGTGTGGATTGCCAAAAATAGGGAGGTCTCGTTGTCAGACAGTGCTGGGGCCACCCAGTTTCCAAACTGGTTTGGGTGGTCACAGAGACATTTGGCTGCACACCTCCAGCTGCAGGAGCTTGATTGTATCTCTGGTTTTAGCAGCTGAGTTAAGAGCAGGTTTTACTCATCTGATCCCAAGATTCAGTCTATGGAGCAGGCCTGCAGTAGTGTTTGGGATATGTTGTATTAAAGGTTATCTCTGGGGAAGTGAAGAATAACAGCCATTCCACCTGAGCCGTTTTACAGAGATAATTGCGATAAGAGAGTCTCAAATAGTCATTCCTAAAAAAAGCAATTCTCAATATAGTGAATTGTTTTCTTTTTTCAGGAGAAGAACAGTGTCTTCTCAGTGTAATGGTTTCTTCATGTTTTTAACTCTTATTGTTATTATCCATTATAACAATGTTCTGAGGCTTTGAACATCAGGAAAGGAAAGATATAACGAATAAAGTAATGGGATACTGCAGCATAATCCTTCTTTTTATACTTGGCAAATTGGGTGGCCAAATGATGTGGTTTCGACTAGAAAATGTAATGACTCCCCACAAATGTAGCGTAAAGTTTAATTGGTATTGCTTTCCATAAGGTAGTTTTTAAACCATGCAGTCAATCAATGACCGGTGTCTGAACACAGTGCCAGGGCCACCCACTGGCTGGGCTGGGCACCAGCTTGGAACCTGTAAAAGGGTGGGATGTTGGAGTTGAACCATCTGCCCGTGGGTGTTTAAGGGGCACAGAGTAATACCAGCTTAAGGAGCTCGTGGGAAGGGCAGCCCGGTGTCATCCCACTCCATGAGCAGGGTCCCTCAGCCAGGGGACAGGAGCTGATTTGTGTGTGGCCTCCGCAGGGATCGCCGTCTGCAACATCCCCTCAGCCGCCGTGGAGGAGACGGCCGACTCCACCGTGTGCCACGTGCTCAACCTGTACCGGCGGAACACGTGGCTGTACCAGGCGCTGCGCGAGGGCACGCGGGTGCAGAGCGTGGAGCAGATCCGGGAGGTGGCCTCCGGAGCCGCCCGCATCCGCGGAGAGACGCTCGGCCTCATCGGCTTCGGTGCGTGGGACAAGGGGGGCAGCTCCTGAGCGGGGCTCAGCACCTCTCACTGCTGCGGGAAGAACCCACAACGAGCCTTTCCAAAACCACAGAACCACTGCAGTGGATCGGTGTGAAATAGGGAGAACATCTCACATGGTTTTTTGGGGAAGGAGCTTTTTGTGAGCTGTGGTTGAGTCTTTGGAGGAGGAGCACTGGTGGTGTTCTGGAGGGACCACACCTCTAGAGGTAGTGCTGCTGTCCTCTCCCCGACAAACCCCCATCCCTGAGCCACAGCTACACCAAGCCAGCCCTTCCTGAGCCACTCTGCCCTGCACAGTGGCAGGGCTGTGTAAAACAGTCTGTCTTAAGTTCAGCCACAGCTGTAGAGAGTTTTAGCCTTACAGGTGGGATCAGCTAATTAATGCCAAAAGCTCATATGAGTGTGTTTAAATGAGGAAACAGAGGCAAGGCAAGGGAATGTCTGGGGAGCCCAGCAGGCCCCAGGGGACAGTCCTCAGGTTCTGCTGGGGGCTCAGCCTCGTGGAGACAGGGAAGTTGGGCTCAGTTAACTGCCCCTGTCCCTTCCCTTCGGCACAGGTCGCACTGCGCAGGCGGTCGCGGTCCGAGCCAAGGCCTTCGGCTTCAACGTGATCTTCTATGATCCGTACCTGCAGGACGGCATCGAGCGCTCCCTGGGCGTCCAGCGGGTCTACACCCTGCAGGACCTGCTCTACCAGAGCGACTGCGTCTCCTTGCACTGTAACCTTAACGAACACAACCACCACCTTATCAACGACTTCACGATTAAGCAGGTAATTAATTCACCTCGCGTGCACAGCCAGAGAGCTCTTTGGTGGGCAAGCCCAGGGTGCAGGAGCTGGCCACAGATCCCTCAGCTCCCACGGTGAGCCAGCACCTCCAGAATAGCTGGTTGCACCCAGCTGTGTCTCCCCACAGTGTTTAGGGGAGCAGTATCCTGACAGGTAAATGATCCCCACCCCCGTGGTGTGGAGGTGACGGCAACAGTAGGTTTAATTTGCCAACACCAACCAGAGATGGAGTTTCCATGGAAAACCCACATGCAGCGGGATGGGGATTGCTCCGGGGCTGGAGCACAAAAAGTGGGATGCTGTCCCAGCTGGAGGCAGCATCCCGGGGTGGGGGTGAGGATTGGATGGGGTCACTGCACCCAGCTGACGGTCATCCCTCTCCGGGCCGGCGGCAGATGAGGCAGGGAGCGTTCCTGGTGAACACGGCCCGCGGGGGGCTGGTGGACGAGAAGGCCTTAACTCAAGCCCTGAAGGAGGGACGGATACGAGGGGCAGCGCTCGACGTGCACGAGTCGGAGCCATTCAGGTAAAGCTCTGGCTCCCGGGGCTGGCCCTGGGGTGGTGGCCCTGGGGTGGTGGCCCTGGGGTGGTGGCCCTGGGGTGGTGTTGGTGTCACCGTCTGTCGTGGCAGCCACTGAGTGTCACAGCCCTTTGTCACACAGCCCCAGCACTGAGGGACAGTCCTGCTGTTGTCACCTTGCAGCAGCCATCGGTTGTAGTCCAGCACTGGGGTTATGGGTGCTCAAAGGGACACCAGGAGCTTAGAACAAGAACCCAGCCTGTGCTTAAAAGAAAACCCAAAACACTCACTGGGCCATGAGAACAAAGTCACTGCACTCTGTTGGGCATTTTTGCCCGCAGCCTGGGAAGGGTTGGTTGTAACTCGGAATGCAGCTTCTCTCACCACAGAAATACTTAAGGAACAAAAAGTTTGCTCCTACACAAGAGGAACCCCAGTGTCCACCTCCTCCCATCCTGGGCTGACCCACAGCTGTCCCTGTATCCCCACACTGCTGCGGACACCCCCAAACATTATTCCCATGAGAGCATTAAGCCCAGCCACTCCATGGGTTGGTTTTTCAGCCCCGTTGGCTCTTTTTTGGTGCATTTTCTGAGCCTTGCACAGAAGCTGTGCTTCCTCCCCAGCACTTCTGTGGCCATTTTGGGCTGGCAGGACTGTCAGGCCAGGGAATCATGGAATGATTTGGGCTGGAAGGCATCTTAAAGGTCATCTAGTTCCAATTCTTTGCCATGGGCAGGGACACCTTCCACTAGAGTAGGTTAATCCAAGCCCCATCCAGCCTGGCCTTGGAAGGAGTGTTGCATATGCAGAGGGCAGAGCACAAGCCTTTTGCCGTTCATCTTTTATTCGCTGCTTAAACATTGATTAATCTCTTTGCTTGTTTTCCCCTGCTCCCAGTTTTGCTCAAGGCCCATTGAAAGATGCTCCCAACCTGATCTGCACCCCGCACACAGCCTGGTACAGCGAGCAGGCGTCCCTAGAGATGAGAGAAGCTGCTGCCACCGAAATCCGACGTGCGATCACAGGTACCCGGCCCCGGGGACGCTGGGCTTGGCTCCCTGGGTGCCTGCAACAGGAGTCAGGAGGAGCAGAGACAGGGATTCACCCTGCCCATGTCCCAGCAGGACACTGGGAAAGGGATCTAACCCCAGTTTGCTTCCCAGTAAAAGAGCTGAGAACCCAAACGTTCCTGTTCTGTCATTTGGGGATGTTTGTGGTTGGGTGAGGGGTTTTGTGTTGTTTTGGTTTTTTTTAATGAATAGGGCAAAGACTGGTGACTGGGGAGAACAGGACAGGGAAGCAGTAATTGCTGCCCATGTTACTGGTGCTAACCCACACAGTGGTGCAGACACAGCCACTGTGGATGTGACTTCTGCATTCCAAAACCAAATCCGATGGTGGTGGGCACAATACTCCAGCAAAAGGGTGCTTCTTTTGTCCTAAAAGCTGCCATCCTTGTGAAGGTGGAAGGCACAGCTTCATGTCTGCCTCCAAAGCAGGGGCTCAAGGGAACAGCTTCCCAAGTGTTGGGAGCGAGGGTGGGAAACTGGTCTCCAACCCTGCACCTCAGGGCAGCCAAAACATCCTCCTGAAACAAGGAACATGGAATTTTTTTTCCTCCCATCCTTTACACTGACAGACACAGTGAAATTATAAACACTGCAGCTTTTTAGAGGGTGATAAAGCTGAGCCCTGCCTGACACAGACTCACCTTTCTCGCCAACTGCAGGGCGCATCCCAGAAAGCCTAAGGAACTGTGTGAATAAGGAATTCTTTGTCACGACGGCTCCGTGGTCAGTAATAGACCAGCAGGCGATTCATCCCGAGCTCAATGGTGCCACGTACAGGTGAGCGGGAGAACGGGAGCACCGGGAGAACGGGAGCACCGGGAGAGCCGGAGCCGCTGGACAGGAGGGGGGACACCCGGGTACCCCGGCTGCTGTCACTCCTCCCTGGGAACCAGCACGGGCAGTCACTGATGCTGCTTGAGCCACCCACGGGTGGGTAGAGCCTCCCTTTCCAGAGCCTGCATCCCTCTGGGCTGGGAGTCACTGGACTCTGTGCTCCTGTCCCTGACCAACTGCTGTGAGCCAGGTCCACCTCGAGGGTTAATGAGCCAGGGGAAAAAGCTCCAAATACAGGGCTGTAGTCAGGTGACCCAATTTCCACCTAAATCCGAGATTAAGGATTACTTACTGCTCTGTTTAGATGGCTCCAAGCATGCTGGTAGGAGACATTAGGCTCAAGGAGCTGGAGCATGGGCTCATTCAGGGTATCACCACTGCCAAAAATACTCTGAGCCACAAAATACCCTGCAGGGCACATCAGGTCATGTTAGGCAGGAGTTACCCAGCAGCAGAGCCCCAGGCAGCTCCTGTGCCATGCAGGCCACAGGCAGTGAATACTCCCTCTCACCAGAACGTCCAAACCTGGAAAAAGCCTTTCCCAGTCCTGCTCTTGTTCCAAAACACGTGGGCGGTGCCATCACCTGAGGACAAGCCTTGGCTTCCCAGCTTAACCTGTCTCTGCAGGGAGCTTCATCCTGGCTAAGCTGCAGCCCCGCAGCCCCTGTAAGCTGGCTCAGCTCCCCACCTTCACAGGCAGGTGAAACTCCCTTCCTCTCCTGGCTTCCCAATCTGCCTTTCCCAAAGGCAGCAGAGCCACAGGGAGGTGGGAGCTCTCAGGCCTCATGTGGCTACAGAGCTCCAGGGTTCAGCTTCAGGGTTTTGTCCTCATTTTCCCACATCACAGCTGAAGGAATTCTTACTCTCGTTTTCAAACTCACTGTTGTTTCTTGAAATGTGTATAATTCCTCCTGCTTTTGGAAAAGATGGATTAGATCTGCTCCCATCTTTCAGCTGTGCTGTTCCATGAGGAAGATGCAGCTCACCTTCCACACAGGGAAAATTTACAAACCAGGTGTCGGTGTTCAAGGTATTCACACACAGGGATGCAGTCAGCACACCAGCATCTGGGGTTTCAGAGAGCATTCCAGATGGTTCCTTACCCAGTTTCCCAAAGGAGAAGGCTTCCCCCTGGCTCAGGAGGCTGTGAGAAGGCACAGAACAAGCTGCAGTCCTGGTGCTGTAGTGGAGGATGCTTACCCAAGGCACAGCAGTTAATGGGTAACTCTGAGCTCTCCCTTGTAACTCAACAGGAAAACCAAACCTGGCTCCGGGAGGGAAGTGGAAGCTCGTTGCTGTGTTCTCTCCACAGAGGTGGTGGGAGTGATGGGTGTGTGATGAGCTCTGCTGTGACAAACCTGCCTCTCTCTGTCCCCTCTGCCAGGTATCCCCCTGGGATGGTGAGTGTGGCACCGGGAGGAATCCCAGCAGCTATGGAGGGCATCATTCCCGGAGGCATCCCCGTTACTCACAACCTTCCCACAGTGGCACATCCTTCCCAAGCTCCATCGCCCAACCAGCCCACAAAACACGGGGACAACAGGGAACATCCCAACGAGCAATAGCAGATAATTTAAAAACCATTCAATAAACTTAGGACCAAGAGACATTGGAAAGGAAGTTATACATGAACTAAAAGAGAAGAATTTGATACGAAATTTGTAACGTTGATTTTGGACAGACGCATCATTGATGTTCCAGTGTTCCCGACAAAGCGACAGCAGCCAAGACTGGGGAGGAGCCCTGGAGAAGTCACCTGCTCCCTGCAGCGCTGAAAACTAGGATGTGATACATTAATGAGCAACTTCTGTTCTTGTGTGTTGAGTTTCCTTCATCTGTGCATCAATCACATGAATAAAAATGAATTTCTTTCCCCCCCTCAATTCCTTGGGAAGGACAGGGCTCCTGCACTGTGTCCAGGCCACTGAATTAAGCCATCTTTACAGAGTTAACGTGTCAGAGGAAACCATTGGGTGGCTTCAGCCCTTTCCTTTCTCTTGCATCTGGTGACCTCTCCTAACGGGGGGCAGCAGTCCTGGCTTAGAAGTGGAAGAAAAAAAAAAGCAAACACTACTCCTCCTCCTTTTTGCAGTCTCACAGGGCCAGTGCCGTTAACAGAAGTTCCTGCCAGGTCTAAGTTCCAGCCATTCCAGCCGGGATCCGTGGGCTGGGGAGGGCAGAAAGGGCTCTTGGCACTGACCACTGCCCTCCCAGGCTAAGGAAAACCAAACTGCCAGTCTCTTCTCTGCCCAATACACTGAATAAAGTAGCTGTGCATCCACCTATGCCCTGCAATGATGCAAGAAAAAATAAAAGAAAAAAAAGAAAAAAAAAAAAAAAAGGAAAAAAAAAAAAGAAGAAAGTATTAAGTTTCACACACTATTTGTACTCAAATATATTTTCTCAGTTTTAAATCTGCAGCTATTTTATCAAGTGGAAAAAGTCTTGAGCTGGAAAGGGTTCAAGAATAATGTTGCATTTCCTTATGTCTCAGGAAACACTTTTTATGGTAACTTGTCAGACTGTCTATGAACAAAATCCACTTTTTTAGACATTGATAAAAGTCTTCTTCACGTGATATTTTATACAAGAACACTTCAAGATGTGTTATTAGATGTGACTGATTTTAACAAATCCTATTAGATTTGTATCAACTAGTTACATGTTATATTCATAGTCTTTTGTGAATCATCGCCTTTTTGTTTTTAAAGATGGCCTGTTTTGAGCCTTTGTATGGGTACATTCCTGTTTCTGTGACAAAAAAAAAAAGAAATCTTGAGCTGTCCCAAACAGACAAAAAAGAAACCAATGGCTATCAGTATGTTTTGTTTTAGTGTGTTACCGTTACTGTATTTGTTTATTGTAAAGGTGGACATTTAGCGTTCAGTGCAGTTTTCAATAAAAAGTGATAAAATTTCTATAATTTCTGAAAGGCAAGAGCTCTTGCTGCAATCTGGGGCTTTTGGAGACACTGAGAGGTAACCATAAGGTACAGAAATGTAATTCTGGTCACACTTGGCAAATATTTACAGTCCAGTGGGAAGGGAAGGTCCCTTCCAACTCAGAGTGGTCTGTGATGAAGAGATCACTGTGGGTTTCCACAAAGGTACAAAGGCAGCTACAACTCACAACATTTTCTGTACATTCTCAAGAGCTGAAGCGTTATCAAACCACTGGAAAATAAAGCCAAAAAAATGCTCAAGAGGTGCTGGTGGCTTTGAGCTTCACTGGGCAAAAAGCCTGTTCTTGTTTCCACCCTTCTTTCCCACTGTGTCCAAGTACCACACACATGGAGTTAGATGGGGACTAAAAAAAGCTGAAACCAAAGTGTCTAAGTTACAAAACTCTGTATTTTGTTTGCTTTAAATTAAACTGAAAACTTGGTTACCAGCTCCAAACATCCAAAATAGAGATCACCTGTTACAGAGCAACTGCTCCTTGTCAGTGCTCAGCACAGCCCAGCCGTGAATTATCCGTGACCTCTGTGAGAAACTGGGATAAAACTGGTCAGATACAGGGGAGGTGTCTGGGACACACTGAAATGACCATCAAAACCATGAGGAAAACATTTAATTGTTATTAAGGTTTAGAGTTGTTTTAAAAATAAACGAGCCCTGGTACTTTGTTTCCGAATAATCCGGTACCTCCCTGCGCCGCAGGATCCCCTGTGCCAGCAGTGACTCCACACTGGGACAGTGAGGGCCGAGCTCAGAAAATGCTGGAGCTTTCATCCAACACCCAACTTCCCTTTCAGACAAAACCAAGGACAGAAGTGCCACAAGCTCAACAGGAGCAGCGACTGAGCCATCCCAAGGGTTACAAGTGCCTGCAGTAAGAACACCAGCAAAACATGCAAAGATCAGAGCTGTGGAAGCGGAAAGGGAAGAATATCATCACAACTGGGAGATGCCAAAGCACCAGGAGCTGCAGCTCTCAAGTGGAAAGTTACTGGGCAGAGAAATGGGAAATGAACAGTTGCTGCTGAAGGTTTGTGGCTGACAGAAGAGCCATGCTGCTGCTGTTGCCCTGCTCTGGGAAGGCAGACAGGGACACTCTCCTGGGATAATCATCTCCTCCTCCAGGGAGAACTCCAGAGATGTCACTGTAGCTTAAAACAAGCAGCTTCAAGGTTAAACACTACATAAAATCTTTTTAAAATGGTATATGGGGAAGTTACTGAATAAAAGGGGGGAAAAGGAAAAGCAGCAATTAAACAAGGTCTTCAAACACACACACCAACCTAGATAATGGAGGAAATGCAACTCGGGGGGTATTTGCCATAAGCCATGCAGCAGAACTTTGGAAGAATCCAGAATTACTAAATTTTAATATATTAAAAACAAAAGAAATACAGGGATTTTCACTGAGGAAGTCATAAATAAAACCAGAAAAAAAAAACCTGACCAGCTGTAAAGGAGGTAGCAATGAAAAGCTAAGTTCTGTGCTAGGAAAGCGTGTGCTGCTGTGAGCAATATATGAGGAAAGTAACATTGAGAAACCCAATTTTTTAATGTATTTTCATGGCTGAAAGTGCAGAACTTGCTGACAAGCTGCAAGGGAGTGTGTGCAGATTAATCTCAGTGTCTGTAAACTTCCAGGTGTGTGACTGAGCCACTGACATACACTGACTGCGGTGCGAGCATGAAGCCGGGGTGTTGTACCTCTTTAATCTACAGGTACAGGATTTTTGGAATACTCTGATTCTGGAAAAGACACTTCACCAGTTCCAAAAAGGCCTGTGAAGCATGTGAACCTGAACAGACCATTCATTGTACAACACATCAGAACAAAACAATAATGATCAAGAAAGCCAAGTGATCCAAAGTACCAGGACTGTCCTGTTGGAGCAGAACTTGAGGAATTCATCGGTGCATGCGTTTGAGAACAGCTGAACTGACCACAGGGACTCCACTGCTCTGGGAAGGGCTGGGGGACAGGGGTACAATGCAGGCTGCCCATGGACAGCAGGAGAGGAGGGCAGGAGTGCTGGGCCAGCTTGGCTCAAGGTAGACTTTCACACTGGTAATTCTCCCCCCGGGACAAGGAAGCTTAGCTTCCATGAATGGAACAGCACTGCCAAAAGCACAGGGGTGGGAGGTGAAAACTCCACAGCATCCTCAGAGTAGCCCATGGACTCAGGGGCTTATCCTTGTGTCCACAGGGCAGCTGGTCGTGGGCAGGCTGGGATCTGAAGTTACAGGTCTGGCCACTGACTGAGGGCTCCTCAAGATGGTGAATTAGGACCCCCATGGTCACAGCACGACACACAAACCACTCCAGCACACGGTGCTGGCCAGCTCAGGGCATGGAAATCCTCATCCCAGCTTACCCTGCATTGAGCTCCCCTGACAGAAAAGCTTTACATCCTCAGCTAGATGAGGTATAAAAGGATTTCACTGCAAGGTAAGGACAAAAAAAGAAATCCCAATTTAGAAAGGGAGCTTGAACCAGGACTGTGTGCTCATGAAGAAGCTCTGTAGTATCTGGAGTTGGGCACTGAATTTGGGTCACTCACTCATGGCAAAGCAGCATTCATCCTTCACCTGGAAATCCGGGCTTCCACCAATCAGAGGAGCTCTAATGGCCAAAAAGGTGAAGACATAATAAACCTCAGTGGAATCTAGAACGGGAAAATTGCAAAATTAATACAGTACTTCATTATTTCTTTACTTTCGGTGTCGTCACCAAGTTTCTGTAGGAGTTGCGCACGTTTCAACACCATCTAAGCAGCATTTGGAAGAAAAAGCAGCAAGTTCCTCAGGGTTTCCATAGCTCTGAACTACATAAAAATAGGTGCTATGGGGCTTCTTTCCAAATTCTAATTAAAACAATTTCATCTACTGCAAAATTGCTTATTCAACCACCACACCATCAAAAGTGCTTTTCAAGCCAACCTGAATTGCACTGTATATGTAAAAACTGGCATTAACCTTTAGTGTTTCAGTGAGATTTTTAGATAAACTTTATCCATTACAGGTTACATGGCTAAAGTTATCAAATATAATAAAATTTCTACTGGAGAATATACTCTGAACTTACACTCTTAGGAACTTACATAAGTTTAAGTATGGCCACATCAATCAACATGCAAGAAATTCCCAGGTTTACATACTGAGAAATATATAACAGTGCTTTTAAACAACTTGAGCATAAATTCTTCTTTTTAATTAGAACTGCCAAGTGGATTCTCACTAGATTTAGTGACCAAGGAGTAACCCTTCAAAAAGGTATTTTTTCATTTGCAGCAAAGTTTGAGTGATCAAAGAATAAATGATAAAATGATATAATTTGTAACACAGCAAGGCGGAGTTTTGACAAGATTAAATTCTCAATTGTGTTCAAGTTCTCAGATTTCACACAATTTTGCTTAGTGTATACTCACAGGAATAAAATCCCTATCTTTCAGGTCACTTCTCTGAATAAATATCCTTATGTATACTGAAAGGAATCTATTAACTATTAGAAGAAAAAAAAAAGGAAAAAAAACCAAAACACCAAAAAGCTTTTTCAGGAAACAAATAATTTCACTCAATGAAAAATTTAGCTTCTTTTCCAGTTTGTTCCGTAGAGTTTAGGCTTTATTATGTGGGCACAGCAATAACTAAAATATTAGTAAAATAATGAATGTATTTTTGCTTATAACTTGCTGTGGATATCTTGTGCAAACAAAAAAAACCTCTCACAATCTGACCTGGGCACTGGTGAGATTTCACAGGAAAGGGCCTTTCAGGGAAATGTGTCAGAGTATCTAAAAGGTGATGGAGAAGACCAGGTTCTACTGTAAAAGAATCTCAGAGGGAGGAGCTATCCATCCAGCTCACATGTGCTTTCAGAAGTGCCCTTAGTTGAAAAATTTCTCTGCAATAATTAAGATGCTGGTATACGTTTCCTATTACACAACCTCTTACACAACCACATGCGGTACATTTATAGACAGATTTACAGTCAGAAAGAAAAATGGGGTTGGTTTTTGTTTTTTGTTTTTTTTTTTCTTCCATCTTGGTAATAAAATTAGCTGTTTTTTGTTTCTTTTTCGTGTTTTTATACAAACTGTAGTCCAGCCCGCTTGGCTCTCTCCAGGCAGCAGGATGAGCATCCATTCTCTCCCCGTGCTGTCGGAGAATCCTTCCCGGCATGTATCCCCTAGACCTGGGTCGTTCCACACCCAACTGCTACAGCACAACGCTCACTCAGGGTCACACACTCTGCGCTGCTCATTTGCACTTTATTCCCCCTCACTCGTCGTCGTCATCCTCGTCCTCCTCGCCGTCGGACAGGGACGTGCAGGGCCGGATCTGGCGGTAGCGGTCGAGCCACTTCTCCACCATCTGGGTGACCAGCGGGTGGTTGCGCCGGCGGGAGCTCTTCTGCATGGCCACGAGAACCCCTCCCTCTGTCACGCAGCAGTCCAGCCACTCCCGCAGCAGCTTCTCCTGCTGCTCCTCGTTGCCTATCTTTGGGGGACAGAAAACACCGGCAGTGAGGCTTCCCCAACGCCCAGCGCCATTCCTGCTCCGAGCGCATCGCCGCACCCAGAGACTCTGAAAGCCAAACTCAACCAAAGTTTGAAGGCTCTGGAAATACGCTCCAGCTCTTCTTCCCAATTTTTCACATGTGTATTTCCAATGCAGCCTTTCTGTATTTCAGTTATTTTAAAGCAACTATTTATTTGTGGTAGGCACCATATATAAAGGGCAGGCCCTAAAAGATTCTTCTGGCTTTACAAAGACTTTTTCAGGAGTCTTAAGAGTTCCTTAGATGAAATATTTTCTCTTGTAACACATAACAGATATCGTGGCTTGCTGAAGAAACACCCCTCTCTAGACCTGAAGCCCGTATTTTTCTCCTTTTATTTATAGAATGCCCACTTTCTGCAATTACTTCAGTCTTCCAGCCCTCCCTTCATCCATGCACACCCTTTACTGAAATAGTTCCATGTCTTTATCGTAGTTATTAAAAAATGAGTTGAGTTTCATTAGAATAGAAGGTGGAACATGCTGCAACTATGGGCCAATATTTGTACTGCATCTTTTAGAAGAAAAAAAAAAAGAAAACCCAAAAGGCAGATTTCAGTCTTTCCTTAGTGACAGAACCCTTATTTTTGTGTCCTTTTCTAGGTATGCTGATATTCAATGTTCTCAGGCACAGGATGGGATTGTTGAGGTGTCCTGTGCAGGGCCAGGAGTTGGACTGTATGATCCCTGTGGCTCACTTCCAGCTCAGGATATTCTGTGATTCTATTCTGTGATTCTGTTTCTGTGATTTACATGGACAATGAAGTTACATTCCATTTACAGAGCTGTAAATAAGCATCATATTTATGGGAAAACACCTTTCAGAATCACCTGGAATGATGGGGAAGGGAGCAGTATTAATTAACCAGAACAGCACACTCCCTGTAATTCTGTGGACACCAAAAACCCACGGGGCTACAGAGATTGCTGAGCTTCAGCAAGCAGCTGTGACAAAGCCACCACCACACACCAGGTGTTTCTTTCTTACCTCTTGAGCAGAAAGGAAGTGAATGTGCAATAATTTCCTCTCGCTGTCCACCAAGGGTAGAAAAGTAACAGTAACATCATCGTCAGTGTTCAAATTAGCACCAGCGCCTCGATTGCCATAGCCATCATTCTCCATGGCAACCAGGGCGGAGAAATGGCCCCTCGTGTAGCCCAGAGCTATGGGACTTTTCCAACAGAAACTCTGTTCCCATAACAAAGGCAAATACACACCTGTGGGGAATTAAAGCACAGGGTAAGGCTCAGAACTGGTGTTCAACAAGGAAGGATTTTGATACAAACCTTGTGGTTTTGGCTGAACTGTAACAGAAGCACATCACTTTTAAAACATATTTGGTTTGGCCTGACACTGACACACTCTTCAGTAGAGCTAATTGTTATTAATTAACACAAATCAAGCATCTTTGCAACTGTACAAGTTTAGACACAAAAGATTAAAATCACAACCAATACATTACTACAGCCCTAAAATTTATGGTCTATAGTGCAGTGATGAACGAAAAACAAGGTTAGAAAAGCAGCCTTTTATGTTTGGTAACTCTTAAAAAAAAAAAAAAAAAGAAAAAATCAGATTCTGCATCACAGAAATAAAGGCTACAGTCAGATGTATTTTTACCAGAGCAAAAATTCCACCATCTGCTCACAAAACCTATTATTAAAAGAACTCACTGCACAAAATGTTACTCAGCACTGATGTAACCCATCCCAGAGAATGGGATTGCTCATATACAGTACTCACAGATTCAATTAACACACATCAATTATTCATATCAATTTAAAAAAAAAAAAAAGGAAAAAAGCACCAAAAAGCTTTTTTACATTTTACTACTTTGCTCAGCTACAACCAACACCTGATGCCACAGATTCTGAGAGGAACTGCACTTTTTCTCCCCACCACTTTTAGCAATGAAGACAGCAATTTGCTTGAGGTCTCAAAATAAAACTGGAACTCCTTTCTTCCAGAAACATAAATAATTCTTGGTGTGTACTGCAAGACAACTTAAGCAAAGGCACAGCTCACCTTGTGACAGGTTAAAAATAGCCCCACATAAACTCAAGTGCACATGTAGCATAGCAACCCCTCTAGTACAGCTGCTGCTGCAAACACGGCGCTCCTCCAACAGCCACGGAGAGGGAAGGGCAACGCTAAAATGGGAATCGGAGGCAGGGGGTGGCTTTGGAGGTTCTACTAAAGTTTTGAGCTCATCTTTTTGTGCTGCAGTAAAAATTAGTGGGGGCTGCCAGTAAATAATTGTCCCTTTTTCCCCCCCCTTGTTTTTTAATTAGCAATCAAGAGCTACCTAAAAGTCTTGCCATTTATTTAAAATGAAGATTCACTCAAGTTTTTACCACACCACGATTTAAGGACAGATCCTTCTAATACCTTCTTAGCTCTCCCTTCCTCCTGTCCCCATCATTAAGTCTCACTCTAATGCAACATTAAACACAGAAGGTGAAGAACACGGGATAAGCCTTCACCAGAAAGTTTCAGATCTTTGCATTAAGGGAAAGAACCAAACATCCAGTCAAAATTCCAATTTACACTGAAGATATAACATCCAGTCAAATATAAGGAAGACAGTCCCCCAATTCCTGGGAATCAGTTCTTCATGCACACAGAGCACAGCTATGTGCCCTTTCAGGACTGAAACTCATCTGGTTGCCTCCATGCCTACACTGAAATTCAGCAAGTTTTGGAAATCTTTTTTCACCATTGTTTTATCTTGTTGAAAATTCCACATTAATCATTTCCCCAAGACAGAAGGCTGTGCTACACTTTCCATTCCTTCTCAACACTGTGATGAGCTCCACAAGAAAAGAATTTCAAGCATTGCCAGGGAGAATATCTAGTGCTCTTAGGAGTTATAAAAGTCACGCTGATATAAAGTGAGAAGGTTGTGTAACAACAGTTGACAGAGCACAAGCCACAGAAAATAAAGAGTATGGGCTAACACCTATCCTGAAGCCACCCACATAGGATTTAGTGTCTCCAGCCTGACCTGATGATCACTTCCGTCAGTTACCTTTTTTTCTGTTCAATTTTAAAAGCTGCATATTTGTGCCACTAAATACATGTGGCCAGACAAGGAGGGTCTGACCAGGGTCATAGTTAGGGCCTGAGCAAACAGGTCTTCCACCACTGAAGCTTTAGTATTTAAAGAAGCATTAACAATCAGCTGGAATCTGGGAAACAAGGAGGCTGGCAATTATGGGACTCACAGCAGCTACAGCAAGGATGCCAAGCTGGAACAAGGAATCCCTGGAGAAAAAATTCTTGTCAGGGAGAGTATTTTAGGGGTGGATAAGAGGGTGCTACAAACTGAACCGTGATGTTGAACAAGCATTAAAAAAATTCAATTCCCCATTTCTATTATAACCCACAATTACAGAGTGGTTTGGGTTGAAAGGGACCTTAAAGCCCAACCAGTTCCACCTCCTGCCATGGGCAGGGACACCTTCCACAGGACCAGGTTGTTCCAAGCCCTGGCCAACCTAGCCTTGAACACTTCCAGGGACTTTTCTGGCGGATGTGATGTTAAACAGAGGCAGGGTGCTACCCAGATACTGAGGGACACCCCAGCACTCCCCAAAGCTCCACATGCTGAGCACAGCCCACACACAGGCCCAGAGCAGGAGCCTCCTCCTGGCAGCCCACCCCACTCGGAGCTCACGGCTGTTGGGTTTCAGCTGTGCCAATGGCATTTGATTAGCACACATTAACCACAAAAATGTGGCTGGGCAGGGAGAGGAGCAATTCCAGGTACTGCGACACAGGACTCCAAGTTCACCTGTTCCCTGTGCTGTGTGTTTCCATGTATGGCTGGATGTGGCTTGTGGCAAGCAAATCTCAAGTCGTAACTATTTGGCTGCCTAAATTCCTGGAAACCCATGTGCTGTAAAAGGGTGTTCCAGGCACCCTGTTTCCCTCTGGTTCACAGAGCAAGAAACCATTTCAGCACATTTAGGCCATGTAATACTTGTCTGCCTCAATGGCCAATCTAGGAAATAAAACTATTTGCAAACCACCAAGCCTTAGAATTAAAAGCAACACAAACCTGGCAAGTCAGATTTAAGTGAAACGAGTAACTGTTCCTTCCCAGCCTTTCATCCTCAAAAAAAAAGTTAACATGTAACTAAAAAGACTACCAAACTTTTAGACTCCACAAAAAAGTAATTAATTTCCCTAGATAAAGTTTTGTTACTGCCCCAAACTTAGAAGCCAAGACTCTAAATAGTTATAAATTAACATTAACTCCACAGTTTGGGGTTTCCTATACAACATGGGTTTGCCTCCTTCCAAAGTCACCATACTTCTTTTCTTTCAAATCACAAAGATGTTTTGGGAAGCCCTCTGCTAAGCTATAAATAAAGAGTGGGTCATCATCAAGCAGGTGTACTTGAGGCCAGGAATATGAACTGTGGGCAAAACAAATGTCCCAACCCCCTGGAACACACACAGAGCCTTCCCCACGGGTTTTATTTACAGCTCAGGATGTGAAGATGCTCCCAATCCCCTCTCATATTTTATTATCTGAATAGTAAAGTATTAGCATGTAATAGAGGGGAAAGTTGCCCACAGATTTGGTTTGCAAAGCAGAAAATGCATCTTTAGAAATCTACAGATGTTAAGTCTAAGCAAAACTGGACTGAGTCATCTTCGTATTTATGTTAAGGAGAGTCAGGCTGTCTTGGAGATGAGGAGAAAAAGTCAGAAAGAACCTGATCAAACTATGCAAAATTATAATACTAATGAGAAATAAGTCAGTATTCACACCACACTTGCTGTAAAGTGTAAATTACTGAAACACAGATAAATTTTAAAAACTTCCTTTAAAGTACATCATGGAATTCACTTTTACAGGCACCATGCCTACTATAAAATGAAAAACTGCAAGTGTGGAGAGATTGTTTTGTTCTTTTTAATAGCAAATGAAAATTTACCTACAACAGAATTCCATCCTTTTCCAGACAGTCCCTTCATGTCACTATTGATTTACAGCCCAACCTTGTTTAAAACTGAATTTAAAAAAACAAATGCTTACCTTGGAAGCGGGTATATCCTAATGTTTCTCCCCGAAAACTCTTGTAATATTTTACTCCATAAACTATAATTGGTCTTCTAAGAATATGTGCAAGTACAAAAATGTGTGTCTGCTCCAAACTCGCTCCAGGCTGAACCAAACACAAAGAAAGACATCAATTGAAACACAACTTACCATCCTGTGTGTTGAAATTTAAAAAAACAGTCTTCAAGTTGAGAGAGAAAATGCTTTTAAGAGTGATAAAGCTTTAACAGGAAAAACAAAAGACTGGAAAATTATTGGAAATAAGGAAAAACATTTCAGCTTGTCAGCTGTCAGCAATAATTCTCTGTCCTATTGCCCAGATTCAATGTAATGGATTTCATTCCCCACTTAGAAGTGAAACTCTACATAATGTTAGGTCTAAAAATAATGCACTCATCTGAGGGCACTTTAAGGCAAATACCTTTTGATGATAGGAAAAGGGCACATCCAAAACAAACCTCAAAGAAATAGCACCAAAATCATGTTTATACTTTAAAAGAGGAGCTAAAAATATTCCTATAGCTGGAAGCTTATAGGAACATAAATCTCATTTTGGAGGGGAGTTATAAAACCTCAGCTTGCTGGAGTTTGAGCAGTGTAAGCCGACAGGTTTAGAGGTGTGTTTTGGGAGGTAAAAGTGCTGCAGGAGCTGGAGGCAGGATATTAAACACATGATTATCTACTAGTTTGTTCTACAGACTTCACCTTAATACCATCATTCGTTTTTTGCGTTGCACTGCTTAATAGCAAGCTCAAAAATTTTAATTTCAAATGAACCTTTCCATACTTGCAGAAGAGTTTACTCAGTAATATTTTAAGATCATTGGCTTAAGAGGGATGTTCTTCCTTCATACAAGATATTCTTATTCCCCAAAACCACTTCTAGTTCTGAAATTTCTTTCAGAAATTAAAATATCTTTTCCAAAAGCCCTCTGACAAAGGAGTTTTCTTACCTGGCTTGCAAGAGAGAGAATGAATGCCCAATCTTCCTGCCACTGTTCCTCTCGCAAGGAGAAATGTAAACCGAAGCTTTGGGAATACCATGATTCCCACTCTTTCCAGCGTGTGTAGAACCTAAGATATTAAGGGAGAGAGAGAGAGAGTGGCAAAGGCAAAAACATTTACTCAACCACCATAATCCTGACAGCAATATTTAACCCTTGCAATCCTTTATCCCAAGAAGGGGGGAAAAAAGAGAGCAAGTATCAGGAAAACTGATTTTGTTCTGGTTTTTTTTTATCTTCAGGAGACTCCATTTATTAATCCTCATTTAAGAGCCATTTAAAAAAGAAATGCAATTTCGACAGCAAACATGATCCAAGTTCCTACCAGGCTCCTGCCCAGTTTGATACTTCTTGCAATAGGGGTTTTTTTAAGTCTTATTTAGGCTTATTTAAGTGTTGATATACAGGGAACATAAGTAAGACATTCCATTTCATACAAGAGGAGTTGCTCATTCTTCTCACACAAAAAATACAGGTATTTTTCTATTTTTAACAACATCTTGAGTTAATTAACTTCAAAGTACTTGCACATCAATTTCCAACAGCCCATGGTTAAGAGGCAGAATCTGTTTTCTACCAGATTTTGGAGCAAAGGGGTGGTAATTCCATATTATATGGAGTTGTAAAGCAGTGTGGATAAGAATCAAATATGCAATGTGGGATTTAGTTTAGTTATGATATTTTATTTAACCATTTACCAAGAGAAATGACACATTAAGAAGATGATGTTTACTTTTAAAAATTTTAAACTCTATATAATCACCACACTAAGAAAAAGCCACAGCTTCATATTAGGAATCAGGATTTAGGGAACAGTGCTAAGCCAACTTTTAACAATGGTCTTTCCTGTGAAGACAAAGAAACCATTCTGAAGTTTCAGCTTATTAAAAAAGTCACTGAAATGAACTCATTTAATTAAAACTTGAGAGTATTAGCAGACAGTGAGTGTGTGTGGATAAGATCTTTCCTATGCTTTCAGTGAAGCTGGAATCACCCTAAAATCTTGGTGTGTAGGACAGCAGCCACCAGCCAGGCTGGCTTTCCTGAGTCCATCTAAAGCCCTTGCATGGTTTAAAGTTCCTATTACTAAGATGTTTAGATAGGTCTGTGCTAATTCACAGTAATATATCCACAGGGAATCTCCTGGATCTGCATTCCAGCTTTTATCCAAACACACCAATATTTCCACCTTTGCAGCTGATAAATATTTTGCCTGTTTTCTCCCATAAATCTCTAACTGAGCACTTTGTGCTAAATGAATTCATTCCCAGGTCTCCTGAAAGACATTTAATCAGATTCTGGGTGAAAGAAAAGAAAAAACAAAGCAAAACAACAACAACAAAAACTCCCACATCACCAGAGTAAGAGAGAAAGCCCAGAAAATTCAAGGGAAAAAAGAAAAAAAGGAAAAACACCAAACTACTCCCCAAAAGCTTGACTGATTGTGAAAGTGTTCTCCTAAAGAAATTTCTTCCCTGAGTTAGTCAGCCATACACAAGATTTTGATCTTATTTAAAGCAAACTTTTCAGGTTAACACAAGAGAACTGAATGCATCCATTAAAGAATAAAATTCTGAAAGTCAACTTAGGGCATATGCCCATTCTCCAGCAAAAGCTAATGGTGGCATACAAAAAGGGACACATCAGAACACACTTTTGTGTAAACTAAAAAAGTGTAGCTACTGAAAGGTGAGTGGAAAAGCCTCTGGGAACTTCACTATGGAGCTTTTTCCAAGTACCACATACAAGACTGTCTCTGGTAAATAGATTTCTCTTTGTTTAGCATCTAAACAAATAGAACAAAACAAGGTCAAGTGAGTTACATGAGTGTTTTCTGTCTGACTATAAAAATACCCATTTTTAAGTGTCTTTGTGGAGGCTTTGAAGAATAATTCCACTAGATAAAAGTTTAAGCAGGGATTGTATTTAAGAGCCTGTTCCAGTGACGACATTGCTTCCAATCAGCCACATGTCCTAGCCCGCAAAATTAAATGTATCTTCTCAAATGGAATCTATATAGCAAGTATAGAATGTACAGGATGATCAATTTACAACAAAACCTGGCTAAAAGACTTATTTTAAAGACTTGTTCCTAATAAGGAACATGACTTGTTCCTTACAGACTTGATCTTTAAAGTCTGAAGACTTGTTCCTATAAAGGAACACACCAATCAGTTAAAAATTATGCTTCTAATAAGGATAAAGATTAAGCAAATTCAGAGTAAAATGAAAATTCTGTCTAGACATAAACTAAAAAGTTTAACAAGATTTAATAGCCTCTAAATGAGTGTTACATTTATATACACCAATAAGTCAACCACAGTTAACACCAACATTTTGAGAGATTTGATCCAAAGCTCAGTAGTTTGCAGCATGTTTTTGGATACCATGCTTGGTTTTGTTACCATAAAGAGCAAAACCTGTTCTGTTTTGGCCTGATGGGAGCTGCCTGTGATGCCAAGGAAATTCCTGCATGGACAAGATGCACACTCCATGCTGAACAACACCAAAGCAGTGACAGATCCTTTCAGACACTGGTTCCTGGGAGAATTGCTACTGAGACATCACTTTCTGGAATCCAGCTCCGGAGGCTAATTTGGGCAGTTCTCTCCCAATAGCACGAAATTTACTTAGAGGTACTCCTAAATTAACCTTTGTTGTTGACCTGCACAGCACTGAGGACGGGGACAGGCTCTTTCTGCAGTATGTGCTGACAGTGTTTCTCCTGTCCTTGACTACAAGAACATCAAATAAATGATCACCTGTGTCTTGGATTATCAGTCTTTATCAGCTCATCCCTTAGTCCAGGACACCCTGGAGAGCTGCTGGACAACCACTGGGGGTCCAACTAAGATCTTCCCTCTAGCAGAAGCAAACCACACTATCCAACTAAAGAAGGTTGTCAGTGCAAAGCAACTGAAGTTGTTTTACAGAATGATGAATCAATTTTATGGCCAAATGACAGAATAAGTTAAATGCCAACACTCTGTGCTTTACTGCCATTATTTTAGCAGGCAGAACAGGGATAAAAAGAGCAGTCCTGAGTAAAGCCATAACTAAGCAGATGGAATGAAAATACTGAAAAGTTTATAAGGAATAAAAAAGGCTGTCTTCTACTAACAATCTTCTGCACAGCTCCCACCAAGCAGCAAGGCATGGCATGTGCATGATTTACATTGCAAGGACACAAATTCCAGCTGCAGTAACTGTGGTTAGTGCATGCTTGACAAGTATAAAGCATTTTAGTGTTTGAAATGCCATTTGCTGAGCATCACACGCCATCCCTGCGTTCGCAGTGCCCAAGTTTCCAGTGCTCGTATTTAAAACGTAAGATTAAGATCACAGCCGGGACCACGGTGACTCGACAGCTTCGAGGAGCACAATCCCAGGGAACTGGGGAGGGGTGGCTGTGGGGTTTTGCCACTACAGCACATGGAAAAAGCTGCCCTAACTCACCAGTGGGAGCAGTCGTGTAAACTGTCGTGCAGAGCCTTGCGCAGCACGGAGTCCTTGTCGTAGATGCCCCAGGTGGCCTGGAGCACGGAGTCGAGCAGGCAGTCGCCAGCAGTGCGGTTCCAAAGTGCGTACAGCCTGCTGTCCAGGCGTGTCCCCAGCTCCAGGGACCAGTTAATGATGGGAGACTCCTCTTCCAGCTCTGCAACGGGACAGCCAGCTCTTAAACACTCCACTTACTTATCTCAGAGAATTCAGACAGAAGAATAATGGCACAGTCTCAATAATCTGCCCCTCTGCATGAATAAAACTCTGCTTTCCTTCAAGGTGAACTACACCGGCAGAAGAAATTTCTTCTACTGTCAATAAAATAAACCAAAAGCAAACCAAACCATAGCATGACATCATTTGTTTGAGGATTGTTACTGAAATGAAAAGATTTTTTTCAGTTTTCCTTAAAAAGCTTGTGACTCAAAACTGACTTATAAAGATTTTTAAAGCTCTACAGAGATACACTACAAACATGATTTCTACAGACTCTATTCTCCCTCTGCTGCATAAATAGACTGGAAACGTTAAAATTAAAATAGTTTTACATGGGCATGCAGTGACAGGTTAAGGGGGGATGGCATCCTACTGCCAAAGGGCAGGGTTAGATGGGATATTGGGAAGGAATTGTTCCCTGTGACAGTCGTGAGCCCTGGCATAGGCTGCCCAGACAAGCTGTGGTTGCCTCATCTGTGGAAGTTGCTGGTTTGGAGCAACCTGGTTGAGGGGAAGGTCTTTAAGGTCCCTTCCAGCTCAAACCATTCTGTGACTTTATGAATTCCAGGGTGAAGATTAACATGAAATCATCCAATCTCTGCTTAAAACATGTTCATGGACAAAGCCACATATATAAAGACACACGTAGTTTATTTTTAGTAAGAGAAACATTCTCTGATGAAAAGCCAGGATGATCCCAGCTGTTCTCGGTGCATTTACCTTTCTGAACATCTCTGTCAAGTACTTCATCAAATAATTTTTCCTGGACTGTGGGTGGTAAATCTTCAATATCTGGAAAAACAGACAGCAAATACAAGAGTCACTTAATGCTACTGTAAAAGAGACATCACCAGCTGCTGCTCAGGAGAACTCACAGAACAGCTTTTGCCCTATCAGGTCTAACACTTCCTCTGGAAAGCTGCTGTCATGTGTGGCCCGAGGCTTTGCAGAGCTGCTGAGGGAGGTTTGCACCTCAGCCTCACTGTCACACCTTTGATGCAGAAAGGATCATCACAGCATGCATAGGGTTAAGACTGTATTTCTCTGAAGGAGAAAGCGGAGAATCACTTTGAGGTGAGAAATTTAAAGGAGTAATTTTACTTCCAACCCTATTGTATTTAGCACAGCTGCAATCCTAAGCAATGGTTTTCCACCTATCTGAATGGCTTCTTCTCTGCAGTCTATCCCAATGGACAGATACAGTTTGTCAAGGAATGTGTTCTTCTCCAGAATATACACTTCCTTAATCATCTCATTCAGACCTCAATAAAATAGTTTTGAGAACCCCAAAGGTTTGCAGATAAGTTAGAAAACAAGAAATGGGAAAACCATTGAGCCATGGAAAATGCCCCCTACTGACAACTGCTCCAAGAACTTTAGAGACAGAATTTGCAACTACCTTATAAAAAAGAAGGAAAAAAACCAACAAACACTCTCACACATTCTAAAACTCAGCATGTGCCACACAGTAAATATTTGCTCCTGGCCTGCATTCCAAAAGGATAAGCAGTAAAGGGTTGCCAGGCAGAGCAGCAACCAGAGAAACTTTGCTGGTTTCAGCACAATCATGAAACTTAAACACGTGAAAGTTAAGGCAATAAATAAAATAGGAACAGGAATATCCAGCATCCCTTCAGGCACTCTAGGGGATAAGGACTGGGGCCTAAGTGGTATTTCAAGGACACAAAGATCTCTCTTAATTGCAGTGTGGTAGCTGCCAGTCCTGCTCAGATGTCCAATACCCCAGGGCTTTTAAGTCCACATTTAGGCACATGAGTTGCTACTGAAGCACATTAATGCTTGGTGCAGGCAGGGTGATGTGGGGTGGTCCTTTTTTTGTGTGATTGATTGGGGCTTTTAAAGCTAAAACTGCTTTTAGTGGCCAGCAATCAATTTAAAAGCTTTGCACTCTAACATCCATGCATTGGCTTTTCAGGAGGATCCAATCTGTTAATTTGAAAGGTTGAGTGGAAACTGGTTCCTAAACTACATTGTTTAGGTAATATCTGAACAGAACTGTGTGATTTATACTTCTATCCTTGGAAATGCTCTCTGGAGCCAAACTGCAAAAGATGTGCAATTGGCAAAGTGTGAGGAAAGTGGAAAGTCTTGATGCTTTTGAACAGTCTTATTTTCTAATTACTTAATGGCTTAATGTGTTAAAAAGCTGCACAGTGCTTTAAGATGTGTCTCTTGAGAACACTGAACAAATCCTTCAGCTCTGGAGAGAACAACATTTCTCACGTGTGTTAGGAAATCCTTCTGTTGCCCGTTTCCCTCCTCTCCCCCAAAAAGCAATGAAGTTTTAGTCTCCTACAGACACCCTGTACACCCACCCTACCTGCCTCTCATACACAACCCACAGAGTACAACTGAATACAGCACCTCAATCAGGTACCCAAGTGGTAAATATTATCCAGACTTTTTGAAGAGGAGGAGATGGAGTAACACTCAACCAAAAGGGTTCCAAATAGAATTCTTAAAATGTTTTATAAAACACACAAAGAGATCTGCTGATTGGCACAGTTTCCAGCTGCATATTTTCTTACTGCTTGTAGCATTTCTATTAAAGGAAACAGCTACTGAAGATTAAAAGTCTTCTAATAGCTCCTTGTTAATAGATAAACATTCTCTTGATCTCAGAGTACCTCAAAAGTATTCAAAAAGTGCTATTGCTACAAGCAGGTACAAAGAACAGCTCTGGGTCTCAAGAGAAAGGACTGGAAGCTAAAATAGCCATGTGAAAAGTCGTACCATGGACCAGAAATGTCTGGGCTCCAATATTCACTTTAAATACAGCCTTTCCTTAGAACACACCACTTTTCTTCCATTTCTTCATGTCTAAGTAGGACAACAGATGCTCAGCTCACAGGAGCAATGCATGGATGAAAGTGTGCAAATACTGAGCAATTAAATTCAACTATTAAATCTGATCTAATAAAATAGGTCTTAATAAATAAACCTCTTAATAAACAAATTAATAAAGCTCTTAATAAATAAAACCTGCACACACATCACCACCAGAAACTCAAAATACATTATTTTCAACTAGTGACCAAGCAATAAAATCTTCCAGCAGGAAGAAGGGTTTTGTAGCTACCTGCAGGTAACGTAAACGTCACAAGGTCAGTCAGAAAATAGCAAGCAAAGTCTCCCTTTCGCTGATGAAGAGATGCAGCAATTTCACGGCGGATTTGTTCCGTGACCTCTGGACACACCATGGCAGGAATGCACTTGGCTGCATGCTGGGATACCTGTAACACAACACAGTTACTGCACTCAGGATTATCCCATTAAATATGAAGATTTGGGAGGGATGACCACCAGCAGAGAGTACTTGGTTAGCAAGGAATGCAAGAGACCTATAAACACTGGCACTCTGAAAGATTGAAAGTTTAGTGACTCCTAATGAACTGTCTCATTTGTCATGGAAATGATAACTGGTTAAAAACATCTTTCAATCAAAGCAGTGAATTAACAGGTGACCACTCCCAGCCGAAAAAGAGATAAAAACGGGAAAGAGCTCATAATAACGGCAATCCCAAATCTCATGCATGAGCCCAGTCTAGATTTAACAAAACTTCATTACCGCAGTACTAGACAGTTTCCTACAAACAATCTTCCCAAAAACTATTAAGCTAAGATAGTTAAATTTCTACAGTTCTAGTCATCACTGGCAGCAGAAACTAGTTCAACAAGGAAGGGCAAGTGGCACAGGGATGACACCAGATGCATATTAAAAAAACACCTTTAAGACCCACATTTTCACTCATTCATATCCTAGAAAAGGAAAGTATCACTGGGGCTCAAGCACTACTAAGCATTTTCAGAAATGGCAAGATGAGTCAGTATTCCTAGGCACCGAAAT
Source organism: Corvus moneduloides (assembly GCF_009650955.1). Classification (NCBI taxonomy): domain Eukaryota; kingdom Metazoa; phylum Chordata; class Aves; order Passeriformes; family Corvidae; genus Corvus; species Corvus moneduloides. The sequence goes on from NC_045483.1 coordinate 3,328,679, forward strand.
AAACCAACCACAAAAGTCTCTAAGACAGTATTTCAGTAAATTAACTTGTTTTTAAACATGTAACTCCATCCACCCAGAGTTATGCAAGCAGCACAAAGCTACTGCTATTAGTCGTATATAAATATATACTCAAGGCTTTAGCTACATTTGTCTTGCTTCATCTACTCTTTTTAATTATTCAACACTGAGCATTCCATCATCTTTATGTGCTTTGCAGGCAAATAGCAGCTTTCAGAATTGCACAAGGCATCAGGGAAGGAGGCAGAATAAAAATCTTGCCCTGATCAGGTGAGGAACCAAAAGTCTGAGTTGAAGAAAACAGACAAAAAAGGATAACAGAATTATTTACAGGACAAAGATGGAGAACAGCAAGTCACCAGAAGTGAGGTGACAGAAGGAAATGGAACATGGAAGAGCAAAACAGAAGAACCAGTCAGTTTATAAAATGGGCAAAAAATAGAAAAAATTCATCAATTTTGCAAAGCAAGAAAATTACTTCACTCTGGAAGAGAAGCTCCCACAAAAGCCAGGAAGGCCAGACCAGGTAGACTTACTCATTAACAAACTCAGAACAAACTACGCTGGCACTGATGTCAGTGCTTTGCTTTGAGAGCATTTCCTCTCCCCCACCCAGAGCACAGGAAGCCTCACAATAGCTCACTTCCACTGCCAGTAAGGTCACAACGTGTGCCAAGACTGTTCATTAATGAGAAAACTGAACATCCTCAGGACCATCACAACAGAGTCTCTTAAAGCAAACTCACTTCTTGAGGAGAAATCCAAGGCACAAAGCAGCAATTCACATATATTCTAACAACACCACAGGTCAAAGCTGCGTGCCTCTGGCTGCACACAGTGGTGTGGTTACATAAAATGCTGCTCCCTCTCTGCAAGGGCCAGGGGAACTCACCTCAGTGAGGAGGATGGCCAGCATGTCCTGCCTCTGGAAGCGGATGGCCAGGTGCACGAGGGTGTAGCCCACGTCGAAGGCGGACGGGCGGTTCAGCAGCCGTACCTCATCTGCCGTCAGCTGCCGGGCAATGTCCCCTCCGGACGACTTGTAGGCTTCCACAGCAGCTAAATCACCTTCCACAACTCCTGAGGGCAGAGAAACAACATACAGTTCACTTTAGACAGCAAGGGAACAAGCTACCTTATTTAACAGCTCGCCTGTAGCTACCCTGTAACAGGCTGAACAGACGAAGATCAATTGCGTAGCAAGAAACTTGACAAGTTTTAATTATTTTAAGCAGAAGATTACAAAATATTTACACTTACCTCATCTCTCAGACCATTTCTATTAACCCACACTAGCTGGAAAATGTAAGAGATCAAAAGCCAGCTCAGAATTGGACCTGTGATGAAACACTGGCAGTAACATACTCACAAGCATTTCATTTGACCAGAGAGAAAGTAATTTCTTCACATGACAGAGATTAGTTTGATTGTTTTATCTTCCCTTTTATCTCAAAAACAAACTACTAGATCATAGAAATAGGATCTATTAAAAGGTTTTTGGACTAAAAGTTTTATTTGTTCCAAACAGTACAAATGATACAGAGCACAGATTTTTCTCTTCAGCTCACCATCTCTGCTACTAGTGGAACCTGAGAGTTTCACTCGGGGTACTCTATTAAAACTGAATTAAAGAGGAATTAAATACACTGTGTGTACCTTCTAAAACAAGATGGGAGGAACAATGAATGATCCTAATGTCTTCTAGAGTCCCTGGCAATCTTTGACTTCTGCACCATGCTTCATATCAAGACCACTCATGTTGAATGTATTCCTTAGCTGCAGTTATCAGAATACACTAAGAGGTGGTGCTTATGCTAACAGTATCTGTTCCAATATAAGACTTCCTAAATTTACAAATGCCTTCAAATATATTCTATTTAAGGTATGTGGTCCACGAGAGAACAGTGCAGTGCTGAACTGAGGAAACAGAATAGTGTCCCTGAAGCCATCTTGAATGGAGAATAGAATCTCACCACTGAGAAGCAGCCCTTGTTGCAGCAGCTCAAGCAGAGAAGAGTAAGAGCACAGATGACAAATGAGAAAACCCTCTCCCTATTTTCTGCAGCTAAACCTCCTTCCCAGCTCCTGAGAGTCAGCAGTTGAGTAGAGGCCACAAGGCTGGCGATTGAGGCCCAAGTCCATCTTTTACTTCATTTGCTCACCAGAACTCAAAAAAGTTGATTGAAAAGGAAAGGTCATCAGACCCAATCAGGACAATCACTCCCACTCATGACTTAAAATAAAACAAAAAAAAAAAAGGAAAAAGCCACAGCATTTCCTGCCCCCTCAAACAAACTCCACATCCCAAACGAGCAAAAATCCCCAACCATAATTAAAAAAAACTCCAACACAACAAATTGAAGCGGCTGCTAGAGAGAAGCACACTAACCACTGGCTTGCTGGTTAAGCCACGATTTAGAAAAGCATTCTTAGCTCAGTGAAAAAGTATCATTTTGAATGCTGAGATTATAAAGCTTTCAGAAGAAATGCAGGGGAGAAAAATGGGATTATCAGTTCAAGACATTTCTCTACAAAGTTATCAGCTGTGCTCTGTAAGCCTCCACTGATAAAAGCTTGATTATTCAACAGTGGTCTAAAGCAGAGAAGTTCCAAAACAACAATTCAACTGCAAATTTTAGTCATACAAGAATGTCATAGGTTAGCAAACCGCCCGGTTACAAACCGAACCCGCGACAAAAACCTACCCACTCATTCCCAAGTCCTAACAGACCAGGGCAGAAGGAAAACCATACAAGACAGTATTTTTTTAGTTTTCTGCTGCATGTGTCTGTCTCCTGTAAGGAAGACAATTCCTGTTCCCTCTCCAGCACTACTGTCTCATTCAGTGCCTGCCCATGTATTCTCCCAAGATGAGTTTTGTCTGTCCAATTTTAGTTCTTGCTCTGTAGGAGTCAGAAGTGCCAAGTGTACAACTTTATTTCCATGCAAGCACATTTTTGCCACTGATAAGGCAATTCCTCATGGCTGCTGCAATGATCATTCCAACCAAATACTCCAAACTGACATTTTTTTTTTGCGTGTGTGTAGATATGTATGTGTACACAGATAACAAATCAGACTAATTTCTCATGACCTGCCCTCTTAAAACAAGTTATACCACAGCTTTGGCAAACCCAAGAATCCAGGAAAGAAGAAATTTGATAAAAGAGCAGGTTCTCTGCTATCTTATGATATCCTTAATTTTTTATTATTACATTAATTTAAGAGAAGCATCTTGTTAAAGACTAAAAGCCACTAAGATAAAGACTAGTCACCCCTTTTTGTATTTTAACTACTCCTACTGACACAAGAGAGATTCCAGTTACCACATCTGCACCTTCCACCACATCCCTCAATACAAACACACCCAAGACCAGTAGGTGGCCATTCTGAGAATCCAAATACCCACAATTAATTTCAAAATTCAAACAAATATCCCTAAAATGATCTTTTGGTGACAGATGGTTAGACCCAAATCACATTCCAGCCAGCCAGCCTGTCAAGCAGTACATTTTACTACAGCCTACTACTGGGAAATTCATTATTTTAATTATTCTTCTAGTCCCCCACCCTCAGCTGCTTATTATCATCCCACTCTTCATCAAACCTCAGCAACAACTGAAGTCTAAGCTGATGCTGAGGTGGTCACATGAGGTTTGGCAATGCCTTTTTCAAGCACTAACTACTACAAGCTGCAATAAGGATCCAAATCAGTGACATGTGCTCTATGCAGCACTGCCAGTTCTGGAAGTTTATTCCCACGTCTTGCAATTCTTGACATTCCTAAAAGCCCCATGTCCTAGAATTACTAAAATTGTTATATAAGCTGTCAGTTAAAAAACTTTGCTGATGAAGTTTAAGCCAAAGATCAATTAATACATCCAAACCAGGCAAACTGCAGATGTTTTCTGGGCCTTATTTTTTTAAAAAAATTATAAATGTATTTTTAGTGGTATTTTAGGTACAGGGTTGGCATGCTACATGACACAAACTAGCACAGCTACAGCTCACTGAGAGATCGCAATGTGACTGTGTGCATGGATTGTATCTGGTCATTCTTTACTCTGTAATCAAAACAGGTAAAAATGACTCTTTATAGCAGGGGGAAGCATCAGGAAATTTGTTTGTCTAGTCCAACTCACTACTGCAGCACCAGTATTCTGTGGGCATTACAAACCTCTCTGGCCCCTCTGAGCCACAGCAAGAAAAGTCAACGTTTCTCTTTACCTGTTCTACCAAATACCTACTCCATTGGAGCCACTGCAGAAGAAAAGGGAAAATTCCTGACCATCAGGTGCCCTCCTGCTTACAGTGCCAGTCCATGCAAGCCAAGGCAGCAGTGAACACAAAACACAGTGATAACAGGCAGACTGTCAGAAATATGAACCAGAAAACACAAATCTTGCCCCAGAACTATGAGGTGGACTTGCCTACATGCACCGTGCCTGCAATTCTGAAATTCAGTATCACCATTTCAGAATGAGACCTGCATATGCTTCTATTGACAATAGGAGGCACATTCCTACAAAGGCTTTGATTTCTGTGAGATAAGAGTCTCCAATTCATTAAGTCTATTTAAAAAGAGCTTGAAAACCCCACTGTTTATGAAAACTATTACAGAAATATTTACTGATGTTATAATTCCCTGCATTTCACAATGCAGAAGTGCCTCATTACTTACACAAGCAGACTCCGAATCGTGTCCTGATCCAGCACTGTGCCAGTTGGATTATTCCCCACTGACACCCACTGCATTCCCCAGACTGTTAAAATGTCAAAAGGAAGAGTGGCATTTGCCTTAAGATTGTTCCCAGAACGCCCGGGAGCCTCCAGGAGCTCAGCCTCTTGTGAGGGCACAGCCCTGATCAGCTTCAAGAGCAACACAAATGCAAACACATCCCAGTGACTCAGTGCCTGCTCCTGATCCACACAATCACAGCTTTCCTGGAAAGTGGCCTCCAGAAACGTCCCTTTGCTGTTGCACCTGAATACACCAGTTTTTGCATCCCCCCCCAAAAAATTGTGCTTGGCCTAACGTACAAACTCTGACTATAGTCTGACATGTTAAGAGAGAGGACAGAATGCCAAGTGCTTCGCCCAAGTCATGAGAAAATACAACTGCAAGTCAGAATTCTGCATTTACAGGTTCAACTGTGCTCCCATTTTGCAATTCAGGCATTTCCTCTTATTGGAAGACTTTCACAGCACCAGGAGCCAAGGCTTTTCTTCTTCTAGTAAAGCCCTGCCTCTTACAGCACAAATCAGGCATTTGCAGTCTCAGGATATATTAGATGATAGAGATTAAGAAAGGTATTTTAAAAGATTAAATTAAAAAACCTATTAATCAATTATATCTCTTTGTACCATCTTGATCCTACTACAACTTTTACAGCTTCCTTCTTTATTAGATGTCAATATTACCCTCATATTAAATAAGCCAGAATTAGCTGATAAAACCAAACTATTTCAGCTTAAGGTGCTATTAAGTTTATTCTTCAGAACACGTAAATATTTATAGGGTTTAGTGCAGTTATATAAACTTGGAAAATATGCGAGGTAGGCTTACAAGCATTTCTCGAAAACCAAGTCCTGTTTTCCTTAATTGCACATTTCCAGTGGCTTCAGAACAGCCAGATAGAAAAGTTCTCAAGGAAAATACTCCAGCAGCAGCCTTTATTTACTTCAGTATCTGACAGTTGTGGAGTACAGGCTGGCACAACCTGCTCAAAATGAAGTAGGCAAATTCTTTCAAGCAGACTGATGCAGTTGTGACTATCTGGGGATTAGGGATTTCTGGGATTCAAGGAGGCTGCAATGCCACGCAACCAACGTGTTCTCCCATCCGAGCAGATTGCAAAAGGAAACACTTCATCTTAAGGAGGTACCTTGTGTGGGACAATGCTTTGAACTGCTTGGCAAGAGAAGGCAAATTTCTCCAACAACCAAGTTACACATTTTAGAAGTCAGAAGTCAAGACAGATCCTGCTATAACATAAAACAGATGAGAGACAGAGCTCTGTGCTGCTTCTCTTCTGCTCCAGATACAACTGCAAGTGGTCTGTCATATATATGTTCTCATTTACTTGTCTAAGGACTAATCCTAAGATTGGTTTAAGTGTCAGCAAGTGAGAGGCTGATCAACTGACCCACTAAAACCTAATTCTGACACCTGTTAACAATCTCTGCTTCTTTAACACAGAGTGCTGAGGGCCTGTGGCATTCTCTGGAGCTGAGTCAGCCCTCAGGCTCTTCCAGCTCTTCACCAGGGGTACATCAGGTGGCCATAAATGAAGTTTTATTGGTACTAAGTGACTCACAATTTCAGCCTGGGAAGAATTTCTCCTGAAGGAAGGACTGCTTTGCAAGCAAATATGACACACCAACTGATAAAAAAAGAGAGGGGTTGTCTGAAAAACCTTTATGGGCCTCTAACCACACCCTTCTGTTCCTTCTCCTCTTTTTTGATTTCCAGGGCCTCCCCTGTCAGTATCAGCACACAATCAATGGTAGATCACTCTCCAGGTAATGACACTGAGACAGAAACTTCTGTCTATTAAGGTTTTTTTGATTCTTCAAGCTCAGCAACTTGCATCAGCTTAAAAAAAGAAATAAATACTTCCAAGAAGACATGTACCTTAAACTTGAAGCCATCCAATGCATGAGGGGATGACTATTGGCTATTCTTTTTTCCATGCAAACAGCTCTTCTCCTTACATAGAATCCATGTTGTGTGTTTTGAATGTATCATTACAGGACAAAGCAGCACAGATGTAAGAAAAACTGTTTAAAGACGTCCTTATCCCTCTCCAATCTGTCAGAGGTATTCACACCCCTTGTTGCTTGCAGGGTTGTACCCTAAGAGGAGGCTGGACAGTGGAAAATCATTGAAGTCAATTATTAAAGTTAACCATCAGAGCTTCTAAGGCAAATTGAAATAACTGGTTTTAACTTGATCATTTATTCAATTATTTTTAGCATAAAATATCACAGTGTTTAAGAAAAGTAGTCAAGAGACCAAAGTTAAAAGTGTGTTTCAGGAGATGATTTTCTGCCAAAGAATAAGGCAGGCAGTTTTCCTCAGTCTCAAAGATATACACACACAAATGTAAGGTGTTTGTGATAGGACAGATGTACAAGGCACAGATGACAACACACCAAGATTTCTTACTCAGGTGAGAGCTATGATCTTGCATCTCTGCTACCTGGCACAGCAGCCAAGTCATGCTTCCCACTATCCTGGGGGAACAGGGAAGGAGGCCAGGCTGTACAACACACAGCAGGGACTCTTCCCCTCCCAACCATCCCTACAGGCACCATCTGCCATCCCCAGCCGCAGCCAGAGTGGCAGGTCATCACCTGGCAGTGAGTAATCCATGCTGCACTTCCCTAAACACTTCAAGCCTAGACTGACACCAGCAAGAGAAGGTGCATGACCTTTCCCGGCCTCCAGCAGCTTGTTCCCACCCATACACTTCCCACTCCCTTATCACAGCACAGACAGAACCATCAAGGTTCAGCTGGACCATGGGTATGGTGAGGAGGCCAGTGTGAGCTTACTAAACCAGCAAAAAGAAACAAAACCCCCACACTCCTCACAAAAACATCCCCTAATCAAGCTTCATTTTCAAACATCCCAGGAGAACAGAAAGGGGCACCTGGGACGACTCTGGGTGGCAGTGCCAGCTGAAAGCACCTTGTTTATGTCAGTGCCTTCAGGCTGCCTTTATAAATACTCAGTGAAAAGCCAGAGGCTCTGCAGGACACAGAGCAGGAGGTGCCTCTGTGTCTCCTGGAGCTGCAGGGCAGAGTGGGACACAGCCCAGCCAACTCCATACCAAGGTCTGGACAGGGACTCTCCTTGCCCACAGGGCTTCTGAAGGCCTGGGTAACACATCTGACACTAGTTCAAAAAAGTAACAGGATAAAAAAAACCCTGTAGGAGAGATAAAGCAGTTGACAAAGGAAAAACTAAGCAGACATGGTGTAAGAATACTAGGAATGAACTAACAGTCCTTTTAAGGATGTACTGCAAAACAAGATTCATGACAGATTGCTCTAAATATTTTGGATTTGTTTAAGAAACATACTCTTAGCTGTTTCTTTCACAGAGCTAAGAAGAATGTGTGCCTACTTGATTTGGGAGGCACCATCCCCACAGGAAGGTCTGGCCCATGAGAGCAGTGTCCGCCCTACTGACCTGAACCAAGAGAAGAACACACTTTTCTCACAGCAGGTGATAAACACGTGGAGGAGAAAGGAAAAGGAGAAGAAATTCAGTTTACTTTTAATCTATGGGCTGCAGTTCAAGCTCAGGAGTTGAACTCATAACTCAAGAATCCCCAGCAGTGCCCTGCAGCACACACACTCTGCCAGCATCACTGTCAAATCCAGCCCTGAAGTGCCAGGAGAGGGGAAGCTCCAGGGTAACCCCCAAGCAAACTCTGGATGCCAGAGAGGTTTTATAGGCACAGCCATCCTCATCCATTTGTACTCCTTAAATCCACAGCCAGCTGGAACCAGCTTCACCAGGCCCCACAGCAACACTTGATTGTTGCACATGACACTCCCTAAGTCCCACAGGCCACCAGGACTCCCTGACAGTGCCTGCCACAGGTACCATGAGTTATAGAAAAGATAACAGAGTTTAATTTTAAATATATATCAGTTCCCTCTCCTAAGAAATGAGTCACCTTGGACTTCACATTAACCTCATCCTAGGACACGATGGTAGAAAATGCTGGTGTCATTGCAGAAACCATTTGTAATTCCTCTTTGTAATTTAAACTGGCATTTGCAGGTAGCCAGGTTATCCGGGCACACTTACTCCAGTTTCTGCTAGGATTTTAATAAATTTTAACCACATGAATCAGTTTAAAATCTCATCTTTTTGAGAAAGAATCACTCAACAGACACATTCACTCTGAAAAAAAGCAAGCCAGTAAAAAAAACAACATTCAAGTACATTTGCTGGTGGAGTTTGAATAGGGGAATGCCACTAATCCTTCTGATTTGGAAGGAATACCCTCCATCAAGGAAACCATGCATGCTGAAAGGCAAGAGTTGCACTCATCACATTTCTTACAGCCTGGATTTGCAAGGAATGGAAGCCTTATTGACATGTTTACTTACTGAGGTGGGAAAAGTATTAATGGATGCCTGAACAGAACAAAAATAAAAAAATCCAAATACACACGCAAGTACCTTCTTAAATCTACTTGATACACATCTCTCTTCATGTTTCAGCTAAAAAGAACAGATGTGGAAAAGAGTAGTCTGATATACGTTTTTTAATGAAACTTGACATTAAATTTAAAAAGCATTTTGTGCTGGAGTTAAGATGTGAAGAGGGAGTTCAACCAAACAGCTGTCCTAAAGTACAAGACATTTTCCTTGGTACCTTCTGACAGATAATATCTTCGAAGAGAAAAGAAAATAACCACTCTGCCAAGAATTCCTCCTACTCCTGCTCCTTTAATCTTTATTTTTAACTTCAGGGTTAACTTTAAAAGTTAACTTTTTAACATCTCTCCTACAAAAGATGGATTCAAAGCAAATGGACTCTCCACAACTGATTGAGCTTAAACTTGAAGGTTTTCAGTCTGAAGCTCCCAAATCCTAACAAGGCACCATCTGTCAGATGGAGCAGGGCAACACACAAACTCTTGGTCCATCAATGTTCACAAATTTACTTGGTATGTAACATGAACTTGTCCTACTTTATAATTTTGCTTGGCTAAGGACTGACAAGTGTTCAGCTCAGCTAGAACCTCCCAAGAGCTCCAGCTGGAGAACAAACAGAACTCACTAAGTCACAGTAACCCACTTGATTTCAATGGTAAAAACAGATGCTTTGGGCAAAGTTATTCAATTGACAGTTAAATTGGTTTAAGTATGTCACATTAAGATCACCAGCAGAAATTGAGCTTCTTGCTTTAATGATTATTGGCTAAACTGGTGTACTTTTCCACCACAGACACACTACAGATACAACAACCAGAGACAAGCACAGGAGAATCCATGCAACTTCCATCAATCTTCCTAAGGTTATTCCTGTTACAGGGAGTGTTTGGGAAAATATGACATCTGTAATATGCAAAATGAAGTTCTGAGATGAAGGACTGACAATTAACAGGTTTGTTTGCTGTTTCCTGTCCCCCCATCATCCCTCTCCCCTAGGAGTATAGTAGGTGTTTGAGAAAGAAATCCGTGAAAGCTTTCAGCAGGCAGCAGTAACAATCAGCACGCAATTCCATCTGCATTCTGCCTTTCTCACAAAGATCCCTTCAAACCAAACCATTACTGCATTACAAAACTTCTATGAACACGGTTTTGAGGTTTATGTACAACTATATAGTCACAAGCAACATTAAATACTTGCAAACCCATGTTCTTAAATATAAATACAACCCTTCCCACACAGGTTAAATCAGAAAGTGTGAAATATTTTAAGTAATATTAGAATAGTCAAAAAATACCTCTTTTGAAAAACCAAAGGGAAAAAATACCCTAATATTTAATACAATTGCTATCAGAATGCAAGATAAATATTCTTGTAAGACATAGGAACAACCTCTGACAATTGACCCTCGGTATTCAATAACTTAAAAAATACCGCACAGAATTTCGGCTGTTCATTTCAGAAGAAAAAAAGCTTGTAAGGAACTGAAGGTATCAGGAAATACTGAGGCATCTCTTTCCAAAAGGAAGTGTGAATGTCTAACTATTCACAGAACACAAAAATAAACTCGAATATTTATTAGCTTGGTGAAACCAAACACAGCATACCCACAAAAACACTTACACGTGATCAAATATGTTAAACAAAGCAGCTCCACTAATTAGTTCTTTGATTACAACAACCATGAAGTGACTTTGCGAAACATTAAGGAACAGCATGAGACATGCTAGTAGAGCCAGAGTTTCAAATGAAGTGTTTTACTCTAATAATAGTTGCGTATTTCAAGTGTTGAACCTGCTCGTATGCTGGGGCACACGGTATCTGCTTCTGGGAAGCTACAGCACAAAAGTTAACTCACAAGGTCAATAACTGAAGAAAACCTTGCTCTCACATGGCTCTGTTCTTTAACAGCACTGCGAGAATTATCCAACATTTCCTTAGGAAAGCACTAAAATACAGAACAAAATTGGTATTTGAATGTTTTTTGAAGCAGCTGACTAAAAAAATACTTTCAGAAAGCCTGTAAACATTTACAACACACTATGTGTATTAATACAACATTATTACTTTCAAGGTCAGTATTACACATGCAGTTTCTTGGAGCTACATATTTTGGTGTTATTTTTAACATCTGACAGAGCATCTTGTACTGTTGCAAGCTCTACACTGTTTACAAATACTCCCAAGCTGCAGCTGCTGACTCTACAGAGCATGTCTTCCCATAGCAAAAAGAAGAGTAATTTTAATTATCCAGTAAGGGCACTTTTTACAGTACTATATGCACTCATGTTCTGTAGATTAGCTTTGTAATTTTTCCACCTTTTAACAATTACATGGAACAAGAAGATTTGGTTACAAGAATATCCATTTCTACAAAAGGTCAAAAAAGTCCAAGTACACTTGAGAGACACGTCTAACCCTGTTCAGATTATGGATGAACTTCACAGCCTCTCTTAGCAGGTGCTATTTCAGGAACCTCTACATTTGGCTTACTTTTTAAAATGGAAATGCAGAGATAAAAAAAGCTGGTTTGAAATTAAATGCCAAGTTTCTGTTTTAATTCTTCATTCTCCCAAAATACTTAACCATGGGCTCAAGAGCAGAATGTAGCAGTAAACAACTTACCGACACAAGCATTTAGGAACAGCCAGTCAGTCTTTTTCATTCTATTTTTTATTTGCTTTAGTTTTTTGAAGTCAACTTCAAGCTCCTCCTTGCTGCCAACAGCTCCAGCCAATTCAATTCTTTGGAAGTCCATTTTCACATCAGATTCCCGTTTGGTTGTCGGTGGAGATCTTCTTTGGCTATTACCACTACTACAGCTGCCTCTCCACCGAGCCCTGTCTTGCTCATTTATGATGGAAGAAGCCTCTTCTGTGTCTGCCAGTTCTATTGCTTCAATGTTGTTGGGTCTGGGGTGGTCACATACAACACATTTCCTGGCCTTGGCCCAGTTTTCATATGTACAAACAGAACAAGTCCAGTGCTGAGCCCTTGTGTTTAGTTTATTTCTGTCATTGTATTCCTCACATGGATCCACGGAAAAAGGGACCAGTCTGGAACCGGAGCCTGAAGACTGAGGAGACTCCGTGGGACTCCTGGTCCTGCGCTGAGACAAGCACTGGGTACACCTTATAGCTCTTGGCCAGTTCAAGTACGTGCACATGTGGCACGACCATTTATTTGCACTTTCCATACTGTAGGATGATTTAACCCTTGGTCTTGCACTAGAATCTGGGCATATCAAAGGACTGCTCCCTCCTTCAGTACTCGTAGGATCCCAGTCCCTACCGATGTCACTGGAACCACTCTTGAAAGGATCTTCTGTGATAATTGTTCCACTGGGTCTCTGGGCACGACACATGGTGCACTTGATTGCAGAAGGCCAATTCTCATATGTACAATACTCACAGGCCCATTTAATTCCACGCTCTGTCATCGTGCACTTCTTGAAATGAACTGCGGCGGGCAGAAAGCTGACGGGTCAGAACACACCATCAGTACACAGTGCCAGCAAAGGAGCTGCTCAACACAACAAATTAATGAGATTTAACCCAGTGGATATAAAAATCAGGCTGGGCAAACAGGCAGTCTATTTTTCTCGGTATTATTACAACATCTAGGGGGAGTAAAACCACTACGAAAAGGGTAAGACTTGACCTACCAGTATTTTACATGCAGAATTCAGGATTTACTAGTGCAGAAATGAGAAAAAAACCTCAGTCCTGCATTTCTGAAACTCCTCAAATTTGCACAGAGACTTCCGAACAAATTCAGAATATGCATTAAGCACTGAGAATACTGGAGAAGAGACCAGTACAGCTACAGAAACAAGTTATAAATATTAAATTATTAAAATAAAACTCAGTATGAATACAGCAGTACAAGAAAAGGAACACAAAGTCTAGGTCCTGTAACATCCTGTAATAGACCTTACAGGATTTGGAAGGAAGGAGTGTATCAAGTGGGCAGTTACACAGTGAGTAAACAGTTCTTTCAGAAAAGGAGGGTTTTGGAATTTACATAAAATGCTTATAATTTGAATTTTGTATATAATAATTTTATAAATGACTAGGTCTTGACTGGACATCACCCATATCACTAGTGTTACAAAGTGAAAATGCCACTTGAAAGCAAGCACAAGCTGTATGTGGTGGTAGGCTAAGATGGTATTTTCAAGCTACAAATTCAGATTTCAACCCAATTCCAACTCACTTTTTCTCTAATGAAGAGGGGATTCTGTCTTCATGCTGGCTCAGACCTTTTCTTCAGATTGCCAAATATGAAGGATGAGACTAAGCAGACAACTATTCCTGTAAACAAAATGAAAACAGACTCATTATAGGTTTCCTACTGGACCTGAGTAACCAGAAAGTTAATTATTAAATGCCACACCTATTCCAATCCCAATTTACTTGGTTAAACCCAGTCATGACCTGCTGAGGCCAAGAGAGACCGGTTACAATAAACCAGTATTTATAAAAAAACGGTCACCACACAAGTGGTCAATCTGCTGAAGTAAAATAAGTAGATCCAAGCAACAAGTTCACACCAAAACATCCATGAACACTCTTACTGCAATCGGAAACCTAGGATGGGGAAGGCAGAAAAAGCTTCGTGTAGAGAGTGTAGTAGAGGGAAAGGGTGAGGCAGGTAGATAAAGGACAAACAGACAAACATACACAGCATTTCCTCCCTTACCCCAGAAGAGTTACCCAGCTTGTAAAATTCAACAAAGTGCTGGTTTTAAGAATGCAAAACTGATTAAATACAAACTCATCACATCACTGGACCGACACTTCTTGTTTATCATATTGCAACTCTCTCAGCTAACGTAACCACCCAGAGCCTAGGAAACTGAAACTTGCAAGCTGCACAACAGGATTAAATTCAAAACTAGATACATCAACCCAAAAATTAGTTAATACCTCTTCCCCAATTAGCCAGTGTTTACAAGTTAGTACATTCTTCACTGAAATACCTTCACCCACACCTTGCTCTCCTAAGGCATAGCTAAAACGTCTACTTAAATTTGTCACCCTTATTCCTACTATCTCCTCCTGAGGACTCCGGCACAGAACATGGGTTTTTTCCAAGAGCTCAAGTGATCTATTGACCAGATCAGGTGGCTGCATGAATGAGGGCCTATCGCATGGCCAGGACAGAGGAGAGGGCAGCACTATCCTTTTCCATAGCGATCCATATTTATGCTGCATGAAAGCAGAGGAGCAATCAGGAACACAGGAAGCTCTCTCATAAAACTCGGGTTCCACAGGACTGGTTTGAACAGCCTGCAGAGCACTTCACTCCCACCTCTACGTTATAAAACTGTGTCAGACTGAGGAATGTGCTGAAAAGGCAATTAGATTTCCTGCTGCTTCCCCTCCACCATTCCTGACAGATGTCCATGCCCATTTATAATGGGGAAAAAAGAAGTGGGATCATACTAGGCTCCCCATATCTGTGATAAAGTGAAAAATACATACATATCTACAGGAGAACATGAAATTAATTTGATTTTACTAAAGGTGACTTTACAAAGAAGACTTTTTGGGAACTTTAAGGAAAAAAGGTTTCTCTACTTTACTAAAACACCTCCTATATGAGTACACTAGACATGAGGTTTATCTACTCCATTTGGTCAAAGCTTTGCCCCCAATTCCCAAAATAGGGTTTTTAATTACTTTCTTAATAAGCTTATTCTCTCTAGAAACAGTAGAGTTTTTTTAGGAATTAATGTTTTGTAGTTAGAAACACAGGAGAGTTGAACATGGTTTTCAGAACAGAGAAGGCAGAAGAACACTGCCCGTGCACCTGCCCACTGCCACCAAGAGATTGTGCCACCAAGGACCACCAAAAGTGGCTGTCCCAATACTCCAGTGCTTGAGAATAATTCCTACTGGAGCAGAAGCTGGTGTGGCTGGAGTAGGTGATGCTTCCCATTAAATCCATAAACAGTGTGTGATGGGTATCTGTAACTGTAAATGGTTTCTTCCCTGCCCTAGTTTGTAAAGCCTTAAACAAAGCAGTTCCCACTGCAGACAAATCCCAACCCACATTTGGGATGGGGCATGAAAACAAGGCATCATCTGTTTTAGTGATATTAAGACTGGGAAAGGAGATTGGAGCTCAAGTTGTAAAGCAGCTGGCTGCAAAAACAACCTAAACACGTACTAGATACTACTTAGAAAACTAAATAGCTCAGGACATCCCACATTACAGGAAAGCTTTCATACATATCACAAGATCAGCTTTTTAGCTGCAATTATCTTCTGTGGCCCTTAGAAAGCAGATGCTCTCAGACATAATTCTTAGAGAGGCTGAGTACCTGCAGTTTTGAAAGCCTCTGAGATATGAGCTCACCACCTCCAAACACGAGGCCTCGGGTTATTATGAAGTAAAGAATATAAAAAGGCTCAATAGAGCAACGCAATCTCTCTTCCTTGACAGCTCTGCCAACACCAAGTACAGCGAGGAAATTCAGCATTGGGGTTTTTTTTACTGTTTTACTGCTTTTTCTTGGTCTGACCTCCAATTCTACCCACCACTGTAGCTACCCATGGATGGGACCGGTGTCTGGTGGGAGCACAGTTAAGAGGTCAGAGACACCAGACCAATCCAATTCTGTTTTCATCAGGAACTGCAGTGACAGGACAAGGGGAAGTGGCTTCACACTGAAAGGGAGTAGGTTTAAATTCGGTATTAGAAAGAAGTTGTTCCCTGTGAGGGTGGTGAGGCCCTGGCACAGGGTGCCCAAAGAAGCTGTGGCTGCCCCTGGATCCCTGGAAGTGTCCAAGGCCAGGTTGGACAGGGCTTGGAATAAGGTGGGGCAGTGGAAGGTGTCCCTGCCCATGGTAGGGGATTGGAACAAGATGAGCTTTAAGGTCCCTTCCAACCCAGACCAGTCTGTGATTCCATTATTTACTGGTGATAACAGCATCACCATCCAGCCACAGCAGTTTGAAGCTTATTACATTTTTTTCCAATTACTTCTTTGACTCTGTTTTCAAGTTAACTTGTTATTTTAGATTCCTCACAGAGGAGAAGCTGAATCACAGAGTGCCTCCTCTGACAGAGAAATAGCAACACAGTGACTGTGAAGTGCAGGTACATGCCTTTATGTCCAAAAAGCATGAGCAGACAAGAAATTAAAACCCACAAAACTTCAAACAAATTCCAGCTGATCAGTTTATACAGTGTGCTGAATATCTTCTGGACACACTTGTAGAGTAAATCAATGCACTGAAGAGGAAAATATATTAAGTTCTGATAAATAAGGAACAAACAAACAAAAAACCCCAAAACCTTACCAGATAACCTTTTTACTACATAAAGTCAGAAGTAAAAGGTGAACTAGAATAATCAGAAATTTGTCTTTTGCTTTGTTTCAACTTTCAAGAATATTCTTCTTTTTAGGTGCACAAGAAAACACAAAAAAAGCTCACAGAAATTGGGAAGAAACAACAAGGTTCTCAAATACCACTCTCATGACAGGATATATTACACTCCCCTCAGTATAATTATTCGCTGTGTCCAGAAGTTGTTTTTCCACTGGCTCAAACAAGGAACAATATGGAGCTCCACTTCATTAAACGATCAAGCCCTCCCTGTAAACAGACCAGATGCTGATTTAGACCAGTCTACACTGCGGATTTTTTGCTGGGATGGTGCTGGCATCTGTGCTGGCTGAAACCTTACATAATTACACTGATCAAATCAGGGTTCCCACCTCAAACTCATTTTGTTCATGTGTACGTATTTTCAAATAAAACTGCTTCTGTATTTTCAGGGGGAAAGGGAGCTCAAGGTGCCAGCTTCAGCCTTCAGTAAGGCTTGCAAGGTAAAGCAAGAATCACCCTCCTTCCTCCCATGTAGCTGCCTCTCATAGGCAGGCTGGTTTCTGTATTTTAAAAACACTAAAGCAACTTTTCAGATGAACAAAATAAGCAGAATTATCTTTTTCGGAAAACGAGGGATCTCTATAACCAAATGCAGAATCTATTAATTCAGCACTTCAGGAGTACAGAAGTAAAGCCTTTCACAAATCCTAGCCTAATTTTCCAAGGTGGATATTTACTGACTTTCTTCTCTTACCTTACCAAAATTACTTACTCTACCTTCAACTATTTGCTCTTCTTTCTCAATAATTCAGTATAAGGCTCAACAGATCAGTATATTAAAAGCAGAAAGCTTGAACTTGGGCTCCTATAATCTGATGGGAACTAACAATAAGCTCTGTTGTCATCCTTGCAAATTAGTTTTAATAAAATTAAGAACCCTGACCTCGTCAATGGAACAAACAGATCACATCAGCACTGAATCTGGAAGCTTTGCAATAGTATCTACACATTATAATAAAGAATGCAAAAATTATTGCAAAGCCACAACATAGAAGCATTTTCTGTATTAGCCTGAACTCACTGAAGCAAGGAATTAATAAGCAAGCATAGTCTGCCTTGGTTGTTAGGACAGTTCTTTAAAAAGGCAAGGATTCAGTCCCAAACAGAGCAGCAAAAGGGAGAAAATACTCTGTCATCTCAGCAAAAGAGCACTGAAATAATTTTCCACAAGCTGCTCTGTGAGGTGGGGGTTTTACTTCGGAAATGTTGATTTCCTTAAAGAACACCAGCTGGCTGTTTGCAGTGCAGACCGCAGGAACTGCACCCAGACTGCAGCAGCCACAGAACGCACAAACCCCCGTCTCACCAGACACAGATTCAAGCAGGATCGGGAGGCTTTTGTCAAACTGCCCCATCCTCCCATCCTCATGCCAGCAAGAGCACTGCTCCAAAACACACATGGATCACCTCTGGCTCTCCAGAGGAATGGAGCTGTTCCTCTGCTCCCTCCAACACCGGCAGCAGGGACAAGGCTCCTGCCTCAAGAGAAGCATCACCCAGTTAAGACTGGCATAAATCTCAATTCCATTAAAGACCAAATCACTCCCATGCACATCACAACACAATCTACAAACTACGGCATTAATGGTGCATGAGAAAAGAAGAACTGAAAAGATTTTAGTTATAACTGAGTAGCTATTTACAATCTAGTATGTTAAGTGACTTCTAACATTTTCTTCACTTTTGATAGTACATATCACCAAAAATACTCCCTTATTGCAGATTTTTCGGTACGACCTGACTCACTACCTAAAACTCTTCATCTTGTAAGTGGGCAATGAGTTAAAATCCAGGAGAACTGAGCTCTCAAAAAGAAACACAGTGCAAGAAACACAGTTCTCTTAACCAAAAAAAGCAAGAAAGTAAGAATTAACTTCTGAACATATTCAGAAGTCTGTTCATTGGTGAATTCAGATGGGTTTCATTTACATAAAATTAATAAAAAATTGTTTTCATTCTGCTTTATGGATTCGTATCTCATTTCAAAGCGTCTTAAATCTACTTTATTAGGTATTTATGGTATTCAGAAAAATTACGCTGATTTTGCTTCAGCTTTCTTTTCAATATTCTATTCACACTTCCAACCCAACTGCTGACTTTTCAAAAGCAAAAGAATTTATATGCAGCTTTAATGCAAGAGGATGTCCAATTTTGCTAATGCTCTATGCAGTAAGAAGGAAAACATTTGGGAGGTTTCGCATCTTTGGAGACATCTGAAATACATGATTGACAATGAACTTTATGATTAGGTCTACAGCCTAATGTAAACGGACACTTCTGCAAAAGCTGGAAACTCATCACAGAATTAACAGATATTTGAGAATAGTAAACATTTTCTCTTTCTGCTGTTTTTTTTTTAATTTTAATGTTTATCTCTTGAAGTATTTCTGTGCTCTTAGCCACTACAGTTAACCCTCTTGTGTAACTTGCACAGTGCAAGTTTGCATTTTATTCGTTACTCATCTCAAATGGGTCAAACTCCATATAGCTCTATTAAATCTGTGACTAAAAGATAGGCAAATCTTAACTGCTGAAAACAACCTATAAAAACCCCGTGGCAGCAGCTTGCAGATCAGTTCTTTTTCTTTTTCAGGGTTGCTTTTTTGTTTTATTTGAACCTCAATTAAAAGTGAACGACTGTCCAGATGAGATGTTACTGCACATTAGGATGGACTAAATACGACTGACTACTTAGAAACCAACACCATTTGGGCAGATCAACAGTTACATAATGCACAGCATCTCCCACACAATACTAATCAAAACCCAAGCAAAATGACTTAAAATAATGAGCTGTGATAGAACATTTGCATAAATACAGCCACCTGCATTTAATGAATTTGCCCACGAACAGCAACAGATGAATACTGAGTTAAGATCTACAAGAACATACACAACAACAGAACTGTTAAAACTTCAGTTTTAAAAAGACACTAGCCTTGGACAAAGTACAGAAGTTGAACAAGATGTTTCTTTATAAAAAGTGAGGTCAAATACAAAAACAGTTTATCTGTGTTTAGACTGTGCCTCAAACACCAGACCGACTTTTGTTTAGCTCTCAGCCATCCTCACACACAAGGAGGAAAACCAGATGTCACGCTCTGACTGAAAACACACTGTGGAGTCAGACATCAAAACTCTGAAACACTTAAACCTGTCCAACAGCAGGAACATTACACCAAGACTCGTACATTTTCTAGTAATTATCCCCTGGACCTCCTCAATACTGGCTGACAATAAATTAGAGGAGGGCTACACACACAGTCACCATTTGGAGGAGGAAAACCACCTGCCTCCAAATGAAGCACGGACACACACACTCAGCATCCACTACTGGGCAGTTTGCTCCAAATTAATGGCAAGCCACATTCAGATACAGCTAAGGACTGCCTTCAATACATGCATTTGCAATTGGAATACATTTAAGGCAAGTCCCAGTTCAAGTGAGCCAAACAAACCACACTTATTTTATTTATCCAGTTCTTCCTAAGATCCTAGCAAGGCAGCAAAGTATCAAAAAGAGGGAAAAAGAAAAAATAGAAGCAAAAATGCTACAATCACAGCACACAAAATCCACTAGTATGGATGCTGCTGCTTAACACAGTGCAAAGAACTAGTGTCAAATATCACAGGGAAAACAAATCCAAACTCCTTCTAGAGACAGAGTTATACCAGTTTTTTTAATAACTTTTTTTTTAACCGTATGATTAGTAATCTGTATTTTGGTCATCATCCATATCTCTGAGTTAATCACTGCAGAGTACTCTGCACTGCTGGAAAGTTTCAGAGTAACAGCTCTAAAGCAGTAATAACAGGTTCTGGGGTGGGAGTAAGTTTCTACTGAAGGCAACACTGAACAACCTTCTTTTAAGTAAACCCTTTAAAAGCCATGCGGTGACAATTCTTTTTATCCCTGCCAAGCTAAACAGTAATGGAGAGGTCAAAAATAAGAAGTAAATAGCCCAGAAGCCCATCTCAGCCCTTCAGCAAGATAAAAAGAGCTTCTCAGCAGGCACAAAGTAAGGGGAAGCCTTCCCAGGTAAAACCTAAACCCACCAGCCCATCTGTCAGACATAGTCAATGACGACCAGAAGCTGTTCGGACGCCAGGACAAAACACTCCTGACTTACCAGGGCAGTGAGAATCAGTAAAAACCAAAAGTATATACTCAACACTTCTTGAATCCAAGACCTGTAGATTGAGGCTGTTCCAGGGGAGTACTGAAATAACAGCAAGGAATAAATATGCCAGCTGGCTCTACGGGTCCCTGCTTAGATACTGGGAAGATGAATGGAGACTCAAGGAATACTTTCAAGCCCATTAGCCTGAGAGAAGCACAAGGCAAGCTCTCACCGTGCACTTACAGTCCTCACAACCACAAAAAACAACATTCTCTCATAACATAACAAAGCAAACTTCCTAATTTTGCTGGAATTATACAGTTATGAGATTTATGATAGAAGCTTTTCTTCCCAGATAATCAACTGTATATGCACCAAGAGCCACACAGTTTTCAAATGAGTGCACCTATAAAAGTGGGTGTAAATTCAAAGCCACAAAAGATTACCTGATCAAAATAGTTCCAATCCAGTGAGGGGGTAAAAAAACCAAACCAAAAAACCCCCCAGATCATGCAAGCTTATTCTTCCTTCCAGAGTCACATAAATCATGGTTCTGACAGTTTTCTTTAGCTCAGGAACACCAACTCCTGAATATCTAGAAGCTACCAATAAAATCAACATACCTTACCGAAGTTTCTTAATGCCCACAAACTCCTAAGTAACCCCAACTTTCTCTGTTTTATTAAAACCAGCTTCTCAGGACCAGATGCTAAATCCAATTGAAGTCAAAGAACCACATGGAGGATTTTTAAACCTCAATGTTAGATTACAGAAGTAATGGCAAACATAACCCAAATAAAACAGCACCACATCTTGGCTTCTGGCACAGCAGAAGGGAGGAGAGGAGGAAAGGACTGCAGCCTCCTTGCTCACAAGTCACAGTTCCAGACACAAGTCCTACTTACACACCCTATTTACACTCGCCAAAGCAGACACAGGTCCATCCTTCCAGTCTCCCATTCCCTGGACAGCAGGTTACATGTCTGGTTTTCTCTTTATACCTAGTTCACAGTACTTCGAGTATTTTCAGCTCAGTTCTGAATTTAACCTTAAATGCTGTGTCTTCTCCAGCATTTTTCTTAGAAGTAGTAACTGTCCTTAATTTAAAATTTGCAAGCCATTCTCAGCAAAAAGCAATCCAACTTAGTAGACATAACAAAAAGCAAACAAGCAAGCAAACAAAAAACCCAACAACAAACCACGCAGTAGTATCCTTGTCTTAAGAACATGCAGAACAGATTACATCAGGACAAACCCAAATAACCAAAGGGAAAAATGCCAACTTAATTATATCTCCTGTACAGTAGAAAATGCAAAAGGGCTGCAAATTTGGCTGCTTCCTAGGCAAGATGCTCTGCACATACCAGTCACTACCAATCTTTCCACTGTATTACCTCCCCACATTCCTTCTAAAAAACCTACTATTCCTTCTGCTTTCTTGAACCAGGGACTCCGTATCAGCCCTCTCTTGAAGACAGCTCCCTCTTCAAACATAACTGCCCTCATTCCCTGCTCCATCCCCTCCACACCTCCCTTCTCCCTGGTCTTCACCAAAGTGAGTTGCTGCATAAATGGGACATCAGCACAGGAAAAAAAGTTGTTCTGAAAAATTCCAGGTGGACACAACTGCAGTTTGACTACAGAGCTCCTCAACACCTGCCTGTGCCACGAAAGAAGGAAATGCAAAATCATAAATATTATTATAGATTAACATGTTCTCAGAACTGCTGTTGAAGTACTACAGTTCTTCTAAAGCACGTTAACTGGTAGACCCCGAAGAGGTAATTCTTAATCTTGCACTTAAGAAAGTTCCAAAAGAATTAACTACATAGAGCAGCTGTGCTCCAGCCACTGATGATGCAAAAATGAGCACAGTCACAATCCTGTGCAAGATGAAGGAATGACAGCTACACAAGAAATGCTATGAAAAGTACCAGGAAAGTGTCTGGATTCCAAATGTTTGAAATCTTAATTTGAAGACAGACATTTTCTTTTTAAGGTGTAACAAATTCCATTCAACTGACATTACAAAGTTACAATTATCTATGTCATTAAACTGATTTTACCTAACTATGCCTTCTGACAAGGGAAATGGCAAACTCTTCATCAGCTGCGTTGGAAATAAACTCTCTTCTCAATTTTCCCTTGTTTCCCTATTCATACATAGTACTATTTAAAAAAATAAAAAATTAAGAACTCTGTTACAGCTAAGCCAGCCATTTTCAGCTGCCAAACTAAAGTTTAGTTCCATTTTAGTACCAGGAGACTGTGGATCATAATTCATGCAGTTAAACTGAGGATTACTTGTTGACATCAATTTTGAACAGCCCGAAATAACCCAGTCTTCAAATTTTGGGGGGAGGAAAGGGCATGAGATTACTAAGAGAACTGGCAGTAGCAGTTTAAATGCTTTGCTGTGATCAGCAGAGAGCACATCACGACAAAGAGTGTATTGATCTGAAGTTGTGCTAGAACTGATATGCCAAAGAGAAGCTGGAAAGAGAACCATTAACACCCAAGTTAATACCACATGAAGGAGCCGGTAAATCTCGCTTTAAAGTGCCTGAGAGAACATTTGATTATTTGACTGACTGTATTAAAAATAACTCCCCATTCAATCAGTAAAGTATTTCCAACTTACACTTTTGACTTATTTACAGATCCTTCTTGCAAAGGGCACCAAAGATGGGTGGGAATTCCCATCCCTGAGGAATTTACAGGTCAGACAACATACAATGAGAATGGCCATACACAAAGCTAAAAATGTCCTCTTGACCCATTCTGAGCTGGAATTAGTCTCTAATTAAAGTCACGCTTCTGTGATGAAACCCGTTGATGCTTTTATGCCACTCAGCATTCCAATTACATTAATATTTGTAATTATACTTCTGAGAAAATGCTAATGGACACAACTCCACAAGAACAGATCACAGCCTCACCGGTGTCACCCCCACCTGCCCGTCCTTTCTCAAAGCACCACAAGGAAAGTAAAGGTAGCAACTTCTCTTTCCTTTAAGAGAACTACACTACATAATTAGAGTTGAGTTTCAAAAACCCCACGAAATGCTTTCCCATCCAAAAGCTTTATTCTCTTTGAATGCTGTGACAGACCTAAACCAGAGGTGATCTTTTACATATGACATGCCAGACTCCACATGCTGAGACACCAACTCAGCTTAGCCTTCGGAAGAAGGCCAGCAAAAGAGCTCCAGAACACCTCCTGCTGCTCACCTGTTTCCCCCTCTCTGAGTAACCACTGAAAAAGGGGGGAGAAAAAGAAATAAGCCTTATGAATCTCTTCTGTGGTCACCACAGACCAACAAGCAGATGGAAAAACAAAACTAATTATAACAGATCTCTCCTGAACTACTGTTAAAAGGTTCTGCTCACACCAGAACAAACTCTAAGAAGAGAAAGAGGGAGTTACTACACAGAAGACATCTCACCTTTCAATTTTTGCACCAACAAACGCATCAAAGGACTAACCTCACATGCCAGCTCCACCACTTGTGACACTGCAGGCAGCTGGTGAGCAGAGACTGTTCAAGCACAGCACAAAGCCCGTCAAACAACGTTTGTTTACTACATCAACCCCCAAGAATTCCAGAAAAAGTTGTCATTATTGCCATCGCTGAAAGTCACCGTGGCAGCAGAAAGTTCTCAGCAGCCGGGCTGTGCCAGCCGTGTAGGACACCCGGATTCACCTCCTCCATCATTTCTCCCACCCGCTGCTCCCAAGGGAGCGGTGACTGCTGTGGGGACAGGCTGATCCTGTCACTCCCAAGGAAGGACTCACAGACACATCCAAAGGACTCTCAGACACATCCATGACCTCCGCAGACAAGTTTATCTCATCCTGCCAGGAAGCTGCTGCAGTCTGGGACCGTGAAGGCAGACAGAGAGGCGCGGGCAGCACGGATTACCAAAGCCTGCCTCACTCCTTAATCCAACTTTCCTAATTTTTGTTTAGACTTCGGTTCCAAAAGACGAGCTCGATTTTGAAATACTTCTCACACTGTACTTTACTTCTGATAAAGCATCGACAATACGTGATCACAGAACGAATCACAGAATGGTTTGGGCTGGAAGGGACCTTAAAGATCATCTTGTTCCAAGCCGCTGCCATGGGAAGGGGCACCTTTCACTATCCCACGGTGCTCCAAGCCCTGTCCAACCTGGCCTTGGACACTTCCAAGGATGGGACAGGCAATATCAGGGAAGTTCTGCTACCCAAAATCCACAGACACAACCCATCACTCCCATCACCTACTCCACCACCGCTTGGAGATCGACACAGGCACATCCGAACACGAACAAAATCAAACCAGGAGGGTGGGAAGAAGTGGGAGGGAGGCAGCACAGGCATGATCTCACCCAGGCACACCGAGGTACCACAGCCCGGGGTCCGGAGCAGCAGCCACCGAAGAAAAAATCCGAGTTTCCTGCCTTTGTACCGAGGCTGTGCCAGCCTGCCTTCCCTCAGCAAACCGTTCCACGCGGGACACCGATCCCAGCGGGATCCCGGGCCGCGCCAGAGGCGTCTCCTTAGAGCCCCCACGACCCTGCAGCGGGTCCCCGGCCGGCTCTGGCTCAGCTCGCCCCCGTTCCCCCCCGCGCCCCCTAGTCCCGCAGGGCTGCCCGAGGAGGGCAGTGAGCGCCCAGGGGCTTTACCTCTCCGCCGGGATCCGTCCCTGAGGAACACGCTCGGAGCACTGGGAGCCGCCTGCGCCCCGCGCCGCCCCCCCCCCCCCTCCCGCGTTCCCCCCCCCGCTCACGACATGGTCTCTCCCGAGGCGCCGCGGCTGCCGCGACCGCGGGCACTCCCACTCGGCGCGGCGGGGGGGGGGGGGCTCTGCCCGCGCTCCTCTAATGGCGGCGGCCGGAGCGGCCCAAAGCAAAATAAACCCCCGCACGGCCGAGCCGCACGTCAGCGCGGCCTGCCGCCCTGCGCGCCACCCATTGGCTGGGCCCGCTCCTGCCTTCCGCCAATCGGCGGGCGGCTCTTTGCGCAGAGCGGTGATGTCATCGCTGCCGCGGGGTGTCGCGCGCAGGGTGGGCGCCAGGGGGCGCCGCCCGGCCCGGCCCCTCAGGGCGGGTCCCGGGGGACCCTCGGGAGCGGTTCCGCGCTGCCCCTTTCCGGCGCTTCCCGGCCCTTCCCGGCCCTTCCCGCTCCCGTTCCCAGACATCCCGCTGGACCCTTCGGCACCCTGCGGCCCTTCCCGAGCCAAACGTGCGCCTCAGTCGCCGGCGGCAACGCGCGGAGCGTGTTAGTAGCGGAGAAGAGAGCATCCTCCGCATGGCTCCATATCCACCGTGGTGCGGAGTACATGGACATCGGAGTTTCCTGTGGGAATAATCCCTCAAAAAACCTCCTTGTGATGGCTCGTGGCCAGGCAGCAGCCGTGGAGAACGACGCTTTGTGTTCAATGATCTCAGAATCACTGAATCACTGAGGCTGGAAAAGACCTCCGAGATACCGAGTCCAAGCTGAACCCGATCCCCACCTTGTCGCCAGCCCAGAGCCCTGAGTGTCACATCCAGTCGTTCCTTGGACAGCTCCAGGGATGGGGACTCCAAACCTCCCTGGACAGCCCCTTCCAATGTCTAATCACCCTTTCTGTGAAGAAATTCCTTATAATGTCCAACTTGAACCTCCCCTGGTTGCAGCTTCAGACTCTGTCCTCTATTTCTTATTGACTCTCAGGAAATATTTTGCCATGGAACAACTGAAGGAATTAATGGGTGGGAATCCAAAATCCACCAGGTGCCATGGTCAGGTTGACATGGTGGTGTTGGGTCATGGGACGGACTCGATCTCAGAGATTTTTTCAATCTAAATTGATTCTGTGAAATAAATTTTCAATATTTCCTCTGCATGTGGATACCAGCTGTTGCTGACTCGAGACAGCGAATGTGTGGGATTGGGGTTCAGGATGTCCACCCTGGCCGGAAGGATGCATCCAAGCAGCAAAGTCCATTCCTCTTCTGGGAAGGAAAGACCAGCAACAACAGCTCTGCCAGCCCTTGGGTTCAGTCCTTGTGCTGGCTACACAATATTTTTTTTGCTTTCTACTCAAAAATTGCGAGTCTGCATCTTCCTTAAGCTGCCCTTGTAGGCTCACTGACAGAAAATGTGTGTTTGTCCACATCCTTGCTTTTCCCTCATGGGTTTTACATTGTTTGATACTTGATTGGTTTTTTTCCCACTGCAGTTACTACTTTTTATTTCAGGCTTTCTCAGATATTTTAGCACTTTCTTATTTCCATGGTTTCATTCCCCATTCCCAGACTCTCTTAGATAATGCCTTGGGCTTGGTGTTGCATTGGGAAACTCATCCGGGACCAGCTGGATCCATCCCTTCTCCCTCAGTCAGCATAAAAGAAAAGCACCTGAGATGTTCCAGCAGAGCAGTGCTAGAGAAAATCCCTTTGTCCAACAGGCAAACAACCAGGACTGGAGTCAGGACAAGTAAAATGTAATTACTTATGGAGACTGAAATAGAAATTTGTCTTCATTTGTAATTAAATTAGTTCCCTATAAACATCAAGAATTGTTGCAGGGGGAGGGTAATGTGATTTCTCTCTCCCAGACTAATTATTTACTAAATTCTCTTTCTGACTCCACTGAACAAGTTGGTGCATTTCTCAAAACACAGCAGTAGAAAAAGGGGGACAGGTTTTTTTGTTTGTTTTTTTTTTGTAATAAGACTTGGATAAATCATGTAAAAGAAATACTCCTTTTCCTAAGGAATTGTACCATCTCTGTGCTTAGAAATCATCCAGAAAATGTATCCCTTGCTCTTGGCATCTAGGCCAGATGATGGAAGAGCTGTTGGGGTAAATCCTAAATGCTGCCCCAATTGTACAACGGGGGAAATTTCCAGAAATAGTTGTTATAGATTAGATTGAATAAAAATATATGAAAATACAAGGAATATCATAGAACCATAGACTCATAGAGGGGCTTGGATTGGAAAAACATTATGACCAACTGAAAAAAATTCCAAAGAATTCTATGATTCTAAGAGATTTTAATCTCTGCACAGTTGCTCTGCAGAACAGAAGCATTCTGAGTAGTGAAATGGGTCCCTGGATAGTAGTCAAAGGAGAACACATGTTAAAATTGAATTTGAAACTATTTACCAGAGCAAAAGCAAATCCTGGGCTGCATCTCCCAATTACCTGACATTTTTGATGTTGGTGACTTTATTGTTAAGGCCATGTCCTTGGCTTTAGCTCAAAAAGCTGCTGGTGTCTCCTTCCAGGTTTACCTTGCGGGAGTTTGCCATTTGTTCTAGACTTAAACAATAAAATACAAGAGGAATGACCTTTCAGCAGTTTAGAACATTGATATTTGCACATATATTTTATCCAATAAGAGCTTTCAGACTTCTAATTTGGAGACAAATCAAAATCTACATGACTTGATAGTCCAGTCCTCAATAGATTTGGTATTTGATCTTTTTTTCTTTTTTTTTAATGTCAGAAAGATAATTCTATTTTTGTTAGAGGTAGCAGAAGTTGTAAGCAAGTACTAATTTCCTATATCCCACCCAAAATTTTCATTTCCTTTCACCAGTTTAAGGAGAAATTTTAACTCCCTAGGAAGGAATTTGGAACAGTCATACTCATTTGACAGCTAGAGCTGTTATTTTGGGAACCTTCTTTTGCAGAGCTGGATTTGCTCAGGCCTTGCAGCTCGTGTGCCTTCACACGGAGTTGTACAACTACCCCACATGCCTCACAATAAACCCACGGCAGAGCCATGATATAAAAATATCATTTGCACATATATGTCTTCCAGCTTTCTTTTTTCTGCACTTCTCAAACATCATAAATCCCTGTTCTTGTAACTCACCATCTTCCTCAGCCATCCCAACTCCAATCTCCTTTCTTCCTGCTGCTCTAGAACAAGAACTGATAGTAAATCTCCTTGTCAGAGCTCACAGATTTGATAAAACCCAAGCAACGTCCACAAATGATGTGATTTTGCAGGAATATCCAGCTGAGAACCCCCTTGGTTCCCACTCCTTGTCAGCCTGGAGCTGCCCCACCAGCCTGGAACCCTTTGTGCCTGTGAGGTGTGAGCCTTGCAGGTAGCCAGCGAGGCAGGTGGCTGGGAAGTTCCCTTCTTTTTCTACAAAGAATTTATACATTTAGGATTTTTTCGGCGCAACCCTGAGTTGCAAATTGCCGCTGTCCCCTATTAAACACGAGCGCTTTGCCTTACAAGATGCCCTGATTTTTTCTGTCCTGATGCTCACTGTTAGTAAAGGCCTTTTCCATCAACCCTCCCTGACGTTTCTGTTCTGATTCACCCTGTTAATACCCGAGCAAATGATACCCAAAGCTATAATTAGAAGGCAAGCGTTGAAACATTCCACAGGAGCGCATTTGTTACATGTAGTAGCTGGGGGGATTCAGTGACACAAAATTGTGCTTCAGGTGAGCAAAAAAAGACAAAACCCTAATTATTGTCTGCTGGCATGAAGTGATTTTGTGCTGCAGCAGAACTACCTCAGCTTGAGTGCAAAGATTACATCTAGTTAGTGATGTCTAAGTGCAGATCTTGCTCTTATGTAATTCTCTTTACCCTGGTAACTCCTCGCTCTCAGGCAGAGCGCCGGCTCCCATTAGGAGACTCATTCTCATCCAGGAGCAGGGATGTACGTGCTCACCAGATGGTTATTTCTCACTAGCTGAACTTTGAATATGCAGAACTCCCTACTCAACCAGCTCCTCGGATCCTGCGCTTGCCATTGCTTTATCCTGTGTTTTTAGGAGCAAGGAAGGTTTGCAACACTTAGATAAAGGGCGAGGAATAGAAATGCACAAAAATCCAAAGGAAGCACAGGTTTTGGATTGAGAACAGGATGTTTTAAATGGTTCACTGATTTGTTACCAGCTTTCCAGCCTCTGAGTCAGCCTGAGCCTTCACACCCAGTAAATCCCATCTTTGTGGCTCCTTTTCTCATTTTCATTTGAATCATAAAAGTATTCAACTACAGCTAGATCACTATCCCCCCATCCAGGTAAGAATGAAGTCAGAGGAGGCTAAATCACAGAAGCATGGAATGCCTTGGGTAGGAAGGGACATGAAAGAACATCCATGGAGCCAGCAAGAGACCCCTCACAGCTCTCCAAGTAGTCAGTGTGTGGAGGTGATTGTTTCAGGGACACAACAGCCAGGAAAGATAGAGAATAAACAAATCTACCTTGGAAAAACTCTGCAGAAATATGTCTAAAGTCTGTTCTGAGTTGTTACCTCCTCACTCTGAAGTATATTTCAATAGCAAAAAGAAAAAGGTTCAAAGTGGAGAGCACTTGAATTGAAAGCTTCCACATTCTCATATTTTTCTTGCTTTCTCTCTGGTTCCACATGGAGCAGAGGAAGTGGGTGAAGGAGTAAATCCGTTGAGATGGGGCTTTCCAAATGAAGGGTTTGAGCCCTGTGATTGGGGAACCTTAGAAACTTCCCTCAGCTGGGCAGACCTTGCGTAGGTGAAGGAGTCTGTGGCCAACAGAAAGGCAGCACACGTGGAGAAAAACGGGACTCTGGGAGGCAATGGGGTGGCTGTATTCCAGCACTCAGTGTGGATCTGGAGACTCCACGAGACTGCAGGAGCTGCCCATCCCAGATGGCGAGCACAGCGTGGCTGCCGCGGCTCCGAGCATGCATCAGCAGGTCTGTCACAGCGCAGGAATGCAGGGGGGAGGACAGAGAGGAGGAAAAGAGAGAGGGAACCGAGGAAAATGTGAGACAGGGTGTTAAAAACAAACAGGAAAGGAAAATAGAACAGGAAAATGCAAAGAGCTCTTTGAATGCTCTCTGAAAGTCATCAGGGATGACAGTGACAAGTCACAACGCAACTCTAAAAGGACACAGCAGCCTGAGTCCCTTCAGGGGCATGTAAGACATTTGCAAGGACTCGAGACAAAAATCCATTATAAAAATGGACTGAAATCCATAAACTTACTGCTGTACAGAAATGCCAGGCCTAAATAGCCTGGATGGCTCTGCACAATGGCCACTGTCTTTCTTGCCCTCACCACTGACACTTTTAACAACCACCAACCCCCTGGACCCCTCCAAAATGCTTCTGGCAGCAGAAAATGAAGTGTGGGGTCAGCATAACACTTGACTCCTCCAACTCTGGCAACTGGGGCTGGAGGAGATGAAAATACCACACTATGCTGCTACTGGTTTTGATGCTGGGTTAGGCAGCCCCCTCCTCTGACTCCTGGCTTTTGTGAGCCCCCTGATGGCATCACCCCTCCCCAAATGTATAAAAGCCGTAGATGCTAAACCCAGTGGCCGTGGAGATGAGAGGCAAAAACTCAGACATTTTTCTGCTTTAGGAGAGCCCAGTACTTCTCCTGTGCAGAAGGCAGCATTATCAGGTGGCTTTAATATGGCCCAAATTCGAGCCCAAGCTGTTAGTGGTCGGCAAAAGTGAAAATGGGATTTATTATAAATAAGGCTGTCCAGGAGCACATGAGGCAACAGAGAAGGGACGTTCTGTGTCTGGTTTGCAGAACACAGTGCATCATGCCCAGCATAATCAGCACCAGCTAATCAGATTATTTGATGAGCCAGAGGGAGCAAAATCTATCTTTGAGTTGACGTAATCCACCAATAGACTGCTTAAGGACTCTGGATATTTTCATTCTGTGTCTCAGAAGCCTTTCCCTTACCCATTTATCGAGACTTACCCTTTTTATGAGCAAATCTGGGATTAAACACAGACAGCTCAAATAAAAACCAGAACACAAACCAGGTAAGAGTGAGATTCCAACAGAGCGGTGCCAATTGCCACACTACTGGCTCAGCAGGATGGTGAAAGGATATCAGGGTACTTTAAAGCCATTACTGGAGATCTTGGATGGTAACTCAAGAGGATAAGGAATACACAAGTCTGGAATTAAAATGGGGAAAGGACTTTTTTTCTGGAACATTGTGAAATTTTGGATGAGATTTTTGTTTTAATTCAGGCCTGGCCTGATCCATAAATTCTTGTTACTTTAATATAATTTAATATATTTTAGAAGTGTGTTCTGTAAAAAATCTGTACCTTCTCTTAGCCTTCTTCATCACAAACAGGGAGTTTCAACAACTGCATAAAAAGTAGCTTTCCATCTTTTTCTAATTTAATCTTGCAGAAAGCTGTCTAGCAGGGTACCTCATCATGCTTTGCCTTATTTACAGATACAATGAGGGGAGCAGTAAAATAAATCATTTTTAAAACAGATTACTTTTCTGGAAGGACAGTTCTTTGCTTTTATTCCTAACTTTAAAAGAAAATAATGTAGTAATTATAGCTTGAGCAACTATTGTTTACTTTTATCAGGCCTCACAAAAGCTGCTGTGCCTGCCTTCCTTGTATGTTGTGTTAAAAAGATGGGTAGAAGCAGAATAAAATAATTGCAACAGAACATTGCCTGGTATCACTGTCTCCCTCCCACTGCACAAAGAGATGCTGGAGCAAAGCTGAGACATTTATTGAGCAGCAGGAGGTCATTAGCTTGTTGTCAGTCCTCTCTCCATTGACAGCTTGACGTGGCTGTCTGGTAGGTAAGCTGCACTGTAAACAGGCTTTTTGTAACACACATTTCTGCTCTCATATGAAAAATATGTTTGCTGTCTCACAAATAATCCTTGCCACCCTGAGAAATTACAGATTTTGTGTCTCAGGAACTTGTTGCTTCAGTTTCCCAACCACACGTCTCAGCTGTGTCTGAGTTTCTCTTGCCTAAGCCCTTTGAAAAAAGTTTAAGCTTCAAAAGCTTCCACTTCTATGAGACAGTCAGCTCTAGAGCTGCCCATGTCCAGGCACAGCTGTAAATTTACAGGGCTTTAACACCAAAGGACAATTTAGAGCATATATTGGGGTTGTGTACAGCTGAAATTGCTTAAATATTACAGCGACTTAGATCTTCTGTAGAGGTCAGTGTGGAAATACAGCTTTTTACCGGCTAGGCTCGTAGTTCAATGCCTTAGAAAGCCTCGGGCAGCCTAGAGAGGTAGCACAGACAATCCAGCATTTCAGTAGCTCTGAAAGCAGCAAATGGTAGCTGCAAAGCTGATACCACCAGCAGAAGCAAAGAGGGAGAAATATAGCCTTCGGTTTGCCCAATTCCTGCAATTAGAAGCTTTTGAATAGAAACAGAGACAAGACATTCGCAGAAGGGATGCAAGCCGAAGAGGGCAGGCCCCCCTTGGGCCCTTCTTTTATTGGGAGAAGGGGAAAGGTGAGGACTGGGGGCGGACCCGGGGTGACTGGCCAATCAGACACTGCTGAAGAGTTTGAGTTACATTTGGTTTTGCCCGCGCTTAGAACAAAGGAGTCAGGAGCACATGGCAGAGGCAAATCCTGGCTTGTCTTGGGGAGGGGGAAGGGATGCTCGGAACAGGCAGCAACAGGTCTGAGTGAGGACTGAGGATCAGAGAATTCAGGAGGATACTTAACTGAGGAGGAAACGATTGCTGCCATAAGCCAGCCAGATCCACGTGTAATCATTTGTCTGCACATCTTATTACTGCCCAAGCACCACGACAGCAGAGAGCCTGAGTCGCTGACTTAGCTTTGCCCAATGCAATTCAGCTTAATCAATAAAACCAATTTTACAAAATTACACAAAAGTTTGAGCTCCTGCTGGAATAATCGGAAATTGGTGAAGCTGCTCAGTCTCAGGAAGGTCACATTCCTCCACTGGAGGTGGAACCTTTGAAATCCTTGGCCGGGAAGGATCCATGTTCTTTTCTTCCTGAGTATGGCTTTCACATAGGCCAGTTTTCCCAAGACTTCCCGTGGTTCCTCTCTCTGCCAAGTCAACTTTTACAGTCAAGGGGCCTGTGCAGACACCAAAGGCCCAGGGAGAAAGTCCAGATTTGGCCCTTTGCTCACAAGCCATATTTCATTGGTATAGAAAAATCGCATTACATTGGTTATATCAGGAATGTTTATCATGCAGCTGATCATAGAATCATGGAATGGTTTGGATTGGAAAGCACCTTAAAGGTCATTTGTTCCAACCCCCTGCCATGGGCAGGAACACTTTCCACTGGACAGGTTGCTCCAAGCCCCGTCCAACTTGATGCAGATGAGAGTGCAGGCTACCCATGTCGGAAGCAGAAGGCTGTTCAAATGAATGGGGCTGATCACTTGCATCAAATTAGGGAGCTTATTTCTCAAATGGAGCCCAAATCTGTTTGGATTAGAGCTTTCCAACCACTCTGCCGAAGAAACAGAAGTTCTGCCTGTTGATTTCTCTATTTTCGTTTTGCCTCTGATTCGCGAGTTCTTTTACTCGGAGTTTGCATTAAAAGGCAGAAGACGCTGAGTTGTTCTTCTAATTTGATGTTTATTAATTCTTATCTGTAGCACAGCTGTACAGAATGTGCCTCTTAAGTTAACAAGGTGGAAATGGCCTTGAGTTCTAACTTCCAAAGCCATTTAAAGTCCAAACTATCCAATCATGGAATGCCAACTAATTTATTTTTACTTATAATCCAATAATTAATTACTCATGTTCTGCACTGCGGGTTTTTTGAACCAATACCAGAACACCCAGATTTGTGAAGAAGAAGGAGGAAAGAAGAACTAATCCACATGCAAAATCCTCCATATTGTTACTATATCCCATAAACCTAATTTTTCTACATCTCTGCATATTTCACCCCGTGATATAACTTTAATTGCACAGCAACAATCTCAGTGCTATTACATAATCTGGGAAGCCTTTCCCAAGGCCTCAGGTCAAATGCAGTGTGCTTTTGAAGATCATTGCCTGTCAGCACTGAAAGGCTGAAGTTCTCTGAACCCAGGATTCCAACACTGCCATTTCATTTTGTTGCTGTTTCTCTTATCTTGCCATCCTGGCTTTGAATTTTTGCTCTCTTATTCTAAGTACACGTCCTGCCCGATTTGCTTAATCTTCAAGAGTTTTCACGGTGTCCTCAGGCACTCAGGGAAGAGGCCAAGTGAGCTGGGCTTCCCTCAGAGCACACGGCTCCAAAGCTGAACTGTGTTCATTTCTTGGCTGTCTTCCTCTCACATCAGAGAATATTCCAAATAAAGCCTCACTGGTGTTGCTCAGAATCAAAATAGCTTCATCTTATTTAGGTTTGATAACCCCTTGAGAAAAGTCCCTTGGACCTTGGCTTCCCCTTAGAGCTGTTGACTGCCTTGGCATATGGTCCTGTTAGATCTTCTCAGTTAAACACTGTTACATCACAGCTCTGTCAGCTGTCAGTATTTTAATGTTTTTCTTGGAATGTTTGCTTCCTGTCCTAGACCTTCTGCCTCTAGAGCCAAGTGATTAAGTTAGAATCTGAGTTTTGATTTTCAAAGGAGATTTCTAATCCTCAAAGCAGCACAGAAAATCATAAAATGTCGGCTAAATAAAGGGTTCAGAAACTAAAAGCAAAGACCAAAAAAGAACCACAAATATCGGTTCCTAAATCTCATTATTAAAAAATATAATTCCAATGTTTTGGAACGAAACAAACCAGCTGGTTAATTTTTTTTTCCCAAAGTTTTTGACTGCCAGTTTCAGAGTGCAGAAGGCATTTCTATTTGTGCCAATGCTGGATCAATATCCCAGCTCAGTTCAGAGGGATGAGTAGATTTGCTCTCACCCAGAGCTCACTCAGGCTGAGTCCTTACATCTGAAACTAAAAATGGACTTCCTGAAATGCACCAGGGAAAATAAGGACTATTAGCATCTTGGTTCTGGG
The DNA here is from genome assembly GCF_009650955.1 of Corvus moneduloides. NCBI lineage: Eukaryota > Metazoa > Chordata > Aves > Passeriformes > Corvidae > Corvus > Corvus moneduloides. The sequence continues at coordinate 3,364,133 of NC_045483.1, forward strand.
TGACATTTTGGGTAGATATGCTCTGTTTAGCTAATTTTCCTCATCTAGCAGAATACCTACATATTCCTTTTCTTTCCATACCCTCGGGCATTGCAGTTGGATTCATGGCTGCAGCAGCTCATTCCAGAGGTGACTGTGCCAGAGCTGTGCAGGCTACAATACTTTTTTGTATTTGTAGGTGTTGCCTGCAGATTTGCAGGGTTTTGGAGCTAGATGTGTATCAGATAATGCCACAAATCACAGAGGAGCAGGCTGGAAGGCACCTTAAGGATCCTGTGGCCCAGCTTTTCTTGCCCAAAGCACAGTCTAGACAAGATCTGCTCAGATCAGGGCCTTGTACCATTGAGTCTGAATCCTCCAAGGATGGAGATCCCATGGCTTCTCTGAGCTCAGTTCCAGGGTCTGACTGATGCTGGTTATTCTTTTCCTGATAGGCAATCTAAGCTTGCCCTGATCGTCTCCAAAACATGCACACTCTGCCTCTTTTCAAACCCAAATGAAGTTTAATTGAGTCGGTTTTCCTTGAGAGATAATGTGACTAGAGAGCATGAAGTCCCAAGTTTAGTGAGATTGTGTGAATTGAAAGAGATTATGGATTAGAAACACAAGCCATTAACCTAGAACACCAAGAACAGTTTTGGCTTCTTTTTCTGCCAGCCTAATACTGGAAGGACCATGACAAAAGCAATTTAATTTATATTTCTCATCCAAGTTTATAGCTAGAGCTGATTAAAGCTTCTATTTCTTTTCTGCTTCAATTTTCAAAGTTCTAAAATATTTAATTCTACAAAAGAGGTAATGAAAGTAATGAAAACTACATAATGAAAACTTGCCAGAAAAATAAAAATGGAATTTAAAACAAAAAATATCACAGAAATTGGGGCTTTTGTAATTTATCCAGAAACCCTGAAATTTGTTCTCCAAAGCCCTGTGGGATCTCCTAAAGTCTCTGGTGTCCAAGACAGGGAGCGAGGCTGGTTTGGATGTGGACCCTGAAGTGATGGGGACGCCTCATTGTGACATGGGGCTTCTCCAGAGATGCCCTGCATCAGCTCCAGGTCATCTCCTGGTCATGCTGGCAGACTGGCAGCACTTTTAATGTAGCTCAGAAACCTGCTGGAACTCCTGAGCTTGTGCAAACCAGCTTGGTTTCAACACACCAGCATTTACCACAACGTCTGCATTTTTGTAAGCTGTCCAGCCAGCAACATTTCCCATCTAAAAGGAAGAGTTTCACTTCTCATCCAGCATCCACCTCTCCAACAGCCACTTGCCTGCGAGCTGCTCTGAGCTGTCCTCTCTTCTAAAGGCGAGGAGAAAGCAGCACCTGCAGCTCACCACACTCGAACACATCTCGGAGCATTTCACTGCATCTGAACTAGGCTAAACAAGTTACCTCCCAGGCACACTGACCCCTCTGGGGAATACAAACACCCTAGTTCAGACTACACTCACATTACGAAGACCTAATTTAGTCCTGATGTTTTGAGATGCACATACAAGCTGCTTTTTACAAGGTCACCCCCAGCAGAGACGAGGAATTTTTTATTATTAGCGTGGAGACCTTGAGTTTTGAAAAATGCTCTTGGCTTTCATCATGATCTGCATGCTGGTTTTTTCCATCTTCCTTGCATTAAATGGTCACTAGAAAAGGCTGTAATTTATGCAGCACTCCTGACAGTTACCTCAGGGGTTCTGTGCAATGAACCCCCTTCATTTTAAAGGCTCTTTTTAAATAAATGGTCTCAAAAACACTGTGCAGTTTTAAAACTGAAAAGACAAGGGAGTTTACGTGGTATAGAGGGAAACCTGTATTTGGTGACAAATTAAAACATTCGGCCACAGAAATGATGGCTAAGAGAAGATGAAGAAAGAAATGGTAAAACAACGTTAAAGGAAGATGTTTTGCTATTTAGACACATTCTGTCTCTCTCCTTGAATAGAAAATATTTTAAAGGTGAGTCCTGACCCTGATTGTCCTCAAGTGCTAATACCAAGTGCTTAGACAGGAAAATGATGTCGATCTGCCAGTCACTAATTGCCCTTCTTTGTGGTTCCCATTTCCTTGGGTGCTCTGTTTTTCTCCATGGCTGTGACAACTCCTCCCACACCAGAGGAAATATTTAGCTCCCATCTTCCTGTGGAGTAGCAATTTCCCTATTTTCATAACTTAAGCCTTCCCCACCGAGCAGCTGCAGTGTCTGCTTGAACTGTGGAGTATTTATCTTGTGGAGGTTTTTCTAAGTCCTGATCAAATTATTTGAGGGGAAAGATACCTACAACGTCCTAAAGAACAGCTGTTCCTGACAAATCAACCCCAGGAAACATTTTGTCTGTTTATCCTATGAATTGGCAGAACATGGGCTGCTGTATCCTGAAATATTCTGTCATCTCCCATTAAATAAATAGGGAACTGAACAGTTCCTAGCTACGGATCACAAATGGAAGTGGGAGGAAAGCAAACATCCAGTTTAGCTTTCACCTCAGTGCGTTGCTGGTTCCAGTTCACCTGAAGTTTCTCAAGAATATCTGTAGGAAAATAGGCAAGTACCTAGTGGGGCTTTTCTTTTACTGCACATCAATTTTTCTGAAGTGCTCACATCCTTCCTGTCTAAACTTATACATTCTAGATGGATAAAGACATCTGTAAAATCGGGAATTATTTTCCAAGCTCTGCCTGGCCAGGGGCCAAAGGAAGCTGTGTGATGTTCAATCTTACATTTATACAGTATGGCATGAAAAGGAAATGTACAGGGGAACTCTAAGGGGCTCAATCAGCCACTCCTCAGGCTGTTTTTCAATGCTGTAACACAGAAATCTTTCCCTTCAGTTAAAAAAAAATACAAATATATGTATATATGCTTTATTTTGGCACTGTGACCTTGGGGGTTGTGAGTTTGGGGTTTGGAGGCTTTTTTTCCTATAGGATTTCTAATGATTTCTAATGGGAGCAGGGATTCCTGACTCCTGCATCCATGATTTTAGCTTCAGGCAGGGCAGCAAGGACGGGCTCTGCTCTGTCAGTCTGGTAATGAACAGTAATGACAGACTCTAAGCTGTCATAAGAGGATATGACCAAGCCTTGTTTGGGAATGGAGAACTCAGTCACGTCTGGTGACAGCCAGGATGACCTGAGGGAAGGGATCTGCCCACAACAAAGAGCTTTTTGCCCAGTCACAAATAAAACTGACCCCTCCACATGATGTTCCCAGCTTCTCCTCTCCCTTCAGCATCCCTTCTCTCTCCTGTTCCAGACCAGGTGGTCAAATCTGGATTAATTTTATTTTGTCCTAAACACGTTGTTAATTCTGTGTTCTCACTAGACCACAGCTTGTGGGGGGAGGGAGAATTTTAATCCTGGTAAGATTTCCCACCCTTTACAGATTCCCACATGGAGATTGCAGCAGCCTTTGTGCAAGTGTTGGAGCTCCTGCAGGCTGTGGCATTTTGGGGAAGCAGTGGTGATGGATGAGCCCTGAAGGAGGAGCTTTCCTGCCCAGCCTGCCCTGGGACCAGGCTCAGTCTCTTCCCTGAGCAGCATCCCCATTTTTGTTTTGGAAGTCACACTAATTACAGAGCTATTGCCTTCCTCATTTAAGCAGGCAGTTAATCCCAGTGCTGTTAAAATCCCAACATTTCCAGCTTCCCTCAGGAACACTGAGTGGCTGTTCATGGAGCAGGCTCACACCACGCTGCTTCTTCTGTGGTGACATTGGGCAAGTGACAAACACTGCACGGTTGCTATAAATTCATATTTTGCTGCCCTCCTTCCCTAGGAGACAGGCCACGGCAGCCTGGGACAGGATCTGTGCTCCTGCTTCCTCCTGTGACAAAGGAGGTGCCACAGGAGGGCACAAGGAAAGTGAGTCATTCCTCTGATCATTAATTAATTAGTGTCCTGCTGCTCCTCCAGGCAAACCAAATAGATTACACAGGGCAAAATTGACATAAACAAGTAGAAAAATCTGCTTATAAAGGAACTTGGGAAGACATTCAGTCCCAAACCTGCCAGAGCTCCAAAGAGCAATCCAGTCTGCTCTCTTTCCAGGATGCTCTTGGGTGCTTGCATCCATTCTCCCTAAAGAAGGTGGGGTTCCCAGATTAAAGGATGCACAGAAATTACTCTGTCTGATGAGATAAGTGTTTCTGCCTCCAGCCCGAATGGGTGAAGCTTTTGGGTCTGACTAAACCAGCCGAGGTCACCACCTCCCAGGAGGTGCTCCGTGGCAATCACCACATTGCCATCCCCAGGTTTCCAAGGCGCCTACCTCCCGCTGCAGAGAACTGAGGGAATCGGGACAGCATCATTCCCATGGTCGGGAGCCTCCAAGTTTGCAGAGACCACCAGGAACAGAGCACTCTGCTCTGTCCCACTTCCCTGTGCTCGAGAACTGTGTCTTTTCAAACTAACTCCAGACGGACACAGGTGCACTTTGAAAGAAAGCCACTGATAAAAGCCAGTCTCATCTGGATTTGTGCACTTGCTTGTCTCTCAGCATTCCTTGCCTTGGACAGCAAAAGCAGCCTGTCAGAATACAGCCTTCCCTGGTGTTCCCTCTGTACCCCATCCCAGAGCCACCCCAGAGGAAAAAACTTACCAGAAAAGGCAATATTACTAAAAAAAAAATAAATATTCCAGTCTCTGGAAAGAGAAAAGAGAAATCTTCCAATCCCTCTGATCAGAGAAAATCTGTCTGGGGCTGGGCTCAGCCAGAGAGTCCCTGCTTCCTGCCCTCCCAGTCTCTCCCAGCTTCCCGTGCCTCTCCCCAAAGCTGCTGGTGGGGGAGGCAGAGCAGAGCCAGCAAATGATGCTCCCCAGAGCGTGGGCTGCCTGCCAGGGAGCACTGCCAGGTGCTTGCTGTTTAAATTGCTTAATATATTGTATTAAACAAAGATCGATATCAGAATCATGGGCTCCAGCCCTGTCTTGGAGCGTGAGCTTGTCCAGAGCACACAGCATCCCACCGCAGCTGTGCCAGGCACAGTCAGGGATTCATGGACCTGTCTCCTGAGGCAGATCCTGTTGGTCACTCTCCACCTTATCCCAGCCAAAGGGCTGGAGGTGTTGAGAGCACAGAGAGCTACTGCTCCTAAAGTGACCCTCTGCAAAGTCTGGGTGTGCTTTTTACTGACCTCAGCAGGGAAACAGGTAGGGCAACCCTATGATCTCCAGCTGCCTGACGATGGAAAGATCTCAAACCTCAGAGAAGGGTGAGGAGCCCCAGACCCACCCCACCAAGGCTGTGGGAGGTTGGTTCATTTTGGGGCTGATGGATAAAGCCACAAACTGTGCTGTTAGACCCCATAAAGGTGAGGTCTGTCACACTTCCAAGTGCTGCGGGCTCAGGTCCAGGCTCTAATGGCTTCATTGTTGTCGGGTTACAATGGGCTGTGATAAAATCTCCAGCTCTGCAGAGCATTTCCTGGCAGGGATTCAGAGCAGCCAGCACACCTCGATTCCCGAGCTGCAGCAGAGCACCCCGTGGCCATCCACTGTCTCAGCATCCAGAGCACAGCCACCACATTCCTGTGCCATTTCCAGGTTGGCAGTAGCCACATAGCACCAAGGATGGCAAAATCTGTTCATTAATAACTTGTCCTGGGCCTCTGAGTGAAGGATGATGTGCTCTACTTGGTAAGTAAAGTGTATGAGGTCTCACAGCTACACTGGTTTATTAATTTGCCTCATTAATCTAATTTCCTACACTCTTTTGGGAAAGATTAAATGAATCATATGTGGGCATGAAAAATCAGTGCAGGGGGAAGAAACGAGGAAGTCTGGCACGAAAAAAAAAATGAAATTCAAAATTCATTAAAAAACACTGGATAAGTGTTTGTGGTGACCAGAAGCTAAATAACAAATATTTGTTATGAGGAGGAAAATTCCCCCATCCTCTGCAGATAGGTGGGAAACCCTATGGAAACCCCATGCAGGGACTGAAAATAAGCAGAATCTAAAGAGCTGTGTGAAGCTGAGGGCTTCTGTGGTACACTCACATTTGTGCCTCTGTCCTTTTGTTTTCTCAAGTATAGATATGGCTTTGCAAGGAAAAAAAAAACAAAATTACAACATGTGAAAATCAAAATGCTCAAACAAACCTTGTGGGTAGGTCACCACAACCCCTGGTAAGTCAGATGTGAGATAAACTTCCCTTGTTTACCCCATCAGTTATGTGTGTGCTCAAGGCCAGACAATACTTTGATATTTTCTGGAAGTCAAACTGAGGGGAAATTGTGCTTTCAGATTTTCAGTAATAAAAATTTTCCAAAGTAGCATATTTTAGCAGAAACTCTCTGAAGTACGATGGAAGCTGTTCTCTGATGAAGAGCTTAAAGACAGGTTCCAAGTCCAATTTACCTGATTTAGAGGTGGTTGAGACACTTGAGAGAGAGAGAGTTGAGTTTCAGGATTTAACCCTTGACCACTCGGAGGCATTGGGAAGACCCAGAGCAGGGCAGGGTTTTAGGGATTCTCCCAACCAGGGGTTAACCTTTGCTTTGTGTAAACGGGAATTTCTAAAAACCTCATGCAGGACATGAGAGAATAAATTTATAGGCTGAGCCTCCCTATTTCCTTGCACAAAACAGGCTCTCTTTTAGCAGTTGTTATGTTTAGCTGTTTTGCATGACTGAATTTCCATTCCCTAGTGGCACATGATGTCCCAGCTTGGAACTGCCACCAGTTTGAGACTTTAAAAGGACTGCTCTCTCCTAGACTTCAGAGATTTCAAATTATAGCTTGTCAGATAACTCCCACCCCTCGTCCAAGTGGCAGATCAGTAGTTTTTCTCCCTTTTCTCCAATGTAAACCCTTGGAACAACCCTCTGAAAAGCACCAGGTCCTGGACTGTCCCCACAGAAGGCAATTAACCCAAGACAAGGGTCAAGACCTGGTCCCACCTTCAGGATTTAATAATCCTTTCATCATTATGACACTTTGAAAGTTGTTAACTGTTTGGTTCATCTCATTTTCAGAAAGTTTCCAGCCAGGCTATCTGTCTCATCTAAATGGAGCATCACTGTCATTTCTCACTCTGATGTCTCAGAGGTCATGGACCATGTCAGCTCCTGCTGCAGAATATCTAATCCCTGAAAATAATTGAAGGGGACCTTTCTGAGACAGTCCTTTATCATCTGGAAATGTGTGCATGGGATGAAGCACTCCTCAGACCCCATATTCCAAAGCAAATGATAGAGGATTAAACAGCTCAGGTGACCAACACAGTCTTGCCAGGAACAGAGTGGGGACACGGGGACGATAAACACTCCATAAACCAGTGAAGGCTGCAGCTCCACGTTCCTCTGGCTGGCAGCTGGAATGATTGCCAGCATCAGCACAGGCCGTGTGGCTTCCAGTCCTGCCCTGCCACTGCTCCATGTGGTGTCCATGTCCCCTGCCATCGTGTCCCCAAAGGCTTCCTGCCACCCTGGCACCCTTCTGCTTCACTCTCCCTTAGCTGTCCCATTTTCTCCCCCTAGGAATAAACCACATTTTTTTCCTGGAACATTTTTAAGGCTTTTGATTTGCAGAGATCAATGTTTCCCCTGCATGAAGCCAGAAGCCTGTTTAGGGGTTGGCTGTGACAGGCAGGAATGTGTTTATTTCCAGGTGGAACCGATGGGATCCACCACCCCCTGCCTCATGCTCGGTGTTTCTCTGCAACTGCACCAAGCTGCAGCTTGAAACATGGGATCTGCCTGACTCTCCCAGCCTTCTGTGAGGGATTTTAGTGTTTTCTTCTGGTTCCCTGCTGAAGCAGCAGTGGGCTGGGTTGCTGGTCTGCCCAGTGAGGGGCAGGCGTGGTGCAAGGACTTGTTCAGACTACCTGTGGAATTTGGGGACAGAGGGGATTGATGAAGGGTCTCAGGGAGATGCCTGGGAACTAACACTGCCTGGATCCCCAAAAAGGAGGTGAGCACCAGATGCCAAATTCTAATCCCTGTCCCATGGCAGTGACTCAGTGATGAGTTTTAGGGTAATTTGTTTTTCTCTCTGCTCTTACCCACATAAAGTGATAAATGGTTCACAAACAGAGATCCCAAACTGGAGAATTTTAACAGCTTCAGCAGAAGATCCAGCCCAAAGTTTGCCTCCCCTGAATACACAGCAGTGGTCAGAAGGGTCATTTCACTGCACATCCATCCTGCTTGGGCAGCCATGCATCCCTCTGCATCCATGCCTCCCTCTCCCTGTCCCTGCTCTCCCGCTGCAATAATCAGACCTTTTCCAAAGACATTTACTAGCTCTTTCCCTGTTCAAAATCCTAAAATAGTTGTCAGGAGCTATTTAAAGCCCTTCACAGCCCAGTGCAGCGTGGGTACAAACAAAACCTTTCTGGGTGAGCCCAGCCTGGCTGTTTATAAACAGGACACAAAAAGCTCACTCACATTGCCCCAGGGGAATCTCAGGGGCTCCTGTTCATCAAGAACATGCCCGGAGATTTGCATGGCCAAGCCCATGGATCATGAACCTGCACTTTATTAATCTGCCCTGGTCAGAGCCAGAGCAGGTTTGAGTAATGCTGGGTCACCCTGGCGGCGTTTGCAGCTTAATTGGTGAAAATGCTTCACACACAGCCAGGCAGCAGCACCAGGGGAACGTGCATCCCACAGCAGCCTGCAGGGAACAGCAGTGCTGCTCCAGGCAGCTGGTCAGGATCTGGAGAGGGAACCAGGCTTTGGAACTGGAGAGGGAACAGGAAAACAGGTGGGGAAAACAAGCAAGGGGTCTGAGTGAGCCATGGAGGAATCCAGCTGTGACATGCAGTTGTTTACTCCAGAGTTCAACAGTGAAACAGGCTGCAAAACTTTTTCAGATTGGAAGGGGAATTGGAAATACAGGGAGTTTCTTGCCACAAGTACTCTACAGTGCACAAATGTCAGCAGACGTTCTTCCAAGTGGCTGTAAGGTCATCCCTATAAATAAATCATCCCAGCCTTGAGGAGCTTCCCGGGAAATATGCATGCTGGCAAATCGGATCTGAAAGAGGAGACAGGTAATGACTGCTCCTTTCAGTGCTGCAGGAACGGAGAGTTTAAGCAGGACCAACAAAAGCTCCTCCAGTTTTTCATCTCTCTGATGAATAATGCAGCACGTCCCATGAGGGGATGGGCAATGTGTTCCAACAAACTGACACCGAACACCAGCAGCGCCAGGGCTGCCTGTTCATCCACAGGATAAAAGCAGGGGTGGAACCACTCCACAGCAGTTGTGTTTGCACACTCAGGTGTGCTGGGGTGGATGATCTCTGGCTCTTTAACCAGGTATCATCCAGTGCACACCTGCAGCTTGACCTGATCCTTACCTGGATCATTACACGATGGTGAGGAAGAAGAAAGGGCACTAAATTACTGCCACCCAGCCCTGGGGCACACCCTGCAGATGGGCCATGTGTCTGCGTGGCTGAAGGACCAGCAAAGAGGCAGCTGCTTCTTTTTTCCATGTCTGGGAATTTATCTGCAAACCAAACTCGGGTACCCACGCAGGAGGTGATGTCCAAGCCGCAGAAAAACGAGACAAGTTCCACGGGACAAATCCCCCAGGGCTGCGTGGGCTGGGGTTGGCTGCATGGCACACTGTGCCACTGCTGAGAGTAAAAACCATCCCTGCAAAGGAAAATATAACATGTAGGCAATCATCTGATTATATGTTTTAATATTTATGCCGCACAGAGCTTACTATAAACTCCTCTGCAAGCAGAACTTTGTGTGCTGAGGAGGGCAGGCACCAGGGCTGGTGCAGGCATTGTGAGCCATGCAGGGTTTGCATGTCTTGCAATCGACTTCCATGGCCATTCCACTAAAACTCCCTGCTGTTCTTCCAGGAAATAATTGGATTTCAAAAGAATAAACCATAATTATTTTTTAAAGTACTATCACGCCATCCTTATCCTAAAGCCTCTGCTGACCTCCCAACAGCACAGATCAGATCCATGTAACACCCTTTAACCTCAACCCACTTTAAAATATTAATCCTCATGCATGGCACAGCATTATTATCCCCTTGCTGGGGCTGGGGAAAGCTTGGCAGGGAGATGGGATGAGCTGCTGGTGCTGCAGCAAGCAAGGGGAAAACAGGGTGGGAGAAAGGATGTGCTGGGCAGAGCAAGCTGAGGGCTGGGGCAAGCTGAGGGCTGGGGCAGTGCTGAGCTCCACCCCAGTGCATGGGAAGCTCAGCAAAACCATTGCAAGAAGGAAATAATACCTACCCTGTTTGGGGAAAAACAGTATGTGTGTTAAAACATTCCCCTGGTAAAATTATCTGTGCCATTTTTGAGTTAAGATTAAAAAATAGCTACGTTGGAATGCAAAACAACCTCTGATTTTAATTATTTTGCTTTGGAAAATAGAAGGGATGGAGAAGGTTTCCAAGTGAGAGAGAACTGCACTAAGAGACAGAACACGTGCTTCATGATTTTTCATAAAGGGTGGAAACTGTTGATTAACCTGAAAATATGGCAGGAAAGGCTCACTGTGGACTGAAAGGGCTTTTCTCTCAAAATGCTTTGAACAGAGAATTTATGATCAATACCAGTTTAGAGTCTCTAATGAGCTCAGCTGAAAATGGGTGGCAGACACGTTCCCATCCTACAGGAGCGGTAGATGGATGAACCAACCTCCCCCCTGCCTTCCCACGTCTCATCAAGCACTGCAACCCAGAGATGTTGCCAGTAGCAACAATGAGCCTTTCACCTGTTTGAGGCTCTCTCCCCTTTGCTTGAGCTGCTCCTGGGCCCTGCTCCTGCTGCTCGTGGCGTGTCACCAGAGACTCTGGGCCTCACTCTGTCCTTGCTTTTTCACCAGGTGTGTGGCTGGAGCTCCCTGGAACCCACGGGGCTGGCATGGACCTGGATAAGGTGTCAGGGCACTGCATTTCATGGAATCACAGAAGGTTTGAGTTGGAAGGGATCTTTAAAATATCCAGTTCCACCCCCTGCCATGGGCAGGGACACCTTCCACTGTCCCAGGCTGCTCCAAGCCCCAATGTCCAGCCTGGCCTTGGGCACTGCCAGGGATCCAGGGGCAGCCCCAGCTGCTCTGGGCACCCTGTGCCAGGGCCTGCCCACCCTCCCAGGGAACAATTCCTTCCCAATATCCCATCTAACCCTCAGTGGGAAGCCATTCCTCCTCGCCCTGTCACTCCAGGCCCTTGTCCCAAGTCCCTCTCCAGCTCTCCTGGAGCTCTTTCAGGTACTCAGACTCCAAGGTCTCCCCAGAGCCCCTTGTTCTCCAGGCTGAACACCCCCATTGTGCTCAGCATGTCTCAGTAGGAGATGTACTGTGCTATTGGGCATCCCAGTGAAGCCAAGTCCCTGATGTCAGCATACAGGGAGCCTGTATGATCAGCTACTGCACCTGCACTGGGATAGCATGGATCAGTCCATTAAAAATCAGGAGCTCCAAGAAGAGACCGAGTGAAGCTGCCCAAGGACTCGGTAGCTCATCCATCCATCTAGTCATGAAATCAGAAAGTGTCAGGTCACACTCTGGGAACAAATGTCCATTTATCTTTCATCAGGCACAAGCCAAGTTCTGTGGGGACCTTACCTTGTCCCAGCAGCCAACCTTCAGTCCTTGTGTCTTCAAACAGATCCCACTCCCTGGGCTTCAAGTACTTGCCACTGTCACTGAGCGTTCCCTGAAGATTTTATTAAAATGTAGAAAGCCACATAAAAACTGCAGCTGGCATTTTTTAACAAATAAAGGATGCTAATAGTTTAAAACATATTCTAAAAAACCCTCATTCTTTTTTACGCGTGGGTTTTCACGAGTGTGCCCCGCACTGCTGCAGCCTCCCCCCGCGGGCAGGCAGCCAAAGCCTTGCTGCCGACAGCAGTTGTCAGGGCAGTCTCTGACTGAAGTGGGGGGTAGGTCACGCAATGCTTTACAGATGGCAACCAGCACATCACATTTCCCTGGCAGATCAGCTGGCAGATGCTGCGCCGGGCTGGCAGCCATGGCCACGGTAGCCACGGTGTGTCACGGTGTCCCACAGTGTCCCATGGTGTCCCACGGTGTCCGTGGGCACCTCTGTGCACACTCCAGGGCCAGCAGCCAGCCAGCAGCCACTGCTTCTCCTCCAGGACCTCCCCTGACATCCCAGCTCTCCATCTCCCCTGTAATTTCATTATTGGTGGAACCGTTCTGTGCCTTTCCTCTGCCCCAAGTGCAGCTCTTCCAAACACTGCTTGGTTTTCTTCAAGGTGTTACTCTTGCCTAAAACATCCTGAAATATGGATTCTGAAGGAATGATAAAAGTGCAGATCTCCTCTTCCAGCACCTGTAAAAAGTTGTGCTTAACTTTAGGACTTTTCTGTTCTCTCACCTTCCCCTGAAAAGAAACCTTTTTTTTTTTTGTTATTCTGAATCCATTTTTGAAATGACAACGCTGAAAGACTTGAGTCAGTGCCTTTTGTAACTGCAACTGGAAAAAAAAAAGGTAGATTAAATATCTGCAGAGAAGTTTGATGAAGCAAAAAGAGCCTCAGCACAATAGCAGGTGTCAGTCTGCACGAGTATTTCTGGAAAAGGGAAAAGCACAGGGTGTTCGAATCAGAGACGTTGATTATCATTCCCCCCCACAATGACTGTGCAGTTACAGCTGAGAATTACCCAAAGGTGTTAAAATCATTGCCAAAAACAGTAGGAATAAAAAAAATGTAAGGCAGACCAGTGGGAGGGTCCAGCTCTGCTTGCTGCAGGTCCCCAGGAGGGAAAGTCCCAGGGGGGGAGGCCCTGGTTGCCCAGAGAAGCTGTGGCTGCCCCATCTGATTTTGTAGTGCCCTCAAATCAAGCCCAACCATGAAATGGAAAAATTAAATCACAACAGTTGTACTTAATGACAAAGACATGAACAATGAAACAGAAAAAATTATATTCCAGCCAAGTAGAGAAGCCACGTGCTGTGAACTCGTGGTTACCAGGGACTCAACACTGACCCATTTCCCTTGCTGAAAAGGGACTTCTCAGATGTGATTCCCAAGGGCCAGGATGAAATAAGCTGGTGGAGTTTCTAGGACACCTAGATAAAAGGAACCACTCAGCTTTCCATGTGATGCTGGGTATTACAAAGGTGGATTTTGGGGATACAGGCTGTAACCTTCAGCTTAAGCTGAAGATCAAATCAATCCTACTGCTCTGCCTCATCTGCCGTGGTCACTCCAGCTAGAGAGGGACTCACTGCAGGACTGGGTCTGGTACTGGGAGCTCCTGGGGTCTGGAAACCACTGTTTGAGGGATGCAAGCCTGTTGAAAGCCTGGGGGTTAATTCCACACCATCAACAAATATTTGGTTTTGAAATTACCCTTCCCACAACACTGAAGGCCGAGGCTGTTTTTAAAGCCTGGCAAAAATCAATCTCCTTCCTCGGGAACATCAGCACAGAAGAAATGCCCAGGATAAGTCCCATCCCCTGTCCCCATCGATTGTACACAGAGCATCCACACAAGCTGGAGAAATGATCTCTCACTGCTTGGTATTTGTTTAGTGCTTCACTTGCTTTGAATTGCAAGTGCTTTGATAAAAGCACTGAGAAGTTCCCCAGCTTCTCTGTTCCATGGGTGAACAGCTGGGTGGGAACTGCCAGAATTACAGGGTGATTTTTCACAGCAGTGCTCACTCCCTGCTAAAGACTCAATGCCTTTTCCTGCTCCTTTATCCTTGCAAACTCCCTGCTCTTCCAGTAGCAAGGCACAGATACATTATACATTTTTGGAGATGGGCTCAACAGGCAATGTTTGAATTTGGGTATAAAAGCTTGATTTAAGGATTTTTGTCCAAAATCAACAGCTCAGCAAGCAAACATTCCCTGGTAGCAACCTGTAGGAGAGCAGTTAAAAATGGGAATAGCAGCCATGGGCTTTATGCATCCATCATAGGGAAAGGCACTGTGGTAGGTCTTGCTGGGTTAAGATCCCTTAAATGTGCCAGAGCCAATAATTCACCTGGATTTGGACAATTCACAACCACATAAAACTGGCAGAGCAAGAGCAAAGCCCCCTCAGCCACCCACACCGAGCAGCCAAGGGACTGACCAGAAACCTGCTGCTAAAATAACAGCCTTAATACCACCAAAATGCCTGGATCAGGCATTTATAAGGATAACTGCCACATCCCCCACCTCACCCTACCAGCACTTCAACAGGATGAGGAGTGTGAAGGCTCTGGAGCTCCAGGAGTGGGCACTCCTGGGAGCTTGGTCCCTTGGTCCCCCTGATCAGACTATCTCCTCATTCTCTGTTCAGGGATTTATTGTATGGCACTTCAAAATCCAAGGCAGGATCTAGGAGTAAAAGAGCCAGAGGTCTCCCTTGCTGGAGTGAGTAGGAGTGTTCTCCATCCTCTGTCTAATCCTGTTTGCACAGAGGAGGCAGTTCCCGCTGTGCAGCTGTGACACTGTGTTGGTGCAGCTGTCTCCAATTCCATACCATGTTCCCTGTTAAAATAACTGCCCGTGGTGTCCCTGGGCTCCCTGCAGAACCCACAATTGCATTCCTCACGTTTTCTGGGACTGCACGAGGTCCATCAGGGATGCAGCCTGCAGTGAGCGCTTCCGATACCAAAGGGAAAGGACGGACCTGCACAGCAGCACCTGCTGAAACAAAGGTTCCATTTCTGGGGGAATCAAAACTCCCACTTTGTGTGGCTGATGCACTCATGGGCAGTTCAGCTCTCTGTTTTTCCAAGTGTCCAGGCTGTATTAAATTTAACATCCCTGTGATAAGGGTTATTATTAGCAGGTGACAGCTACTTTAATGTGCCCAAAGTCAGCAAAGCATTCGCCTTCCTGCACACCAAAACCTTGGATTATTGCACTGACAATGAGCTTTAAGGTCCACTCCAAGACAAAACATTCCATATTCTATGGTTCAAACCTCTCTACAGGTTTAAGATAAAAACTTTGCTGAACAGCAAGCAGTGCTTTCTGTGCTGCCTCTCAGCTGGGAACTCTGACTGCTCAGGCTAGAAAGTTACAGCCACAGCATTTGGGTGATACCATCCTGTTTAATGGACTTTTTCCTGTAAGTCCTGAGTATCAACGTTTTATTTAAGATGACTCCCTTTATGGCTAAAATTGGCTATTCCTTATTAATGTTACAGACCACCAATGATCCCTGCTCACAGCTACAGCAGCCTCTCGCTCTTGAAAATGTGTTAAAAATCACAAACTGGCACCAAAAAAAATTGTTGGAGCAATCCCCATGGTGGAGGCTTCTGAAGGGAAAACTTTTAGCAGTACTGTTTTTCCTCCTTTGGAAAAAAAAGCCACGTTTGCCTAAAGCAAAGTGTTGAGCAGGAAAATAAATTCAGTAAAAATTTAAAAAAATATATTGCTTATAATGGAAGAATTTCAAAACACCTGTGTGTTTATTCTGACTTGTCTCTTGTGGATTTTTAAGCTTCCCTTCCTAACACCTTTTCCAATAAAGCCAGAGGAAATAAATATATGGCACATAAATCCACCTGAGGGGATCAAACAACTCTTCTATTTAATACCAGGCGAGTACTGAGAGCCCTGGTGCTGGCAGAGCCCGGAGTAGAGCACAACAGGATCTCAGGAGAGCTGGAAATAATTAATGCAAAACCCTGCAGTGACCTGGAGTGCTGCAGAGCAGCAGCCTTCCCAGCCTTGGTGGCCTTGAGCTCCTTCTGCAGAACTCAGCAGGCACTGCTCCCTAATAAGCCTGGAAAAGGCAATAAGGGGTTTTGTTTTCTCTGGACGATGCCCAGGGAAAAGACAAGGATGTGCAAGTTAGCATCTTGTTTAAAGGTCACAAATAGGAAAAAACTACTTTCCTAGGTGGAAAAACCTGCTAGATTTCCACTGGCACACAGCCTACTGCTGGATTTACTCCTGACCCACCCACACCACGAGCTGATGCGATTGTGATGATCCCTTCTTTCCTGAAGGCCACTCTTACCAGATCTGGCTGACCTGCTTTGACATCAATCTTCATCTGCAGGACTTGTCCTGGGAAGCTGGACCTGAAATTCTCTCAGAATAAGGAGAACAATCTCCTGGGCTGGAACTTCTGTAAAGTGAGGTCTCCTGAAGCTCTGCTCTTCCTGCCTTTGAAGCCTCTGTGCTTCCATCAGTGGGAATAACACCGGCCGTTCCCAGAGGGGAATCCACGTATTTTTGTTCACACCAAGGGAATCTGCTTTTTTCTTCTTTTAGAACTTCAGCCAAGATGCTGCTACACAATTTAAGGGTATTTATAGGTAAGAGTGAAGAAAACCCCAGAGTCAAAGTTTGAACATTCTTGCACTTGGTTCCATGAGGTGTGACAGGTGTAGCGGTGAGAGCTCTGCAGGAGCCCCCCCAGGGGGACAAATGGGAATTTGAGCCACAGGAGATTCCTGTCACTGTCCTGACCATGGGCTGGGACAGCTCACAGCATCCCAGAATGGTTTGGGTTGGAAGGAACCTTAAAGACCATCTCATTCCACCCCTGCCACGGGCAGGGACACCTCCCACTGTCCCAGGCTGCTCCCAGCCCCAATGTCCAGCCTGGCCTTGGGCACTGCCAGGGATCCAGGGGCAGCCCCAGCTGCTCTGGGCACCCTGTGCCAGGGCCTGCCCACCCTCCCAGGGAACAATTCCTTCCCAATATCCCATCTAAATCTCCCCTCCTTCAGCTTAAAGCCATTCCCTGTGTCCTGTCCCTCCAGGCCCTTGTCCAAAGCCCCTCTCCAGCTCTTTTGGAGCCCCTTCAGGCACTGAAGGTGTTCAAGTACCTACCAATTTACTAATGAAACTCTAATTAAACTTCTGCTTTCTTCCCAAATCCATAAGCTACAGAAGAGAGCACTATAAAGGTACCTGCAAATACTCCCCACAAATCTAACATGACAGAGAAATGCATGTGAAACACAGCAGTTGGAGAGAAAAGAGAAAGCCAGGGGAAGATTCTCCTCAAAGGAAGCCAGAGACCAACATCTTTCAAGATGATCCACAGACTGTTCAGAGACAGAACCATGGAAGAACCAAGAAAAGCAAGTCTGTTATCAACAAAACCTTAAAATAAACCTTGCAGCACTGAAAAAAGCAAAGTTTCAGACTGATTCTAGTTACATTCAGTGTACTCAGAAGCATCTTCCCACTTAACAGGAGTTTTATCTGTTTGCTTATCTTATCTTGATGCTACACCGACAGTAACAGCTTCTCTTTACATTTTAACTCAGGACATGTCAGAGGCAGTGAAATGTCCCCAGAGATGTGAGACATGAACTCCAAACCTGCACAGTCATGAATATGCCAAAATTAACAATGCTCACACGTCCTTCTGCCAACACGTTCCATCCCATAAGCAAAGAGAGGACTTGGAGACTCCCAAACTGTCAATCCAAGCTAATTTCAGAAATATTTGATGATGCTTCCTTTTGTAAGCATATGTGATAGTTCTAATTCATTGAGGCTTCCCATATGGTGCACTCCTGTTCTTCTTGCTATCAACAGAGGGGGAATCAGAGTAAATTTGGAAATAGAGGAAACAGCGATTCCAGGTTTCTCACAATCACCCAGAAAATATTTCATTGTACCAGGAAAACTCCCTGATTTGGAACTGAAGGGCACAGAAGCCAATTTTCAGTAGCTTTTCCTCAATGCTGCCTTCCCTGTTAGTGAGAGGACACAGCCACAGGCCCTGCTCCTGGGAATCACCAACAGGGACTGTCCAGGAGTCAGACTGGAAACCTGGTGTTCCACAGGTGTGAAACGCCACAATTCAGGATTAAAGCTGCTCCCCGTTGCCTTCTGACAGATCACAACCCAACGCTGTTGTTTTTAACAGGACCGTCATGAAAACTGTGAAGTCTAATCAGGTGTCTTTTTGCCAGAATATTACCTGAATTAAATTTAAAAAAAAAATAAAAAAAATATATATATATAAAGCCATACCCTTTGTACTTAGGAATCAGCAGTTATGGTGAATGAAAATACCTGCAGGTAGCACTGGCTGGAGGGCACGATGACACCTGTTCCACCTACATGGTGCATGGAACACCAAGCAGAGCTTTTAATATTTTTTGTTAAACAACCCCAGAATTCAAGGATCTTGTATAAACATAAGCACAGGTGTCAGGCGTGGAACACTCCCTCTGCCACATCCCTCAGTCCCACAAACAGACCAGCCTGAACAAATCACCACTTCTGAGCTGCACTCCTGTTGGTGGAAGTGAGCTCTTCCACCAGCGTGGAACCTGACAAGTATTAAAACCTATGTTAGGATTAAATAAGATTTTATTGTCACATTGAACTGCTTTGTCAGAGATGTACATTTTGCAGGTTTCTGTGCAGAATAAAAATCAAGACGGTGGCTGCCAACCTGTCAATTCTGATTCCAGCACTGATTCAGAGTTCACACCTGAGCCACAGGTGCTCACAGCTGGGGACTCCACAGCAAGGTCTCTGTTTCAAGGAACTGCAACACTCCAAGACAAAAAACCATCCAGTTAAGGCTAATGAGAACAATGTAAAATAGTTAAAACCAGAGCACTAGATGTTTAAAGGTGGAAACACTCGGTAGAAGAGCGGCAATTTTAACATCTCATTTTTTCCCAAAGTTATTTTGCTTCATTTAGTACAGGTAAGGAGAGGGTAATGAACAGACTTTTGCCTATAGATATGATCCAAAAGATTAAAATTTCAGTGTGTAAATTTGAGATATTTAACATTTTTAAGCAACTGCTTTGCTGTTCTGGGTGTAAACCGAAGAAGTGGCTATTGACACCTCCAAGTGATAAATGCTGCAGATAACCTCATCTTAAAATGTGTATTTTCTCATTTACACATCAGGGATAAAGTCCAATAATACAAACTTCTTAGTGGCACAATTTCACATATTTTGGGCAACGTCAGCATACAAGCAGTATTTAAATAAAAGTAAGTGCATCCAAACATGAAATTCTCTAAATATACCACACTTCATTTATCCCAAACGGCAGTTTTCTGACAAGAGCTGTAATTCAAATTAAAATAATCATTTACATGTTTCACCCAGAGGAAAAGAGGTAATAAACCCAGGGGACTCTCCAAACAATCTTCTCCTGCCCTATCCCCTATTTATTACATAAAATAACTCATCTAGAAGCCTAAATCCAATACTCAGATGCAAATAAAAGGCAAGAAGCAGTCTCTGATGTTTGTAATTTGCAGACTCCGAAGTCCAATCATGATGGAATTTACTACTTCTGTTGGTCATTTACTCCTGTATGTGCACTTCATATTTATGCTAAAAGAACACGAGACAATAATTGAGGCTAGTGTGGCGTAAAGTCATTGTAAACCCAGTGAAACCAGAATAATTCCATTTATGACATTCATCTGGATGATTTACCAGGCATCCCACCCCCCCCCAACACCCTTTACAGGAAAAAAGGCAACCATCAGTTGAAGTGAGACACATTCTGCTAGTAAAAGGGCGAACCAAACCCCTCCTCTGATGAGGGCATGCCCACAGAAGGAGGTTGACCACATCTTTTCCAATCAGGCTTCTCAGAATTATCAAAATTTCTTTGCTTGCAAAGGCCAATTTGGCTTACCATAGAAAGCTATTCTGAAGGCGGCTGATATATTTATTCCCTTTCAAAAATTAAAATTCAAGGCATGATAGTGCAAGAGGTAAGTTTTGATTTGAGAACATTATCTGTAGACTAACTGTGCTTAGTTACTACATCCCAATTTATTGTCTTAAAGAAAATATGGCAACAAAAGCTACAAGATCTCTATAAATTTCATTTTGCCTAAATTTACCAGTACATCCATGAACCTCATCAGCATTAGTACAACTTGATTATCCTAATGATTCCATTATAAAACTTGCAAAATGTATCACAAGGTGAATAAACCATCTAGTGCAAGTCTTCTACATTTTGTGTGCACAGTAATCCTGTGTAGTTCAATTCCTCCGGGTTAAATCCCCAAAATCTCTCGGTAACAATTATGAAAAAACAGTGTCATGTGGATTTGTTTTGTTTTCCCCCCTATCAAATCTGAGAAGTTTGAGTGTTCCTGGAATCACCATCGGGATGTGCTGAAGGTCGTGACTCCCTTGTCTGTGAGTATTCACTGTCAGAGGACTCTGTAGGTTCAAGCAAATTCTCATAATCACTGTCTTCTGATTCGTCACCATTGTCAGCGAGTGCTCTTTGGGAAGATGGCATGGATGCTCCATTGCCAGAATATTTCAATCCTGCAGTTGTGGAAACATAACTGGAAGAACCGACTGCCTGAGGCCGAGGCATGAAGACGCTGCTCTCCAGGAGCCCGGGGCTGACAGAACTGTCTTGAGTGGTTGTGTTGAAATCCGAGTAGGGCGGGGGAGGATCGGAGACGTTGGAATCTTCAAGTGTGCAGCCTTCCACAGCAAACCCAGTGTAGGACGTTCGTGGGACAAACATGGGTTCCAAGTTATCTGTTGGCATTTGCCTGCTTAAAATTGCCTGCTGCATTCCTACAAAGCAAAGAACAGAGGGGTACTTAATGATTTCTCGGCAACGTGCTCCACATACCCAAGCTGTGACCACCTTGCCTGTCCTCTCTTCTTTCCTTCTGCTTGTCATCAAATGTTCATCCCTGGCACTGCTTTCCAACTCCAGCACTGGCTCCTGTCCTCTCAGTCTGCTCTACTCATCTTTCATACTTCTGATTTTAGGCTTATAGAATCATCAATACACTACCCCTGACCGTCACATCAAATCTTGCTTAACACTGCATCCTGCTCTTTGAGCGTGACAAACTTCCCTAAATTTAGCAGTACAGCCATGAAGCTCATCAGGATCAGCAAAGCTCAATTATCCCAGTGATCCCATGTCAAACCCAAAATGAGTCAGAAAGCAAATAAACTATGCAAGTGCAAGCGTGCTACACTTTCATGTGCACAGTCATCCTGTACAGATCATTTCCTTCAGTTCAAGCTCCCAAAAAACACAGCTACAGGATGTTTCCACAGCCTGTTGCTGTTTCCACCTCATCTTTCCTCTGTATTTTTCAGTTCCTACTCACATCAAAAAGCACCTGCATTAGGGCTCAACCTGCCTGCTCCTCTCCACCTGAGTCCTTATTCAGTAAAACTCAACTCACTTTTCATCCATGATAATTGGTATTTGACATTATATCTTAAAAAAATCACTTTGTGCTTTCTCTTCCAATGCCCCTTGTGCCAGGGGACAATCTCATATCCCCTGCAAAGAAGTCACCACGTCTTCTTCCCTGAAGTTATTATTTTAAAAACTACACCCACATAAAAAACCTAAATGATGGAATTACAGCTGTGAGTGTTGCAGGGTATCAGAACAGGAATGTGAAAGTCATCTTGAATGAGCTGATTTGGAAAATAATTTGAGGAAGACGTGCACAGGAATAGTGAACTGCAAAAGCTGCAAAATGAGCACTTGCATCCTTCTGCAGAAAAGAAATGTGATTTATGCAAACTATAAATATCAATATGCATGAGGTGTGCCCAGCTGTGGAGATACAGGTATGTATCATTTCACTGTTGTTAAAAATGCAACTGGAATATATCTAATTTTGAACACCACAAAAAAATATTAATTTAAAAAATAGGGAAAACTGGAGAAACTCTCCCAAAAAAAAAAAAAAGGGCTCATTAGAGATCTAAAACATAGGAAAGGCTGGAATAACTGGGATCAGCAGGGAAGACTGAGGAAAAAATTTTATTCTTAAATGTGCCTAAGAGGCTGCTGCGGAAAGGTAAGTTAGAGTACTGTACACTAGACACAAGGAAAGACTTCCTGGCAGGAAGTTTTGTTAAGCACTGGGAGAGACTGAGGTTTTTGACTGGTTCCTAAGAGGTTATTAACCAACAAAACTGTCAGAACTGACACTGGGATGTGTAAGGAGAGGGACACAATGGGATCAGCTCTATTTACTGTAGCACCGTGTTTCTGGAGAAACCACAAATGCAGGGTGAAGAGCTCCTTTAACCGAGTCAGTGAGATGTCTCTTGGGAATAAAAAGAGCATATTCCCTCAAGTGGCTACGTAACAGCACTCCATTTCTGGGCCACAACAGGAGACCTGCAATGGGAGATTTCCTGGCATCTGGGGGGTGCACAGCACTCACCAAAGGCTGGAACATCCTGCTGCATGTACAGAACTATTTCAGTGATCTGGCAACTGAAGTCTCGACTGCCTTTTATGCTGGAGTGTGTAAGTCATAACCTGTTAACCCCAAGTTTGTAAGAACACCAAGCTCTCACACAACACTCCTGCAGGAATTGGAATCAAACACTCCCTTTTCCTCACTAAAACCGAGGAAATTCTCCCAGCATTGAGCAAGTGAGAGAACAGAAGGCCAGATTCAGTAATTAACTACTCACATCTAAAAATACTGCAGAGCTCCACGCTGCATGTTTTCTTGTTTCAGCCCTCTCACATGATTATCTGCTCTGGCATGAATTCTCAGTCCAGCATTTGCATCTTCCTGGTAGTACCTAGAGCTGAGCACTGACTGCTCTTCCTCCTCCTCCTCCTCCCCCAGCTTTTCCCATCTGTGCTGGGATCAGCTCCAGTCACACTAAATACCCACCTCTGCTTCCCCATAGTAGCAGTTCCCTGCCTACTTCATCTACAGCCAAGCAGGAAACAGCAGTGACTCATTTACTTCCACCTTTTAAATGGTCCTGGGCTAATCCTGGCTCTGTTACCTTATATTTCAGGTTCAGAGAAAGAAGAACTTGGGCTGACAGATCAAACTGCTCTAAAATGCTCATGGGATAACAGTACCTTGCTGCCTGGAGAAAATTAAAATACCAGTCATAGCAGCAGCAGGCCCATTGCAGAGTTTAGGGTGTTCACTCACCTAAACCATCTTTTTGTCAGACACTGCTTTAGGTAACAGGATACAAAAATAATAAAAAACATCTTGTAGCTAAAATGACAACCTTTCCTTATTTGCTTATCATTTCAAAACATGGGTAAAGAGAGGCAGTGTTTGCTGAAATACAAAGGTTTTTTTGAGTGATTTGATTATGAATTATTTGAGTTTTAATCTTACTTCCCATTTGCCTATTCTCTGCCCCTTCTCTCTACTTTCAGTCTTCCTCTGCACTCACAAATTCAGTTAGATCAGCAATGCCTCTTTGAAAAGAACCAAGTGCTCCACAAAACTTCTCTACTGCTAACCAAAGTCTCCTGAGGCCACAGTCAGTTTTTAGGAAGGAGGGACAGTGTGGCAATCAGCCAAATCTGCTCAGACAGCAAGGCTCACTGACTCAGGAAATTACGGAGCAGCAAAATAAGATGAACAACACCTACAAAGATTTACTTCAACATTGAAAAGTGGTATTTCAGTGCTAAACATCTTTACCACTAAGTCAGCAAATGGGAGTGGGAATAAAGACTTTATAAAACCATGGATAGCTCCTGGCCTGTGAGCACAGTACCCTGTTTCTTTCCTTCAAAAGGAGTCTCTCCAGTATTTAGCACTGTTTTCCACTTTTCTTTTCCTACAACTGATCTTTTCCTGTGTTATTTCCAGAACTGACTTGCTCATTCTTTCTTTACAGTGTTGTCTCTTCTGTATTTTAAGCTTGCTAACACTGGATGACTCCAGCAAAAATACCTGCAACACAAACTTTCACAGCTCAGGTGTCACCCAACATAAATCCACCATATTGCCCTTCCCAATGGGATGGTTTTTTCCCATGAGTTATCAGCAATACAACAATTATTTTAACTCCACAAAACCTTTTCTCCTCACAGCATCTGCTTGTGGGAGAAAAAAAAAAAAAGGTAATTAAAAGGCAACTTACTTATTTCTTGTTCTTTTTCATTCTTCTTTTGTGCGATTTGCCTTTTTAACTTGTTTACATCAGCTTGAAAAGATTCAACAACACGTTCACTTTTTTCTACATCTATACATACTGCCTGGGAGAAAAACATAAGATATGCTAAGATTGGGCAAAAATACAGGAAATAGTTTCAGGACAACATTAATAAAGCTACTACCAAACAAGAAGGCATTGAAGCACAAAACTAGAAGCAGGATTTAACTGTAGCAGAGATATTCAACCTCGAGACTTGTTTTCTTTACTGCTGTTGCTGCGTTACAGGAGAAGAATTTCCAAATAATTCACCATGACAGAAGATTTGTAATAAGATCCAAAGTTGGTCAGTGTCCCATCCTAGAAGTGTTTAGGATGGATGAGACTTGCAGCAACCTGAGATAGTGGAAGGTGTCTCTGCCCATGGCAAGGGGTGGAATGAGATGAGCTTTAAGGTTCTTTCCCACCCAAACCATGCAGTGGTGCTATGAAATTAAGTATTGGTCATGATCATTAACTATGATCAGTTTTGAAGAGAGCATTTCCAGGGATGGTGACTCCACCACTGTCCTGGGCAGCCTGTTCCAATGCCTGACAGTCCTCTCAGTGAAAAAATTGTTCCTAATCTCCAATCTCAACCTCCCCTGCTGCAATTTGAGGTGGTTTCCCTCTCCTCCTGCCCCTTGTTGCCTGGGTGAAGAGAGCAACAATGTCTCCCCTCAGCCTCCTTTTCTCCAGGCTAAAGAACCCCAATTCCATTTTTCCAGGCAGCAATTGAAACAACAGCAGGAGCACAAAGGATAGCCATGCTCTTGGCAAGACCAGCATTACACAACAATGCCATTAGCTAACGGATACATCTCTGAAGATAAATTTTCCTATTCCCTGAAGCTGCCATGGAAGTATCTGCCTTACCCACCTTCCAAAGGAGGTTGGAAGTGGCAACTTCCCAGTGAGAAAGAGCAGCCGCCCCCTGTGCAGGCAGGTGCAGGGGATGGTTGGAGGGATTCCTGCCTTGTTCCCTGCTTCAGGAGCCAACCAGCAGAGCTGAGCTGGAGCAGAGACATGAATCCCCCCAGGGCAGATGAAAGGGAAAGCCTGGGAACAAGCTGTGACTCCAGCACAATTAGCAGATGTGTGAGCTCCCGGGGCAGCACAGCTCCACTGCTCTTCACACAGGACAAGCTGTGAACTGACAAGCTCACAATGAGCAGAGCTGACACTCGAGGCATTTTCAGATGCTTTGGCACATTTGGAGCAGGATTCACTCATGCTCCACACAAAACGTTCACAAGTTTTAACTAACAGATGGTGCTCTGCTCATGCTCCATACCCAGAGCCAGGAGTCATTTTTAAACCTCTGCAAATCCCTACAGCCTTCACCAGGGCTTCTCTTCACTGCAAACCCTTAAAAATGACTAACACCTCCCATAAATCACTAAGTATTAAATCATTTACTTGCAAAAATTGGTATTTGTGGTGATATTCGTACCAACCACTATCACAGCAGCCACTGCAAATGCTCACATTAAAAAAAAACCTGAAACATTTAAATTCAGACTTCTTTTCCTACAGCTCCTGATAATTGTTTATGAGCTTTAAAAATCTCCATCTTCTTCACTCCTGCTTTAACCAAAGGATGAATGCAAGATGCCACATATATACAGACCAATATGGAGTAAAGGATGTTACCTGTACTTTTTCCTGAAGTGCATTATAAACCTGATATATAGCCCTGATGTCCTTCATCACTCCATCTTTGTCAAAAAAATCAGTACTAAAAATGAAAGCAAAGCAGAAATCATTAGTGAGAAAAGACAATACAGGGTTCTAGCTCATGCTGTCTTCGAATTCCTGTTAAGCAGTCTATCACTGTATTTTCAAAATGTATTTTATTACTAAATATCCTATTTTAGCAATAGTACATACAGTCATAAACCAAAATTTAGACAGCAGCATATTCAATACCAAAATTCCTTCTGTAACAATAAAATCTCATTTGAATGAGATTAAACTTGTGTCAAAATCTTTAAGCTTGTATAATTCCATTGTTAACAGCCAGAAAAGCTACTTTGAATTTATGGCATTTGATTGAAATTACTTAAGAAAAACAACAAGACTTCAATGCTTCTGAGGCAGAGTTCAAGTTTTAAACCAAGCCTGCACACGGAATTCCTTGGGGAGGTGGGTGGTGGGTGGAAATCAAGTCAGAAGCTTCCAGCCAGAAGGGCCCCAGCATGGACTGGCCACACCAACTCTGCTTTTCTGAAGAGTGCACCGAGTTCCCTTGGTTCTTCTAAAAGATCCAGTTCTAAGCAGGAAAAAAGCACACTGGGAACTGATCACTGTCCTCCAGAACTGGTGTTTTGCTGCTCAACATGCACATTTGTAGTATTCTCTGGGAGGTACAGAGTGTAGAGCTTGACAACGACTTCATTTAAAAAGGAAAAGTCCTTACCCGTGTTCCTTAATAACTTTGGCATAATTCTGAGAAGTATTTGGCACTGAAGAAACTTTGTATTCCTGTTGACTAGTGTTGCCTAGATTAGGAATAGTAAGTGACACCCTTTGATTATACCTGCAGAGAAAGTTCAGAAAGCTTTCTTAATTAATTGGAAAAAGATTCTTTACAAAAGCCTGGATATTATCCCATCCCTCTGATGATCAGAACTCATCTAATTTAAAAGCTTCTGCTTTAGGTCTGTTACAAAAGTTGATGAATATTTCAAGTTGTGTTCAAAATAAATGCAGGATCAAAAATTCCCTTAGTATAGAGCCATCTCCACACCTCCTAGAATCTTTGAAATGTGCACTCAAACATTCAGATCCACTATAAAAAAACATGGTAGTGACATCTGATGTCTCTTAAAATAGATTTTTTGTCTGATGATTTAGAGACTGAAAAGAATTTTTGCTCACCCTAATTTTAATTTATAAATTATTTGCACAAAAAAACCCCCCAAAACCTGTCATCACTAACAAACACCCCAAGAAATCACTGGACAAACACAAAGCCTTCTTTAAGTGCAATTGTACAAACTCCTAAATTGTTTAAAGGATAGCAGTAAGAAGTAGAACAAAGAATGAGGATTGGTTCGTTCACAGTTTGCTTACCTTCTGTTTGGTCTAAAAAGCACATATTCTAAAGCATGGGTTGAGTTATTTGCAGTGGAAATGAAGCTGAAGAGAAGGAAGACGAGATCAGGCACTCCAAGGATGTGTGTCAGCTGTTTATGAATGATGTGCTCTCTATATGACATCTGCTGCTGAGTGTTTCTCCTAAATCTGTACCATCCAATAACGTTCTGTAATCAAATTACATCAGAAAAAACCCCACAGTGTTACCTGAGAGACACAGATTTACCTTCTGAGAATAAAGAGGCTAAAACTGTGGTATCACCATTACCCAAAAGCTTTAGGACAATGAAACAAACTGAATTCCTAGAGACTTGAGTTTGAGAGAATCAATACAGCCTTACACTTTTGGAGACCTACACTTAAATCTTTTACATTTCTTCAGGGAAATTGGACATTGTCCCCAATTTATTCTAAGCACCACAAATCCAACAACTTCTGTACAGGATAAGCCCTGGATCAAAACAAACCACCAGATTTGTGAAGGAAAGTATTTCTTCTAGTTAACTACCTTTTTTTTTCATTTGTTTTCCAAACCCACTCTTTCTAATGCCTGCAACAGGAGGAAAAGATAGAAAACTTACTTTTCTTCTGTCTTTAAGAATCCTGTCCAAACTCTCCTCATTAACTTTGCCTGCATAGTCATAAAAGCTTGAACAAAAAGGAAGAGAGAAAGGTAGGTACACAGTTTATACACACATATTATACATAAAGTAAATAATTTATACTTTGAGTGTTCTACAAGTAGATGGCATTCTAGACAATACAAAGCAACTTCCAGAGCCTTACTTTTACCAACAGAAATGCACTGTGCAATTTTATTTTGACCAGCATTCTGTAAAACCCTGCTTTGATAATCAGAAGCCTACCAGCCTAGAAGAAATGAAAGCAGGGCCACTTTACATGCAACTCCAAATCAATTTCTTGAGCTCCAATCTTGCAGTTACACTCACATGGTTGGACCCTTGAAGCCAAAAGAGTGAGCAATAATTCAAAGTATCATGGTCTTTCCATATGGTTCCGCTTCCACAGCTGAACCCAAACCCTGACATGTCGTTATTTCTCAGGACTTAGGAATTTATAAATCTACCTATGCAGACAGGTTTAGAAATTCAAGTAGATCATACTGCATGATAAAAGGAAAAACATTTGAAAATAGATTCCTCCCTGGTCTCTTTCAAGAGCTGATATCACTAATACCTAAAGCAGTGCAGGAAAACGCTCTGGTTTAGGGGTCTAGGATCTCAGTGTTTGTGGGGTGGGGTAAAAAACCACCAAATCCTGAGCTCAGTGCTTGGCTGGTAAATAAAGGTGGAAGTATCATTTGCTTCAAGGTGTAAGTTGTTGGGAAAACCCAGACTACAACTAATGACTAACTTGAGACAGCACGTTATATTGTCACAATCTTTTCAATTCAGGTTTGCAATATTTATTTACAATCCTGGTAAGCAGTGGATATCCAACTCTGTCTCTGTCTCTTGGGGTGACTTTATGATGTTGTATCCCATATCGCTATTCTATGCCCAGAAATTAATTTTGTGCCTTTCTATGCCTTTAAACTGAGCCTGAGAGGGGGGAGACAAAAAAAATAAGGAGGGCTGGTTGTAACCTGCCTTCTATCAGAGGATATTTTCCTCCAAATTTGTCCAAACCGGCACACTGTGCTTTGCAGGAATAACCAACAGCACGCTCTGGTCCTGATAAAAAGTGTATGAGCTGTGAGAGTTCCTGGTGCTGTGCAGTAAATGAATTCATCAGCTTTCCTGAGCAGCAGCACACAGTGAGATCCTGCCTGCTCCCCTTCCTCCATCAGCTCCAGCACTAACAACCAATTCCTTGCCTGGGGGAAGCAGGGAACGTGATCCGTTTGGATATGTACTGCACAAAGCATCCCTGGGATCCAGGAGGAGCTGACCAGACACTGGGATATTATCTCCATGTGTGGAGTCTGCAGCATTTAAATCACTGGGTTAAGAGTACCCTCTCTGTAATTATCAGCCAGCAAGTGACTGACTGCAGCTTTTCTTTTCAATGCAACCAGTGTCAATCATAATGTCTAAGCTACTGTGTCTTCTTAATTGGCTGGAAATCTCTCAAGACAAGAGGAGATTAATTGGGAATTCCTTCTCAAAAGGAGTTCTAGACAGAGCTTTAGCAGCCATCACTGTGTAACAAGTGGAAACTATACAGAAAATCTACATGTAAATAGATGGAAGCTGTTAAATAGAATATATTAGCCCCATATTTAATGTAAATTCTGGAGTTCAGGAGATCGGAAGGCAAAAATAACTAGAAAGCTGAAAATTTTACAATAATTAGTTGGTGCAGGTTGGTACCACTAAGTACAAACCAACTTGTTAACCCAGCAAGTTACCAGGGACACAGAGGATGCTGTGACCTACCAGGCCCAGGCAAAGCCAGCCTAAGACTACAATAATTTTAATTGATTTTGACATTCATTCTCATCATCAGAGTGATATGAGCTGACCTGACTGCTGCCCTACCTCTACCAGCTACACAAGATGGAAATCCAAAGAGATAGAGAAATAAACCCCTTCCAAACTACTACTAAAGCTGTAAACTCCTACTTTGATTGTCATGGCTGGTGCCATTTCTGTGTCTTTCTGTAAAACTATCAGATGAGCAAACATTGGTAGGGACATTTGAAATGCCAATATATTGCAAGGAGCTCCCTATTTTTGTATTCTGCAGCCACCACAGCAAGACAACAAAAAAAGCTTACCTAAAGAGTTTTGAACAAGGCTCATGGTTATGGATTTCTGCAACAACAAACAAACAAAGAAAAAAGTGACATATGTCCAACTGCTCCAGGCAAAGAGAAATTACAGTGGCATATCTCGCATGAACTTTCCACATCAGAGCTACTGAGCAAGAAAACATTTGTGTCAGACCACACACTGCCCTTAATGTCTCAACAACACTTGATGACACAGCACCATACCCAGAAAACTGCCTTCACTTTATAATTTGCCCTTTTACATAGAAAAATATTTTAATAAGCAAGGCATACACTTGTTCAGATACACAGAGATTTATCTGAGCCTCAAATACACACTTTCGATACTATTTTATAGTTGCAAATTCCTCACAAAGCATTTCTGATTCTTGTTTTCTTTTTGCTACACCTTTTCACAACAGCTTACTTGCATTCATATACATTGTTTATTACAGCAGCAATTAATAAAAAAAGGGATGAGGAAGGGAAGCACGGAAATATCATACATTGTAGTGTTTAAAGAGGCAATGCAAACAGAATCTCTAACGAGAAAAGGGGTGAAAAGCAACTTCAAAACATTTAGCTGTACTTTATAATTCTTTTATATGAAATATTAAAAAGTCAGGGCAGTGTTTTTTCATTGAAAAGGTTGTAATAAATGCTAAGATGCTTATTTAATCAGCAGAGGTTGTAACATGTCAGCAGTCTCGGAGAAGAGTGAGAAAAGAGTAAAAATCCAATCTACATTATTTTTCCAACACCAAGCGTGACTTATTTTTTCAGGGGCTTGGAGAAACCTGAGACAGTGGAAGGTGTCCCTGCCCATGGCAGGGGTGGAACAAGATGGGCTTTAAGGCCCCTTCCAACCCAAGCCATCCTGGGATTCTGTGATGACGTAGCACAAATATTTCCAGTTCCTCCACCAGAATCCCACTGGAGTGTTTAGCAATAACTTAGCTCAGGCTCTGCCTCCCTGCAGTGACTCACAACCTGCTGCTCTGGCAGCCACGGGCTGCTCAGGGTTGCCATCTCAGCAGAGGCACCAGCGGATGGATCACAATTCCCAAGAACAGCAGACAGCACACATTCACATCTCAGCACATTTGGTGTCTATCAAAACAAGGCCCTGAGCACCCATTCCAGGCACACTGCCTGAGAAACTGCACAATCTCACTGGCAAGAACTCCTCAGGATGCTGCTGTTAAGAGTTACTGACTCCCTTTATTTGATATAAAATTGTGTCAACTCTAATATTTTCACACCATCATGCACGAATCTGTGGAAACAATCTGCTAACAAAGCCTGTAAGTACAATTATTCCAGCTTAGACCAATTCCTTCCAGCAAATACATTAACTGCAACAACATTCTTGATTCTTGGGTGATGATGTTGCTAAACAGACCTTGTGTTTTGAGAAACAGGAAGCAAGAAGCCTCCTGCTCAGACCACATGAAGCAGCCAACATTCTAAATTTAAGGTTTACACATTGATTTATTTTAATATATATATCTAGTACACATACTATGTACACACAATACTAAGGAGACACAGAAGAAGATTAAAACTCATCTGTGACAACGGTGCCACAATTGTCAATCTCGTGAGATGAACTGGGAGTGCAAGAGTTAATTCTGTTGAATAAATATTGAAGTAAAAATGGCAAACAAAAAAAAAAAAATATCCAGAAGGTCTCCAGGAGTGGGTAATTTCCATTTTCATAAAGTCACTGCAACCAGTAATGTGACAAAGGGGTGATCTAAAAAGGGAGCAATTTTTAACACCACAAACACCTGGTTTAGGAAACCAGGCCAAGGCATCAGGTGGTGACATCACTGCCAACAATAACCAAGATCAGTGACCACTGAAGAGCAAGGTCTAATTTAAAAACCTAAAAATGACTGGCTCTGTCAGTTTTGTCTGAACACACAGAGCCATCAGCAACACTCTGACAGTGATTGTATGCACACACAAAAAACGCTATGCCTTTATTTTCTGTAATTTAGCTCATAACTGATACTTCAATTTACCACCCATGTTCTCTTAGGAATAACCAGAACAGGAAACTACTCAACCTTCTGGAGTCCAGACCACAAAACCATCACCACTGCAAGGTGGGAAATCTCTTGAGATGTAAGGTGGTACCACTGCACATGTTCCCAGATCACCTGTTCTGTGTCAGAACAACATCTGAGAGTCAATCCAGAGCTGTTGGTGTTTTCACTGAGCTTTATGCACACCCTGCTTTGTTATCTGGGATCACATTCACAAAGCCAGGTATGGGCATGCTTGGGTATTTAGGAAGGTTTAAGTATATTTTAACAGCTGGTTATATATCCAGAAACAAAAAGGCAGCTTCTTTCAGGGCTTTCCTATTTTCTGTAAACCAAACACGCAACAGCTTCTCACTCATGTCTAAAAAAATCTCCTTCAACCAAAACTTGACAGCAAGATCTTTGATCTTCGTTCCTTTTTCACAACAGATCAGCTGTACAGAACTCGTGCTTATCAACAAATGTCTGACAAATATTCCTTGTCCAGCCCTGCTGTGACAGTTTATGTCATGAGCTCCCAGCCATCCATCCAAACCTGCTACTGAAAATCTGCCCCTTTCAGTATCAGTAAATCAAGCAATGAATTAATTTTATTTTGAGCACATGCTGTATTTAGGCAACTGTATCAAGCAGGAGATTCCCCACAGTAATTTCTCCATCATGGAATGCAGACAAATGTCTTCAGTAAATGATCTTTCCTCCATAAAAGGAGGTGCATAAAGCCCCTGTAACTTGCAAAGATCTGTTTCCTTTCCTCACATCGTAACCACAAACACACAGACACTGTGGCAAATCTGAACCTGAAAGTCTGACACCCTGTGATAGTCTCACCAGTGAAGCAATTCTTAATGAAGCCTCCTGAAAACTTGAAACCTGAGCAGTGCCTATTTCAGAACATCTCAAAGTTACATCACTTACCTATCACTTGTAGAAATTCAGTGTTGCTGATCTGTGAATCACTAATGCTAAAAGTCTCTTCTTGTCTCACCTCTCCCAGCAGAAATCCTTCCTGCAATTTTAAAAGAAAAAAAAAAAAAGATTAAAAATAGGAAAAAATCCACTAAATGCAGTCATTTACTGTAGCTTTCTTAGCCTTAAATTGAAACAAAGATGAAGTTTGAAAGACACATCTGAGCTGCAGTGGGTATAAACTGCCCTGAGGTTCTACCAAAGCCAATTTTCTGCTTTGCCAACATCCTTTTACAACACTACAGGGATGGGTTGTCCAAAAGGAACATTCTACACACAACTTACACAGGGCAAACACATCACAAAAGGAGGGCTCTGCCCCAGCCCCAGCTACTGGGGGAAAAGAAGGAGGCCTGAACACAATGGTGCTCTGCTCCAGCAAAGCCAAGGGAAGAGGAGTTTAAACCTGCAGGGACTTACACAAATTTTAGTGTGGAGACTGGGCTGGAGCCCAAACAACAGCAGGGATTGTAAAACGCAGAAAGCAATTTAAAAGTAAGGTAATTTTAAGGTAAATTAATTTATTCTCTATCCCTAATCAAAATGAGGAAGGAGACTGAGCTGGAATCAGGAGGTTTTGGCACAAGGTGCAGAGAGAAAGAGCAAGCTCAGGCTAAAAAGGTGCCAACAAAACCGAGGGATTCGGCAATAGCCCGGCTCTGCACTGCGCACGTGTCCTGCGGGAGCCCCACCCCGCGGGGAACACCCCGGACACCCCGTATGCCGCCTGGGCACCCCACATCCCGGGGAACAGCCCGGACACCCCACATCCCACATCCCGAGGGGAGCACCGCAGGCACCCCACATGCCGGGGGACCTCACATCCCGCTCCGACACCCCACACCCCGCCCAGACACCCCGCATGCCGGGGGGAGCATCCCGGACACGCCACACTCCGGGAGAAGCACCCCGGGCACGCCACCCCAAGGAGCAGCCGGGACACCCCCATTCCTACCCGGGAGGAAGCAACCCGGGCACCCCAGATCCCGGGCACCCCGCGGAGCATCCCGGCCACCCCACATGCCGGACATCCCACATCCCGCGGGGAGCCGCCCGGACGCCCCACATCCCGCCCGGACACCCCACATCCCGCCCTGCTGTGTCCGTCTGGGGCCGCCCCCGCCCGCTGTGACCCGCGGCCGGGCCCCACGGGCGGCGGCGCGGCCTGGCAGCCCCGCAGCGCAGCTGCCGGCCGGGGTGCACTGTGAGGGAGCCCCGCAAGCCCGGGGCGGCGGCGGGGGGCACGTACGTGGTCGGCGCTGCTGTTGGCGCTGCAGTAGCACACGGAGCTGAAGGTGTAGCCGGAGATGGACGCCGCCATGACGGACACACCGCCGCCGCCGCCGCCGCCAGGGCGCACGCGCGCCGGACGCCCGCCCGCTTCCTGCGGCCCCGCAGGGCATCATGGGGAGTGTAGTCCCGGGGGGAAGTGGGGCACCCATATGGGAAGGATGGGAAACTGCGAGCGAGACTTTGGACCTTTGAGTTTGGAACAGACCTCCGAGCCCATCGAGCCCAACCTGTGACCGATCCCCAGCTTGTCACCCAGCCCAAAGCACTGAGTGACACGTCCAGTGGTTCTTTGGACACCTCCAGGCGTGAGGACTCCACCACCTCCCTGGGCAGCCCCTTCCAACATTTAACAACCTTTTCTCTGAAGAAATTTCTTCTGATGTCCAACCTAAACCTCCCCTGGCCCAGCCTGAGGCCGTTCCCTCTCTCCTGTCCCTGTTCCCTGGGAGCAGAGCCCGACCCTCCCCGGCTGCCCCCTCCTGTCAGGGACTTGTGCAGAGCCACAAGGTCCCCCCTGAGCCTCCTTTGCTCCAGCCTGAGCCCCTTTCCCAGCTCCCTCAGCCGCTCCTGGGGCTCCAGACCCTTCCCAGTTCCACTCCCTGCCCTGGACACACTCCAGCCCCTCCATGTCTGTCTTGTCGTGAGGAACATTGATGTGCTGGAGCTTGTCCAGCGGAAGCCACGAAGATGATGAGGGAGATGGAGCCCCTCTGCTCTGGGACAGGCTGGCAGAGCTGGGGGTGTTCACCTGGAGAAGGCTCCCAGGGAGACCTCAGAGCCCCTTCCAGTGCCTAAAAGGGCTCCAGGAGAGCTGGAGAGGGAATTTGGACAAGGGATGGAGTGACAGGACAAGGGGGAAAGGCTTCCCACTGCCAGAGGGCAGGGCTGGACGGGATATTGGGGAGAAATTCCGGGGTTCTATGACACACACACACACACACCCCGAGCTGTACAGGAGGCAACTGTGCAGCAGTGCTGTTTACCACTCTTATTTTTTTTTTATTAAAACACCTTGCAATAAACCTTTTAACAGCAATAACGTCTGCGACATTTGCAACGAATAAATATTGAAAAGAATAAACAGCTGTTTTAAATATCGCACTGACTTTCATGGAATTACGGAACGGTTTGAGTAGGAAGGGACCTTAAAGACCATTTACTTACAACCCCTGCCATGGGCAGGAGCACCTGGCACAGACCGGGTCGCTCCACGCCTCATCCAACCCGGCCTTGGACACTCCCAGGACGGGATTTTAGCTGGCCGCAGCGATCAGAACCGCAGGGATTAGAAAACACCCCGAGTTTCGCTGAGGGCCGTGCCCCCCTCACAGCCGGATCACCGAGCCCGGGTCCTCCCGCTCGGGAGCGGCCGCGGCCGCTCCGCCCGCAGCGCTCGCTGGTTCCGGGGCGTGCCGGGCATGGCGGTGGCCGGGGACGAGCCCTTCAGCCCCTCGGTGCTGGGCACCAGAGAGCAGTGAGTGCCGGGCACGGGCCGGGCACCCGCGGTGCCCCCGGGGCGGGGACGGGCGGGACGGGGCGCGGAGCCACCCGCTGTGGGGAAGGTGGCCCTGCCCACGGCATGGGGAGTGAAAATGAGTGGTCTTAAAGGTCCCTCCCAGCGCAAACCAGTCTCTGGTTTATGTATTGTTTATCTATTTAGAGAGTCTGTGATTCTGTAAAGTGGCGCTGCTACACAGGATGCAGCCTTCTCGCCCTTTCGTAGAATCATGGGATGGTTTGGGTTGGAAGGGACCTTAAATCCCATCCAGTCCTAGCCCCTGCCGTGGGCAGGGAACACCTTCCACTGTCCCAGGCTGCTCCAAGTCCTGTGCAACCCGGCCTTGGGCACTGCCAGGGATCCAGGGGCAGCCCCAGCTGCTCTGGGCACCCTGTGCCAGGGCCTGCCCACCCTTCCAGGGAACAATTCCTTCCCAATATCCCGTCCAGCCCTGCCCTCTGGCAGCGGGAAGCCATTCCCCCTTGTCCTGTTATTCCATGCCCTTGTCCCCAGTCCCTCTCCAGCTCTCCTGGAGCCCTTTTAGGCCCTGGAAGGGGCTCTGAGGTCTCAGTGGAGCCTTCTCCAGGTGAACACCCCCACCTCTGCCAGCCCAGCTCCAGCCTTTGGAACATCTCCAGGCCTTCCCTGGACTCTATTCCACATGTTCATGTTCTCCCTATGCTGAGAACCAGTGCCTCACCACCCACACAGTCAATTTCTTCCAAATATATAGCCTTAAACTATCTTTCAATTTTTCTTCCCATCCCTCTTTAATGTAAATATTTCCCAGTATTAATTAAGATATCCTCTCCTTTCTTCCCCTGCGACTCCAGCTGGGATGCTGCGTACGAAAGAGAACTGCAAACTTTTCAAGACATTGGAGATACCGGGGAAATCTGGTAAATAAAATAATTCCTGCAGGGTGTTTCTGCTGTTTCTTTACCATGAAAGACATTGCAAAACCACAGCCAGCAATTCAGTGGGTTGCTGACAAAACGATGGGGAGTTTTACCATTGAAACCAGCAGTTCCTCTCTTGCCCAATTTCACAGTGGAGATTGCTCAGCTGCACCTGGACATGTGTCACTACACAGAAATTGAGCTGATAATTGAGGTGTATGTTACTGACAAATCTGCTTTTTATCCCTGAGCTCAGGTTTAACAACACAGCAAGTTGCCCTTGCTGCTACCTTTTTTAATATATGGATGTTTTCACCTCCCAGAGTTGGTGTTTCAGTGAATTTTAAGGCTGTGTGATTAATTTTAATCTGAACAAAGCAAACATGGAATATGAGCTATGGCAGTTGTTACCTCAGTAACAGTAGGAGGGGCTTTGCAAAAGCTGGAGAGGGTGAGTGATGAAATAAACTTGCTGTGCCTTTTGTACATTTTTTCTGATTTAATTACCTGAGCCCTTGTTTTTTCCAGGTTTGGAGAAGAAAGCATGGTGCGCATAATCAGGTGGTTGGAAAAGCACAAGGTCCCCCTTGACAGCTCTGTGCTTGACATTGGGACTGGGAACGGTGTTTTGCTGGTTGAACTGGTTGGTATTTTGCAAAGTTTGTGTATTTTTTCTACAGAATCAGAGCAGTTTAAATACAGTTCTCACAGGTGGCAGTGGTAATCATGAGGGCCTGTTATCTGTGTGAAGTACAAAAAGTGTCAATACTTCAGGCTTCAAAATTTGAAGTTATTTCTCTAAATCAATCAGCCTGAGAATCCCTTGTTTTAACTTTACCTTCCTGCTTCCCCACATTTAAAACTGCATTTCTTCCCATTGTCATGTAAACTCTCCCAGATAAGGAAATTAACTTGACTAATTCACAAAGTACCCTCATGTGCAAAACCAGACCCTATCTCTGCACTCAGTTGTCATAATAACACTCTTAATTGATGTAAAAAGCAGGTAAAACCAAAGGTTTTGTGCATATGACTTCAAAAGTTGTTAACACTTCTTTTAAAGAAGTGTCCGTTTCTGTCAGGGTGGGAAATCTGATCAGGTATGTTATGATATTGTTGTGCAGAAGATGTTTAGGAGTTCTAGTATTTTTTTCCTATTTTTGATTGGGTTTTTTTGGTGTAATACTGCAGGGGAGCTGGTAAAGAAAGGGGCTGTCATACAGTCCCAGCATCTGTTCTGCATTCCCCATTGGCTCCATTAGTTCCCGTAGGAATTGGAAGGACTGGAAGTCAAAGTCAGGTTTGCACTGGAATTTTCTTTAACAAGGACTTTGATTTTAAAAGACTTTAAAGCCTTTGTGGGGACTGGCTGCTTCACCACAGCACAGGAGGATTTATGTCATCAAAAGCAGAAATGTCTCATCTCACTAAGAGAAATTAGCCTAATAATGGTGATTGTTGAGTGTAATGGTAGCTCTATCATGGTTGAAATACCCAACTGAAAATTCTCACTTGTAAGACTTCAATTTTATACTGACTCCACTTACAAATGGGAAACTGATTTTTCACACTGTAATGGGAAAATGACAGCCTGATAGCTTTTAAAAACCATTAAAAACTGCTGTGAGAGCACCCTTCTCCCTTACATTAAGCACCTCACAGTACTGTGGTTGCTTTCATAGGAAATTTTCAGTCCAGTTCCCTCTTGAAAAGTTGCTTCAAACATTACATTGGGTTTTTTTTGCTAAATAATTCAGGATCTCGCTTGCTTAGTTGATGTAAATGGAATTTTTTGTGTGTTA
Organism: Corvus moneduloides; assembly: GCF_009650955.1. NCBI lineage: Eukaryota > Metazoa > Chordata > Aves > Passeriformes > Corvidae > Corvus > Corvus moneduloides. Next base: position 3,402,304 of record NC_045483.1, read on the forward strand.
GTGCAAGGCTTGGAAATCAAGTTGGAATTCTTTTGGCAGCTACTGTAGGACTGTCCTGCCACTGAAGTTGGACTCCATCATGGGATAGAAATGGCAATACTGGAAAAAGCTCAGTCAGAGAGGGCTTTAGCAGCACCTCTCTGCAAGGGAACTACTTGAGTGGACGGTGTTCACCCAAGTGGGGGTGTCAGCCCCAAACACAGGGCAGAGCTGATAATGTTCCAAACTCCCTTCAGCTCTTCAATCTGCCTCTTCAAGAAGCAGCAGCAGGGTGCTGTAAATGCCAGCTCCAGGGCAGCAGTCCAGCTGCAGGGTGCAGTGTGGTCACGTTTGGCACAAGGGAAGGATCCCTTCCTGTCACAGTCAGGCACTACAGGTTCTGCAGCATTTGATGTTGTTTATCTCTAAACCTTCCTTCTCTGCCCCCAAGACTAGAGGAGTGAATGGGAACTCCCTGAAGTGACTCAGGCCTTTCCTTTGCAAACAGAGGAGCTGTTGTGGGAACTACTCCTCCACCCCCAAACCTTCAGCACAGGCATCTGAGGAAGCCTGCTTTGCTCCGGGGAGGAACGTGGGCAGGAGCCTGAGCAATAAATGTTCTCCATCCCATGCAAACAACAGTGTCTTTGTGTTCAGCTGCAATTAGCCCTCGGTTCAGAACAGCTGGTTAGCACCGAGCTCAGGCCTGAGGGGCTGCTGTAAGGAGGAAGGACAGTTGTGGAAACTCCTCATAGTTTTCCTGGCTGTTGAGGTGTCAGCCTTTGGAACAAGCAGGCATGCAGCTGGTTGCTTAACACCGCTTCAATCCATGTGTTTTTCCAAACCCGAGCCTCCTCCCTGTCTCTGCTGTGACAGCCTGCAGCTGGCCAGAGAATCAGAGCTCTTCCATCAGGTTTGGATCTTTCCAGACCCACTGGTACATGGGATACCCTGAGCTGATCCTTTCAGCTCCTACCTCGAGGACGTGTGTCCCTGCTCCTTTCCCACATGCCCAGCTCCAGCTGATGCCAGGAGCCCACCTGCTTTGCCAAAGGGTTGCTGGGATCTCACAGAGTTCCCTAAGCTGAGTTATCCTTATCTGCAACAAACTTAGATTAACAAAGTCTCTGTGTGCTATTATATGTGGTGCATAACCTGCTGGAAAATTGCTGATACAGACACCTGGCAGCATGCAAATAATTGTATTCAAATAGACATTAGCATGAATAATTAGGAAAATGTATGATTTTGCAGTGGATTTCTAGTGCAATGTATTACATCTTTTGGCTCTTAAAATTTGGGTAATAAACCAAATAATTGCTCAATCTTCAGTGTTACGTGTCAGGGAGGTTTTTTTCCTTATTTTGAAGCATCTGGCATTGTGTCACATGCCCTCATCACTGAAAATTCCTGGTTTCTAAGTTACTTTTGGTGCAGATAAGAGAGCCTGTTCCCCTCCAGGGTGTTACTTTTCACAGTTGTGCTCAGTTTTCCACTTGACATAAACCAGCTTTCAGTCACCAGTTCTTTTGGTGGGGTGTTTAGGCAGAATTATTTCAGCTCTTTCAGCTATTTAGCTCTTGTAATGGTAACAGATAGAAAAATGAGTAAAAGGTGGGTTGTGTTTTTTTCCTGTTACTAAGAGGAGGAGAGATGAGATGGATTATAGCTAGGGAATGTACTGGCTGGAGAAAAACAGTTGCTAGCACACTGATTAAGATTCTCTGCTTCTGTCTAGGCAAAGTCTGGTTACCTGAATCTCACAGGTATTGATTACTCACCTTCTGCAATACAGCTTTCAGAAAAAGTAAGAGAGAAAGAAGGGATGTCTAACATTAAATTAAAGGTAAGTCTTGAGAGAAAGGTAATTGAGGAAATAGAAAGCAATTGAGCTCAAGATTAAACGAGCTAGTTGATATTCAGATGTACTCAGTGTACTAAATGAATGATGTCTTTTGACATTCATTTGTGAGAGAACTCTAGCCAAATAAATCTATTTACAGGAAGATTTTTGGTCTTTGTTTTTTTGTTTGTAACAGTCATTAGGGCTAACATGATTTCCCTGCTTGGAGTAGGGAGCAGAGTAGTGGTTCACCAGTTGGCAAGTTGTGTATTTTAGCTGCTACATTCTGAATTTCAGACCTGAGGTAGAGGAAGAAATCCTTAAGTGATAGAATCCCTACCAGCAGCTGAACAGCAGGAAGTTTGAGAGGCCTTGCTGGAGCAGGGGTAGGAGCAGATGACCTCCAAAGGTCCCTTCCAGCCTCAGCCACGCTGTGATTCTGTGGCTGCCTGTCATTCTGAGCTCTGCTGTGGCTGTTCTACCCTCCTGCTCTGTAGCTGTGTGATGCCTCTGCTCCTGTGTATCAGCTGTAAAATCTCTGTGTGGCAGGCTCTGTCTGTTCATCTGCATTTGTGCAGTGCCTGGCACATGGCAGGCATCAAAGTACAAATAATGATTTAAAGAATGAGCTTCAAGTGTGTTGGTTTGAGCTTTAGGTTACAGCAAATAGATCATCACACAGTGTCTAGAGAAGAAAGGAGCTGCCGTGGCACCGTGAGTTACCCTTCCCTGAGCACGCCCATTGTCAGGATTGAAGCTTTGTATCCTAAAGTCTTGCTATGCATTAAAGATTCAGAAGCTGCCGAGTAGAAGATTGTTCTCACAGCTGCAGACTTCTGGTTTAGGTAGAAGACTTCCTGGCACCCTCAGCTGAGCTGTCAGGCTTTGACATTTGCATTGACAAGGGGACTTTTGATGCCATAAGCCTCGACCCCAGTGACGCGGTGGGGAAGCGGAAACTGTACGTGGGATCCCTGTGCAAGGTGTTGAAACCAGAGGGCTTTTTCCTCATCACCTCTTGCAACTGGACCAAGGAGGAGCTGCTGAACGAGTTCAGAGAAGGTAAGCAGCTGAACAGAGCCCTCTGCCAACTTGGGGTTGCTGAAGGAAGGGATGAGTGAATTTTAATGTGTATGTTAGCATATTGACTTTCCCAGATCAGGATTAGAGGAGGTAAAGTGATTATAAATGCTCCAGCCTGTCTTCCCTCTGTTTTCCTTGGGAATTACAGCTCCTGTGTTTGCCAGTGCCAGGAGAGGACAGCTTTGCTGAGGCTTTGGAGGTTGGGAATTTTGGTCTAATTACGGGAAAGTGTGCGTGGCCGGCTGATACTTTTTGGGTCTTTGATTACTAGACCCAGTTCACCCTTTGATTGCACCAAAATTGGGGTAACATTGTTACCCATGGTTAGGGGAACTGACAAGTCTGTTCCCTTTTATATCACCTCCCCAGCTGCCCTTTTGATCCATCTAGGAGTTTTTTTTACACGCCAGTCAGCTCCTGAATCTCAAGCCTGAGGCTTGAAACTCAGTGTGGATCTGAAACAACCATCCCTTCTGGGGAACCAAAATTACTGGCAAGTCCTCATCTTCTTCTGCCATTAATTTGTGCAAGTCAGCCAGCTAAGATTTTTATTATCCATGGAAGAGTTTCAGCTGTATAAAGCCATGGTGCAGTGTAACGATACAGTCCTATAAACTCACAGATTAACTGACTTGCAAGTTTTCCAGATGAATAAAGAATGGTTTGCAAAGGGTTATCCAAGAGGCAAATAAAACTACTTCCTTCTAATAAAAGCATTTCAATTTCTGTCTGGCAGGATTTGAAATTCTGGAGGAGCTGCCAACACCCAAGTTTTGCTTTGGAGGAAGAATTGGAAACAGTGTAACAGCATTGGTTTTCCAAAGGAAGAAAGTGAGGCCATCCATTTTGGACAAATTAGATTAGATGAGAAAAGTCTGAACTTTAAACCTGACAGAAAACCTCAGACACGTGTGTAAATAAATGCTTTTTGAGTGCACAGTAAAATACTATGTATGGAGCTCAAAGGGACTATAAAACATTGCCCTAGAAACATTTCAGCTTTGCATAATTCGCCCATAAATTTTGTCCTTGCTACAACCTCACTTGTTTTAGGGAAGCTGCAAGTTTGTAAGAGAGAAGGAAATCAGATGTGCTAAATACAGAGACCAACATAACTGAATGATATTTGTGTTTGAAACATAAAGATTATCTGATATTTAATTTTTGTGCTGGTAAGCAGTGACCAATAGAGGTAAAGGTATTCTACAAAGCAAAAATCTCATTTCTCTGTTGTGCAGTGGAACAGGGAACAAGCTTTTGCAATGTAAGTGCTGGATCTTTAATTTTTTTTCTTAGGTGAACATGAAGGTAGCTGTTACAGAGGGAAATGAGTATAAAACCCACTGCACTTTCAAAAAAAAGGACCAGTTGGTATTTTAAATTCAGGCTTTCAGAGGTTCTCAGACTTAGCATAATTGTGTCTCCTCTGAAGTAGCTCAGGTCTTTTCCCACAGAAGGAGTGTTTTTAAGTCCCTTGCCTGAGTGGGTTCATGCCTGGTCAGTTCCTTTCCCTGATCTCATGAATACATAAAGGTGTGATGTGACATATGCCTCCTTCATTATTAACCTGCTATATATTAATGTCTTTAGACTCACAATGACCAGAAGTTTTCCAGGGAATTTCTCAGGATGGATTTTAGCTGCATAAATCCAAAAGAATTCAAAGCATAACTATCCATTCCTTGTTCCTTTTTTTTTAAATATATATATATAAACTTCTGTGTGCAATCCTTTTGCTCAATTTTGTTGCCTTCATTTCTTCTGTTTTGTAACCTCAGAATATTGCTGTTGCTTGAAAGGCAGGAAAATGAGATTTCTTCATGCCTTGACAAACACATTTGCAGGTGACAATAAACTTGTTCTTTCAAACATCAAGGAGGCCCTCTTAGGCAATCAGGTTTTGTTTCACAGGCAAGGTCATGTTTGCTTATCGGGGAATTGCTTCTCGTACTTTCCACGCTTCTCCTCATTCCCAGGGCCCAGGAGATCTTTAAGGGTCAGTAAATACTTCCAGTCCTTTCCCAGGATAGGAATCAAGGCATTATTTGAGCAGTGGTGAGTCCTCCCTCTGTGATCCATCCATTGATGTCCTCAAGGTAGGAATCCTACTGCTACATCTTTTTGCAAAATGAAATACATTCAACTGGGAGAATGGTTTATCAGGAGAGCTGAAGAAATGTAGTCCCAGAATAATTCCTTGCATATTTGGTCAGACTTGGGTTCTAACCTGAGTGCCAAAACCAAGGGCTTGTTACCATTTGGGTCACCGTTGTAGTCCTGTATTCTGCCTCTGCCCAGCAGCCAGCTGGAATGCTAGGAAATGTAACTGGGAATCCAAACAGGGGATTTTTTTAGCATAGTAGTACAAAGGATTCAAAGTACACTGCTGATAACAGCCTCAGTAAAAAGCCTATGACATTTTTGGCATCAGGTAGAGTTAATACAAGGAAATTTTAATTGTCAAGGACTCTGGCAGGATGTGTTTCAGGCATCTGTTTTATTCCCATGTGTAATTTTTGCTAATGAAAGCATGATGTGTATTTAATCATGGAATGAAAATAAAATCAGGACTGGCATGGATTTTCTTTTAATCAATTAGTTGGAATTTAACCACAGATTCCCACTCCACAAGATATGTAAGATTCAGGGCAAGGATTGTTTTCTCCTCTTCACAGAACTGACTATTATTAGTTTTTGTTCTCTGGGTAGTATTTTTATACAATTTGTAAAGCTAAAAAATAAGCTTCTTAAAATTGCTTGAAAATAAGTATTTCTGCATCTGATGTGTAGTTTGCATATTCTGTCAGTCCCAAGCACTTCCAGGTGTCACTGGAGAGCAGAAAAATGCTTGTAAAACATGTTTTAGGAGCTTTAGTTTAAGGCAACAGTAACCAAAGGCTTACTATTTAAAATCTGCTCTGTTGGAAACCTGGTATTTTCTGGATAATGGAGTCTAGGTAGCTGCTCAAATACTGACTCAGGCAGTGGGGTTTTTAATAGCTACTAGGATTTGGAAATGACTTGTCAAAGACTGTCCTTGATTTGGAGCAGTTCATCTTGGCAGGAGGTTCTTGATGGTGTGATCTCTAAATGTTGATGCATTTCAGTGAAAAAACTGTTAGAAAAAGAGGCAGAGGAATAAGCAGTGATTTAGGAGAAGCAAATATCTGCTGGAAGTTGGGGGAGTGCTTCATGGTAGTTCCTGAAGGCTGGAATCTTCATGACTACACAGTTGTGTGACTCTGGGTTCCAGCTGCAACGCCAGACTAAATGCAGGGGAATAAATGGAGCATTTGAAACATGTTTTACTCCTATTGTTTTCCTATCTGAAAACTCTCCATGTGATTTCACTGTCAAATATGAGGTTTGTGGGTAGTAAAACTAACATCTTCCATGGATCCCAGAGGTGGCTGAGCCCACAGGCTGTTCCTGCAGGACTGAGTTTAGGCTGGGTGATGCTGCCGAGCTGGCAAACCTTCCTGGAGTGCTTTTGCATAGAACGTGGGCAGAACAGAAAGGGTTTGTGTTCCCTGGTTCATTGACAGCATGCTGAAGGATGAAATTCTCTCAGGAGTGACCTTTTATTCCTGGAAGATTGAGGATGGCTTTTAGTGCCTAAGCCCAAACAAAGCACCTCCACCAACATCTGTGCTTGGCGCAGCTCAAACCTGGCTCCTGGTGTCTCCTATTGCCAAGAAAGCTGTGTTTAGGGATGCTCTTTTGAGGCATTTACTGGGAGAGGCCACTGAATTCACTGCAGGGTTTGTGCTACTACACTGTTCACAGAAGTGAACTCTGAGGATGAAATATCTGAGAGACATGAACAAGCTATATTAATGAAATAATTATTGATTTGAGGTGTCTGTTCTAGGAGAGTTCCTACACATGGGACTTTGCTAGAGTGTGAGGTAAATGGGTTCTCAAGACAAAAAGCTTTTGCCCTTTCAACATCACAGTACTTTCTTGAAATAAGTACTCCTATAACCATTTTTAAATGAATTAAAAGGTAAGAAATACCAGACATTAAAATCATGGTACAACTGAATGAGCACAGGAAATTCAGAGGGCAAGTTAAAGTTTCATTACTCCTTGACTTCCCTTTTGGTGACCAGCTTGTTATCTACAAGAGAGGCATGTTCATCTGATGGTCCTTAAGGAGCAGGAATAGTCACAGAGTCCCAGAATGACTTGGGTTGGAATGGACTTTAAAGACCATCTCATTCCAACTCCCTGCCGTGGGCAGGGACACCTTCCACTACACCAAGTTACTCCAAACCCTCCCCAGCCTGGCCTGCTGTGCTGTCCATAGGCTGTTTTTTAAAGGTTGATTTTTCTTTTTTGAAGGCTTAGAAGATACGGAATTAATATTCTGTTCTTGAAACTCAGTGTAATTTTGTGGTGTAACACGAAGAATTTCTGGGAGCTACAATTTTTTTTTTAAGAGCTGTTGGGTTACATCAGCAACACCAACAGAATTATGGCAGCTGCTTTTCCAGACAGGGCCAGCAGTGATGCAGCATGTGATTCCAGGCTCTTTGTCCCATCAGGAGAATATTCCTGTGAATCGTTATTGAGAGCATCAGGCTGAAATAACTGTTTGCATTATGGGCTCACCTTCTTCAATTCAAACCCAGTGTTGCAACACCATTTCTGAAATCTGGGAATAGCCAGCTGCCTTGATTGTATCATAGGATTTAACACCTACAGCTAAAGGATAGTCGGGGTTTTTTTTACTTTATAGTTTTCCAACCAATTTTAGAAAGGAACTTTGGATATTTGGGTTTTTAAACCTGCAGTTGCTGTTTACAGCAGAGCTTGTTATACCTGGGTGAAGAAGTGCCACCACACAGATCTCAGGTGTGATTCTCTGGAGAGCAAACAACATTTTCTGGTATCATTTGTATTGAAATTATCTCAGTTCTGCACTGGCTGTGAAATCTGTGAGCCCAAAGAGTCAAATGAATGGGCAAATGAGGGGATGAACTGAAATCCCTCGCTTGGAATGGCTGGGTTTGTACCCAGGAGTGCAGGGTGAAGCCCAGTGTGCAGGGCACAGCAGACAAATACCTGTGAAGCTACAAAGCTGAGCTGACACAGCTTCTTTGGAGTTATTTTTATGTAAGGATGAGTTCTTGAATAGCTTTTCTGGTACATTAGGCACAGCATGCTTCTCTTCATCACTGACGGTGGCTTCCATGTATTTCCACATTCCAGGAATGCACTGGCAGCACTGTAGCCATTGTGAGGAAAATCTGCCTGTACATATACTCTGCTGTGTCTGTTCTGCTGTGAGCCAGGGTGCCTGGTATAAAACTGCCAAATTTTATGTTGTTTCATACCAGACAAAATCTCTAAGTGTGGTATTTAGCAACATACAGCAAAATTTTCAGTGTTTTGGCACTGGGATTTGCTTTCCTGATCTTGGCATGCTGAGAGGTGGAGAACATGGCTTGCTGCAACAATAACTGCTTTATTTTATAGGCCCTCCAAGCATTTTAACGTATCGAATCATCTCCTGTAAAATACGTGGAGAGCACAAAGAAAATAATTGGGCCAGGGCTTTGCAAAGCCGTAAGGAGATCTGCCTTTGAATTCCTGTTGCTTGCTGCCTTTTCTGGGATAAGAGGAGGGGGAGGCTGCCCTGCACAGCGTTACCTGCTCCGTGGCTGAATGGGTGGTGCACGGCTCCATCCCATGCCTTGGCTGCAACTAGGTTGAGCATGACCTAACCCTTGTGGTAGCAGCTAAATTGAGGAGCAATTAATGGCTACCAAGGGCTTTCAGTGAAAGGGGATGAGGTGTTATAGCCTCCAGACAAAGGAGGGAAAGGAACGCTGGCGTGTTTTGTTTAACACAAATAAGGGAAAAGCCAATCTGCGGCTTAATTTCCATTTGTTAGGTAACAGTATCGCTTGAAATGAGCCCATTTCTATGTTACTGGAAATTAAACTGAGTGCTGTCAGGGAAAACAGCTGCTGCCAGGTAACATATAAATTCTGAGTAATCACAAGTGCACGAGCCCGTGCTGGAGAACCGGAGCTAATAGAGCCCAGTGAGGGAACAGACACAAACCTCAGCACAGTCACTGCAGCAGCCAGGTATCCATGGGCAGTGTCATGTGTCAGGTAGAGGTGAGGAGAGTGTACTTATATTGAGAAATTTCAACTGTTGATAGGGTTGAGAAATGAAATTCTAGCAGAAGGATCTTCTACCCCAATTTTCAGTAGTAGTTAGCCTCTCTGGCTGCTGGCCTACCCCAGAGCTCTTCAGCTCCGTGGGTGCTGCACTGCTGCTTGTCCAATGTAGGGTGATGCTTTGGGGCATGTTTGCAGCTGCATCGGGCTTTGCGGATGAAGGACAAATAACTCCAGACTTATCTTAAGCCAGTTCAGACCCAAAGGTGTCTGACAAAGTGATAAACACATTCAGGTGAGAGAAAGGCTCACATTTGTATTTCATGGCCTATTTATTTTATCTGTCAATGTTTCCATTGCTCCCAGTCTGGGGCACCCAGATCAGGTGTCACACCCTCTGCCAAGGCAGGGAGGGAGGCAGCAAACACAAAGCTGTTGCATGTGTGCAGCAAATGGCCTGTGACATAAAAAAGGGATTTTTAAGTTTGGTGGAAATCCCAGTGTATTCTGAGTGTAGTCAGAGCTACACTCCTCATTTCAACTCTCTGCAGAGCAATGCTTCACCTGTTTAGGGCATCTGTGATTCAGGTACTTTCTGACCCAGAGTACATTGATCATATTACAGAGATATCCTCATTCCCTGGGCATGAAATACTTGCTAAAAATATTTCTTCTTGCTGTTATTTAGATTTTGTGCATCTGAGGATCTTCTCTGAAACTGTAGGGTGACTTCTGAAGCTGGTCTGCATTTTGTGTTCCTGGAGACCTTTGGTGGAGCCAAGATGTCCCTGTGAGTACGTGCTACGCAGCAGAGCTGGGTGACTGGGACATCATCCAGTGGTTGGGACATCATCCAGTGGCTGGGACACTCTGACTCTGTGGCCCTGGGCAAGTCCTTTACCTGTGTTCCTTGCCTGGCAGGAGAAGTAGAAAGATAAAGCCATAAATAACTGGGACGGCTCAGGTGCTCAGAAGGACAGTGCAGAGTTGTAGGTCATTGTGAAAGGGACATACTTCTGAAATTATTTGTGACCTTGGAGCATATGACTCGAATAACAACAGACTGGAGCAGACAGAGAAGCATTGGAAAGGCTACATGGAAAGAAGGCTGTAACTGCAGCCAAATCCTGTGCACTGGAAGTGAAGGAAATGCTGTCTATCCACAGGGCTTAGCACTGCTACATCAACATGTCTTAATGACTTGGAGCCCAGAATCACTTCAGAAGGACTGTAGGGATCATTAGATTTTTTCCTATCCACGGTTTCCATCGCCATCAGGAAGGCTCCTACTCAGTGGGTAGCAAAGGCACAGCCATCTGAGACAAAAACACAAATCTCACAAATGAACAGAGTGAATTTTCTGTCCACGAAGACTAAACTGTCTTGGCCAGTTCTTTAAAGCTTGAAAGTTATTTCTGTTTTTCCCCCCTTCTGACAAAGGGAAAAGGCACTGTCCAGAGCAGGGACCTATGGGCAGCCAGTTATTTAAACAACATTACTGAAAACACTGTCTGTGGAAAACAGGTTTGTGCTTCAGCACCAGGCTTTCACACGTGCTGGGAATTCTCCACAGCCAGCTCATCTGTTGGGAAAGCACAGAGGATGAGAGGCAGAAAATGCTGGGTTTGGAGCGAGCTGCAGAAGCAGACAGAAAACAACTTTCTGCTTGAGTCTTGGAGCCCAAGGCTGCCACGGGAATGGATTCAATTACACTCTGAGCTTTATTGCTGAAATATTCCACTGGGAAACCATAAAAAAACATTTTCAGACTTGATTCCCGAAGTTCTGGAAAAGGAGTTAGCAAGTGTTTTATTGCTACCAGTCTCAACACGTGATAAGAAAAGCAAATACTGAGTGGGATGAAGGAACATGATGCAAAAGCCCCTTCACATCATCAAACCCTTCTCCCTGTTCATCGCCCACTCAGACTGGCCACTCCTGCTTATTGTTATGTGTACTGAGCATGGAGCCACTTTTATTGAGATCAGCCCTCACTGTGTTGGTGGGAGATGTTCCCTCGTTAAATATCTGCCCACTACTTCTGCTTGCTTCCCTCTTACTTCTTCACTGCGTTAAATACTAACTGATACTACTGTCTTTCTCGACAGTAATTTGTTGTCCTGGGCTGTGCAGCAGCAGGGCAGGACGCGCTGAGCACTGCTGATTTCACAGCTACAGCTTCCCTTACCATTCATGCCCTTACTTGTCCCTCACTTGTCCCTACACGCCATCCCCAGCACCGTGCCCGGCCATCCAGCCGGGTGGATGAAATTCAGCCCCAGATTCATTCCTGATGACATCTGTGTTGTCTGCTCGCATCTGTTTAAGATTAATGTTTAGGCTCTGTTTTGTAATGAGTCCTAAATCTTCCTTTTAGCTGTCATGTAGTTTCCTTGTTCGCTCGTTACGCTCGCTCTTGGAAGGAGCCCGCGTGCTGTGCGTGGTGCAGCCTGCGTGGATGGAAAATGTCACTGTGAGAGCACAGTGCTGCTAAAGGCCATTCCCACGTGAAGCCACGCAGATGTGCCTCTCAGTATTGCGGAGCACCCATGGCCCCCTCCTAAATGGGCTTCAAGGAAACTGGAGAGGGACTTGGGACAAGGGACTGGAGTCACAGGACAAGCGGGAACAGCTTCAAACTGAGAGGGCAGGGTTAGGTGGGAAATTGGGAAGAAATTGTTCCCTGTGAGGATGGTGAGGCCCTGGCACCGGTTGCCCAGAGAAGCTGTGGCTGCTCCATCTGTGGAAGTGTCCAAGGCGAAGTTGAAGAACCCGGTCTAATAGAAGGTGGCCCTAGCCAAGGCAGAGGACTGGAACTAGATGATCTTTAAAGGTCCCTTCCAACCCAAACCATTCAATGATTCTATAAAAAATGGAGAGAAAAATTTAAGTCTGGGATTTTTTTCTTTTGCCGTATCCCACCGGTGGGTGTAGGGGCGGATGGTGTCCATCTGTGATGTGCCAAAACTTGGGCGCTAGTTCTTCTTGCGGGTGGACCTTTCAATGAATTGCTGATGGAGTCCAGTTCCCCTGCTCCTCCCCGGGCCGGCCGTGCCACCAGGAGTCACTCTCGGCCTCCGAACGGGCCGCGGAGCCCCACGCGAGCCGCACCCGCAGCATCCCGGGCTGCGGGGCCGTGTGCAGGCGCTGATGCCGCGGAAGCGCTGCCTGCGCCAGCCCGCGGCTCTCCGTCGGGCCGCGCCGCATCGCTGCCCGAAGCCCCTTTTTTTATTATTTTTGGACCTTTTCCCCCTACACACGCTCTTTCTGGCGATGTTTGACCCCGGGGATGCCCGCTCGGGGCGGAAGCCAGGGGTCTCCCCCGCCTCCCTTCGCAGCGAGCGCTCCGGTGCGCGAGTCCCCGGGGCGGGCGCTCCGCAGGTGCGGGCCGGGCTCTGCCCGCGCTGGCTCCGCTCAGGAAGTGACAAGCGCATTTCCTCCTCCTCCTCCTCCTCCTCCTCCTCCTCCTCCTCCTCCTCCTTCTCCTCCTCCTCCTCCTCCTCCTCGCTCCCTCCCTCCCTCCCTCCCGCCCCGCCCGCAGCACGGCGGCGGCGGCGGCAGCGGAGCGCGGTCGGAGCGGCGCCCACAGCCGGCCCGGCCGGGCCGCGCCGCCGCCACCGCGGGAAGCGCTCGGTAAGCGATGCCCGGAGCGCAGCGGGGCCGTGCCGCCCCGGGGGCTGCCGGGGGGTGCGGACAAAGGGCGGCGGTGCGCCCTGCCCGGGGACGGGGCGGCACGGAGGGGATGGGGTAGGAGGGTGGTACTCCCCGCCGCCACCGCATCCCCGCGGAGCGGGCTGGGGATGTCCGCCTTTGTGCCGTCGGGTCTCACCCCGCCCCGGGGTGAGCGGGGGGCACCGCGGAGGAGCCTCCTGGGCGGCCGGAGGGAGCGTGGAGCGGTGGGATGTGTGTCCGGAGCGGCGGGGGGTGCGGGATGCTGAGCCCGACGTGCGGGGATGGGCGGCTCTCCGGAGTTTGGCGAGCGGGCAGCGAGCGGTCCTCACCCACTCGGAGTCCTCTGCCTTTGCCTCTGGAATTATTTCCTGCGAAAGGATCAACACGTGCTTTCCTTTCTCCGGGCCGAGAGTGGTGCTCAAGGGGGCTGAAACTCGGATGCCGTCGGGCTCGGTGCAAAACTCCCCAGGTTCGGGGTCTCACGGGGGGCTGCAGCCCAGGGCAGCTGTGGCTGAGCATCCCCGCAGAGATGCTCTCTCTCCAGCTCACCCAGGGCCAGCGCACACTTCCCACCGTGCCATGCCTCGGATTTCACTCCTGGCGCGTGTGAGGTAGCTCAGGGCAGCAAGAGAGGGGAACAGGCCGGTCCCCGCGGGGGTCTCCAGCCCCCGACGCTGCTGCGATGGGACACGGCAGCTCCACGCTGTGTGAAGTGCCCTGGCAGTGGGGCTGTCCTAGAAAGCCTGCAAGTCTTGTTTCTCCATTCAGTGACGTCAGGTTGACCAGGTTCTAAGGTACGTGAAGGTGTCACGTACAGCTGTACGCAGAGATTTCACGAGTAAGGGGCTTTTCCTCAATAATTTTAATTTACTTGACACAGAGAGAGTTTGCAGCAGCGCGGTGCCTGTGACTGAGTTGTGCCGCTGCCTCTCGGTGCCGTGCGGTCTCCACAGATGCTCGTGTACCTTGGCAGCTTGTCCCCTCCTTAGGAAATCCTCTGGAGTGAAAAGTAAGCGTAATTTGTTATGAAATAGGCTGATAGATGAAACTTCAGTTGGCGATTGAAACCAGATGTGCATATTTTCCTTTTGAATCCTCAAGCAATAATAAAAGTCTATTTTGACAGATTAAAAACTACTTGCAAATTGCAGAGGTAGCAGTGTCTTGTGATAATCCAGTAAAAACACAGAGGGCTGTGAGCATCTCTGCCCAGTGTCTGGTATCTCCGAGCACAGGAGATGCTGCTGCTATCACAAAGCCCAGGTTCCCTTGGCCTGCCTCTGTCATGGGCAGAAATATTTACCAGGGCTTGGCTGAGGGTTGGAAAAAGAAATAAAGAAACCCCAAAACAGTGTAGATAATGTTTCTAGAGAAAATATTTGGGGTGGGTCATGAAACAGATTAATTAGAGTGATAGTAAAAAACCTGAATTTCAGAGCAGTTTGCTCTGTCCTTACCTGTCATGGCTCAGAGAGGGTTTGAAGTGAGCTTCTGATTTATTCCTTCATTTCTGAAAGTCCTCTGGAGCCTGAGGATGCTTGTGGTGGTGGGTGTGTCACACCCAGCTCTGGCACAGCCGGGCTCAGGGAGGCAGGAGGTGTGCCTGTGCCTGTGCTGGAGGCACTTTATCGGGAGAAGCACTCAGCCTTCTCGCTTTCAAAAGTGGGGGGGAAAAACCCAGCCAAAACAACCTGCCGTGGAATTGCTTCCTTCTCTCCACTTCAGAGGGAAGGATACCCTGCCAAGCATGGCCACGTGGAGCACGGCCACGCGTGCTGGAGGGTTTGCAGCTGAATCCCTGGCTCCAGGCTTTCTCACTTCCAGCTTCAACCCAGAGGAGGGAGGGAAACTTCTGCAACTTCCAGCTCTGCACAGGGCCAAGGTGTCCAGGAACCACACTGGTTATAGAAAGCAGATGGCCTTTTGCTGGAAATGCAAAACTTTGCATAGAAAATCTGTGCAAATCAGTTCAGTAGATAATTGATTTGTGTGAGTGAGATCCAGATTTTTGTATATGGAGATCAAGCAGGCTGTGGGACAGAGCCAGCACCAATGTAGGTTAATTTTCAGCTATGGATACCTGCATAAATAAATACATGTGTATAAATATGCACACAAGCAAATAGGCAAACATATACCAGTACAAATCCCCAAATCTGCTTTGGTTAATTATATGCAATAACATTTTTTCTGGTAGCAAAGGCTTGCTTCACTTTCAGCAGAAGTATAGGTAGAACAAGATACACAACTTTTTGCCAAAACACCTGTATTTGTGTGCAGAACTGACACCGTGGGCTGTGTCCTCATGGGTGAGGAGGGGAATGAGCTTTATCCCATTTGCCTGTTTATTATTGCTGGTTGATTTCTGATTTCTCAAATGGCAGCTGCGTGGTTTGAGACTCCTCTTCCTTTTTTCTTTCTCTCTTAAAATGTTGAATAGCGTTTTCCATTTCTTGGTCTGGATGGAGGTGGTTTGCCCTTGCTTTGCAAAATCTCAGATGGAAAAGGGGACACCCCAAGCTGGAAGGGTGATTTTGGTTTTGTTCCCTTCCCCCTCCCATGTCACGTGGCTTGTCAAATGGTGTTGCTGGGAAATAGTCCTAATGAACATTAATCTATGGCAGGACAGACTTTGGACCAACAGGCTGGGACGGGGCAAGGTGCCAGAGATGCTCATAGCTGTTTGGAGAGCTCAGCCCAGCGGGGTCGAGGCTTCTTCTCACATCCCAGGGGAGGGAGAGGGCAAGCAGAGCCTTTGTGTCAGATCTGCACTCGCCAAAACTCACTCCTAGAATGAAAATACCTTCAGAAAGACAAGTTTTATTCCCGTGGCCATGGGGGACTAGGGCAGCAGAGGAGCTGGGAGGTTGCTCCTCTGCAGCTCCTCAAGCAAACGCTCTTCTTGGCTGACGTTTTCTGCTCCTTTCTCTCCCAAAATGGGGAGGAGGAGGAAGAGGAAGCAAGCCTGCTGACTCGGGGAAACAGAACTAAAAGAAAAGCCGGTCTGCCGAGCAGCAGAGGGCCGTGACTGCCGTGGGTCTCACGTGCCCGGTGTGGTGGTGGAGCGAGCGGTGGGAGCCACGGTTCCCATTGCAGGGGTCCCTGCGGGGCTGGGCAAAAATATCACCAAAACAACAGCTCCTCCAGCATGTCTGCTCCTCAGAGAGCTAAATATAAACTAATCGGGCGTAGAGGAGGGAATTTTCCACCATGCTACTCCTCTGTGCCTGCCAGCCTGCCGGGTCATGAAGTCTATGGGCTGCTCCCCCCGGGGGAGGCCCCTGTCCCTGATCCCCAGCATGGCACGGGATGAGTGCCACCACTTCCTTTAGGGATGAGACCTTCCATACATTCCTTGAAAGCAGTCAGGACACTGGCAAACCCGAGCCCTGGAGCTCTGGTTCTGCCCACAAGTCTCCCTACAAGCAGTGGCCGTGTTGTAATAGTGGAAAAGGGCTTCTCCAAGGTCACGCTCCGCGCCTGCAGTTGCAGCCTGGCTGCCTGTGACCCAGCTATTTCTGTAGAGCAGCAATGCAGAACGTGGCTCTGCTGCAGGGAACTGGAGAGAGCAGATCCACAGGCAGTTTTGTTTTTCCAAACTTTTCTGAGTTGGCTGCCTTTAGAGAGACAAACATTCCCAAGCAAGAGCCTGTTTCTGAAACCTCGCTGGGATGATGCATCTCAGTACAGGCTGTGGATGTGTGAGTCTTTGGTCATCAATGGGAATTGAAAACTAAGAAGTGTGGCAGTGCAGTTAATTTCCAGCCAGAATTTCTCCTGGCTTCAGGTGGTTTATCCATGAGTTTTGTAGCCTATGGCATTGGATATGTGTGATACTGCATCTCATGCATGTGGCATATGCTATGTGAGATAAGTAAGATTTGGTATGTTAGAAGTTTCTCTGAAATGCAGGGAGGAGTAAACTGCATTAGACTGACCTGGAGGAGCAGCACCAAACCCTGTGTGAAGCGCGGCTGCTCCCAGCACTGCAGGCTGTGGGTCCCTGCATGGATGGGTGGGAAGTACCAGGCAAGTTTGGCTCAGTAATCACTTCATTTGAGTAATATTTTAAGAACTGGTTGAAGGAGTGCAAAAAATCTGTTCTGGTGCATTGAGTTGCTATACCTCCCCCCTAAAAGTGTACCCAAGGGAGACTTGGTCATGGTTTTTGCTTTTAGAGGATTAAATATAGCAGCATCATTGGTGTCACTCCTCTGTAGTCCATTTGAAGCATCCCTTGGGCTACATCATTCCCTGTATTTGTGGCTCCTGGCCATAGCTTTTGCTTTCAGCAGCCAGGGCTCAGGGCTGGCTGTGCGGTAGGTACGGGACCGTGGTGAAAGAGGAGTTTGACTTCGCGGCCGTTTTGTGCTTACATATCCTTACGTCTCCTAGGGTTTGTAAAAAATGGGATCTGGCAAGCTTTGATCCAGCAGCTGGAAAACCTGCTCTCCTTCTCTCTGCTCAAAACCAGCTCCTGAAAGGAAGGACCAGGAGTCCTTTGGATGGCTGAGGAGAAGCAGGGCTTGGGGAGGTGGTGCTGCAGCAGGACGTGGCTGCCGAGGTGCATTGGTGACTGGCTTTGGTCTCAGCAACTGGTCTGGACCAGGGGGTCAAGAGACTCACCCCTCATCCTGCTCCTAAAGCCAAGGGGATGAGTTAGAGTGTGTTACTTACTTGCATTTAAGATATTTTTGTCCTTTACCCCATGACGACTCTTGCAGTGACCCCAGACAAGCCTTCGTGCTCCTCTGCCCCAGTTGTACAAGTGCCATCATTACTATTCTGCACCACTGGGAAATGTTAATTATAAGTAAAAGGAATTAATGCAGACAACTGGTCTTCTCTGGTTAGGACAGCCTGGCAGCACAGTTAGGCCAGGAGGAGCTGGCCATTTCTCGTTTCAAATGATGTGGAAAAGTCACAATAACTGTCATTTTTGTTTTTCTGTGCTTTCCTTAACCTTACTGAGAGCAGCCTTCTGGTGTGCTGGGAAATAGTTGTCAATGCTATGCAATTACTTCAAGTGTATATATTATTATCCCTGTTGCCACGTGCTTTGGGGTTTTTTTGTCCCAGCTGGTACAAATGAATATTGTATAATATTTTTGAAAGGACAAGTTTTAATACCATGAACTAGGTGCCAAAAGCTACAACTGTGTGCCAAAGCTGAAGAGCCATTATATTTATAAAGATACAGAACGCATTAAAAATATCCACTTTTGGTTTTGTAGCCTCTCTGTTAACTCAGAAAAACAGTTTGCCCAGAGCAGCTGTGGCTGCCCCATCCCTGGAAGTGTCCAAGGCCAGGTTGGACGCGGCTTGGAGCAACCTGGGATAGCGGAAGGTGTCCCTGCCCATGGCAGGGAGTGGGACAAGATGCTCTTTAAGTTCCCTTCCAATCCAGGCCATTTAGTGATTATTGGACCATCAGTTGTGTTATAAATGAAATAAATGCAGTGCAATGGATGGTACTTCTCAGAGTGAAAGCACTGTGGTTAATGAAGATGTACCTTGCCAAAACGTAAATGTTTCATTTAGAAACTCTCACCCGCATTTTCGGTTGTGCGTGGTTTGTGCTGTTGGTAGATTTTCCCAAGGAGGTTTCAGATGTACGTATTTGAAACTTAATTTAAAGAAAAAGTTCCAGCTCTGCAGTGTGATGGATTGTGCTGCCGATGCCCTCCCTGTGCCTGTCCTGTGAACCCCACGAAATACCATAAAGGTGGCAGCTTCAGGAGGAGCTGGACAAGAGCCAGGCCAGCCTATGAGGAGCTGCTCTGTCAGTCCACCCTCCTGATCCCTGCACATCCCACCCTGGGACATGGGGGCTGCTGGGCACAGGGTGCAGCAGCTCATTCAGGGTGTAGGGCAGCAAGCCAGGAGAGCCCTGTATCACCATTTTTAGTGATTTTCTGAATTCTTGCTGGAGGACAGACTCGATGATCTTAAAGGTCTTTTCCAACCTAACAATTCTATGATTCAGTGTCTTTTAGAAAGGCCCCCAGTGCAGAGGTAAAGCTGGAGCACTGGCTGAGAGCCCCCTGCAGTCATTTATGGTGCTGTAGTTTATTGCAATGATTATTGTCTGTGTTGTTCAGGAAAACGTTGCACTTTGCCCTTGCTCTGGATCTGCATGGCTCCAGCCTCCCGCCACGCTGGGAGGTGTTCCACTGCCAGTCTGCTCCCTCTGAGGGACCTGCTCCAATTCTCCTGCCCCCTCTGAGGCAGTCAGGTCATCCTCAGCAATCACCACTCCACATTCCCCCGATCTTGCACTGTACCTGTGTCTTCAAGCCTCCCAGTTACTCCTGGAGTCCCCTCCAGACCTTGGTCAGAGGTGGGAGGAGGCTCCAGGTGCCTGCTGAGGTCGTGGAGTGCAGAGCACAGAGGCTGTACCATCCCTTCTTTTCCTGGAGACCCCAAATTTATGCAGCCTGTGGACATACCCCTGCATGCCTGGGTAATCTACTGCACCATGCAGGAGCCAGGGAACATGCCCCTGCCTTTGAGGTGAGTGGCTTTTAAGCAATTTAGCTTTTTAAGGTGTATTTTAACATCTCTGTAACCAGCTGTGCTGGTCGCTTCTCTCGGCTCTGTATTACCGAGTTGTTCTGTGTATTCAGCGCTTTGCTGGTCTCGAGTCACTTACACAGCACTGGTTTTCCTGTTTCCTTCCCGATTACTGCCAGAAATACTGCATGGCATAGGGTGACAGTGTAGTTTCTGTTGCAGCCAGTGCCACCAGTCACTTGCAGGTCTGTTTGAGATGTGCCAGTCAAGTGTTATCAGTAGCTGTCATCCACTTCTGTGCACTTCAATGACGTGTGTTACACCAGCCCTCCCTTTCACCTGCACAAAGACTTCAGGTGAGGGGAGAGCTCTTTCTTTGGTGCTGTAATTGTGATTCCTGACTCCCTGACCTTGCACTGAAACCAGAGCCTTGTTGGGCTTGAGGTCTCACCCACCCATTTACCAGGCTGGCTTGTGCCCGTCCTCGGGGACCACTGGTGGTGATGGCTCAGAAGACTTTTTGGCATGATCTTATAAAATTGAAGGTGTAAATTTATTTGGAGCTGTTGTTTAAGAAGGATCTATATTTAGTGCCTGCTGTTTAATATCATCACCCCAGGTTACTCCTGACAAATGTGACTGTTGTTTTACTTTCTGCTTAGGACAGAAATGTTTATATTGTCTATTTCTTCATTTTCTGCATCCCGACTAATGTTTCCACCATTCTTTCTGTTGCTGTCAGTGGGACTTCTTGCTGTCCTTAACATCTACAAAAGCCCCTGTATCTTGTTTTCCAACAGAACCTGATGTTTAACTGAGAGTCTCATTCATTTGAGGTGTTGGCATTATTTTAGGGACTCCATAATGGTTTACAAACTCCAGGCTTCATTAATTCCTTCGCTCATTAGGGTTGCAAGTTGATACATGTTTTTTCCATGTGATGAAGGTGGACGTTTTTGCTGCCCTATTTGTCCTGGGCAATCATTCATGTTTGTGCACTGACAAAATACCTGGCGTGATTCCCTTCCTGGCAGCTTTGGAGCTGGTATGGGCTGCAGCATTTAGGTCAGTTCTCCTTGGGATGCCATTTCAGGAGTGGGCTTTGTGGTTCACACCACGCTGGTGCCGGGGCCAACCCCTCTGTCCTTTGGGCTTCCCCTTTCTGTGGCACAGGGAAAGCTGTTTCTCTCCTGATTTTCACCTGTGGCATGAGAGAAGGAGGGATGTATGGAGACCTGTGGGGTGGAAAATGCAGATTTTTATTTTCATTTTCCTCTTTATTACTGCATGTTCACACTGTCATAAATGAGCTCGAGGAACGCAGGGCAGGACTGTGTTCCTGCTAGCTCAAATAAAACCAGGGCCTGTTTGCATTTCCACTTACTTTTTTAAAGTTTTCCTCACCTCTGAGACAGGCTGCAAAATCTGGGCTTTTATGGCTGCTAAGCTACCGTGGAGCTCATCCTGCCTTACTCCATGGGAATCAGGGCCATCTCCAGGGACAAAACATCCCAAATCTGGGAAAATTGTCCTCTGTGGGCATTACTTCTCAGGCTGGGCAATCCCCTGGTGGGGTACCTTGCTCTGGGGCAGTGGTACCTCGGACTTGCTGGAGCTGTTCCCCATGGGAAGCATCTCACTGCTGGCCCTCAGGGTTCCCCTGATGGAGCCAAACCTGCAGAAGGTTTGGGCTCTACGTGCTGCTGACACCTCGCAGGAGCCGGGAGTGTGTTACAGCAACAGATTCTGTATTATACCAGCCTCACAAGCGTCTCCCTGCGATATTAAAAACACCAGCTAAAAGCCAAGTGCAAACTCTCAATGAATGGCTCCGTGGAAATGCTGTCAGGCACGTTTCAGTGCTGCTTTGGCTTTGATTTAGATGGGTAAACACGGTGAGTGGGTGTTTGCTTTGACTCTTCCCTCGTAGCGAAAGACTTCCTTTGAGGGAAGGCGAAGCCTCCAGTGCTGTTCCCCATCACAGCATCAGCCCGGGCTGCCTGGGCTGGCTGTTGGCAGTGCCTTCACTGCATGCCTGGGCCTCGTGCTGCCCAGCAGCAGTGGGAACTCCCCCATTTTCCCCAGGATCAGGGATGTCCCCTGCCCAGGGCTCTGCTCACGGGTGCGAATAACCCTGGATTTCTCCATCCGGATTAGGCACAGTTATCCCAGTTGGGATGATGCTGCGGGAAGGACATCCTTGGCTTTTGTAGGCATCTCCCCCTGCTTGTCCCACACTCTGCTCTGTTCCCCTTGAAGCTTCCCAAAATCACCTCCAGCTTTAGCTGCACCAGGATGGCTCTGACATCAGAGACAGCCTTTGCCATGTGGTGAGTGGCCACTGGGAGAGGCAGGGTAGGTGCAGCCCGTCCTCTCCTTGCCCTGCTGCACCAGGAAGAGCCCCCCTCTGCTCCCCACACATTCCCCCATCTCCACCAGAGCTATCAAACCCAGCTCCTTGGCAGCCCCTGCACGTAGGAACAGTCTTCTGGTAACAGATTGTTGTGTATTTAATGAACCCGAGGAAAACAAGAAATGTGAAGGCTGCGGGGCGACGCGAGTTTGCTGTTCAGTCTGCCAAATTCACGCTAATTCAGACAACTCACAGACGTTTGGCTGCTCGTTCGTTAAAGAGATTTATGGAAGATGCAGGGCTCGGAAATTTACGGAGAGATGGAGGTGGCAGTGTGGGCAAAGGTTTCCTGGCCCTGGAGGGCTCCTTCCCTCCCTCCACTGTGCCTTCCTCTTGCCGGTGTTGATGGCAACGGATGGACAAACAGCAGGGAGAAGTGCCTTTTGGTCACTAGGAGGATTAATAAAGGCTCCAGGTTCGTCTTTCAGGAGCCCAGGAGCTCTTTGAAAGCCATTTCTCAGCTGAGGAATGAACCCCCAGAGCCTGCCCAAGAGCCAAAGTACTTTGGTCTCATGCAAACAGTGTAGGGTGTGCAGGTGACAGCAGGCACGCGTGTCACCCTGTGTGGGCACAGAGACTGTCCACTGAAAGCATCTGAAATTCTTTTAATACTGCCTGCTCAGTTCAGGGAGATAATTTCAATTTTTGGAAGGTTCTAAGTGATCATTTTGCTGGGCTTCACATGAGGATTCTGTAACCTTACGGTATTTATCCATAAAGGGGAGGTGGTAGCAGATAATGTGGAGTCTGGCAATTGATCCATACATCCAGTATTTTTCTGTTTTAAATCCAGGCATGTCCATAAGGGCTGTCAGACTCTACCTGTTCTCCAGCTCAGCCTTGGAGAAAGGAGAAATCTGGCTTAGAAGCAGCATCCAAATCTGCTCTGACAGCGATGATGGTGTTGTGGCTCTTGGCAAGTGTTCCCCAGTTACACAGGGAGATGTCCCAGATCTTGTTCCTGCTTCCTCTGGGTGGATTTTTGGTGGGCACTGATGAGCAGCAGCTTTACAGTCGATGCTGCAGCGCTGAGTTCACTTTGCATCTTCAGGATTTGCTTCTCACAGAGACCTTGAGAGCTCTGGAGACAGCAAGGAAGCCTGGGCTGGATGAGAACCCCCACTAACTGAAGGTGGTGAGGCCTTGGCACAGGTTGCCCAGAGAAGCTGTGGCTGACCCATCCCTGGAAGTGTCCAAGACCAGGTTGGATGGGGCTTGGAGCAACCTGGACACATGGAATGAGATGAGATGAGATGAGATATGAGTTTTAAGATCCCTTCCATCCCAAACCATTCAGTGGTTCTAAACCTGAGAGCATTATTTTGTGTCTGTAAGCAGATGGGTGTTGTTTCATGGAGACAGGTATTCCGAGGGGTTCATGTGCTATTTGAAGCTGTTTATGCTTGAGAAGTGAGTCAGTAAAAGCAGAGTGGTGGGGCCATTTACCGTCTCCAGCTCAGACATCTCAGGCTGTATATGGGAAAAGAACATAAGGAAGAAACAAGAATTGGTTTTTTGTGTCTGTTTACTAGAGCAGCATGCTCTGAGCAGTAATTAAAAGTAAACCCAGATCCTGCTGCCTTGTTCAGCATCCCTGGTTGTTGAGATTAAGCAGCCAAAGCAATTCTCAGTTCAGCAATTCCTCAGCTTTTGGGAGCGTGGCCAACACTCACAGTGTCTCACAGACCACTGCAAATTCTTGTAATAAATCTCACAACTGGGGTGGCGGGGGAAACCCACAGAAAGGTGAGATGGTTTGTTGGGCCAGCAGGCTGGACTGCTGCTGCTGTTGCTTCAGCTGCTCTTCTCCACAGACACCTCTTGGTCCAGTATTTCTACTCTTCCCTGGAAATACTACTCAAAGGTAGAAGCAGTCCCCTAATGAGTGGAAAAGGCAATGATTACAGGTTTGCTCAAAGAAAATGTGTCATTTCTGTGGTCATTGGGACTGGGATCAGGCTGCAGGCTCTGTCTGCATGACCCACACTTCCAGGGATGGGGCAGCCACTTTTCTGGGTAACCTGTGCCGGGGCCTCACCACCCTCACAGGGAAGACTTTTTTCCTAATATCTAATCCAAACCTACTCTCTTTCGGTTTGAAGCCATTCCCCCTTGTCCTGTCACTTCCCACGGCTCCTCGCTTGCACCTCTCTCTTGCTGGTCGCTGTTTTGCAATGACTAATTTTGCTTTCTTCTTTTCCTTTTCAGTTGCCAGGGAGGAAAAGGCAAAGTCACTGCCAGCACCATTTCCTTCGAGCTAAAGATGTTGAGACAAAGCACCTCTGCCCCTGCCCTGTCCTTTCAGTCCTTCCGCTGCTGGTGTGTACGGGACTCATTCCCCTGCCACTCCTACTCCCTAAGAGCACGGGGGCAATAAACCTTTTACTCAAGTAGATGGTGTGTAATTTTCCTTAATTCCTCTTATTCCTTTTTTTGTGAGGGCTTGCCTGCAGTTGAGGTTCAAGCCAAGCATGTAGATCTGGGTATGAGCTTGGACTTCAGGCTGTCCCCAGAGACTAGGGATGTTTGGAGGTGTGGTTTGGGGCTTGGAGTGCTGGGGACCCTCTGCCTTGTGTGACTTTGGTGTCAGGCTGAGGCAGTACCCAGGCATGTGGAGCAAGGGATCAGATTGAAATAACAGAGTTTTATTTGCTCAGTAATTCATTTATGGTTGTGGGCAGGACCCTGGTATGTCTGTTGTTCCTGGCAGGAGGGTTAATCTCAGGCTCCATAAGCCAGGTTGCACCTGGCCATCTGTGGCATTTTTGGTTCCTAACGTGCCCCCATGGGATGGGTGCTGTCCTGGGAGACCTCAAGCTCCTTCTGGCTGCGGATTTATTAGCGTGGCTGTAGATGTCATCTCCATCCAGGCTGTCCTGCACTGGCAGGACAGGTGAGTTCTGGGTGTGTTGGGGAGAAGCTGTGTTCCTGTGTGAAGCTGTTGGTCAGAAGCATTGCAGTGATGTGGTTCTTGAAGCTGTGCAGCCCTAGGGAGCCATGCTCACCTCAGACACTGCTTCCCCTTTGCTGTGTTACGTGCAGGCAAGTCCTTACTTATTAATTAGTGGTAAAAGCGTGTCTTTGTCTTGTTAGTCCTGGAAATGTCAGGTCTGGATGCAAGCAGGAGGCAGAGAAAGACATTTCCTTATTCCTTTTCTTTGCCTGGTAGTCTCTGAGTACCTGGAGCATGGGGTGGCACAAGTCTTTGCCAGGCAGGAGGGGAACACCATGTGGGAGCCATGGTGTCCTGGATGGTGTTTGCCTTCCCAGCAGCTGGGGAAGACCCTGTGGAGCAGGATGCACTGACTGCAGGCTCAGGGTGAGATGGGCAGGGCTGCAACCTTTCTCCTGCCATGGCTGGGCAGCCTGGGTCAGCTCTTTCCTCTTGACAGAGTCCCAGGGGACAATCCTGAAGCGGCTGCCTCCGTGGAAATTTCGTCCTTTGAAAGTCACGTGTGCTGACTCATGATCCTGTTTACCCAGGACTAGTCCATGGGGCATTTTCAGAGAGTAAAAACTTCTTCTTGGGCTCTGAATGGCATCTTTCATGTTTATTGGAGGTTTTTACCCCATAAATAAATTCAGTATTCACTAGTGACATAGAATAGTGCTCAGGCAAGGGGAACAAACTGCCCGGAGCTGAGCCCACTCAGCCCTGCTGCAGAAGGCAAATTATTGCCTGAGTGAGGAAATAAACCCAGACTTAGCTACATCCAAATGATAGACTTCATGGATTTTTTCCAAATTCATAACACAATAAATCAAGAAATTGGAGATGTACTCCTTGGCATTGTCCAAAGCCCTGAGGGTGAGACAGGATGTGCAGTGAGGAGATTCAGTGTGGCCCCAAATCATTTCTAAGAAGTGGAAGGATGGGGAGAGAGGCATGATTTTTAGTTTGGGTGAATATTGCCTTGTTATGCTCGCAGAAAGCCTTAAACCCCACAAGTTTCAATTACAGTCACCAATTTTGGCTATTTCCCCAAATTCTTTGTAGGCCCCTGTGGGGTTTGGGAAGGGATGACCAGCTGTGCTGTGCCTGGTCCCCACAGTGGTCTGACTGCATGGAGAAATCAAGATGTGCACAGTGGAGAGAATTTTTGTTCTCTGATGAGAATGGGTGGGTGGTGAAGCCCTAGAATCGTGCTCAGAGTTTGGCCCAGAGGGATTAGGTTTGGTCCTTCAGACATGTGGGTCTAACCTGCATTGGATGAACTCCAGAAATCACAGTGGCTCCTTGCTCAGCCACTTTCTTCAAGCACAGCACAGGGAATGCTGCCGGGGCAGGGGTAGGGAGTGGGGTCCTGCTTGGGTCATGGCTCCTTCACTGGAGACTTCGATCAGCATTAAAAATTCAGCAGGGGCAGGTGATTTATATTCTGAGAGAATTCACACAGTTCTGCTTGCAAGGTGTATCAGTATGCAAAATGCAGCTCCAGCTCCTCGTTCCCGTGTGCCCTTTCCACTGTAAATAGGTTTTATGTCAGTGTGTGTGTCTGGAGATGGATTATTGAGCTGGACAGGAGTTGAATGTTTTCTGTGCAAGAGGGTGGTGATGCCACAGCAAGTGGAAATCTGTGTGATGCTGGGCCTCAGTCGTCTTCACAAGGAGTATTTCTAGGGGTCAGACCATGGAATCAGGGAGTTGGTAAGGTTGGAAAACACCTCTAAGATTGTGGAGTCCAACTGTTTCCCCAGCACGGGCAAGGCCATCACTAACCCATGTCCCCAAGTGCCACACCCACAGGGCTTTTAAATCCCTCCAGGGATGGGGACTCCAGGCTTGGTAACCCTTTCTGTGATGAAGTTTTCCATAATGTGCATGGGGGTGTGATACTGGGCACTGTTCAGGCTCCCTGCAGCCATGGCAGAGCATCTGACAGGCAGTTTGCTGAATCCTGAGGTCTTTTCCATGCAGTTCAGCGTAGCAGGTGAACAGGGCATGGCTGGGAGTGGTGCTTGTGGTAAGACCAGTTGTGGGATGGGGAATGGGACCTCCCTGCAGAGCAGGGCTGTTTGTCCCCCATGAGCATCTCTAGGGCTGTGCTTGTGCCTTGTAAGGAGCATATTTGTTCCCCAGCATTATCTTTTAAGCCCATGGACGAGAGTTGGATCATTTGACTTAATTTTTTTCCAAGCCCAACACTCCATGGCTGTGATACTGTCCAGAAAGCAGCTCTGAGAGAAACCTCTTCGTACCTCTGCCACTGCAAAGATCACACAAGGCTTCTGCTTGGTCTGTGTTTTGAACCATGTAAAAAGCAGGGTTTGCTAAAATTTGGGGGTCTCTGTGCACTAGAGCTTCTCGTGGGCATTTCATACAGCTCAGGAGATTGTGTCAATCCCAGTGGCCCTGGCTCGAGTCTAAACTTAACCTTGACATCGTGATGAAGATAGTTCCTTTATCTGACTGTAAATGAGGAAATACATTTCTTAAAGTAATTAATGGTCCCTGAAGAGTATCTTTTTATTAGCCTGTGTGTGTGAAAGCATCCAGTCTATAAATACACAGCGGTTTCCTCCTCAGCATCAATAGGGTCCATCCCAGCTCTGCAGTTTGTGTCCCATGGCACTTGTTTGCATGGAAAGGATGTGACAGGGCAGGACCATGCGTCAGGAGCACTGTGAGGCAGGATGGGGAGCCAAGGATCACATTTCACTGGAAAGTTTCCTTTTTTACTGCAGTTTCTCCATGGGGATGGCTCCAAAACCCAACCAAGCAGTGGTTAAAATAGCTGATACCTGCACGTGCACCTCGGCCCCGACGTTGGGGGATGGTGGTGGTAGTGGCTGCCAGCTTGCCAGCAGTTTGCTGTGTTGCCTGTCATTAGGGCTGTGTTAATTGCAGGGGATGCAGAGGAGCAGGGAGAGGGGAGGTGTGATGCTGTGTGCTGCATCCCGGCCGGCTGGGGCAGGGAGCTTCTGCCTGGACTTGCTGCTGCTCCTGCCCGGGTGTGTACCTGAGTCTGCTGCTGCAGGATTAACCATCACCTTAGGGAAGGGTAATTATTCCTGAAGAAATCATACCTGGCCAACAAAGAACTGTACTTAGCTGCTTTCAGGCTGCTCTGAACCCTTGTGTGATCTTCGTGCCGAGAGTGGCCCCAGTGTCCTCCCAGCACACAGAGTCTGTCACTGCAGCAAGCACTCCGCTCTCTGTGTAGTGGTCAGGGACAGCTTAGACTGTGACAGACAGAAATCACAGAATCACAGAATGGTGTGGTTTGGAATGCACCTTAAAGACCATCTCATTCCACCCTCTGCCGTGGACACCTTCCACTATCCCAGGTTGCTCCCAGCCCTGTCCAGCCTGGCCTTGGACACTGCCAGGGATCCAGGGGCAGCCACAGCTGCTCTGGGCACCCTGTGCCAGGGCCTCAGCACCCTCACAGGGAACAATTCCTTCCCAATATCCCATCTAACCCTGCTCACAAATTATGTGTCATTTTGACACTCTGAAATGTTTACTTTTCTGTTTGACAGTTTTCATTTGGTCACTGGCTTGCCCAGAGGTTTATGATGAAGGTACCAGTAAACTGTAAGTTATGAGTCCACCGATATCCCACAGAAAGCTGGAGACTGTGTCAGGCACCCATGGGAACAGTAAATCTTTGGAAAATGTATTGATTCCCAATCTTGGCTTTGCACTCTGGATGAACTTTGTCCTCATAAAATAATAGAAGGTGATTTTTCTTTACCAGCCAGCTGGCCTTTAAATGAGCTACTCTTAACACCACTGCAAGCTCTAATCCGAGTAAACACAGACAGGATGATTTAGGAGCTAGGAAGAGCAGCCATATCAGTTTGGAGTAAGGGTTAATACTTTGTGGAATATTCCTGTCTATTGTCCTTAAATATCACAATTGGCTTTGACTGGATGGTATAAGATCAGTGTTTTACGCTCTTTGGATTGTGCAAATGGTGGATTTGGTTGTTTGCATCAACTGCACAGCAGCAAAATAGCGAAACGGGATTAGGGGAGTGATTTGGGGAAAACGCTGATTTCAGTAATCAGATTTGAGTTGCAATCTGTCTGCTTTACAAGGGAATAAGTCTGTTGGGGAGGATGCCAGGAGGTGAGGCAGGGCTCATGGTCAGGGCTGGGCAGTGCTCTATGAGCCTGGCTTGCAGTTTGTGTTTGAAGAGCCTCCTTGTTGTCCAGCCTTAGCTTTTCTTACCCAAGCAATAGGTAAGGATCAGGAGGCATGGTGTGGCCCTTAGGATTTCAGGGCAAGGAGCTGTCTCTCCTTCCTTGCAGCCAAATCTTTGCCTTGGTTTTTTTTTTCCCTAAAGGGCTCTGCATAGATTGGGAATCATGGAGTAACTGGGGTGGGAGAGGGGCATCCAGGGGATTTCACAGACGTAATGATGCTGGAGAGGCTTTTTCTGCTGGACATCTGCTCCCAGCTGGTCTGGGGGCAAGGGCTTCTGTGAGATCAACCCTGGAGCTTTAATGAGCTCTTCTTTCAATGTCTTGGTATCTTCAACATAGGGGATGTGAGTCCCCTGTTCAAATGGAGAATTCAGAGGAAACTTCATAAATTTGACTGAAATACTTGTGTCCCTGTGGATCACCTTGTGTACCTTGTGTGCTTCTGACAGCGCCCGTGAGCGCCCCATCCTGTGAAAACCCTCTGTGCTGATGAGGAGCAGAGGGGCACCGACAGTGTTTAAGATCCTAAAACAAACACTCCCCTCAAGCCACCACCATCAGGGTGTTTTTTGGGCGGTGCTTGCCCCTTGCCCAGTGCATCCACCCTCTGGGCAAGTCCCCTAAAGCTGTTCCTCTCTCTCTCTCTCTCTGTGCAGGGAATTTTCCACACCCCGAGGCTGTCCCTGCACATCCCCCGAGGAGCCGGCAGGGCCCAGCCTCTCCTGGGGGAACATGGACTGAAAGAGGAGCTTTCCCAGCCCCCAGCTGCCAGCACCCTTTGCCTGGACCCTGATGGACTCCGAGGCAGGACTGCATTACCATGGTGATGATCTTAACCAAAACTCGGGAGAACAAAGGTGCTGACTCTGTAACATGCAGGACTGAGCTGGTAAGCTTTGTGAAATCTCTGTTCAAAACTGTTTTACTGCCAAGAACTTTGCTGTAGATTTGTAATAAGGGTTTTCTTTCCTGCAGGGATGGATCTTTAGATGGTTTGCAGCACTGATTTCTACCAAGCTGCACTAATATCCAAGGAGCAGGTGATTTGTAAATGATTGGAGTGCTGTGGCTTTTGCATACGCGGATTTCAGTAAGCACCCAATGGGATAAACAGTACAAAAAACCCAAATCAGTGCTGTGAATAACACAGGTGAGAAGTTGCTTCACTGACAGTGAAGAGATGCTCATCATTAATAGGAGGATGAGCAAGTGGGAAGCAGAATTAAGTGGGAGATGCTGAAGGGCAGTGCTGTGGTAGTTAAATTGGCTGTGAGCCTGGAGAGGTGCAAATCCACCATGCTGAATGAGCAGGCAACAACAAAAAAACAAGTGAGGGGCAGCAAACAGACTAAAGGGTGCTGTGAGGGGTGAGTGTACCTGTGGTAGGGGCAAATAAGGGATAACATTGTCTGGAGGCAGGGTCAGAGCAAATGAGGAACAGGTGCAGGGTGATGGAGAGCCATCAGAGCAAGGCTGGCTGTGGACATTTTCCCTCTATCCTCCTGGAGAGATCGGCATGGTCTGAGAAGAAACTTGACCGAGAGGCAGGGTGCACTGAGAGTCTCAGATAAGGGCATGCAGGAGCACAGCAGGAAGCATCTGGCAGGATGAGCTGTAGATGGGCATTC
Organism: Corvus moneduloides; assembly: GCF_009650955.1. Classification (NCBI taxonomy): domain Eukaryota; kingdom Metazoa; phylum Chordata; class Aves; order Passeriformes; family Corvidae; genus Corvus; species Corvus moneduloides. The sequence continues at coordinate 3,432,722 of NC_045483.1, forward strand.
TGAGCAGAAAAGAAATACAAACGTCTGAGTTTGCTGAGGATGGCAAACTGTCCAGCTGGGCTCCCCAGGCAGAGAGCACAGCGTGCTGGGGTAAAGGCAGGCTGCCCTGGCAGTGAACAGCAGGGGAGAAGGTGAGCAAGCCAGAAGCAGTGGAAAATTCTGCCTTAAAAGGGTGAAATTTGGGAAGGATATTGATACATTAAAAGAGTATCATTGCTGCAGTGTTGGCTCCTGCTGGGAAGGCAGCATCTCCTGTGGCTGCTGCTCGGGGTGGGAAGGGGAGAACCTGAACATTCAGCACCAGCTGTGCCCTGGGAAGTGTGTGGGACAGGTGAAGGGGAACTGGCTGCAGAGAGGCAGATGAGAGTAATTTCTTCTACTCCTAAGAGAAGGGCTGGGTGCTCAGGCTGTGTGATGGCAGGTGGCAGAGATGCAGAGCTGTAACAAAGCTTTGCCCTTGCATGTTTGCCGAGTGCTTCCCGCAGCTCTGGGGCTGGGTCACGAGTGCAGGGATAGTCCTGGGTACACAAGGTGAATTGCTGGGTTGCCTGGACTGTTAAATTGGGGCAGACAATCACAAGAAGGCTGATGCACTAAAGAAAGCAAGAGTTTTTCTGGTGACTTCATGGGGAAGTGAAGAAAGCGAAACCCAAAGGAAATAAATGTCTGAGCACTGGGGCAGTATCACCTGCCAACAGCCAATGGGCTCGTTCAGTTCAGCTCCCAGTTTGGTATAAAGACAAAATTCTTACAAAATGGTAATTATACTCAATATGGGACATATGTCAGATTCCTCTCCCTCCTGCATTTGCAGACAGTGTCTGGTCTCTAGGGCTGGCACACAGATGTGCACTGGCACAGCCCCTGCCTTCTCTGGGGCTTGTCCCACTTCCATCTTTGTCCCACTTCGGCTGCTCCTTGGAGACAGCTGCCTGTCCTCTGTGCCTCCTGATTAATTCTGCTGATGCATCATAAGGTGGGGCTTGACAGATGGAGATATCCCTACTCTGCCTAGAAAAGTGGCACACGCTCCAAAGGTGACTGACCCTTATTTACCTTCTCCACATCTACACCCCAGAGTTCTTTTAAGCCTCCCTATCCCTCTATATTCAGTATTTCCAGCATTCTGTGTATGAAGTGGGATCCTTTATTGGATTGCTCAGGTGCCATCATTTGGTTGTTTGTTATTATTATTATGATTATTATTCTCATTATGCACTGGTGATGCTGGCACAGAGAAGCTGTGGGTGCCCCATCCCTGGAAGTGTCCAAGGCCAGGTTGGATGGGGCTTGCAACAACCTGGGATAGTGGAAGGTGTCCCTGCCCAGGTGGAACTGGATGGCTTTAAGGTCCTTTCCAACCCAAACCATTCTGAGATTCCATAATTAATGTGAGCAGGTACATATAAAACATGGCTCAGGAGGGAAGGTGTGAGTGCAGTGGCCTAACGCCAGATAAAACACAATTATGGCAGTGCAGATGAACGTGGAGGCCGTGCTGGTGCTTCCCTCAGATGATATAAAGCCTCAGTCAGATGGGATGGTGTTGCCAGGATAGACACTTCAGAAGCCAGAATATGGATATTTTTAGGGATAATAAAGGAACAATTTGTATGAACGTGTGTTTTTGCAGGCATGGCTGAAATGGCGTGCAGCTGTGGACAACATATTGATTTATTATATGTGAACCCATCCATGCTCATTTTTAGAAGTCTGATGGTGTCTCTTATGCTGTCAAGAGGAAAATTCTTGGGAAAAAAAGAATGTAAAAAGCAACCAGGATTATTTTGTACCCATACAGTGGCATTTCCCCCTATTTTTAGTGCAAATCAGCACAGTCTGAGTGCAGACTCCCCAGAAGTGCTGAGGTGAGGATGCCTTTGCCATAGAAACACATTATATGCTTAAAAAAGCTAAATAGCTGCTTTGTACCTAGATGGGAAGGCCTTAATGGCTTGGATGAGGTTCAGGATACCACTTTTGCTGCTTTCTTGTTCAATCCAGGATTACCACTAAATTGCAGCTCCCATTTTAGTTTCTCCAGAGTTTTGGGTCCTGGGGGATGGGGACCTTGCTGCAGCTCTTCCCTGAGGTAAGGACTGGTTGCAGGACCCTTGATCTGCAAGCTCAGGCCTTGACAAGGACTCTGCACAGCATTTAGTTAGAGGTGATTTCATTGAGGAAAGGTGACTGGGTGTGTTCCCTGGTCCCTGCCAGAACGGGGCCATGGAAGGTTCTCCTTTGCCCAGGCTGGAGGCAGGGTGGTGTCTGGTGCCCAGGTCGAGTCTGCAGGAAGTGAATAGTTTTTCTGGTTGTTTGCAGCACACTCCAAAGATGAGTCAAGGACCTACCCTCTTCTCTTGTGGCGTGATGGGTAAGTAATAGAAACTTCTCTCTGTGTTTCCTCCACCTCCGCTCCCGCTTCCTCGTGGCAATGGGTGGGAAGATGTCCTGACTTCTGGATGTCTCCAAAACCACTCCCCTGAAGATTCTGGGGTCGGCCCCCACAGCAGGGATGGAGCGACACCCACCCCACCACACCTGTGCCACTCTCCTCCCCAGAGGTGGTTGTTGTGCCCTGTTGCCATTGCTGAGTGACTTGCTTATCTCCTTTCCCCTCCCCTTTGATACATCTGCTTATTTTTAGAGTTACTCTTACAGCTGAGATTATAAACATTGGGGGTCCGGCGCTGTGTTTGAGTATCCAGCCCATGACTGTGGTTCTTGACTGTTTGCATGATGCAAGCAATAAACAACAGCACTATCACTAAGATGTTCTACCACCTGGCACAAAGTGGTTGGACAGACCTCAAACAATAAGGAAAACGTCTAATTTTTGCCGTTGACAGTAACCATGATATAAGATGTTTGAAACCTTTTATGTCAGAGCTTGCTATCAATTTTTATGCTGAACAGCCACCAAAATGGATGGAGGATTGGGGCCTTGGCCAATGATCCCAAAAAGCTGATAGTGCCAGAGGATGTGTTGCTGTGTTGTGCTCTTTGGCGTTCGTAGCGGGGAGCCACTCACTGGATGAGGCCTCAAAACCCAATTAAAATTGTAGGTCAAGTTTGAGCCAAGCTCCTTGCTGTGAAAGCCAATCCTGCACAGACAAAGAGGCTGCCCCTTTTCTTCATGGACATAACTCTCATTAGCGTTAATGAGAGCTGGGCACATGCTCTGACAGGAGATGTCTCCCAAGCTCTCTGATAGCTCCAGTCATTGGGAGCGTGGGGAGATGCAGAGCATTTGTGGGTTTTTTCAGATGAAAATCACAAGCTTCAAAGTCAAGAAGGGATAGAGACAGCCTGTTCCCTCTCTCCTGCCTTTCAAACATGAGTGAGGAACAAAGAACCCAAATCAGATGGTTTTGTCTTGCACTGTGGCACTGGCAGGCTCTTCAGCAGATATGCAGAGTCTCTGCCTAATTGAGAAGCAGCTTGTCTTTAAGAGCTTTTACAAAGCCTTCTGCATTTTTGTAGCGCTGCTGTGCTGGTCTTCATGGCTGCCAAATTATCCTCCTTCTGAGGGAACTGAATGTCACCTCCTTGACCTTGGCTTGCCCTGTCATGGTCTCTGTCATGCCCAGTCAAGAGGAGCCCATCCTTCCCCTGTGTGGAGGGCATTGCTTGGCTTGGGTTTCATTTTAGGCATCTTCCCTGAGCGTTCTTCTTGATGTCCCTAAATGTGGGCCATGATCACAGACTAATCCAGTACCAAAACTTGCTTGACTTTTTAAATAAGTTACTATTGAAATGCAAAACTGGGGGAATATTTCCTGTCACAGGGCCAAGGCCCTGTTGGTGGAAAGCACTGAGATAAATAAACACAAAGAAATTTGGACTGGTAGCACAGACAACGTGAGGCAAGGACTCACAGTCCTGTGCATGCTGGAGGTCTGGAGGGAAGTTGCCTGATTTTTCTGGGGTTTTAGACAAAAGAGGATCTTAGAAAAGAATCTTTCTGGTGCCTTTGGGGCGAGGGCAGCTTTGGGCAGGAAAGCAGCTTGTTTCTGAACCCCATGGCCATGGGGCAGCAGGGGAGAGGGAAGCCCAGCCTCTGCCAGGGAGAGCATCAGCCACACCCTGGAGCTTTCCTCACAAGGTACTAAACACTGCAAGAATCTGAAAATGGATTATAGATCGTAACCAAACTCAGTATACTGAGTAAACATTATCGAAGACTTGATATATTGGATGATGCATGGTTAGGTCCAATTCTCAAGGTGACCTAAATAATCTTTTGGTTTTTAGATTTGTAAGAAATATTTCTGCCAGTGAAATGATAATATTGCTAAAAAGATTGGGTTTTATCTTTATATAGCCCTCTGCCTGGAGGAAGATTAAAGGTGAAATGCCTAGAACTATAAATTCAACAACTTCTGCTTTCCCTTCTCCTTGATGGGTCCTTGAAACACCCAGGAGTGAAAGAATTGTCCTGTTGATATATAGCTTGGGGTTTTTTTCCTCCTTTTTTTCCCTTTTCCTTCCTCAGCAGTCTCCATGGCAGGTCCCCAGTGAAAATACCAGTGACTGTACTAGAAAAAGTGGCATCTTAGAAAGTTGGTTCATTAGGGTGGTGAGGGTCTGGCACAGGTTGCCCACAGCAGATGTGGCTGCCCCATCCCTGGAAATGTTCAAGATCAGGTTGGATGGGGCTTGGAGCAACCTGGGATAGTGCAAGGTGTCCCTGCCCATGTCTTTTCCTATCCACCCAAAGCCAGAAAAATTCCAATATAGGAAGTCAAAAGTAACAGCATCCCAGAATGGTTTGGATTGGAAGGGACATTAAAGCCCATCTCATTCCACCTCCTGCCATGGCAGGGACACCTTCCACTATCCCAGGTTGCTCCAAGCCCTGTCCAACCTGACCTAGTAAGAGAAGCTCAGTAGGTGTGTGCTGACAGCTGTGACCTCCTGTTTTCTGTGTAAGCAAGAAATTATCTCTGAGGGAAGCTGCAGGCAGGGTTTTATTGAGGCTGTGACAAGGTGCTTGCGCATGCAGGATCCCAGTCCCAGCCCTGACTGTAAAAGGGAGGAGGAGGAGGAGGAGGATGGCTTTGAGCCCATCAGGGACACATCCTGCACTCATCCTCTGGGAAGAGCTCTTTCCAAAGCAGCCATCATTTCCATTTTCCCTTGGAGGGCTCTCTCAGAGTTTGTCTTCCTAGAGCGCTGCAGCAGAGCAGGGTGAGGGATGGAGCACGCAGGTCAGCTTGTCTGTCCTTTGGCACTCTCACGTCACTCCTCCACCACGTTTGGCAACACCATCATTCCGAGCGTGCCGGGGCAGGGTTGCAGCCTCGGGCTCACTGTTGCACAGCTCTTTCTTGGAAGTGGCTTTTCACCATCCGTGGGTGACAGAGGAAAGCCAAGAAACCAGGAGAAAATTCCTCGTGGAATCATCAAGGTTGGAAAGGACCTCCAAGATCATCAAATCCAACCTTGAGCCCCCTCATGGGGGTGATGGCCCTTGACTGCATCCTGAAAGCACCTGCCAGGCTCGCATGCCTCCTCTTTCTAAACCAGGGTTTTCTGGAATTTCGGGGTTGTTTTTGGAAAGGCCGTCAGTGTAGAGCACCTTGGTGCACATTCGAACACAGTCACCCTGCAACGAGAAAAAGCTGCGTGGGGAATTCTGGTGAGGTGCAGCTGGAGCAGGGACACCCCTCCAGAGGATCCCGTTGAGGAGCTGGGTACGTTTCACTGTCGAGGTCGGGCATTTCCCTCCCCCATGCAGCCTGTTGGCACGAGGAGCCCACAGGTGTGTTTAATCTCCCGAGTAGATTTTGGGGCTGTTGTTTTCATTTCCCATTGAAGCACAGATCTGCCCATCGTATTTTCATCTTATTTCTGCACTAGGAAAGCTCCCTGGCACTGCCATCAGCTAATTACAACCATTAAATGCGTTCCACACTTAAAAATTATCTCCTGAACATAAATAGGGGGCAGTGGAAAATGCAGGCTGCCTTTTCCCCTGTGCACAGGGACTGTGAGACCAAAATTCAACTTGAACAACACGGAAAAAAATGGGAATTGGATGTGCACCTGTGCGCAGACAAATGTTTGGGTTAGGTTCCAAACAGAATTTATCTGCCAAAAAGGATAAGAAAAATTGATTGAAACCCCTAATTGCTTTACAAGTTGCCATAATAAATTATGTATTAATGTAAATTATTTCATGGGAAAAGAACATAGAGGAAACTTGAGCAGAAGGATCATGCATTATGTATAAAAAGGAACTGTAAAAATATTATAGCAGCACATTTGTCGCTGTAGTTAAAGTTGTGTCAGCGTTTTGGTTTTACACCCTTCTCTGTGGTTATGAGTGGTCATTAAAATTTACTCTGTGTCACCAGAGGAGCACAGCAGTCATTTAAAAAGCCCGGGGCCATCGCAGAGCTGCAGAGTGCCTGACTTGTCCATGCGCTGCTCCCACAAATCCTGGAGCTCAGTGTTTGGAAACCTGGCTGTGATGCTCTGAGGGTGGATCCTGTTCTCCATGGGGCAGTGCAAAGCTCTCAAGGATGGAGGACAACACCCATCTCCCCAGTTTTGGGATGTGGTTCCAGCCCATGAGCACCACGAGGGTTCATTTGATGTGGCGAAAGTTTTTTGAGAGAACAGCTGGGTTTTGTTAAGGTGTCAGTGCTTCTTTTTGCAGTTTTAAGTCAAAATCCAGAAGTAAGATGCTATTTCATCCAGGGACCCATACAGCCAAGAAGGACCTGTTTAAGCAGGGCAAGAGCCCCTCAGGCTGCACTTACACCGTGCTCTGGTTGTCTTTTTGTTTTCCAATAGGCAAAGGAGAGTTTTACAGCAGGCAGACCAAGGGGTTCTCGTGGTGGGTTTTATCCTGGAACAAATTGCTGCCTTAGGGTGAACCAGGCTGAGGTTTGTAATTTAAGAAAATGAATACATGTTTAACTGCAGCAGAATTAATGGCTCCAGTGCAATTATTGTTATCAACGTGCACAGGATGGGAATCTTAGCCTTCAAAAATTGAGCAGAAAACCAGCAGCTTTTCCTCAATAAGTCTTTCCAGAATTCTTTAATTATACCCTCGGCTCTTAGACTACCTTATTTTCAATTTGTTTCAGGGCAACCTGCTTTCTATTTGCACTGAAAACTCATTTTCTGGGCTACCTGGTATTTTGGGACTGGTCAGTGATGGCTGGGGGCCTGGAGGGGCCAGGTTGTGCCAGCTCACGTTGTGCAAGGGGAAAAGCAAGTAATTGCAAGCTGGGGCCGGGGACAGTGGTGCTTTTGCCATTTTCTTTGCCAGGTTTGGAAGATTTATAGCTGTTTGTGCTGAAGCAGGGGTGAAAGAGGAAGGTGTCCTGTATCCTCCTCACCAAGGCCTTTTGTACAGTCTCCGGCCAGAGGATTGTGGCAGCTTGCCATGAAAAATCAGCTTCTATTTCTGTTTCTTTTGTCTGCTGACCTGACCCAAGAAATCTCTCTGCTGGCAACGTAGTGCAGAGGAAAAATAATAAAGATCTAAACATAGATGGAGTTGTCTAGCACAGATTTCTCACTTTTCATTGTGTTTATTAAAATGAGGAGAGCAACAGTTGAAATGCCGTGCGGTTAGTGTGGGCAGAGCCAAGCTGCTTGTGGCTGGAGCTGTTGTGGCAGCAGCTGGAGGCAGGGAGAAATTGGAAAATAGGCCAAGGGTGGTGCAAGGGGCCCCAAATCTGACCTCCCGACTTGAAACCTTAGTCGGAAGCGTTCTGCACTGTTGCATCTTCCCTACCAGGCTGGTACCTGCAGCTGCGGGCTGGGCACGGCTTTTAATTCATCCTTCAGATGTCTGACTGGAAATACCCAAAAAAGCCCCCCAAAATATTGCATGGTTTAGATACAATCATGTGAAACTTGGCAGCGACGGTTCTCCAGCACGGCCAGGCTCTGTTTGCAGCAGCCAACGACAAAAACAGGCACTGGTGAGAGGCTGTTGGCTGATGACTTTTTTCCACTGCAGCAGCCGGTGGGGTTGTCCTGCCATGGTTTTCCTGTTGAGTGTTGAAGGTGTATCTGTGGAGAGCCCTGTCCTTTTCAGGGCAGCCCAGCCTGGAGGGTGCCTTGCTTCCTTCTTTTGTTGTCAGGGGGATGTGTGCAGGAGTGAGATCATCCTCCTTAATCCTCTCTTCAGACCTGGCTATCGGTGGGAAGCTGGGGAAGGGTCTGGAGCACAAGTCTGATGAGAACAGCTGAGGGAGCTGGGGGGACTCAGCCTGGAGAAAAGGAGGCTCAGGGGGCACCTTCTCATTCTCCACAACTCCCTGACAGGAAGGTGCAGCCAGGTGGGGGTCTCCTTCCAGGTAAAAAAGTAATAAAACAAGAGGAAACTGCCTCAGGTTGCACCAATGGAGGTTTGGATTGGACTTCAGGGAAGATTTCTTCATGGAAAGGTTTGTCCAGCCCTGGCACAGCTGCCCAGGGCAGGGGTGGAGTCCCCATCCTCGGAGGGATTTAAAAGCCCTGTGGATGCAGCCCTTGAGGACATGGGTTAGTGGTGGCCCTGGCAGTGCTGGGTTAATGGTTGGACTTGATGATCCTAGAGGGCTTTTCCAACCTCAACGATTCTATGTTTTTTAAACTCAGCTGTAAATTCAGGCAATTATCAGTTGTGGAGCCCAGGACAAACCGCATGCATCTGAGACATGATTTAGCACAGAAATAACAAATAGCTACAACATTTTATACTGCTGAATTCCCCTTAGCTAGTGCAACCTGGAATATTCAGAGGCATGTTTTTATCTTCTTCTAGCAGTTTTGCTCCTGCTGGGACTGTCACTTTGTCTCTCTCTCCATCTACACCATGCAACCCGCTCTGCTGGCAGTTCGGGAAACCATATTCCAAGAGTTAATTAATTTGTACTGGAAAACGTCCCATATGCTACTCTTTTTGTTTATGGACGTAGAAAGCGAGTCGCAGAATTAATTAACGCTAATGCCTGTGCGTGTTGTTTTGTTGCTTTTTTTTTTTTTTTTCCTTTCCTCCTTTCTGAACCAGAAAATGACAGATGGAGAGATCTCAGCAGGAAATGTCCACTTCAGCTCGAGCAGCCGGGCGCCAGCATCTGGGACTGCCTGTCGGACAAGGGCGAGGAGGGCCCGCGCTGGCCCAGGGACACGGCCGGCACCTGCTCCGTCACCAACCTGATCAAGGACCTGAGCCTCAGCGACGCCCACGGCAACCCCTCCGCCCCTCCCAGCAAGCGCCAGTGCCGCTCGCTGTCCTTCTCGGATGAGATGTCGGGCTGCGGGACCTCGTGGAGACCGCTGGGCTCCAAGGTGTGGACGCCGGTGGAGAAGCGGCGCTGCTACAGCGGCGGCAGCGTCCAGCGCTACTCCAACGGCGTGGCCACCATGCAGCGGAGCTCCAGCTTCAGCCTGCCCGCCCGCTCCAACCCGCTCTGCGGCGAGCAGCCCGCCCTGCCCGGCCGCCCGGGGGGCCAGCCCAGGAAATCGGCTGCCGGAGAGCACGGCGGAGACAGGGTGGACATGCAGAGGTCCCTGTCCTGCTCGCACGACCGCTTCTCGGAGTCCGGCGCGCCCTCGGCCAGCAGCACGCCCGCCTCCACGCCCGAGCTGGGCCGCCGCGCCGCCGGCCTCTCCCGCAGCCGCTCCCAGCCCTGCGTCCTCAACGACAAAAAGGTCGGCGTCAAGCGGCGGAGGCCGGAGGAGGTCCAGGAGCAGCGGCCCTCGCTGGACCTCGCCAAGATGACCCAGGTGAGGTGTCCCTGCGAGGGGCTCCGGTGTTCTGTGCTTTGCTCAAGAGCCTCCGGCGTCCTCCAGGGTGGGTCTGTGGCACGAGGGGTAATGTGGGTGTTACGGGGAGACACGTCCTTCTGTCCGGACAGAATCACCCGTTCCCTCCCAGATGGATTTCTTTAGCAAATTCATGCATTTCTCTTCCACACTGATTTTTGCATGCCGAGTCCACCGTGTTGTCATTTCCTTCTGCAATGGGTTTTGAGCAGGAATATGTTAAACCCCACATTTTTGAGTTCAGGGAAGATGAGCCCTGGGCCTGCCATGGTGAGATGAAGGCAGCACCCCAAGGCACCCAGCCCTGGCTCCATCAGGTGCTGAATTCTTACTGCTACGGGCTTTGCTTGCTCTTAGGCTCTGTAATTTTCCACTCTGGAGATGTTATCACGTTTCATTTTCGTTGCAAAGACAGAGCACAACCTCCCTCTTCGATCTGCTGCACAGAGCCAGATAACAGATCTGAAGCACAAATCAGCAAGGATTTTGCTCCTTGGTCCTCTCCCTGCTGGACCAAGTGACTGGACATTAGCAAGAGACAGAGCAAGAGGCTGCATTGAAGGACGTTTCCCTTCCACACTCATGAGATTTCCTGCAGTTCTATGATTTGACATTTCCCACATCAATAATTTACAGTCACAAAGTCAGTGACACCATCAGCTGAGTGTGGGATGGAGATAATGAGGGGTGTGAAGGCCCCAGGGCTCTCGCTGTGGGAGCAGGGGAAGCCTGGCCACCTCCCAGGATGGGCTGTCACCTTCTGCTGGCCTTAGAATTTCCCCCATAGTTTCAGTTCCATGTGGTTGCCTGCTGTGCTTCATCCCAGAGTCACCCGTGTTGGGAGTGTTTACCCTAAAGGTTTTGTGGCCTGTCTGGTGCAAGGCATCTCCTTGTTGTCTGCAGGGAAACTGCTGGGAGAAATTCACCAGGTGGGGATGGAGAAACAGCTGGGAAACACCCAGCGGGTGAGATCCAACATTGTGTGTGCATTTTCTCCTTACAAGAACATGATGTTTTATGGTGTTCTGTGCTTGGCAGTGCAGAGGGTGTTTGAAGGAGTGCAGTGGTACTGGAGGAAGAGATCATCTTTTCCTCCCCCAGAAGAGCTTAGAGGATAAAAAGGGTGAAGGAGTCACATATTTGGTGAGATCAGGCGAAAAACATTAGGATTGCTCTTGTCTTTTCATAAATCACAGCAACAACATTTATTATGCCAAGCTTATGTTATTAGATAATAAGCTGGATGGACAGTCAAAACCACGTACATGTGTTGTTATATTTTACTAGCCACAGGGTGGAATAGCACAACTGCTGCCTCTCATTCTCTCTGTACAAGCAGACAAGCATCATTTCACTTCCCTGGAAGTGTTCAAGGCCTGGTTGAATGGGGCTTGGAACAATCCAGTCCCGTGGAAGGTGTTCCTGTCCATGGCAGGGGATGGAATGAGATGGGCTTTAGGGATCCTTTCAGTCCAGACCATTCTGTGCTTCTCTGGTGTGATGGACAGGGAAAGAGGACAGTGTCCAGGTTCTGGCTGGACAGACCTTTGTTGCCCTCTGGGGATGTTGTGAGGCAGCTTCTCCATTGCATCAGTCCAAGGGCGAAAGTTTGTTGGCTGGGAAAAAAAGGGCTTGGCCACGGAGATCCTGAGGGTCAGCAGGAGCTTC